>NC_085140.1:361557184-362164422 GCF_024139115.2 Armigeres subalbatus | reverse complement strand
TTTCCACAATGTCGTAGATTTTGTTTAGTTTAGCGACTGGTTAAAAAACAGCACAAGTTCTACTACAGCTCCCAAAACGGCTCTTCGAGATAAATGATTAAAGTCCAGCTTATTCAGACTAAGGCCTAAGTGGCCTGTATCGTACACAAAAGATTTCTCATTTGTCATACGACGAGTTAGTACTATCCCATTTAATTCCACCACTTGAATGTAACTTGACTTGACTTGACAAGTGAATACATTCCACCTAAAAGCTCGTGATGATTTTCTAATCAAAAGAGTTTTCCATCCCGATCGTTCCGTGGTTGTACGTCGTCTGCAAAAAGGCCTATAAGGGTTCGCAAATCATCTTCACCTAATCGATCCAACTTGCTTGTTACGCTCCTTGCCTTTTTGTGTCCGTAGGATCGAGAATCATTTTCACTGGATTATTGTCCGACACTACAGTTGCCGATTTTTGCGGTGTAAATGATGTATGTTTATCCCAACAGCTGCTGCAATTCACGGGACATGGTTCGCAGCACTTTTCTTCTGAATACTACAAGTGCACGTTGCACCTCCACGAGCATTGTCTAAGTTTTGTCTCCGTGAAGAACCAAAGGTCTGATAGGTATGCATTTTGTAATTAGTCAGACGGCGAAATCTATTCAATCAAAATTCGTTGTGGATTATCAGCCACAATGCGTCTCCGCATTTCTCTGCTGGTATCGTTTATGGCTGTGACCAGTGGGTCCAAATACGCGAACTAATCTCGAACCACTGATTTAAACTTGTGGTGGGTGGCCCGCATTGTATTTTTCTGAGGATCTTCCTATTATGTACTTCGTAATCGAGGTATCATCTGGCGTACCCTGGTAGCACGACCGACCTTGTGGAAATCACTCAAGACTATTTCTTGCCGTAATTCTCAAGCTATCCTGATTGGGACGATAGAGGTATTGGTTTTCAGTTTTTTTGGGATCAAAAACGGGGTTTTATGTTTTCATCCGACGTTTCAGACACATGCCTTTTTCAACTATGTTCCGTTTTGTTGTCACATTAGCCCTCAGTATAGGACCTATTAAGAAAGTTTCCTGATTGGTTCCACAGGCTTGCGGAAACCATCTATTTCATCAAGGGAGCTGTCGCATCAGCTCTATTGAGTCTTACTTAAAACCAGGACTTAGGTTAGTTCGGCTTGAACGGCACATGGTCGCTTTGATAAAAACTTTTTGCGGATTCATGCAGCTTTTTATAGAAGTTTCAGAACCCACTGTCAAACCCCACCACATCCTAGGCAAACAACAGAATTCACAGTGGCCAGGGGAGGGATCGTCAAGCCCTTGGATGTATTCTCTGTTCATATACGTTCATGTTGTAAATTTTGACATTTTATGAAAAGAAAATTGGAAACGAGGAACACATTTTGAAAGATGTTGGAGAACACATTCGCGGCTTCGTCCACGTAATCGAACTTGGAAACGAGCTTTTATATCACGCAAAAAAAAGCGTTCATGAATTCGTGAACTAACGAGTTCACGGTGTATTTTTTCGGGAACAACAGTCACGGATTCGGGAATACACTCACGTTTTCTGGAACGTTCTGGAAAACGTGACTGGTGTTCCCGAATCCATGAATTAAATCACGGTGTATTTTTGCTGGTTCACGAATTCGGGAACGCTTTTTTTTTTGCGTGTAATAGGAGGAGTTTATGTTTTCTGCAGATTTATCAGCCAAGCAATACTTGCGTACGTTCTTAAGTTCATTGCGAAAATTTCGTAGCTCAACCGTTCATAAAGACCTTATTTTGACGGTGAAACTTTTCAATCTCTCCGGAGATATAATTCACGATTCTCCACAGACCTCCGATTCCCTTTATTTCTACAATAGAATGCTAGCCGGTAGCGAGCGTCCAGGGTAGGATGACCCTACGTTGTGATTTAACTTTATGGCGATGCTCCGAGCGACGAATGAAGGAAATATTGGTTCAGACTGGACTATGAATTTTATTGCCTCCGAGAGACAGCGTGCCTGCTCGGAGGTTACTATGAACACTGAACAGAACATGATTTCATGATGATGAACTCTTAGTACGGATACAATACAAATTATAATTTGGGGACGTGCGCAAAAACATTCAAATTTAAATCTAATTAGACTATCTGCGCGCTAAACGATCGCATTGCGATCAGTGTTGGCGCGCTGAATGAAACAATTGTACACAGAACAGAAAACAAATAAAGCAATGCACGCTGCTCTGTTTGGCGCGTTCCTCTTCGCACTCAGCAGCATTGCACAGCGACGATGACGACGGCGCGAACATAGGGTAAATCACTACTTGGGCCTATGGACCCGGTTCCCGGCTCACTGCGCAGAAAACTAATGATTTATACTGTTTGAAAGCCGTAGGTTCATGATTGATAATTTTTAAAAAGTCTCCCATTTATTTTTCACAATACTCCATATTTTTCAACCACTTGTTTTACTTCTAGTTGATCCAATCGTAGAAAATAAAAATGTAGATTTCAAAATTTCGCTCTCCGATGCCACACCACTGAGCCACTCCGGCTCCCCGATTCTTTCCACTTTTACAAAACGGTATAATCAAATAAACACCTACCTGAAAATTGTCACAGTGCTCGATACAACCATAGCTTGAAGCTGTTAATCACCACACCATAATTCTAAACACACGCGCTTCAATTCTTCCTAATTTTTCTTTGCACTAGAACTTATTTAAACACATTAGAATACATTTTAAAATGTATCCTCAAACCGAACAAAAAATCACCTCGGCCCAAAAACTTCTTGCCGCACCGTGCTGCCAAAAGGGCAGGAGTATGAAAATGATCCTTCATTGTTAATAGGAAAACTGTCTAATACGTTGAAGCTATCATGTTATTTATAATTCTCTCGATTTCAAAAGGTGAAAAAAATATTGTTTTTAAGTATTTGAAAGAAATTTGGATGAGTAAATATATCTTCTCAACCAAATAAAAATGATTATGAATAATACCATCTGGCATCTTGTTGTCGTGGAACGTGCATATTTTTGTTTACGTCGCATTTTCTACCGTCCCGAGAGAGAAAGAGAGTAATAAGTTGAGAGATTGAGCAAAATTTTGCTTAGGCCGGGAACTGGTTTAGAAATGGGCCGGAAATTAAATCGCTATGACTGAAATGAGTGCTGCACCTCGTTCAAAGACATTCAAATAAAAGCTATTTTGAACGATATTAAGCACGGATAGCTATTTTTTAACCAGAAGTGAACTTCAATGCAGTATCATACAGCCCACAAAATTCAGGAAAAGTTGCTTCCTGTCATAAATATCAATTAAATAATGCAGTCGTATGCAAGTTAGGCCGGGAATGGGGTAAGAAACCCTACCGTCGCTCCAAAACGAACGTTTTGCTATTACGGTCTGCTGCTGCTGTTGCTTTTGGTTGGTTTCTATTGGTTCCTACTTTCGATTCAATAATTGAATGTGATGGCACGGCTGATGATGGTTTATCGGGATGGATGGATTGATTCGATTGATGCATGTCTCTGATGCAACGTACACACCAGTCAAGCAGTTTGACGAACATTGACTCCACCCTCAAGAAAACGCTTCGGTTGCTGCTTTGTTGGAACGTGTGTGAAGCTGTTCGAACAACCATTTGACAGTTGGGGGCTCGGTTGGAAAAAATTAAAACGGTTTGATTTTGGTTTGAGTTGTCGGGGGTGGAGTCAAGGTTCGCCGAACATGTTTGAGCATTTGTAGTGAAGTTGCACAAACCCCCATAAATTTTCTGATGGTTGATGCTCACGTTGGCGCTTCGGTCGTTCGTGTGTGATATTGTTGGTCGAATAAATTGATTGTTCGTGGCGGTGTTGGTAAAACTTGATGGATGTTTGAATAAACGAGAGGTGGAGTCAATGTTGGTCAAACTGCTTGACCGTGTGTACGTTCCATGATGTGATCGAATTGAATTGGTCTGCTGAAATGACGATCAGCCCGGCCAGTGGCGTAGCCACGGGGTGGTTTTGGGCATAAACCCCCCCCCCAAAGACAACATTTTTAGAAGAATTTTTTTTTTCGAAAAAAAAATGTTCGGAAAACCCTCCTCAGACCAACTTTCTGGCTACGCCACTGAGTCCGGCTGATGCACTCTAACTTTCACCTACTCAGTGACTGAGTAAAATTGTATTGCCATCTCTTTTCTTCTCAGTTTCCGTCAAAAGCAGGATTACTCATAGTTTTGAGTTGTCCTTCTTTTGACGGAAATTGAGTAAAATTTCCGTGGGATAGAAAGAGAAAGCAATACAATTTTACTCAGTCACTGAGTAGGTGAAAGTTAGCGTGTTCACTGGAACGTTATTCAAAACGGTGCAGAAGAAAAAGCTTTATCCAGCGTCCATCTGTTGCAGCAGCTCCCTCTCTCGCCGTCCGGTAGCCAAAATGTAATCCACCACGGGAATCACTTCACCCCATCACAAACGAGCTCTCGGATCTCGTCACCTACATATTTAAAGTTTCTTTCCTCCCTTTGAGAGTAACAACAACAGGCCTAGAACACCTATCCTGTTCCCCGAACCTTTCGCTGGAGACGAAGCTCTGCCCCAGTTGAATATAAATTCGGAACAACTTGAAGCTTCTGACCCATAACACACCCAGGGTAATCACACGGCTAGAAGTCATCGAGTAACAAATGGATAACCAAGGTAGCGAGGAATTTCCGGCACTCTGTAACTATAGGCGTACTACAAGATATCCCCATTTGACTCCATTCAGTTCAACTAATAACCGTGGTGAACGTCAGCCTCCCATGTGGTGCTATCCCGCTTAGGTATTCTAATACCATACAAAAAGTAATTTGTTATGCGTTTGGTATTGTAATAACAGAGTATGTTTTGTTTGAAGTATTTTACATATTAATTTTTGGTATTTCTCCTTTGGTATTTTACCTCTTATGCAAGGCAAGTTCATAACAGTGTGAGGAATCAATAATAGAATTAGGTATTACAGTCAAACCTCCATGAGTCGATGTTGAAGGGACCGTCGACTCATGGATATATCGAGATGTAGAATAGAAAATCCTTGGGAAGCTGATTGAAGGGACCATCACAGTAACCCAGAAAATATTTTTTAATATGGCATAATTTGCTTCCATGAGTCGATATCGAGTCATGGAACATCGACTCATGGAGGTTTTACTGTATTGAGTTATTTTCTTCTTCTCGGGCGGGAATTGAAAATAAGGTGAGCGAGCTGGTCAATAAGTTCCCATCCCCACTCCATCTTCTTGGGGATATGAACTTGAAACCGCACCATACAGCCTGGGGCGGTCCACAGTCGGACACGGCCGCTCTGCTAAAGGCCTTCGAGGTAGCAAACCCTCCCGAAGTTTCCACTTGGAGAGTATTTTGCCTCCTTCCTCCAATCCATCCACACCAGAAACCTAACCTTGGAAAAATTGCAATCCTTCCGGATGACTCTGGCTCCCCACTGAACCAGCCCTTCTCCGTCGCAGAACATACTCGTTTTTTCCAAGATCAGTGGCAAATCTTCAGGACCGGATGGGATAGGCTAACCTATTGCCGAACAAAAC
Organism: Armigeres subalbatus; assembly: GCF_024139115.2. Classification (NCBI taxonomy): domain Eukaryota; kingdom Metazoa; phylum Arthropoda; class Insecta; order Diptera; family Culicidae; genus Armigeres; species Armigeres subalbatus. Next base: position 362,158,850 of record NC_085140.1, on the reverse strand, counting down.
AAGCGAGACTTGGAGATGTCCTCCAAGAACCTTTCAAGCAGGGTTATCATACCGATCTATGCATAGACATCTCGACGGCGTTCAATCACACCTGGATGCCCTTCCCTAGCAGCACACATGTTTCACATAGGTTATTGCAACTTATATGCGACCAGATTTAGTCACAAACAAGTTGCTTCAACCATTTTCGTCTGACTTGTGCTGCTCGGGTTAGTGCTCTATCAGCTCGCCGAATAGGGATTTGCGGGTCATAACTTCGCCTCTAATCGCCATTTTTGATACCTCAAGGAATACCTTCCAAAAGGAAACTGGAGCACCCTAAGGGTCTATCCTGGTGGTTACACTTTTCTTGATGGGTACTTCCGTCATCCGCCGGTAGACATCCATATCTTTGACTACACCGATGATTCCCTGTTAGTGCTTACAGGGGATACCCCCGGTCTCACCCGTATTAGAACACAATCAGCAGTTGGGCCACCTCAATTGGGTTTCCGATGACAGCCAGTAAGTGTGTTCATGGCCATGGATGGATTCTACTCCTTCAAAGCCATTGTTGTATGCCGGGTAGCAGACTGCCGCATCATTGTCGGTAATTGAGTGGATCAAGAGGAAAATTGTACGGTCATCTGTGTACGATAACTACGGGCTCTTTATGATCCGATGCGAATCGTTGACGTAGATTAGAAAAATCAGCTGACCTAGATGACTTCCTTGTAATATACCGGATGTTGCATAGAACCAATAAGATATAGACCCTAGTAACATTTTGGCTTTATGTGGTTTTATAACACTCTTGAAGAGTAAATTATGGCCCTCAAGAGCGTTACAAAACTGAAAATGTTGCTTGGGGAGTCTTCAATCATCACCATCAATTGTCGGTCGGAGATGTACGATAGAAACCAGCGAGGAAGGTTTCCGCAACTACCGAATCTGTCGAGTTTTGCAATCACGATGACATGGTATATCTTATCAAATTCAACAGATAAGTTATCGTCCGGACCGGGATTTTTTGATGATTTCAGTTGAGATGCGGCCTTGTATCAGCATCCACATCAAATGCACCAAACATATGTACCGCCAAAGACACTTTGCTAGCAGCGTGGGTGCTTACTCTTCCAATGGTTTTAAGACACTCTTGAAGAGTAAATAATGGTGTTCAAAAACGTTATAAAACTTAAAATGTTGCTTGAGCTATACGCTGGAAAATTTCTCGGCGCTTAGACGACACGTCATTTAGCTGCATCGAAGGCGGAAACACAGAATCCTTTCGCTGTTCATAGACATATTTCCAAAAACGTTTCGGGTGCGAGCGCAGGCTGCGCTAAATTTATTGCTCGTATTAAAAAAAACATGTTTGATTGGGTCGCTTGTACTCGTGATTGAGCCTAACGTAGTGGTTTCTGAGTGGTACTGTACGGTGCCTCATGTCTTTTAAACATTTTGACGAAAGTCAAAATGTCCAAAATGTCAAAATTCACACCGCAGTTTGCACATCCTATTGTTCCAAGGTAGTCTCCCAATCTAATGAAGACAATAACTCATCGATACTTCGATTATCGGCTCTTGAGGAATTGTATGAAACTGACACTTCTGAAGCATTAGAATTGTACGCCACATTATGAGTGACTGTTTCTAGCAATGGAGAATGACGAGCAATAGCTTGAAATACGGACGGAGAATGGACAGCTGTACCACCAGTTTCTTCAGCGAACTTGGCCTTCCCTGACACTCCAGCCCGAATGCAAGTCCTACCCAGGCTTACGGGATTTCCCTGATCTCCTGCAGAGGATCTAAGGCCTACCGCTTCAGTGATTGAACAATGAGTCGCACTCTAACGCCAATTCCATAGATAGCTTAGCTTGCAGTTTTTCGAAGGTTTTAAATTCTGATTCCACCACTACACAACATGTACTAGAATGTTTGTCCAAAGTATTTAGAAAACACTTTCAATCATTTGAGATGCTGTCTAATTCTGCTGTCTGCCTCGGGACTTCAGTACACATGGATCTGATTTTAAAATGATTTTTGCATAACCAACCAAACCAAGGGCTTTTAGGGATAGTTGAAGGCCATGTCCCACCTAAATTGGCGTTACCCAAACCTTCGGAGAACAGCCCAAGAATAGTCGTTAAATCTAAGGTCAACGTACCTGTATTATAACGGCATCAATACAAGGATACTTCCCCACGGTAACTGGTTCATGACTATCATACTGATTTTGTTAGTCCCCATTGTTTAAGCTAAACAACGTTTGCATTTAAAAAAAATGGCAAAAATTGCCGATTTTTCATGGACACACCTTCACCCGCACTGACAAAACTACCCATTAGGGTGGTTCAAAAAATCGATTTTGCTCCACAACGCTCATCTATTCTGTATCATGTTCTGAGTGTCCTGATTTAGCACAAGTCGTTTCAAGTTTGCATGCAGATTAGTATGGGAAAATTTATTTTTTTCATAATACTTTTTTTTCTTTATTTAAGTGATTTTTAATTTTAAAATTAAGTTCATCACTAGTTTCATAATACTGATTTTGGCGCTTCCCTATTAAGCGCAGGTCAAAAGAAAACCTGCATAGCTCAAAGGAATACTTAAGGGCTTTCACTCAACGAAAACCACGTCTTCATTAATCGTTTCAATAATTAGTAACCACCCATGCAGCATCAATCATAGTAACCCATGAGTCAGCAGACAAAAATTGACAGCTCTATCAGTCGAACTCTGACCGTGATGGCAAAACAGTGAATCAATTCGATTCAGAAGTGTGCGCGTTCAAAGAACGGCACCCAGCCGCGTCGAAAAGGACGTCATGCAGCTATATGTGGACGCCGGATACGCCTGTGCCGACATCTACAACATCTTGGCACTATTAGACACAATCACAGCATCGAAAGAAAGTCCGGTTCCGGACGGCCGACGACCCTAAGCGACAAGAAGCTCCAAAGGGATCTGAAGAGGAAAACCGAGGGAAAAGTGGCTAAATTGCTGCGTGCGCATGGCCGAGAGGTCGAAGGTCAACCGGCCAAACAGTGAAAAAGTCAGGTGGGAGGCACGACACCATGTTTTTGCAGCCAACATCTCAGTGTAAAATTCATGATAGTATGTGTTTTGTTTACAAACATCACATTTGATTCTCATTAGGATACAGTACTATCGGTGGGATACGGTCGCGCAATGTTGGCTGGAAAAAGCACCTGGCGAACCTTCCATGGGAAATTTATCAAAAGCAATTATCTGTCTTTGCTTTTTTTTATCACCATCCGAAGAAAGTCCATTTTTTAATGCAAACTTTATTTAATAAGATAAATATATTGTATTCAGAATGCCTACGTAGGTTGGGCTTACGGTGTGCCAAGTTTGGCCCCCTTCCTTCTCGCCGGAGTCCTTCTGGCAATGGACCTTCCAGACGGATGAAGAACTGGTTGTGAAAACAAAATTTCACATTAATGAATTAATAAAAACCACCGTGAGAACCACCGTAAGAACTGGTTGTGAAAACAAAATTTCACATTAATGAATTAATAAAAAAAACACCGTGAGAACGAGGAGCCTTTGATTACAGTAAGCACATAATTTGTTAAACATATTATATAACAGATGCGACGACCGATTGTACCTGAAGATACTCAACCCAGTCGACATTGAAGAGCCCAGCACTGACAAAAGCATAGCTGTATGCTGCAAAGCTAGCAATCCAAATCTATAAAATGTTCGTCTAGTCAACTTACCAATTTGTATTTCGGGTTAATGTCAAGGAACATATTTAATTTTTGGTCAATATCTCAGAAGATGAGACTTCCCAGAGTTCGAAGTTTTAAAAGATGATTTCCCAATAACGCCCAAAGAAGATTAAAAGACAATAAGGTGTACGATAGGTTTTGTTATATTTTATGTTTGATCTATATATGTGACCCCATCGGATTCATTTTAAGTTCATAACTAAAAATAATTTAGAAATAACCATGCAGCCACAACTCATTGAAGTTTATATTTTTCAAAAAATATTGTTATAGGGGTCATAAAACCCCCCTGACAATAATAGAACAAAACCTGCCATAGCCGTCTTTTCCCCTACGTTCAAATCATTTTACCATAGAACAACCTTCCGCATGATGCACAGTAACTTTGTATCCTAAATGAAGTTTTCAAAACGGTTATATGTATGTTAGAGATGGTCGGGTTTCGGGTTTTCAAATTTAGGAAAATTAGAACAATGTCGGGTTAGGGTCGGGTACGGGTTTGAGAGATGATAAAATGTTGGGTCTTGGTCGGGTACTAGTTTAAGTATTGAATATTTTTTTATTCGCTTCTGGTAATTTTAAGGCTTGTTCGTTTTTTGGGCCTATATCCTTTTAAGTGTAATACGAAATTAAAAATATTTTGTTTTAGTTTTCCGCCAAAAAATTTTTTGGGTCCAGCTCGGGTTTAAGACTGCAAAAATTGTCGGGTACGGGTCGGGTTCGGGTTTGATAAGATTTTTCATTCCGGGTTCGGGTCGGGTCCGGGTTTAAAAGGAATTTCTAAATCGGGTTCGGGTCGGGTTCGGGTTTACAAAATGTGAAACCCGACCATCTCTAATGTATGTATATTGAATTATTTCGCTTTATGATTGTCTATTGAACTTGAGAAAAGAAATACAATTTCCCAAGGTAACCGGTGCGTGCAATAAAACATTCTACCAATAACTCCACTGCCATCTGTTCATCAAGAATCAACTTTCTCATTTTCTCCATCTTGCAGATTTGAAATTCACAACGAGCATTAACTCACTGCGATAATCCATTACGGTTGCACTTCGTAAGCATCGATTATCGGACTGTGAACAAAAACTGGATCTGGTTTTTGAGTGTGAAATAAACCAGCGAAAAACCTCCATCGTAAGCCCACAAGACAGCGAGGACATCAATTAACAACAATCGGGGCAGTTGCACGCAGCATATGCGCTCTGATGCGAGAAATAATGCTTATCGGCTATCCCATGCAAAAAGTGACTGCACAGAATAACACAAACCGCACGAAGAAGAAACAAAGCACGAGTGTTGACCACGATTGTAAATTTAGTATCGGCTTGCATGGCCCTATGTGTGTGAATGATATCCGCCCCGACAATCCGCAACCGGCGATGCGACGGGACCGCTTGAATGGATGTTGGTATCACGTGTGTCATTAAGGAACGCCACCACCAGCCAGTAGGGCCGTCAGAAGCAAGGCTCAAGCTTTTTATGCTTATCGATTTATGCGATTTTAATGAAGTCACCCCCAGGGCGTGATCGGGTTGGTGCGGTTATCATCAATGGACGGGAGGAACGGGCGGGCGTGCGTATCGGGGAAGTTCTGTTTAATTGTTTTTATTGTGTGCTGCATATATCGTTGACAACACGCTCTACTTGTTTAATTCGGCGTGAATCGGAGTTTGCAGTTTTATGGTTTCGTCGAACAGTGGTGTGCCCAAAGCCGTTTGAATTCTACATACATAGTTGCGCCTAATTTATGATATCGATGAACGAGAATAGTTTTTTTTATTGGTAGGTATGTAATTCATTACATAAGTTCTCACTGTTATGAAATGAAAATATCGTGATACGATGGTGTAGTAATAATAAAATAACGAATTGACATCACACGTGATCTAATTTGGTAGTATATTGATAGCTTGTTAAAATCACTTTTGTTACAATGCAAATTCGACTGCTCCAAAAATCTCGTTAATAAAGATAATAATTATAATAAGTAGGGGAAATGTTCCGATCTCCATCTCACTGAACATCTCATCGCGAAACAAAGAAATACCAATACCGTCGCTTCTTTTTGTAAACATACGTGCTCCACTACTGAAAAAATCACAAAAATAAGAATCAATTCAAGTTCCTTTCCATTGCTTTGTTTTTGATGAGATGAACTTCGCAGCCATGAGATGAAATCCAGGAGCAATTCCCCTATCCAGTGCTGCAGCCGATTTTTTGGGTTGGTTTTCAGCTTGGTTTAGTTTAAGGAATCCCTTAGAATTTTTTTTCAATCATGCATTATGGTGCCACACTAAAATGAGTTATTCATATGTTTTGATGAATTCTCAAGCAGAAGCATTTAAGGTTTTAGATCGACTATTGTTCTTTCTTTTAATTCCTTTAATTTACTTACTACCCATATTTCCAATAGTGGACTTGAAAGTAGTGAATAAATAGTTTTTTTTTATTTGTTTCCCAAGTTAAAAGTGATCAAGCAGACCATCAAATTTAATGCTCTAAACCAGAAACTTGGACTGAGATTAAAGTTACCCTTTTGTAAGTGCCGAGAAATGTGAGAGAACATCAAAGTAAGAAGAAAAAAAGTGCAATTAAAATTGTGCAGTTTCACATAATTAATAATTTCCACCGAGCAAGGAACCAACCGCTCCACAGAAAAGGGAATTATTGTTGAACTGCTTTTTATGCCGTTGGCTGGTGAATGACGGAAAATTTGGCACCGACCCGTGAATGTGCGAAAATTGGCGCCTCTGGCAACGCAACGGCAACAGCAACAGCAGCAGCGGCGGTAGCAGCTAGTGCGGAAAAGACCGATGTCGTGTGAAAAGTGCGAAGGCTGACTTGGTGAGAACTGCCCAATTTGTGGATTAAATCGACACTAAATTCGTGCGCGAGCTAGAGGTAAGCAAACAGTGGGACAATTTTTTACTGCTTTTTTTGTGGCTTGTCTACAACACAATTATGATCCTGTTCATGTTCATTCGCGCGCAAAGTGCGAATTTATTCACTGTGGAATTGGCGTATGCCATGTCCCACGAGTGGGACAATATGATGTTTTAATCCGATGACATTTCGTTTTGAATGAGTGAGATTTTATTGCCGCTAATATATTAAAATCGGGTTGAATAGAATTATGAAGATCTTTATAAATAGAGTTACGAGATGAAGTAGTATAATAACTGTCAACTTTTTGTCTCATCAACGAACTAGTAATAGCGAAGATGGAAATCTTCCATTGTATATTTTGATCTTGATCTACATTAATGCAGAGCAGCATTTTAGCTTGTAAAATGAGTGGTTGATAGGATTTTTATGATAGTTTGGAAAATAAACCAAAGTGATACGTAAATTATATTATTTATGTAGAGCTTTTAGGAGGATGTGTGAACCGTCTTTCATATGCTGCCTCTCGATCATTACACACAGTAACAGTAAGACCATTTTTATTTTTATTATCATTCAAACCATTATGTGATCAAATTTGGTTGCATACTGCATACAACATGTATGCTGCATGGGATTTGTTATTGTAGAAAGGGTCATGTTGTCGAACAAGTCATGTAGCCAAAAATGTTGCTCATAGTGCTGGCCGAACGAGTACCACAGTTGATAAGGTCTTTTGGCCGAATAAGGTCATATGATAAAAAATGTCATTTGGTCAAACAGCTAAATGATGAATTTGAGAATATTTTAAAATCACTTTAATAAAATAAATAACAAAAATTTGGTCGAACAGGCCGTCCCCGAAAGGGTAATATTTTCGAACTGAAAATTATGTTTTTTTCTGTACCTTTTATTAGAGTGTTTTCTTAATCAAATTAGAAAATGATGGTAAAATCACAGACAAACAGACATAACACTCGTCAAATTTCCACCGTTCACTGATTTACTGGCCAATTCAAATAATCATTTGTTGGCCAATCGATCACTCGTGAAGCGCGCATCGTTTTTGCTTGAGTTTGACGTTTGCTCACTACCGCCATCTGGTTCGCGATTTGCCCAACTAACTGAAATCAACAGATGTCGTTAGTGTTCGAACGACGATGTATTTGATGCGTAAATGTTCAAATGTTATGTCTGTTTGTCTGTGGTAAAATAATGCCTTGGCGCTAATGACCGATAGCGTAAGCTTCGATTTGTTTTTGTGGTTAAGGGCCGGCCAATTGGTCGAATGCTGATTCACCGAATCTATGGTAAACGAGAAATAAGCAGTGAGAAGTAAGTAGAGGAAAGGCAGATGTTGTAACAATCTGCTAACGGTTTCTGTACGCCTGCGGAGTGGACGTCCTTACGTCCTCCTAACAAATTTTCCTTGCTCTTTCGTTCCTTAGAGCCAGCACGACAGCTGCATAGAGGAACACTTTTTGTTAATTGTAGGTTCGTTATTTGTTTAATTTAAAGTTTTGGAGATTAGGTTCGACCGTTTACCTGGGTACCTGGTGTTTTATGCAACTAGGAATAGAATGCGCTGGGGACATACCTTGGTTGACGGTGGTGTTCAACGGGTTGATACTCGCGGAACAGAGGAAGAGGTTTGACTGGTTTGCTGTCCCAAACGATGGGCAGATGGAGGCGAAGGCGTAGCCTGTTGTGCTCTCCAAAAGAGTCCGACGGATTCGGAGTTTGATCCGAAAACTAACCTCGCTTGGTTGGTTGGCGGGGCTCCCGATGGATTCGTAGGCCCGTTTTTTGGTGTGAAGGTTGATCTCCAATGCCAACGTGAATAAGTTGCCTAAAATAAAAGCTCCCCCTAAAAAATAGAAATTTTTCATTAAAAATAGGAAATTTCCAATAAAGGAATCAGGATATGAGCAATAAACAAATATAAAATTTCCACAAATACCTAATGCAAAATTTCCAACAATTTAGAATTTTTCGCAAAACAAAAATAAATAAGCCCTTTAAAATTACAATTATCAAAGAAGAATTTTTAACAAAGGAATTAAAATGTTCCACGAAAAAAAACAAAATTTCCATAAATAAATCGATATTATCAATAAACAATTGCTAAAATTTCCACAAAATTAATATTTTTTTTAACACAAAAAATTAAAAACTTTCCTTCAAAAAATCAATAATAAGCAATGAAAAAATACGAAAATTTCCATAAAAAAGGTTTTTCATAGATGAGACCTTCTTTAGAAGCGTTCAAAGTTCATGGAAAATATTATCGATTCTATTGCTTTTTTGTATTTTTTATGAAGATTTTCTTATTTTTCATTGCTCTTTATTGATTGTTTTGTGGAAAATCTTAATTTTTTTATGGAAAAAAAAAAGTTATTTTGTGGAAAATTTTGTAATTGTTTATTGCTAATATCGATTTATTAATGAAAATTTCGAATTTTTCCTCGTGGGACATTTTGATTTCCTTATGGAAAATTCTTCTTTTATAATTGTAATTTTAAAAACAAAGTGCAAATTTGTCTTTGCTTTATGGAAAATTCTCAATTGTTTATGGATGCTTTGCGTCGTTTGTAGAAATTTTATATTTATTTATATTTTATACCCTGATTTCTTTATTGACAATTTCCTATTTTTTATGGAAAATTTCTAATTTTTCATGGAAATTTTATTTTGATGCCGAATAAATGGGTTGTCGGAGGGGTCTGACAGGTCCTTAGGCCCATTTTTCGAAGTGGAAGTTGGATTTGAAGACTTACACGCGGGTTAGTTCGCGTTCGACGAGTTTGTAGACCCGTTTACCGAAGCGAAAGTTGTTCTCGAAGACATCCGTGGTCGGATTGGCCGACGGAGGCTTTCGACAGGTTTGTATGCCCGTTGCTCGGAGCGGAGGTTGGACTCGAAAACTTACACGTGGGTTGGTTGGTGTCCGAGGGGTTTGTTGGCCCAATTTTGGCAGAGGTTGGACTCGAAGACTGACACGTAGCTTGTTTGGTTCGTAGCTCCGTTTCCCGGAGCGTAGGTTGGATTTGAATTACACTTTTTCTTTCCGAAACGATTCGACTCCTCACGACCGACTCCTCGATTCTTCTTATTCTTCTGTCTCTTCGCTGCCACTTTCTTCAAAATTCGTAAGGCCAATGATGTTCACGAGTGTGTTTGTAATTTTAATTGGGGTTTGATTTTGTTTGTAGGAACCAAATGCTTGACTGCATTGTTACCACAATCGATAACAATGTGAGCAGTAAGAATTAATTAGTGAGAAGTGGCATGTCTCACTTCTCAGTTCTAATTTCTAATTTCAGGCCTCTCACTGTAAGCAGAACGGAAAAATAAATGAAATGTGAAATATGAGCAGTGAGAATTACGAAATGAGACAAATAAGGGAGATGTCTCACATTTCACTTCTTAATTCACATTTCTCCCTTCTCATTTCTCACTTCCCACTGCTCTCATCTGACTTTCCTCTGCTTACTTTTCACTGCTTATTTACTTCCCATTTCTTTACTCTGACTTCTCGGTTATGAACTTTTTTTTAACTATTCGGCGAAACGGATCCGTCAACCAAATCGTTGGATATCATCACCAATAACCCTTCCCACAATACTGCAGCTGAACATACAGTAGAAAAGGTTGATAACTTTTAATTGCACGACTCATGAATGCTATGGCTGCTTTTACGAATTTTCAGATCATATCATAATTTTGTTGTTATACGAACTTTATATCTATAGAAAAAAAAACCAGTAGGGTTGTGTACAAGACACGACCACAGATAGACGTTGCACAACATAAGGACATCGTTGCGATGTTTCTGCCGTAACAAATCGACTGCGTTTCGACAAATTTCTTCTCGGGATTTCTTTTGTACAGAAAGTTGGTCTTGAAAAGATCCGATTTATTTTCAACTAGCTAAAAAATACCCAGCTTTGCCTAGGTATTTGTGTTGCAAATTTCATATACTGAACTATTTGCAGCACAACACTCTAGATCAATTTTCGTGCTATTGTTTTGTTTCCTTCAACCACTGACCCAAAGTTGCATTCTACTGATTTTTTACCTTTCCCTAAGGGGCAACTAACTCTAAACTTTCGACAGTATCCAAAAATACTAACAAAAACTAGCGGAAAACTACGGTAAACTGATCGAAGAGCCCTGGTTGGGAAAGCATAAAACAAAATGCCACCCAATCGATACAGTTCACCCAGTTTTAGGCAACACATGATTTCAGCCTCCTTCATATTCTTAAAAAATCACTGAACAACTATTTCTATTACTATTATTTTTTGAGCAGCCTTTGGGGCCCATGTTTTGATTTGATGGTATTAGAAACATAAAATGCGGTTTGAAAGTTTTCTAGAATCTGTGGAAGGTAGAAATCAGGTGTTTCCTATACGGGGGAGCACTGTGTTTCGTCAACTAACGGACAAACGCCATAACAACCGAACTAGCAACCGTTTCATTGTTTGACGAAAATCGTGGATACAGTAACCGTTAGATAACTGCAATATGTTTACTTTTCAGTTAACGAATGCCCTTCGATAACTGCAATGCATTCTAGACGTCAAACGGTTGTCAATCGATGTAAGATGCAATAAAAGTGCATCTAAATATGCAACGCAATGCAACTGTCATTGAGTATGACATCAGTTTGAAGTTTAGCGGTCCGATAACTGCAAAGCTGTTGCAATTATCGAATTGAAGTTAAATGACTTGCAGTTATCGAACGTCTACTGTACTAGAAATATCACGAAATACTATTGCGAGACAATGAGTTATATTATCGCAAAGTTTAGAGTTACTTGCCCCTTGCCTTTCCCCGTCAAAATAACCAACTTTTTGTACATTACAAACCTTACGAATCTCAAGACGAATTGATTAGGGAAAAAAATGGATTTGCAAGAAAAATTGCGCAGTTAACCAAACGATTAAGAATTGCACTATGAAGAAAATTTGGTCCGGATTAACCTTCTCTTCTATAAAATATGGTTCTGGATAGAACCGAATTATTTTCCATAATGCGCCTTTCCATTTACTAACTTTCCATAATGCGCCTTTCCAACAAAACCAAATCAGAATCTTGAGATCAAATTTCCCTTGTATAGACTGTTGATCCTGAGAAAAATCGATTATCTATCAATAATGCGTCTTCGGAAACACTATCAGCATCCACGAGGCGCGCTTGTGATTCTGCTGCCGAAGTTAAATTTGGTTCGGTAAAACCTTTTTGCCTTTCTCGTACAACTAAGTTGTACCGAAAGGCTATCATTTCACTCCAAAATCGAACTTTTGATAGAAGTCCCGGAGACCCATAGTGTTATATACCATTCGACTCAGCTCGATGAGCTGAACAAATGTCTGTCTGTCCGTGTGTGCGTGTGTGTGTGTGTATGTGTGTGCGTGTGTGTGCACAAAATGCCATAAAAAACATTAGCCAAATTTTCACATAGAAACTCTTAATCGATTTTCTTGCAACAAGTTGCATCCGACAGAGACTAAAACGCTGTTGATCACTATTGAATTTCATAATAATTGCAAATTGCAAAAAATAGATAATATTAAAATAGTGATGAAACATAGTCACATAGAACAATAATGAGTTATGAAAAATGCCTTGCATCTATGAATATTTTATCCGTGGCTTTCCATTAAGAGTTTCATCGTACTATAAAGATGCTCGTGTTGCACGCATTTAGGCGTAAGTATGCTCTTCGTTCAGTTTCATAGTACTATGCCCAAGTAACATTTTAAGTTTTATTCCCCTCTTGGAATGGTTTTCAAGATCAAATCATAAGAACTAACAATAAAACTCATAACTACACGACAACCTTCTGATGACCACTATAAGAGTAAAATATGACCAGGTGGCCCTCTCTAGATAACCACTATAAACCTCTTATAAGAGTATTTGAAAAACCCTTTTTGAACCACCTGCAAAAAAGGGAATTTGGCTGCGGCAGCTGTCAAAAATGTTGCTTTAAAAAGGGAAAAAAATATTACGGGAAATAATAACAAAATGGACTGATGATGAAATTCATGAAGAGGATGTCAACAAAATAAAATTTATCAGGTTTGTTTTTCAATATACTTTCTTTGAAATAAGCTGCGCTTTCGATTTTATGGTGAAATCTAGGTAAAAAATAAGATTGTTTACCACGCGCCGGCAAAATAATGTAGTTTAGCGCTTTAAGCTGAAAACAACTAAAACATCAACATCGTAAATATCCCCCTAATATGTTGATGTTTCTTCTAATTCCAATCATTTAGCAAGAAAAGTGTTCTACGCGATGAAAATATCATTTATTTATGGATTTCAGCGATAAATTTCACCGACCTGAAAATACTTCTCCTTTTCCAATATGGCCATCATGCATTCCGAGCGGAAAAATGTTGCTCTTATTTCACACCGTTATAAACTCTTTGCAATGCAAATATTCTTATTGGGGTTATTCATTTGACCACATTACGACTAAAAATTGTGGCTTTGATCGAGCTTTGAAAATATGGCTTATTAAGCTCTTTACCACAACCGTAGAGTTGCTCATAAGATCAATCGGAATTTGACGTTTGAAGCTTTTCCAGTAGATTTATGAGTGGTTTGTTGATAATAATAAGAGCGCCAATAAAACTGAAAACTAGTCATGGCGGTTGCTGTCATAAAACCACTATAAGAATTAAATAAATCCAACAAGCATGGAAATTGTTACTTGGGTGTACATAGTACTAAATTGTCCGAAAGTCAAAATTCGAACATAGGAAATTCGAGAAACTTTTGGCAGCGCCATCTGTCGTCTACTAGTGTAAATTTTCTATCATAACATTAGACGGTGTAACTGTTTTGCCTTTCTTGTACATCATCGAGGTGTAAGCGTAAAGGCTACATTTATTACCTTTTTACGCGAGAAAGGCGCCATCACCGCTAGGTGGATTAATCTGGGTTTCTTCTTTATAATTTAGGTTCTAAAAAGAATCAATTTATTTTCAATAATGTGCCTTCCCAATTAAGCAAACAAAACAAGATCAAGAACTATGAGAGAAAGAAAATTACTCTAGAGTGTCGCTGACGCCGACGATAGCCGCTCGATAGTTTGTCGCTGAGCCGCCACAGATGCAGAAACCACCGCAATCAGCGCTGGGAACGCTACCGATGCCATCGTTCTATCCGCCTTCTGTGCCCGCTCTGCGTGACCTTCCACCATCCATCGTGGATCGTCGAACAGAAATGACACGCGAGCGCGAATCACGGGTATTTTTATACCTAGGAAAAATTAAACCATGCATCAAAAGGCTCGTAACTTACATCATGCTGAAGTCCGTGTTGGGAATGCATGAGCGGGATTGATTTGTTCTGATATTTTTACTGGGCAGGACAAGAATTGAAATTTTCAATAGTTTATCGTAAATAATCTAAAATTCCAATGAAATTGACAAATTGCTGAAGAGTCGATTGGTATATAAATCTCCAAAATCCATTGAGAGATGAAGGCTCTACTAACTTTCAAAATCTTACATAATTTCATGACGGTCCCCAATTTTGGATTCTGATTTGACACCCTGTACCTTCGGATAAAACGTTGTTCAACGTCAAAAAGGAAGTCGTAGGAATTTTAACTGAGCCCAGATCAATCTAAAAGGAGCGCCCGCCCAGGGTGGATGTCTTTCATGATCTTTTATTTTTGACCGTCTGTTGCTCTGTTGCGCCAATCCTCTCTTTCAACCAAATAACGGTCGGATGATACTATGATATATGCCCACAGTTTGTGTAGGTTCCGGGTGCCCAAAACTTAGAGGTGCTTACAAGCGAGAAGGGATGGAAAAGTGTGAAGTAAAAAGTGGGATGTGAGACGTTTGTCCATTCCATTTCTCTCTTTTCATGTCTTATATCTCAGTTCTCACTGTTTATATTTCACTCTAATTTCTCACTTCGCACAGCCGGTCAAAAGACCTTTCCGACACATCGGGTCGTCAAGCGACATTTTTGGCCAAAATATTTGTTCAGACATAAACAATTTTGACTTGTTCGATCAAACAACATTTTCAGCTGTGTTATCCGCTTGGCCAAAAGCCATTTTCGGCCAAACGACTATTCTGTGGCCGAACTATTCTGCCAAACCTCTCTTTCGACCAAATGACTTGTTCGGATAAATGGCTTCTTGATGATGATGATGATGATGATGATGATACTACCATCTATTGTAGCAAGGCACCTGCCGATAGCACTGGCCATATCTGACAAACGATTTGATCATGATTATACTATTGTATGTATTTCATCAAACTCATGTATGAAGGGCCAAAAATGGGTGGGGTGGTTCCATAAGCAAAGACACTTATGCGAATCCACGGGATGAATAGAGAATCTCCTTCCAGAAGAAAGTTCGTACACACAAAATTATAATCTAGCCCTCGTTTCCCAGATTGACCCAATAGATGGGGCGAAGAGCCCGCCCTTTATCCACGAGATGTTAACAATAGGAAGTTGGCGATTCCACTCTTCCTATCCAAATCGCTTCAATCGGGTGCCCTGATGGTTTTTTTTTTTTTTTTGTCGGTGGTCATATAATTTGGTAAATATTTATATATATATATATCATGTATAATGGAATTCTCTCACCAAGTTTTAATTCGTATATCCTGAATGAGGGCGGACCTTTCTTCAACATCAGCTAGTTTTAGATTTGTGCTGTCTTCAGAGATGGAAAACCAATAGTTCGGAATATTCTTGGATAAATTGCAAAACAGACATCTTGATTTCTGAAAAGATGAAATAACAGGACAGATGGCAGTATCATAGATAATTACGTGAGCGTCTTGATAAATTCGGATAAATGGTTTCTTCGGCCAAAAGTCTGATGTGGCCAATTGGTTCGGCTAAATTACATTTTCGATCAAATAACACTTTCGGTCAAATGTCATATTCAGCAGTACGACCTGTTCGAGTCAGATGACTTGTTCGACCAATAAAATATTTTGACAAATGAGCTGTATCGTCATGTTCCAGTGTTTAAAAAATGGTTGGTTCAGCAAATCAATATTTTCGATCGTATGACCCGTTCGGCCAGAAGCCATTTTCAGCCAAATAACATATGCGACCGAATAAGCTATTCCACCAAACTTGTCTTTCGACCGAATGACTTGTTCGTAGAGTTTCCATTTCCCGGCCATTTTCGTTGTCCCGGGATTTGGGATGAACTTATTCGTATATTGGGATACCAGGATTTTTCGATGTTTCCTTAGAAAACTTATTTTTTGATTTAAAAACGATTTTATTCAATCTTCAGGGGTAAAGTTCCTATTTTAGAAAGGCCAGATAATACAGATTTCAAATTGGAATTCAATTCAATTATAATTTGAATCGATTCTTTCGAGAATAAAAAACGAATTCAAGCAAATAATATTCACGTTTTTCTCGGAAGGTAGAGTACCCTTTTGGAATATATGATCACCGAGTCCGAGAAGAAGGGTGGTGGTGCTGGTGGTTGAAGTCGGCTTGACTGTTTGTATTGTTTTGAATATGCATTGGGTTTAGACAGTTGCTAGGATTGCTTTCAATACCCTAGTGACGAAAGATGGACGATGCGCAGTAGCATCGTACTGGGCCCATAACCTATTGGATATATGGGAACCCCCTTACAAAGAAAACACAATACTAGAGTATCCTCCAACCCATGGCAGGCTACTAATTCATACTTTTGGCGTCCATATACATATGTGCTCGACCTAATCTTGAACAGATCGCTTCCTAATCTTGATGTTAATCGTTTATTTATCGTTATCGCCGATGAAGTTAATTGTTTAACGAAATCGCTAGCTGCGGTAAAGATGAATCAACTCAAGTGTTATCGGAGTTCGATAATTTAACGTATGTTAACTCGATAATTTCCCGATAATGGAGTTAATAGATTACGCGATTCAAGTTGGTATACAATTTTAACAGAAGCCGAGAATTGGACAAATTGATTGCAGCCTGTTGATCAGAGCTGATTTTTATTGAAGCGATACACCAGGGCTAGAAGCTCAGGAAGACTGACTCAATGTTGGCCTGCGCGAGGAGATTGGCAAGGCGAATATCAGCTAATGTACACAACCTCGCTGTAGATGGGAGATGGGTAGGAAGCAGGCGCCAAATAGATGCAGCTGATCTTGTACTGTAGATACTAGTCGTTTAATTAATAGAGAGCTGTAGCTGCTGGAACATGTATCAGTCAGTAGCCCTCCATTGAGTGGTATAGGGGAATCTAATACTAATATGATATGAGTTTATCACCTAACTTTTGTTAGAAGAAAAATTACACTGTTTACGAACCGGAAATTAAACAGTATTTTTGTCCGGGATTTTCGGGATTTAAAGAATAATATCCCGGGAATCGGGAAATCCCGAATTTTCTTAAGTCCCGGGATTTTTTGTCCCGGGATGGAAACTCTACTTGCTCGGCTAAATGGCTTCTTCGACCAAACGTTTTATTTGGCCAATTGTCTTGGCTTAACTATTTTTACGGCCAAATAACATTGTCGGCCAAATGACATGTTCGGTCGTTCGGCCGAACATCATTTTCGGCCAAATGACTTATTCGACTAGTAAAATGTACGGTAAAAGGAACTGTACCGCCAAGTGCTATTTTTGGCCAAATGATCTGGTCGACACAACTACTTTTTCGGCCTTTGATCCATTCGGCCATTTACGGCTAAACGATTAATGTGGCCGAATGAAGTATTCTGCCAAACCTCTCTTTCGGCTTCTTCGACGTCTTATTTGGCCCAGTGATGAACTCTAGCCAATAAGAGAAATCACTCGAATAAAGCTAAAAAAAGATCTTATTTGGCCTATTGGTTCGGCTAAATTACATTTTCGGTCCAGTAGCAATTTCGGCCAAATGACATATTCGGCCGAATGACTTTTTAGGCCAGTAAAATTTTCGGTTTTTGGTCAAATTTATGTGGCTTGAAAGTATTCAGAAAGTATTCAGTATATATGACCCCAGCTAGTGACCTGGAACTGGTTCCGGGTGCCCAAAACTATCCTACTAGGTTTAAAACTAGTTCAAAGAAACATATGTTTGTTTTTTTTCTCATTCTGATTTATAAAATAGAAGTGTGGGTATAACTAATGACTTTGGTGATGTTGAACAAAAGTTTTATAAAACGAGCCTAAGAATCGCATCCTTTGAGCAGGGATTGAATTTATCATTTCATTATCAT
This sequence comes from Armigeres subalbatus, assembly GCF_024139115.2. Taxonomy (NCBI): domain Eukaryota; kingdom Metazoa; phylum Arthropoda; class Insecta; order Diptera; family Culicidae; genus Armigeres; species Armigeres subalbatus. Next base: position 362,141,007 of record NC_085140.1, on the reverse strand, counting down.
TTAGTATTCAGCCAATAACTCATTTCATAGGCGGAATTCCAAAAAATATTTAATGGTGGACTTCTAGCGATATTTCCCCTCTACAATGTTGTCTAAGAGTTCATTGCTCTTTGTCTAATATTTACAGCGTGAAACGCTAGTATTTATTGGCTGAATACTAAATGATAATGAAATGATAAATTCAGTCCCTGCCTTCGAGTTCCGAATTTTCCCGTGAGTGGCCAAAAATAGTCTAACTACCAAGGAAAAAAAGTTCTACATTTTTTTCATGACGAATCCTGAATGTCGCATGCCAAGTTTTTTCAAAACCTGGATTCCAGTCTTTCACAGAATTTTCGGACTCGATTCCGAAGGGATCAAAATTGACTGTAAATTGACAACTAATTGACATTTAACAACTAAAGTTAATTTAAATATATCTTTAATAAAAAACGCCGGAGCTCGATACATGTGAAGGTATATTGATATATTCCCAGTTAGAGCCTGGGACCTGTTTCCAGTTCCGTATAAATCCGGAACCGTTCAACCAATATGTTCAATCGATCGACGATAAGAATAATTTCTGGTTTATGTCTAAAAAAATCATACAAATCGATCAAAACTGACTGAGTTAGAGTCAAAACATCATAAAAATTTGGGTAGCGCTTCCCATAAAACCTATTATTCAGTTCCTTATAATTCAATTCATAGCAGTTTGTCAAACAATCAATAATTTGTAACATTTGTAACGATGTAACATCCATTGAATGAATTTTGCGTGAAAACGCATGAGATAATTTTAAAACTTACTCCAGAATCGATATTGTTTCTATCAGTGTAGAATGATCAATCGCCTTTGCTTGGTTTTATACCTCAGACAGATTTTCAGTAGAATAGGACCGATTGATTCCACGGCAGTCTGCTGTCTGCCAAAAAGGAAGAAATAGCTTTTGGCTTAATAAGCTTCGTCTCATATGTGTGTATAAATTAACTTGTTTAAAGCGTTTTCAGATGGAGTTTATTACGGAACCTTTGCCGAATGGCAAATAGAAATTTGCATTTTGCAATGCTATAAAGCTTACCGATTTATAAGCGTCATACCTTTCAAACGTTGTATAGTGTTTCTCTGCCTACCAACAAAGATTAGGATTTCCCCAGCGATAGAGAAGGCATTTAACGCGAGTCTATTCCTCATTCTATCAACGCACGTCCCAGACAAAATGCTACCCCCGTTTTTTGCATCAAGAAAAAGGATTAATTTACATCTGGTATATCTCATCTCCGAGGATCACAGTTGTGTCGTTCGGATTCAATCCCGGCCACTGACAGAGCTCAGATGGTACTTTCCACGGGACGCCCGTCTCCTCACGTCGGAAAGAGTAGAATGAATGAAAAATAGCCTCGGGTGCCCAGAAATTGTACCCGGGCTTCCATCAGATAAAAGATCAACATCTCTGAAATGAGCTCATTTCGTATTTCAACCTTCCAGGTTCCGGTTCTTGCCTGGTTAGGTGGGTAGGTAGTCTGTGACGGGAGTCAGAAAACCAACATTCACGTACCAGACCCGACATTGCAAAAAATGATGACTTTTGACTTTCACAAAACGGCCAGATGCGCTCAGTTGGAGATTTTTATGTATTCATGTTGTTATGGTAAGCACCCACCTTTCACCGTGGATTCTATTCGCAACATATTGACATTCAGATCAGTGACATTTGAGGGCGGATGACTGGACTGGCTTTCATAACTGCAATCGCAAGTCCACTAGCCGCGGGCAACGGCTGTCAAATATTTAACTCTCTTATCGCAAAGCCTATGACATGTAGAACCTGACAAGTGCCCTGTTCCAGCAACCGGTATGCCATATCGCAGATTTATTCTATTACATATCCGACTGGCAGCCAATTTGTTGCGGAAACCTTTCGCTGCCAGGTCAGCGGCTTCTTCAGATAAGCGAATGTGGTACAACGCGGCTTCGACAAACGCCTGCAGGCGAGCTTGCAACCGAATGCCATTGGTTGCACGTCTACATTATTGGGGCCAACCTATCTTGAAATGCGAAATTAATCAAGGGCGATGCAATAGACTATGCATATCTTCAGTAATGATGGTCTTTTGAAAATGACTGATATTTGTGTGCTTTGTTATACGTTTCCCTTAGCGTTCGTTTAAAACCAATTGTGTTGCAAAGTGTGATTATTTTTGGAAAGTTTTGTGCTTTTTGTAAATTTATATCAATGGCGAAGCCCGCAACAGCTTTCAAAAAACTTCACTCTAATAATTTGATAACACAGTTCGTAAGACTTTCATGTGAATAACATTAAAATTGTTTGCATATAAATTATTGAAATTCCCATTCCATTTCCCATTCCAGATAGTTTCAATCCAGTTGAAAGCAAACTTTGTATTACATTTTACATTTTGCACATGGACAAGCGGATTCGGTGCAAAGAGTAGAAACAGACGCGTAGATCCACTTGGGCAGTCACTTTGCCAGGTTGAAGTGGATTAGGCAGAGATGTACTTTAATTGAAATTCATTGAAACCATTCACTCGGTCGTGATGGTGCGCCGGTCAGACAGCAAGGGAATCTATTTCCTAAGAAGCAACGGTTCTACTGCTGAATGTTTTTCATTTTTAACTCGTGAATAAGATTTATTAGCTCGGTAATGCATTTTTTTATTCGCATTTTACGATGGAGACGTCAACTTCAGACAGCAAATTATGAAACGCACGGCGGTGCATTTTAATTTCAGTGGCTCTGGCGTTGGAACGGGAATTATTAAGTTGGTCAGCAGAAAGGGACTAAAAAGGCACTCTTATACGTTTGTTTGTTGCAGCTTAAAGTAGTTCTGTTGGCTGAAATAAACTTTTATGGATCACAAATTAAGTTTCTTTTTTGGCAATTAACTTCAGTTAAGGCATTGTCAAATGAAATTTAGTTTGCATTGGAATACTTTACTGTCGTCCAATTAGTCGAAAGAAATATTTTAATTTAAAAGCGATAATCTCAATCGATGTGTTGTATTCGGAAATATTTCGGTAATTAGGGCTATGTGAAAAATGTTCATAAATAAGTTTACATTTCGTGGGGCTAGCTCATTGTTTCATTGAAGAGTAAGGGTTTTAATAGCGTCAAATTGTTGACTCACTGTTATCTGTTTAGATTAAGCTAAATAAATTAAATTAAACGAATCTTCACCAATGTCGTGAACAAATATGATTAGTTGAGAATACTTACTGCATAATACTAGAAATCATCCCATGTTGAAAGGCTAAATTTATTGCCTAATATTGAAAAGCCATAAGGAATGGAAATTAGTCTTTGGTCTCCTAAAAATTAATGAAATTTCAAATGAATATTTGTAACGGCTTCAAAACGTTTCAGTGTTGGATAAACATTTCTGATCCTACAATTGAGCATTCATTAGCCAATGCTTATTCAATAAAATATTCACAATCGCCTGGTACCTTGCAGAGCAAACAAAGTGAAATTGACACCAAATCATTTGTTAAATTTATTTGCGGAGGAATCATGTGTTGACTATTATGTCAGTCGCTATTCGTTCGCCCGCGTCATATAAATGAACAAAAGAGGACAACATCATCGATCTATCCGTCTATTTAGCCATTCGCAATCTCGTGTCATAGGTACCGTCGCTCGCCCGCTAACGACCCTTCTTTGAATGGACACATTCCCTGTGTAGCTCCGTTTGTGAAAAGATTCGTTGCACGGTTGGTACTCACGCACAGCTGGAAACGCTCCCGTCCACCAGTCACGGCGATCAGCAATTGGCTGGTTGTGGATAGGCCTCTGCCTCTAACCTGGATGGATTAAAATGCACCGCTCAAACTTCACCAATCAATTACTTCTTTTAAACGAAATTTACTACATCAACTGCATATCACATTGAGCACTCACTTGAGAAACTTGTGTTTTTGTGACTTAGTAATCTAATTGTTTCAAAGGAAACCGGCCCCGGAGATACATTTTGGGCCATTCTCCCTTACTATGTAATATTTGCAACGCAATGTGAACGAAAAGGTGATACCTACTGGAAACATCGCCGGCCAGTTTAGGGGCGTTTGCAACAAACTTGCCGCTCAAAAGTATGTTAATGGTTCGAAATGTCTATTTAAGGATATGCGTTGTTGCGTGGTGTTGCCGTTCGGTATTGATGATGATGATGACCGATTGGATCAGCAGGGTTCGGAGAAAAACGGTGGCCTTTTGTCCACGGCTGTAATGGTGCTAATCGAAACCTTTACTACAGTAGCATCCTGTTTTTGGGGCCGCAACATGTGAAACTCTAATGAAAAACATTGCTTGTTGGAAGTAATTACTCGTGCATCTGCCATACAATGGCAGATTTTTTGTTATTTTATAATAGTTTATTGAGATGATGTTAGTGTTGGGGGAAAAAAACTAGCAGATGTGTTAAGGAATACAAAGGCATATATACTTTTGACAAAACTTGAATTGGGCCCTTGAGGTACTTCTGCAGCGAAATGTACGGTTTTCGGAACTACACGTATCTCGTAGAAGAGTACTCTATCCTGGAAGTATACTCCGACGATTTTATACAAATACCGCACTCCCAGCCAGAGTTATAATTATAAATACGCAATTGACGACAAGCTAGTCGTCTTAGGTAACCATCGCTTAGTATCGGTTAACTTACCTCTTAGATTGGATCACGGACTTGTCTACATTGGACCATTATTTGTAAAAACCGTACGCTCTCCTGACTTTCCGTAGCCTCCTTGTACGGACTTAGTAGATTGAGTATAACCCTCTCGAGCATCGTTGCACCGATTGCATGCATCGGCCTGCAGTGCCGCTTTCGGGTACCACAGGCATTGGTACAGTCTATACCTATGTTTTCGATCTCTAGAAGTTCGTTCGTCACCAAAACTTCTCTCGTCCCTCCAGCCTCATCTTGTTGTGCTGGTGGTCAGCGACACGTGTTGTGGAAACAGTACCTCGATGCTTCTATTCAGTGTCTATGGATTGACTAAAATAAATATTCATAGAAAATTTTGAAAATAATGTTTATGAGCGACAGTATCAGCACATTGCGGGTCGATTAGGACCGCGCTGATAGCGGGTCTATTAGGACCGCGCTGATAGCGGGTCGATTAAGACCGCGCTGATAGCGGGTCGATAACCACCAAGCTGATAGCGAGTCAATTAGGACCGCGCTGACTGCGGGTCGATTAGGACCGCGCTGATAGCGGGTTGGTTATGACCGCGAAGAGAGTGGGTCGATTAGAATCGTGCTGAGAGCGGGTCGATTAGGACCGCGCTGATAGCGGGTCGATTAGGACCGCGCTGATAGCGGGTCGATTAGGACCGCGCTGATAGCGGGTCGATTAGGACCGCGCTGAAAGTGGGTCGATTAGAACCGCGCTCATAGCGGGTCGGTTAGGGCCGCGCTCATTGCAAATCGATAAGGACCGCGCTGATGGCGGGTCGATTATGACCGCGTTGAGAGTGGGTCGATTAGAACCGCCTTGAGAGCGGTTCGATTAAGACCGTGCTGAGAGCCGGTTGATTAAGACGTGAATTTTCAGTCGATCAATACAACCACGCGGGATAATGAGACGTTTTCATAGTGGGTTAATAGGATCGTGAACAGAAGCAGTGGATGTACATTTGACCTCTTCATGTTTTCAAAAAGTATCAAAAATTCAACCGGTCAGCCCAGAACCACAATTCTTATGCTAAATTAAGTCTCCTGTCAAATTTTCAGCTAATTCGGATAAAATTTTTTGAACAACTTGATCGAAAAAATCTCAGCGTGCAAATTTATGACAAATGTTCAGCTTCTGATTTTTAAGAACTCAACGGTACATCACACATTGGCAATTATGTTTCTAGAATGTCCAGGGAATAAAAAGAAGTAATAATATAATAAATAAACAACTATTTGTCATAAACTCAAGAATTTTGTAGAACAACGACTTTTGGGGGAAGCAGTATTTTTATGCACTTAAAAGCTTAAAAATCACTTTAACATGGTTATAACGTGAACGGAACGAATCGCAATGTTCACAAGATGTGTAGTGCTCACCAAAGGCTTTCGTTTAGAGGTTTTAGCGATGATTTACAGCGTTTATATCGCTTGTTAGATTTTTTCCAAAATTGAAAATAGCCCAAAAACACTAAATCGACTTGAGCCACCTCGAAATTTTATCCGAATTAGCTGAAAATTTGACAGGAGACTTATTTTAGCATAAGAATTGTGATTCTGGGCTGACCGGTTGAATTTTTGATACTTTTTGAAAACATGAAGAGGTCTAATGTACATGTAGAACTGTATACAGTATAACTAGTCGTCATTGTCGTGCACAATCCACTGCGTAATAGAACCGAGCAGAAAGAAAAAAGAAAACACTGATTTATCAATCTAACCGATGTTGGTACCTTACCAACGAATTGAAGAAGCTAAAGAAGTGTTCGGTTATCCATTGCTGTAGTGATGATAAGATTAATACTTGGATGCACTGTTATCAACGGACCAAATGTAAAAATCTCCTTCATACTGTTGATTTAACATATCGATTTAATAATATCGAAACTCTGAAGCACAAACCTCAATATAAAGAAAATAAGCGAAAGTTGAAACAACATGTTCATGTTTTTAGTAGTGCCAATTGACTGTTTATTGACCCACAAGAAAAATGAAAGAATTGCGTTTGAGACAAATGGATGGCAGTTGAATGGCAAACTGAGAAAAGTCAATAACTGGAGATGAGGATCATGAAGATTGGGGCTAATAAGGAGCAGTCCCTAACATGGGACACTAACCTGGCAGTTATGAACAAGGAAGAACTTCAGCAGCGCTCTTCGATAATAACGTCAGCGATTTTAGGAAAAGCCGTTTTGTGGATGATGGTATTCCAGACTTCCGTAGTTTTATTTTAATCGTGTTTATAAAACCCGCTCTACGTAGTCTAGGAAGTGTAGTTGGATCAGCTTTTCTTCAAAGAACCTGTATGGATAAAGTCTCAACAGATACGAGGAAGAACTCAAAGAAGAAGAGAAAGTGAATGTAGAGCCATAGAAGTAGAATAAGATAATACCTACGTATATCATGAGGCTAACACGATGATACTTTTATGCCCAGGGAAGTCGAGACAATTTCCAATCCGAAAATTGCCTAGACCGGCACTGGGAATCGAACCCAGCCACCCTCAGCATGGTCTTGCTTTGTAGCCGCGCGTCTTACCGCACGGCTAAAGAGGATCCCACCTACATACCTCTACAACTCTATATACACGTGTGTTAAGAGGATTGTGCAACTGTCAAACGATTTTTAATATGTTACCATTGTTTGTAGATGACGATGAGTTGTGTTGTTCTGTTGGAAAGTGTTATGCACATAAAACGTAATTTAACCTCTACACTATTTTAAATATTGGCTGATTAAAAACCACGTGGATATCTGCCCAATGCATTTTTTAGCGGGAGACAAGCTCCAAGAAAAAAAAACAAAGTTGGTTAGGTTTCTCTTTTTTTAGCGAGAATGTTACCGTGAACTGGTAAATTTACGAAAGTGTATATACCCTGAGACAGTTGATCATGAGAGTTTTGGAGGTGCTTCGAGCTGGGTCCGAATTGATAAATATTTAATTAACAACCCAAGGAAGATCAACTATGAATATATGCTTATTTGACTAAATTGGTTTTCGAATCACAAAAAAAGGAAATAATTTCACATGAATGTCAGATTGTAACCGTGACATACACCTTTTTTCGAGAGGAAGGTGGATGTGTGGTACTAGCTCAGAATGAATGAATGAATGACTTGAGTGAACACTCACCGTGAGACTCTCCATAATCATCCAAGCAATCTATGTGCTACCTTACCTCAATCAGTTTCTAAACGTCAAGCAGGCAAGACGTACAAGGCCCAGAGTGATTCCTTTTCGTTAGTATTTAGGCACGCACAGGCACCACCAACGAGCTGGGAACCGGCTTCATAGTGCTGGGTAAGATGCGCCATCGTGTGATTGGGTGGCAGTCAATCAACGCAAGGATGTGCAATCTGTGGATTAAAGGCCGTTACTTCAACTATAGCATCATCAACGTGCACTGCCCACACGAAGGGAGACTCGACGACGAGAAAGAAGTATTCTACGCACAGCTGGAACAGACATACGATGGATGCCCACTGCGGGACGTCAAAATCATCATCGGTGACATGAACGCACAGGTATAAAAGGAGGAAATGTATAGACCGGTCATCGGACCGGATAGTCTGCACACCGTATCGAATGACAACGGCCAACGCATAAACTACGCAGCTTCCCGCGGAATGGTAGTCCGGAGCACTTTCTTTCTCCGCAAAAATATCCACAAGGTCACATGGAGATCGCCTAACCAAGAAACGGAAAACCGAATCGACCACGTTCTAATCGACGGTAAATTCTTCTCCGACATCACGAACGTCCACAATTACCGCAGTGCGAATATTGAATCCGACCACTACCTCGTTGCAGTATGCCTGCGCTCAATACTCTCGACGGTGTACAACACGCGTCGAAGTCGGACGCCGCGGCTTAACATTGGGCGGCTACAAGACGGTAGACTAGCCCAAGAATACGCGCAGCAGCTGGAAGTGGCACTCAGAACAGAAAAACAGCTAGGCGCAGCGTCTCTTGAAGATGGGTGGAGAGATATTCGATCCGCATTGGTAGCACCACAACCGCTGCACTTGGCACGATGCCTCCGGATCAGAGAAACGACTGGTATGACGGCGAATGTGAGCAGTTAGTAGAAGAGAAGAATGCAGCATGGGCGAGATTGCTGCAACACCGAACGAGGGCGAACGTGGCACGATATAAACAGGCGCGAAACAGACAAAACTCGATTTTCCGGAGGAAAAAGCGCCAGCAGGAAGATCGACACAATATGATACAATCGATCGGGACCAGCTATGGCAGCTAATGCACGAACACGGATTTCCGGATAAACTGACACGGTTGATCAAAGCGACGATTGATCGGGTGATGTGCGTAGTTCGAGTTTCAGGGGCATTATCGAGTCCCTTCGAAACCCGCAGAGGGTTACGGCAAGGTGATGGTTTTCGTGTCTGCTATTCAGCATCGAGTGGTACAATTTTCAATAAGTCCGTCCAGCTATTTGGCTTCGCCGATGACAGAGATATTATGGCACGTAACTTTGACAAGATGGAGGAAGCCTACATCAGACTGAAGAGGGAAGCCAAGCGGTTCGGACTAGTCATCAATACGTCGAAGACGAAGTACATGATAGGAAGAGGTTCAAGGGAAGACAATATGAGCCACCCACCGCGAGTTTGCATTGGTGGTGACGAAATCGAGATGGTAGAAGAATTTGTGTACTTGGGCTCACTAGTGACTGCCGAAAATGCCAGCAGAGAAATTTGTAGACGCATAGTGGCTGGAAATCGTACGTACTTTGGACTCCGCAAGACGCTCCGATCGAATAGAGTTCGCCGCTGCACCAAACTGAAAATCTACAAAACGCTCATTAGACCGGTAGTCCTCTACGGATACGAGACCTGGATGATGCTCGTGGAGGACCAACGCGCACTTGGAGTTTTCGAAAGGAAAGTGCTGCATACCATCTATGGTGGGGTGCAGATGGCGGACGGTACGTGGAGGAGGCGAATGAACCACGAGTTGCATGAGCTGCTGGGAGAACCATCCATCGTTCACTCCGCGAAAATCGGGCGACTGCGGTGGGCCGGGCACGTAGCCAGAATGTCGAGTAGTAACCCGGTGAAAATGGTTCTCGACAACGATCCGACGGGCTTAAAAAAGCGAGGTGCGCAGCGGGCAAGGTGGATCGATCAAGTGGAAGATGACTTGCAGACCCTCCGTAGACTGCATGGTTGGCGACGTGTAGCCATGGACCGAGCCGAATGGAGAAGACTCTTAAATACCGCATAGGCCACTTCGGTCTTAGTCCTAATAAATAATAATAATAATGTTCGAATGTGCTGGAATCTGGTAGAACAATCGCATGCGGTGGTTTTTGTGGTATGGCGTTTCATTATACCAGCGTGGGAATAACCAAATCGCATTATGCAGCATTTGCAGCAAAAAATAGATAAATGTGGTTTTGTGAACGAAGCCGCCTAAATTTCGATTCCGCTGTTTACGATCGTGAAAAGACAATCATGAGAGCCTTGCGGGAATTACTTATTCGTACCGATTCGATGGACACCCGGCTTGGTAACTACGGTGAAAATCTACGTAGAATCAACAAGACGATCTACGGATCCCAGCTCTCCAAACCAATGAATGTAACCGATCAAACCACATTCCTCCAGAGTATCGATGAGCTCAACTTAGACGACGTTTTGGACCCGATTAACCGATCTAGATCCTGTGAAAAGACCTCCTTCTTTGAAGTCCTAGATGAGATTAACAGTTCCATTGCTCACATTCCGGGAATCAAAAGGGTTCAGATCGTTGCTCATCAACCGTTCAGCTCAGAAATAGTACTGTTAAAGAAACCACGGATCAACGTCTCCACCCCTACTTCCACTACTCATTCTAACCTTGGTTGTCGATCTGCTCAGTTAGCCGGAAGTGACATGAGTGCTGGCGGAACATCTTCTAGGCATTCCGCTGCTCAAGTAAGATCTGCATCTTCCATCAATAATGATGCGAATCACGTGACGTTGAAAGTGGCGAATAGTGACGCTGCCACTGACTATGTGGAGTCCTTCTACGTTACTCCCTTCAAGCCTGACCAAAATGAAGAAGTACGTAATTGATATCTCCAACACTAGTTCATTCGTTGTAAAAGTGTCCTTTTAAGTGACTTTACTTACTTACTTATGGATCCTGTACACCTCCGGTGGTGCAAAGGGCCGACTTGAAAGATCTCCATCCTGAGATCTTTTTATCTTATCCTTTTAAGTGACTGTACGTACCTAAATCTGCAACTAGTGAAGTCAGCGACTCATAGTATTGGCCGGAAGGAATCTCTGTCCGACCATTCGAACCCAACCCAAAAAACGGATCAGCAGTACGTCTTGCGAACTCTAAATAAAATACGATTCTATATCCAGTATTTTGCGCTCGATAATGGCGGCCGAGTGAGTACCTTTTTGACATTCAAGAGGTAGAAAATATTTACATTTTTCAACCACAGTATGCCTTGATTTATTAAAAAAAGGCACTCACCCGGTATCAACAAACAAACAAATGTCAAGCATTTACTTCTACGATATTCAAGGATTGGGTAATTAATTTTCTCATGTATTGTTTGTAATGATTGAATTTTGTTTTCTAGGAATGAAACCTCAAGACGATTACAATCAATGATTTCTTTAAAGGAAAGGGTTTTGGAAAAGGAAATTTGGAACCAGACACTTGGGTAAGGCACTATCCAGGTAGTGGGCTGGAATCACTACCCTCTGTTTGCACTATCTGATTGCCTCCGGCCCGTAATCTATTGCTTGATTACGTAATCTATTGCTTGATTCAATGGGAAGTTTGAGCATTGCGTTCAATGCTCTATGTGCCCATCGACACCTCTTATACTCCCCTCTCCCCCAATGACCCAATTACCCCAATACTCTTCTAGTAGAGCGGCGGAAGTATCCTGGCTTAAGCCATCGCATTACCAAAATTCTTCCATCTCCAGCAGACCAGCAGTGCGACACTTACTGAGCCTCAGCCCTGTTACAATTGACAAACCATAGCTGTTTCATATACATATCATGTTCAAACCTGAAAACAAATGGTATGACGGTTATTTATATTGGCATCATATATAAAACCATATTGTTTTGAGTTATCCATTTTGACCATTGGTGCTAAGTATCACCACTAAGCTTCATTCCTAGAAAACAAAATTCAATCATTACAAACAATCCATGAGAAAAATAATTAGCAAATCCTTGAATAACGTAGAAGTAAATGCTTGACATTTGTTTGTTTGTTGATACAGTGCCTGTGATGAGTGCCTTTTTTCCAATAAATCAAGGCCTACTGTGGTTGAAATATGTAAATATTTTCTACCTCTCGAATGTCAAAAAGGCACTCACTCAGCCGCCATTATCGAGCGCAAAATACTGGATAGTCAGCCTCACTTGAAACTTACAAGTCGAACATCGGGACGCAATCTTGCCGCAAGCTCTGAGGAAGCCTCTATCCCTCTCAGCGACCAACAGCCGTCCCGGTCCTGCGTCTGAGTTGGGAGATGAAGTCTTCCGAACTCCATCGTCAGGCAAGTATAATGAGCGTGCAATCGTTACCCTACCTGATAGTGTTCCGATGTGCAGTGGTCCATCATCCGGGTACCCGAATTTCGATCTCAACATATACTATCAAAATGTTGGAGGGATGAATAGTCGTATTGAAGACTACCATCTAGCCGCTCTGGACCAATGCTACGACATCATCGTGCTTGTTGAGACATGGCTAGATTATGGAACGCTTTCTGGTTACGATTTCGGGGACGGGTACGAGGTATTCCGATGTGACCGAAACTCAAGCAACAAAGCGAAAGCTATATGAGGAGGAGTGCTTGTCGCTGTTAGCACGAGAATAAAGGCGAAAGCCATCGTGGATGACGCTTGGAATTCCGTCGCACTCAAAAACCGTCACCTGTTACTTTGTGCTGCCTACATACCTCCAGACCGTACTCGAGATCTTCAACTCATCGATGCACATTGCCGGTCAGTACTGTGTACTGTGTCGAGCAACGCGGCCCCTTGTGACGAAATTGTGATATTGGGGGACTTCAACCTTTCGGGCGTCGCTTGGATTCCGATACATAGTGGTTTCCTCTATCCAGATCATGCACTCTCCACTTTTCATCCTGGAGCCATCACGTTTATTGACAGCTATAGTTCGGCAGATATGTTCCAGATCGACAATGTGACTAATGCCAATAATCGCTTTTTGGATCTTTGCTTCGTGAACGGCTTCGATACTGCCCCTTTCATTTCAACTGCACCCGCACCATTAGTAAAGCTCGTTTCACATCATCCCGCATTAGTTATCGCAGTCAAGAATTATGGCTCTCTCTCCATCACTTCATCGGCAGTCGCGTACGATTTTCGGAAGGCAGACCATCGTAGTATAGAAGCTGTGTTGTCTAATTTGGATTGAGAGCATATTCTGGATCCAGACGACGTCAATCTCGCTGCACAAACTTTCTCGCACGTCTTTGCTTATGTTATAGATCGGCATCTCACTTGCGACAGAGAATGTTCCGGTCACAAATCGGATGCTAAGCAGCGTGGATATTTAAGACACGACGATTTCTAATGCCACAACAAGACTGAAATCCTCATTCCATCCCGGCCCCGATGGGATTCCGTCCTCAATACTCAAGAAACACATCGTCTCACAGCTTTCTCCACCTCGATGCACTTTCCAGCTTTTTCTGTCTACCGGTATGTTCCCGTCATGCTGGAAAGAGGCGCAAATGTTCCCAGTCTACAAAAAAGGCAGCAAGCGTGACGTCAATAACTACCGGGGCGTTACTTCATTGAGCACTGTTTCAAAACTATTTTAATTGGTTGTCATGGAACCAATGCTATTCTATTGTAAGCAGTACCTGAGCGATGATCTACATGGGTGTATTGTCGGTCGATCCACCACTACAAATCTGTTGTGCCTTCGTATGTTACCGTCAGCTTACTAGAACGCGCTCAAACGGATGTTATTTACACCTAGAGATGTCGTAAAATCCCGATTAATCGATTAGTTACTAATCGATTACTCTTGATTCTTGTCGATTATTGAATCGATTAATCATTGTATAGTAATCGATTCAAAATTAATCGATTATCACAACGATGAATCGATTAATCGAAATAATCAATTAATTTTCGACATCCTTATGATGTCGTAAAATTCTGATTAATCGATTAGTAACTAATCGATTACTCACGATTCCTCTCGATTATTGAATCGATTAATCGTTGGGTAATAATCGATTCAAAATTAATCGATTATCACAACGATGAATCGATTAATCGAAGTAATCGATTAATTTGCGACATCTCTATTTACACCGATCTGTCTGCTGCTTTCGATAAGGTGAACCATGAGATTGCAATCGCTAAGCTTGAGAGGACTGTAATCTACGACGATCTTCTAGCTGGTTCCGTTCCTATCTTACGGATAGGAAACTAACAGTTACTTTAGAAGACTGTTATTCACCCAGGTTTAGTGCCACCTCTGGCATTCCGCAGGGCAGTCACCTGGGACCATTGATTTTCCTGCTCTATTTCAACGATGTGAATTCTGTTATCGAAGGTCCACCCCGAGCAGCAGCAGCAATTTCAAATAGATCACTGCAACATCTATATGACCAGATTCAGTCACAAAAGTCGTAGCAACCAAATTTGCATCAATTGTGCTGCTTGGGACGGTTGTCCTATGCAGACGACCTCAAAATTTATCTGAAGATCCGCTCATATGCAGATTGGGTAGACCTGCAACGCGAACTCGAAGCCGTCTCCAATTGGTGTTCATTTAGTCGAATGGTGATCAACCCGGCATAGTGCTCCGCTATTACTTTTTCTCGAAAGAAAGAGCCGATTATGTTTAACTATGAACTGAGAGGAACGACAATCGAGCGCGTGAATCACGTGAAGGGTCTTGGGGTAATCCTGGATTCACAACTGACTTGCAAGCAGCACATCGCATACGTCGTCGATAAGGCTTCAAGAGCTCTTGCAGTTGTGTTTCGAATCGCTTTCGAATTGAAAAAATCAGATCATGAGTGATGAGTAAAAATCGACTAAATTCATGCCAACTTGATGTTCTACTGCGGCCTAATCGCTGATGCTCTCTAGATCTCTCTAGAAATTTGCGTTCGTTGATTCAATGTTTTTTTTTCTTCTAATTTTATTTGCTAATTATCTAATACATGGATTCATCTCTTAGACTCGGTTTTCCTTGTTTTCTTAACACTATCATCCTTATTTGCTATGTTACGCTTTTAGTTATTATTAATACATTTCAATTGCCTCTAGCAGTTAGAATTTTTTCCTCTGGTTAAATTGAACCATGTAGGAATTACAATGTTTTCTACTTAAACTAAACTTAACCTATTTTATACTAAGGGTACAAGGAGTTAATCGTTGCAATAGAAGATTGCAACGATTTTTGTCTAAAATTGGAAATTATTTTGTTGGACATTTGTTGCAATGTCTCAATATTAGAAATTCTATGAAGTTCATTGGTACTATACCACGGAGGCAACTTCAGAATCATTTTCAAAATTTTATTTTGAATCCTCTGGAGTGCCTTCTTTCTAGTAATGGATCAACTAGCCCATATTGGCACAGCATACAACATGGCAGGTCTAAAAATTTGTTTGTAAATCAAAAGTTTGTTCTTAAGACAAAGTTTTGATTTTCTGTTTATAAGTGGATATAGGCACTTAATATATTTGTTACATTTGGCTTGAAGGCCTTCAATGTGATTTTTAAAAGTTAATTTTTGATCTAGCAGAAGTCCTAAATATTTAGCTTCGCTAGACCAATTAATTGGAACCCCATTCATAGTGACAATATGTCTGCTAGAAGGTTTCAAATAAGAAGCTCTCGGCTTATGTGGGAAAATTATAAGCTGAGTTTTGGAAGCATTCGGGGAAATTTTCCATTTTTGCAAGTAAGTGGAGAAAATATCCAAACTTTTTTGCAATCTACTACAAATGACACGAAGGCTTCGCCCTTTGGCTGAAAGGCTCGTGTCATCTGCAAACAAAGATTTTTGACACCCTGGTGGTAAATCAGGTAAGTCAGGTAAGTCAAATGTTATACAATATGGGCCCCAGTATGCTGCCTTGGGGGACACCAGCCCTTACAGGTAATCTATCAGATTTAGAATTCTGATAGTTTACCTGCAGTGAGCGATTTGATAAATAATTTTGGATCAGTTTAATAATGTACACAGGAAAATTAAAATTCATCAATTTTACAATCAAACCTTCATGCCAAACACTGTCAAATGCTTTCTCTATATCAAGAAGAGCAACTCCAGTCGAATATCCTTCAGATTTGTTGAGCCGAATTAAGTTCGTAACTCTTAATAACTGATGAG
The DNA here is from genome assembly GCF_024139115.2 of Armigeres subalbatus. Lineage (NCBI taxonomy): Eukaryota > Metazoa > Arthropoda > Insecta > Diptera > Culicidae > Armigeres > Armigeres subalbatus. The sequence continues at coordinate 362,124,960 of NC_085140.1, read as the reverse complement.
TGGTTGAATGCCCATGGCGAAAACCAAATTGCTCATCAGCAAAAATAGAATTGTCATTAATATGAACCATCATTCTATTTAAAATAATCTTTTCAAACAGTTTGCTTATTGAAGAAAGCAAACTGATTGAGCGATAACTAGAAGCCTCAGCTGGATTTTTGTCCGGCTTCAAAATTGGAACAACTTTGGCGTTTTTCCATTTATCTGGAAAGTATGCCAATTGAAAACATCTGTTAAATAAATTAACCAAAAAGGATAAAGAGCTCTCAGGAAGTTTTTGATAAGTATGTAGAAAATACCATCATCACCCGGGGCTTTCATATTTTTAAATTTTCTAGTAATAGATCTCACTTCATCCAAATTGGTTTCCCAACAAAGGGTCAAAACATTCTCTTGATTGAGAATGTCTTCGAAGCACCGTGTAACCTGATCCTCAATTGGACTAGTGAGACCTAGACTAAAATTATGGGCACTCTCGAACTGCTGAGCACGTTTTGAGCCTTTTCGCCATTTGTTAATAAAATTTTATTTCCCTCTTTAAGCGCTGGAATTGGCTTTTGAGGTTTTTAAGAATTTTGTTAATTTCCAAAAGGGTTTCGAACTGGGATCCAACTTCGAGACATTATTCTCAAAGTTGGTATTTCTCAGAATAGCGAAACGTTTTTAATTTCATTTGCAAATCTCGCCAAATAACTTTCAACGCGGGATCGCTTGAGTTCTTTAGTATTGCCTTCTTCTCACATTTTTAAGACGGATCAGTAGCTGAAGATCGTCGTCAATAATAATGGAGTTGAATTTAACTTCACATTTCGGAATTGCAATGCCCCTGGCTTCGACAATTAAATTTGTCAAAGATACGAGAGCATTATCAATATCACTTTTGGTATCGAGAGGAATATCAACATCAAAATTCCTATCGATATACGTTTTATATAAATCCCAATCAGCTCTATGATAATTAAAAGTAGAGCTGATTGGATTATAAATAGGTGTGTTGTTAAACTCAACTTATCGTTTTTTGATGAGTTTGCTGATGTTGTCACAACGATGTCGCGCTACACGATAAAAAGTTCATTTGCATCCACCATGCAACACATCATTCCATCGTAGGGTGGATTATGATGGGCTGATGGTAAGTCAGCAGAGAAAGAAAGAAAGCACCAACTGTTTGACAGTTCGTTTGTTTTTCCCAAAACTAAAAGCGTGATGAAAGTGATTTCGCGCAAGTTTTATCAATTTTTCGCTCTAATTCCATTAACTAGTTTATATCCGATATGGAATGTTAGAAAATATCAAGAAAACTAATCTAACGAGAAGCTTTATCTATAAGGTAAGGATCTAATAGTACTGTTAATGCATAACTACAACTAGAAGATATTTCAGGATGCTTAAATTCAAATACTGGAAAATTATTGTCGATTGCATCAGCTAAGGAGACGAAACTACGAGACTACGTAACTTCCATGCAGAATGCAATCTTCTTTGCCGGGAGCCATACCAAAAACCTTGAATATCAAGAATCAAGAATCTTGATGAAATATCCGACTTCAGTAGGAAGGATAAATCGCTATACTAGAATCAGCGTTCGTGGTTTGATTTACATGCATTTAAATCTAAATCAATATAATTAATTGAAATTATACTTTATGGTAATAATAACTTGAATTGAACTTATTGAAATTGAATTCTTCCAGAGATATTCTCCAGTATCAAAATTAAAAAGCAAAAACTTTAGGACTCCCTGGAATTGTTTGATGGGGCATTGGGTTTGATGGGGGAATTAATGGGCATTAATTCTTCGAAAGGTCCTTCAGAAATTCTGTCAGTCACAAGCTCCGGATTGCCATTGCAACGCCTTTGAGTCTTTAACGCAATGAACAGTAAGCCCACATATTCTCTATCAAATCCTGCCGTCACCGTCGCCGAACCGTTTTATTGCGTTCGAGGTTTTATTCCCCCGGTTAATTGATGGCCTGAGATTACCTTCAGAAATTCCGCCACAAATCCTATAGAAATTCTGTAAGTAATTCCTTCATGAATGGCATTCGTTTAGCAACCACTACGAAAATAAAATCGAGAGTCCCTACGTGAATTTCTTGAGAAATTGTCCGGAAATTCCTCCAGAAACAACATAGCAAATTCATCCGAAAATTCCTTTGGAAATTCTTCAAGGCATGTACTCCAGAAATCCTCCGTGAATTCTCCGTAAATAAAGTACAAAAAACAGGATATCCTTTGCAACTTCCTGCATGAATTCCTTAGAGAATTATTTTGGAAATTATTCTGAAATTTCTTCGGTAAATCTTCTGGAAATTCCTTCAGGAATTCCTTCGGGAATTCATTTGGGAGTTCTCCCGAGAATCCCTTCGAATTTATTCATGAATTCCCTCGAAAATTCTTTCAAGTGTTCCTTTGAAATATCCTTCGTGAATTCTACGGAATTACTATGATGGTTGCGTTGAAGATTCCTTCGGGAAATTCTCTGGGAGTTCCTTCGAGAAATCCTCCAAGAGTTTCTTCAGAAGTTCCTTCGGGAGTTCCTCCGAGAATTTCTTCGGGAGTTCTTCCGTGAATCTCAGAAGTTCTTCCAGGAATTCCTATGGGAATTACTTCGAAAGTTTATATTTATAAATTCCTTCGGGAAATCTTTAAGGCAATCTTTCCGGAAATTCTGTTACAAATCCCTCAGGTAATTTCTCCAGCAATTCCTCCGGAAATTTCTCCGGTAATTCCTCCAGAAATTCCTCCGGGAGTTTCTACAGGAATTCTTCCGGAAATTCATACAGTAATTTCTCCGGAAAATCATCCAACAATTCTTCCGGAAATTTCTCCAGAAACTCCTGCGGAAATTTCTACAGGAATTCTTCCGAAAATTCATACAGGAATTCCTCCGGAAAATCATCCAGGAATTCCTCCCGAAATTCATCCAGGAATTCCTCCGCGAATTGCACCAAAAATTCCTCAAAAAATTCCTCCAGGAATTCCTCGGAATAGTTCTTCCAGGAATTCCTCAGAGAATTTCTCAGGAAAATCCTCCAGAAATTCCTCCGGAAATTCCTACAGGAATTCTTCCGGAAATTCTTGTAAAAACTCCTCCGGTAATTCCTCCGGAAATTCCTCCGGAAATTACTTCAGGAATTCCCCCGGAAAATTCTCCAGGAATTCCTCCGGAAATTTCTCCAAAAATTCTTCCGAAAATTCATCCAGGAATTCCTCCGGAAATTCATCTGAGAGTTCCTCCGAAAAAACAACCAGGAATTCCCCCCGAAATTCATGCAGGAAATCCTCCGGAAGTTCATCCAGCAAGTCCTACGGAAATTCATCCATGAATTCCTCCGAAACTTCCTCCAGGAATTCCTCCGGAGCTGCCTGCAGCAATCCCTCGTAAATTCCTCCAGGAATTCCTTCAGAAAATTCCTCCGGAAATTCCTATGAAAATTCCTCCACATATTCCTCCGGAAATTTCTCCAGGAATTCTTTCGGGAATTCCTCCAGGGATTCCTCCGGAAATTCCTCCAGCAATTCCTCCGGAAATTCCTCCAGGAATTCCTTAGGAAACTCCTCCAGGAATTCCTTAGGAAACTCCTCCAGGAATTCCTTCAAAAATTCCTCCAGGAATTCCTTCAGAAATTCCTCCAGGAATTCCTTCGGAAATTCCTCCAGGAATTCCTTCGGAAATTCCTCCGGGAATTCCTTCGGAAATTCCTCCAGGAATTCCTTCGGAAATTCCTCCAGGAATTCCTTCGGAAATTCCTCCAGGAATTCCTTCGGAAATTCCTCCTGGAATTCCTTCGGAAACTCTTCCTGGAATTCCTTCGGAAACTCTTCCTGGAATTCCTTCGGAAACTCTTCCTGGAATTCCTTCGGAAATTTCTCCAGGAATTCCTTCGGAAATTCCTCCAGGAATTCCTTCGGAAATTCCTCCAGGAATTCCTTCGGAAATTCCTCCAGGAATTCCTTCGGAAATTCCTCCAGGAATTCCTTCGGAAATTCCTCCAGGACTTCCTTCGGAAATTCCTCCAGGAATTCCTTCGGAAATTCCTCCAGGAATTCCTTCGGAAATTCCTCCAGGAATTCCTTCAGAAATTCCTCCAGGAATTCCTTCGGAAATTCCTCCAGGAATTCCTTCGGAAATTCCTCCAGGAATTTCTTCGGAAATTCCTCCAGGAATTCCTTCGGAAATATCTCCAGGAATTCCTTCGGAAATTCCTCCAGTAATTCCTTCGGAAATTCCTCCAGGAATTCCTTCGGAAATTCCTCCAGGAATTCCTTCGGAAATTCCTCCAAGAATTCCTCCGGAAATTTCTTCAGGAATTCCTCCGTAAATTCCTCCAAGAAATCCTCCGGAAATTTCTTCAGGAATTCCTCCGTAAATTCCTCCAGGAATTCCTTCGGAAATTCCTCCAAAAACTCCTCCAGGAATTCCTCCGGAAATTCTTCCAGGAATTCCTACGGAAATGCCTCCAGGAATTCCTCTGGAAATTCCTCCAGGAATTCCTCCGGAAATTCCTCCAGAAATCCACCGGAAATTCCTATGGAAATTAGTCCACAAATTTCTTCAGGAATTCAGCCTGCAGGAATTCCTCCAGGAATTCCCTCAGAACATCCCTCCAGGAATTCCTCCGGAAATTCCTCCACAAATTCCTCCGAAAATTTCTCCAGGAATTCCTCCGGAAATTCTTCCAGGAATTCTTTCGGAAATTCCTCCAGGGATTCCTCCGGAAATTCCTCCAGCAATTCCTTCGGAAACTCCTCCAGGAATTCCTTCGAAAATTCCTCCAGGAATTCCTTCAGAAATTCCTCCAGGAATTCCTTCAGAAATTCCTTCGGAAATTCCTCCAGGAATTCCTTCGGAAATTCCTCCAGGAATTCCTTCGGAAATTCCTCCAGGAATTTCTTCGGAAATTCCTCTACACTACTAAAAATCCGCACATATTTATTGGCAAAAATCCATAGATTTAACTTATGATGTATATAAGCGCACACATAACCATTCTCCACGCGAACTATACTAATAAAATATATATCCAAATAAACTTTATGTGTGGTCTCGAATTAGCAATTATTTAATTTATGTGTGGTTCTATATCGATTATATTAGGGTGAAGCTATTGCAAAAATTTGTAACGGCGACACATATATCTTATATAGATAGTTTTGGCAGTGTAGGAATTCTTTCGGAAATATCTCCAGGAATTCCTTCGGAAATTCCTCCGGTAATTCCTTCGGAAATTCGTCCAGTAATTCCTTCGGAAATTCCTCCAGTAATTCCTTCGGAAATTCCTCCAGGAATTGTTTCGGAAATTCCTCCAGGAATTCCTACGGAAATTCCTCCAGGAATTCCTACGGAAATTCCTCCAGGAATTCCTTCGGAAATTCCTCCAGGAATTCCTTCGGAAATTCCTCCAGGAATTCCTTCGGAAATTCCTCCAGGAATTCCTTCGGAAATTCCTCCAGGAATTCTTCCGGAAATTCCTCCAGGAATACCTCCGGAAACTCCTCCAGGAATTCCTTCGGAAATTCCTCCAGAAATTCCTCCGGAAATTCCTCCAGGAATTCCTTCGGAAATTCCTCCAGGAGTTCCTTCGGAAATTCCTCCAGGAATGCCTTCGGAAATTCCTCCAGGAATTCCTTCAGAAATTTCTCCGGGAATTCCTCCGGCAATTCCGGCAGGAATTCCTTCGAAATTCTCCAGTAATTCCTTCGGAAATTCCTCCAGGAATTGTTTACGAAATTCCTCCAGGAATTCCTTCGGAAATTCCTCCAGGAATTCTTTCGGAAATATCTCCAGGAATTCCTTCGGAAATTCCTCCAGGAATTCCTTCGGAAATTCCTCCAGGAATTCCTTCGGAAATTCCTCCAGGAATTCCTTCGGAAATTCCTCCAGGAATTCCTTCGGAAATATCTCCAGGAATTCCTTCGGAAATTCCTCCAGTAATTCCTTCGGAAATTCCTCCAAGCATTCCTCCGGAAATTTCTTCAGGAATTCCTCCGTAAATTCCTCCAGGAATTCCTTCGGAAATTCCTCCAAAAAATCCTCCAGGAATTCCTCCGGAAATTCCTCCAGAAATTCCTACGGAAAGGCCTCCAGGAATTCCTCTGATAATTCCTCCAGGAATTCCTCCAGAAATTCACCGGAAATTCCTATGGAAATTAGTCCACAAATTCCTCTGGAAATTTCTTCAGGAATTCCTCTGGCAATTTGTCCAGGAATTACTTTGAAAATTCCTCCAGGAATTCCTTCGGAAATTCCTCCAGGAATTCCTTCGGAAATTCCTCCAGGAATTCCTTCGGAAATTCCTCCAGGAATTCCTTCGGAAATTCCTCCAGGAATTCCTTCGGAAATTCCTCCAGGAATTCCTTCGGAAATTCTTCCAGGAATTCCTTCGGAAATTCCTCCAGGAATTCCTTCGGAAATTCCTCCAGGAATTCCTTCGGAAATTCCTCCAGGAATTCCTTCGGAAATTCCTCCAGGAATTCCTTCGGAAATTCCTCCAGGAATTCCTTCGGAAATTCCTCCAGGAATTCCTCCGGAAATTCTTCCAGAAGTTCCTCTGGAAATTCCTCCGAAAATTCCTCCGGAAGTTCCTCCAGGAATTCCCGGAAGAAGTTCCTCCAAAAATTCCCTTCCGGAGGAATTCCCGGAGGAACTTCCGCAGGAATTCCCGGAGGAACTTCCGGAGGAATTCCCGGAGGAACTTCCGGAGGAATTCCCGGAGGAACTTCCGGAGGAATTCCCGGGAGAACTTCCGGAAGGAACTTCCGGAGGCATTCCCGAAGGAACTTCCGGAGGAATTCGGAGGAACTTCCGGAGGAATTCCTGGAGGAACTTCGGAGGAATTCCCGGAGGAACTTCCGGAGGAATTCTGGAGGAACTTCGGAGGAATTCGGAGGAACTTCCGGAGGAATTCGGAGGAACTTCGGAGGAATTCCCGAGGAACTTCCGGAGGAATTCCAGAGGAACTTCCGGAGGAATTCCGGAGGAACTTCCGGAGGAATTCCCGGAGGAACTTCCGGAGGAATTCACGGAGGAACTTCCGGAGGAATTCCCGGAGGAACTTCCGGAGGAATTCCCGGAGGAACTTCCAAAGGAATTCCCGGAGGAACTTCCGGAGAAATTCCCGGAGGAACTTCCGGAGGATTTTCCGTAGGAATTTCTAGAAGTTGTTCCGGAGGAATTATTGGAGGAATTTCCGGAGGGATTTCTGGAGGAATTCCTGGAGGAATTTTCGGAAGAACTCCTGGAGGAATTTCTGGAAGAATTCCTGATGGTATTTCCAGAAGATTTCCTAGAGGAATTTTCGTAGGAATTCCTGGAGGATGCTCCGGAGGAATTAACGGAGGGATTCCTGGAGGAATCTTCGAAAGAATTACTGGAGGAATTTCTGGAAGAATTCTTGAATTGTTCCTGGAAGAATTCATGGAGGAAGTTCCGGTGGAATTATTGGAGGGATTTGGGGATGAATTTCTGGAGGAAGTTCCGTAATAATTATTGGAGGAATTAACGGAGGAATTCCTGGAGGAATTTCAGGAAGAATTCATGGAGGAGTTTTTGGAGAAATTTCTGGAGGAATTTTAGGAGGTTTTCCTGGAGGCATTCCTGGAGGATTTTCCGGAGGAATTCCTGGAGGAATTTCCTGTGGAACTCCTGGCAGAATTTTCGGAGGAATTTTTGGCAGAATTTCCGGATGAATTCCTGGCAAATTTAGGGAGGAATTCCTGGCAGAATTTCCGGAAGAATTCCTGGCAGAATTTCGAGAGGAATTCCTGGAGGAATGTCCGGAGGAATGCTTGGAGGAATATCCGGAGGAATTCTTGGAAGAATTTCCGGAGGAGTTCCAGGAGGAATTTCCAGAAGAACTCCTGGAGAAATATCCGGAGGAATTCCTGGAGGAATTTCCGGAACAATTTCACGAAGAATTCCTAGAGGAATTTCCGGAACAATTTTGGAGGAATTTCCAGAAGAATTCCTGAAGGGATTTCCGAAAGAATTCATGGAGGAATTTCCGTAGGAATTCCTGGAGGATGTTCCAGAGGAATTATTGGAGGAATTTCCGGAGGGATTTCTGGAGGAATTCCTGGAGGAATTTTCGGAAGAATGCCTGGAGGAATTTCTGGAAGAATTCCTGAAGGGATTTCCAGAAGATTTCCTGGAGGAATTTCGGTAGGAATCGTCGGAAGAATTCCTGGAGGAATTTCTGGAAGAATTCTTGAAGGGATTTCCGGAAGATTTCCTTGAGGAATTTCCGGAGGAATTCTTGGAGGAATTTCTGGAGGTGTTCCTGGAAGAATTTATGTAGGAAGTTCCGGTGGAATTATTGGAGGGATTTGGGGATGGATTTCTGGAGGAAGTTCCGTAATAATTATTGGAGGAATAACCGGAGGAATTCCTGGAAGAATTTCCGGAAGAATTCCTGGAGGAATTTCCGGAAGAATTCTTGGAGGAATTACCGGAAGAATTCCTGAAGGAGTTTTTGGAGAAATTTCTGGAGGAATTTTCGGAGGTATTCTTGGAGGCATTCCTGGAGGATTTTCCGGAGGAATTCCTGGAGGAATTTCCTGTGGAATTCCTGGAAGAATTTCCGGATGAATTCCTGGCAGAATTTTCGGGGGAATTGCTGGCAGAATTTCCGGAGGAATTCCTGGCAAAATTTAGGGAGGAATTGCTGGCAAAATTTCGAGAGGAATTCCTGGAGGGATTCCCGGAGGAATTCCTGGAGGAATGTCCGGAGGAATGCTTGGAGGAATATCCAGAGGAATTCTTGAAGGAATTTCCGGAGGAGTTCCAGGAGGAATTTCCAGAAGAACTCCTGGAGGAATATCCGGAGGAATTCCTGAAGGAATTTCCGGAACAATTTCCCGAAGAATTCCTGAAGGAATTTGCGGAACAATTCTTGGACGAATTTCCGGAAGAATTCCTGAAGGGATTTCCTGAAGAATTTACGGAGGAATTTCCGTAGGAATTCCTGAAGGGATTTCCGGAAGATTTTCTTGAGGAATTTCTGGAGGGATTCCTTGAAGAATTTGCGGAGAAATTCATGGAGAAATTTCCGGAAGAATTTCTGAAGGGATTTCCTGAAGAATTCATGGAGGAATTTCCGTAGGAATTCCTGGAGGATGTTCCGGAGGAATAATTGGAGGAATTTCCGGAGGAATTCTTTGAGGAATTTCTGGAGGAGTTCGAAGTCCGGAATAATTCTTGAAGGAATTTCCTGAAGAATTCATGCATGGAGGAATTTCCGTAGGAATTTCTGGAGGATGTTCCGGTGGAATAATTGGAAGAATTTCCGGAGGGATTTCCGGAGGAATTCCTGGAGGAATTTTCGGAAGAATGCCTGGAGGAATTTCTGGAGGAGTTCCTTGAAGATTTTCCGGACAAATTCATGAAGGAACTTCCGTAGGAATTCTTGGAGGATGTTCCTGAGGATTTATTGGAGGAATTTGCGGAGGAACTCCTGGACGAATTTCCGGAACAATTTCCCGAAGAATTCCTGGAGGAATTTGCGGAACAATTCTTGGAGGAATTTCCGGAAGAATTCCTGAATGGATTTCCTGAAGAATTCATGAAGGAATTTCCGTAGGAATTTCTGGAGGATGTTCCGGAGGAATTATTGGAGGAATTTCCGGAGGAATTTTCGGAAGAATTCCTGGAGAAATTTCTGGAAGAATTCCTGAGGGGATTTCCGGAAGATTTCCTTGAGGAATTTCCGGAGGAATTCTTTGAGGAATTTCTGGAGTAGTTCCTTGAAGAATTTCTGGAAGATTTAATGGAGGAATTCCCGTAGGAATTCTTGGAAGATGTTCCTGAGGATTTATTGGAGGAATTTGCGGAGGAACTCTTGGAGGAATTTCCAGAGGGATTTCCGGATTAATTCCTGGAGGTATTTCGGGAAGAATTCCTGGAGGAATTTCTGGAAGAATTCGTGAAGGGATTTCCGGAGGAATTCTTGGAATCCTGGATCTCCTGGATCTTTTTTCAGAAATACATTCTTGTACTACTTAGAAAGTTCTCCGATGATTTCGAAGGAAATTTTCCCATTAATTCATCCTGGAATTATTTATTGAATTCCCTTATTAATTATTGCAGAAATTCCTCCGGAAATTTCGCAGTTCCCCCAGTTTTATTCGAAAATTGATTTGGGAATTCCTCTATAAGTATTCACCCGGGAATACCTCTATAAAATCCTTTGGCAATTCATTTTTAAATTTCTCTCGGATTGGAATTTTCTTCAGTAATTGCTTTTGGAGTTGTTTCTGGAATTCCATCGAAATTTCCTTTATGAAATATTTCGAAAATTTCTCCAGTGGAATTCCACACGAAGTTCCTTCCAGGAACTCATACGAGAATTCTTGTTCTTGCTCATAAAAATCCTCAGGGACTAAATAAGTATTTTTCTGGGAATACCTCTGATTATTCCCTACAAATTTCCTGCGACAGTTCCTTCATGAGTTCCTTCGGTAATTCCTACGACAGTTCCTTCATTAATTATTACGGCAGTTCATTCAGGAATTCCTCTGAATGTTCCTACGGAAGTTCCTCCAAGAATTCCGTCGAGAATTCCTCCAATAATTTCCTTATGGATTTCTCCAGAATTTCTCCAGGAATTCTTCCGGAAATTCCTTTGGAAATTCTCTTAGGAAATTTATTTAAAAATTCCTCCGGGAATTCCTTTGGGAGTTCTTTCGATGATTCCTACGGGAGTTCCTTCTGAATTCTTTCGATAACTTTTCCTGGAATTTCCTAAGAATTTCGAAACTCCGTCATGATTTTCAGCGTATTTTCTGAAGAACAAGCCGGAGGAATTCTCGGAATATTATGAAGGGGTACTCGAAATGATTTTTAAAGGAGCTCTTGAAGCAATTCTCGCGGATTAACATTCAAAGCAATTCACGCAATTCAAATTTCAGGAAGAGTTCCCGGAGGAATCCCCAGATGATTTTTTTAAAGGAATTTTACCGATGATATCATTGAAGGAATATCCGAAAGAATTCCAGGAGGAATTACGGAAGGAATTTCTCGGGGATCGATAAAAGTAATTATCGAATAAATGCTTAAAGGGTTCTTCGAAGGAATTCCCGCGGGTATTTTTGTAAGAATTACTGAATAAATCACAGCATGAGTTTTCGATGGTATTACTGAAAGATATTTAAGTTACCAGATACAGATTGTCGCTGTCGTCGCTGTCCGGAACATCTTTTGCTGGCGAGGATAGGGGAGCTAAATGTCAAAGAAGGAAAATCCATACGATTTGACAGCTTGGTACCCAGCTATTCCGGACAGCAGAACAAAGGGAACCGAAGCGACAATCTTTATCTAGTAACTAAAATATCTTTTGTATTACTGGTGTAATTCGCGAAGAAATTCGCTGATGGTTGAAATTTTCGGAGGAATTCCGGAAGACATTCTTGGAGGAATTCTGGATAAAATAAACGAAAGAACAACTGTCGAAAGTTTTTTCGGATAAACTTTCGAAAGAATTTCTGGAGGTATATCCAAAAAATATTTCCGGAGAATTCCTTAATTTATGAAAAAAAAATACCTTTGTATCATCTGGAGGATTTCTAGATATATTCTCTACCTCATTTTCTCAGGAAGAGTTCCTTGAGGAATTCTGTTCAGACAAACCCTCACAGTTGATTCTGGAGGAATTCCTGGAGTAGCTTCCAAAAGAATTCTTGAAAAACTATCGGAAGGGCTCATTAAGATTTCTGGGGCAACACTTACTGGTTACCGATCACTCTCGCGCTAAAAAAAATGCTGGGCGAAGATTCCGGATGAGTTTTTAATAGAGTTTTGTCGGGTATTTTTTCAGAATTTCCTGGAAATATTTACTAAGGAATTCCAGGTTCAATTATTGGAGGGATTCCTGGTACTTTTTCAGGTTTTTCTGGAGGAAAATCCTAAGAATTTCAGGGTTTTCGTAGGAGTTTTTCAAGGATTTCCAACGGTAATTTCTTAAAGATGGAAATGCCGTATCGCCTTATATTCTTAGCCGTTTTCATAGGTTCCAAATGGTTCCAATTTCCTGAAAACAAACGTCTTTGATTAACAGGGTGGATAAAAGAAAAAACAAATTCGTTACTACCTAGTGCCGGTACCGTACTGCATATTTGTAAATTATGTTTGACATTTCCGGTCTTGATAAACACGAATATCATCAGCAGCATTAAAAATAAATGCAACAAGACTGTGCGACACTTGGGTGAATCATGTTTGTCACGGATGAACTACATGAAACAAAATATTGACAGTTCTACTCATCAAACTCACTCATCAAAGGCGATTGTTGAATTTAACAACACAGCTAATGGCTTCTTGTGAGATTTCACAGGAAGGTGATCAGAGTCAAAGTCAGCATGAGTTACCAATTGGCCACACAGCTGACTTGAATCCGTTAAAACTAAATCAATTGTAGAAGGATTTCGACTGGAAGAAAAACAAGTTGGTCCATTGGGATATTGAATAGTATAATATCCCGCAGAACAATCTTCAAATAAAATTTTACCATTGGAATTGCTTTGAGCATTATTCCATGAACGGTGTTTGGCATTGAAGTCACCAATTACGAAGAATTTTGATTTGTTGCGAGTCAGAATTTGAAGATCAGCTTTCAACAAATTCTTTTGCTGCCCATTGCATTGAAAAGGCAAGTAGGCTGCAATGAAGGAAAATTGTCCAAAATTTGTTTCAACAGAAACTCCCAAGGTTTCAAAAACTTTGGTTTCAAACGAAGAAAATATATTTATGTTTGATACGTCTATTAATGACAATGGCGACCCCACCACAGGCGCTGTCAAGACGATCATTTTTGTAGATAAAATAGTTTGGATCTCTTTTAATGGAGAGTACTGGTTTTAAATACGTTTCAGTTATAATGGCAATATGCACATTATGAACTGAAAGGAAGTTGAATAATTCATCTTCCTTACCCTTTAGAGAGCGGGCATTCCAATTTAGAACTTTCACACAATTATTTGGATCCATTGAAACGGAGTCCGATAACAATTTTTTGTGTGTACTTTATACCAACCTGAACAGCTTCAGGAATGGTATTTGCTTTGAACATTGCATCAATCATGTGATGCAATTGTTCAGTTAAGAAATCAAAATCGGAAGCAGTCATGCTACCTGAATCGGCAACATGACCGTTATTTTCCGTTGGGACATGGGTACAAACCTCATTTTGAGAAGAGAAATTTGGTCTACCAGCAGCGATATTTGCATACGTAGGTACATTGGAAAAATTGGAATTTACTGAAGTGCTTGCTACCCGTTGACGAGCGGCAAAATTTGTTTGTGAATTGTGGTGGGTATGAATTGCTCGACCGGTAACCGGTTTCGAAATTTGAGCGTTTGAAAAATTGCTCAGTTCGATTGGAGAAGAATTATTTCCGATATTAGAGTTAGAAGGAATATCTGAATTCTCCAGCTTCCTTCTATTTTTTCCGCGCTTAGGCAGGACGGTCTTGAAACCTTGTTTCTTTGAAGGAAGTGGAGAATTCAGAGACTCCCCCTTCCTCTTGTTTTTGTTAATACTCATTGCTGAACGTGGAGACGTGACCTTCTAAGAGTTTTTTTTTCCCAGAACGGTGTCCCTGCAGGATTACTACCGCTTGTCGGAATTTTACTTCCGCAAACGGGTCCAACGTAAAACGAAGGCACGGGTCCTTGCAAAGATCGTAACGGGATCAGTGGGTACAAATAGCGCTAAGAAGCACCGTTGAAATTAAAATAGTTTCGGGTAGTATTAAAAACTTCCTTCCGCAAAGAGAGAAAGAACCGCACAGCACGAAAGCACGATGCGGTCTGGGAGCACAGCGATCTTTTGTTATCTCTGGACGATCCAGTCATCCCACGGTCGATCCTCCACCACGTTGAGCTTCTTGTATGAAAAATTGAAAATTTCAATTCTTGTCCTACTAGCAAAAATATCAGGACTGCTTTCCCGCGCGTGCAAGCCATTCAATCGCAACATTCGGATTACTGGTTGCTTGTTTCGCTACGATGACGTCTGTTGCATAGAAACGGAATTATCTGAAGTGGAATAGACAAAATAGTGGAAGAGAAAAGCAGCAGTTTCCAAAAAAACGGAGAAGCACTGTATTGCTTGATGTGAGGAATAATGGAATGACGATTTTACCAAGCCTTAACTGTCATCTTCTCCAATTCTGTCGTTTATTGCGATTGTCGATGTTTGGAGGGAATCAATGAAATCCTCATGAATTGCAAACGAACAATCAACATTATTGGCTTGCGATTTCACTCCCTTCTAAGCCACTAATCCGCTTATGTCAAAATATTTTAATTGAGTTATAAATTATAGCATTCAAATTAACGAACGTAAGAGACCGGATCGGCCAGCTGAAGCTGTTATGAGGAATGTCTCGTCATAGGGGTCACACATGGAAAACGTGCGACATTCCTACTGATATCTACATAAACTTAGTTGGCTCCCAAACCTTGCATAGATCTTTGCATATTCGCTTTTGCACAAGAGAGCATTTCCATTCGTATTCTATGCACGATCCCTCAGCGAATTCCTTTTGCCCACTCAAAAATCACTCACATGTGCATGACAAAAATCGTGTCGTGCCCGTCCGTGGAGATCGATTGGCTTGATTAGGACGGTTAATAGAAAGAAGCCTCGATCAATCAGCAGTGTTCGGTTTTCATTAGTAATATTTCGTTTTGCAGATCACGCTGAGTTTCCCATTGATAAATTAAAAATATATAAAAGGGGCGTCTGATATGTGTGTCACGGGAAAGTTAAGTCGTATAAACTTATGAGAATGGAGGAATTGGTTGCAGACATGTGCAGTTTTGTCTTTGCAGAAAAACTAGAAAAAGCAAACTCTTCACGCAGAAGCTCGTTGGATATTTAAAAAAAATGCGTTTGAAAAATTTGGGATAGAGACGAAAAATAATTTCATATCACACCCGATTCTTTTTTTACACGGGGGATGCGTTCCGTGTAAAAAAAGTTTTCAGGTCAAAATTCGAAAAAAAGTGTAAAAAAAGTTTCATGATTTCTCGACGAATTATACAAAATGGAGCAGCTTTGCAAAAAAATGGTATGGAATTTTTTACACGGCCGTCCGAATCGGGTGTATTACTAAGCTTTATTTTCAATTGTCGGCCTCATATCTACCATAAAACAGTCGACTATTGTTTTTGTCAATCATTTTATCACGACTTTTCACTATTTTAGTATGACACATCGATTCCGTTAAAGTGATTGCAGTTTTAGGATGCGTTTAATTTATTACTTGCTTCTCGAATCAGGATTGGATCTACACCAAAAAAATACTTAATCCACACAAATTAATGTCTGACGCAGACAAAACTGACTATCCTGCTAAATTGATAACGCAACAAGGCTCATCCATCAAGCGACGTGACGTGCCCCCATTAACTTATAAATGCAAATGTGTGAAGTGTGCGCCCCCGCACATCAGAGTATCAAAACAATCACCTTCAAGAGCTCTTTCCCCTTCCAGCCGCGAAACGACACTTGGTTCCAAGTCCAAATATTTACATTCAATCGCGCAAAGACAGCACCGTGTCACATTAATGGTCAGTAAATTTATTGCAGCTGATTTCTTAATTGCCTTTTGAACAATTCATTACGATGATAATGGGGGAGCGCATGCTTAAGCTAAAATATTCGGATTTACCCCCACTTATCCGAGACTTATGGAGTAAATAGGCACCAGCCAAGGGGGAGGCATACCTTCACTTCATTAAAACGCACCTCCACGTCCAGACTCTGCGTGAAACTAATTAATGCTGCCCAGACTAATGTCCGCCGCCAGGAGTCCTCCTCCACCGCCTTCGAATAGAGCAACCACGAAAAATGTTCAGCTCTAAGTCTTACGCGCGAGTTACTGGTCTAAGTTGAGACCGTATCAAAATTTATATTTATTCATACAGATTCAATTAACATTACACCGCTTGGGCTCGCTTGTGCATATTTTGGAACGCGGGCAGTGAGGTGGTACCATTTTATGGACTATCAAACAAAGCCCCATTTCGTGATTCTGCGTCCGGCAACGATCGGTCAGAATAACCATCAGTCGAAGACCGGTGATAGTTGACTACTACTAGGGTGGTTGTTGAATTCGGATTGGAAGCGATTTCATAAGTCTCATCAGTACAGGCTTCCTCAATGATTCATATTTTAGTCAATCGATGAACAATCGCGATACAAAAAAAGCTTGTCAGCATACTTTCCAAGGCAATTTGATGCACACCCTGACCAAATGCATAAGAATTCTGATACAAAAACTTTACGTCCCATTTATCACAAGCCAGAGCGCGAGTTCAGTTTCTTTACTGCTTCGATTCGCTCTCCACTTAGTCGCGTCGCGTCCATAGTGGAGATGCACCGTCTATACATCCCTTTCTCCAGTTGGTGCTCTTACTTCTTATTTATTGTGGCGCTCAACACACAATCGAAACTCATTAAATTTGCTTTTATTACCTATTCACTAAATTCTCGCACTTCATTTTGCTGCTGCTGTTGCCGCCCGACGACAGTTATGACGATCGTTGAAAAATAGCGCATCTGGCTCACGGCAATAGCCTTTTCCGCGGTGGAGAAGAATGCACACCAAAAGGGCAGAACGACAACGAAGAACTGGGGAGGAGAACCAAATCGAATAAAAGCGCATAAACTACTCGTCATGTGATAACGTGCGAGAGTGCACTACTGAAGTGGAAAAAGCAAGCAGCATGTTCTGGCGATTTGGTCTTGGAGAGTTTATGGAGATTCATGTATGTACGATCATGTTTTGAAGCGATAAAATGGTGATTTTACGATCGACTGTTGTTTTACACTGGTTGTTAGATTGAATGTATTGTTTTGACTTTCGTTTCATTCGATAAAAGCTTTGTGAATCATCGATTCTTGCAGTGTATGATTAATGTAGTGCATAGGTTCTCAAATTGTGGGTTTCGATCCTCTGGGGGTCGTGAGCTGATTTCTGGTGTGTCGCTTCGATTTAGTCTGATTTGTTTCAATTTAGGAATCCTATATCATTTATCAAATTTGCCTTGGCTAATGCCCTACATTTATGAACAAAATGAAAAGATGTGTTCAGCGCCGTAGCGTGCGGTAGGCTAGGTTGGCCCCCGCCAAGAGTACCAGTCTTTGGGAGGCGCCGATATCGGAAAATGAAGCCACATCAGCTTTGATTTTTTTCTTGACCTTGGCATTGACGATTCCGGTCATCAAACAATCCAAATAGGGCTTTACTTAATATGACTAAGTTTAATATCGTCTCTGACCGACGACGTTTCTGACTCACTCGAGAATTCGATTTTACTGACTCAACTTGATCCAGTAGTGGTTTCCAGGGTAGAAATATTTCACAGTCAATGCAGTGAAAAACATGGATCTCAGTATAATCTGCAGTCGCCTTCATCGCCGCCGTGGTGAGTGCGACTGGGTGCAGCCGAAAAATCACTTCCAACACCGACAGTTCAATTTCGCATTCAGCCACTCACAAGTCGCTCTGACAGGCTGCTCAGTTCGCGCCGTACCGTATGACTGTGAGTGGCCTATTTAAACGCGTGGTGAATTTTTTGGGTGAATGTGTACATTTTGCTGTGGTAAATTTCATCTTCGCGGCGCAGTGGGTGATGTGAGTTCTGTTGTTTACTTTTCTGCCTCTCCGGGAATGTGAGGTTGATTTCAAAGCAGGAAGAAAATAAAAACATGATATAAAAAAACATCACCTTCATCCAGTGCTGCCGAAAATTTACAACCCTGGTGGTTTCAGTTCACCGACTTCGACAGACACAATCTAGAATTGTTTTTTTTTAATTGGATTGATCAGAATAGTTCTGTTAGCGATTCCGACCATCGATGGACATATTTCAGAGTTGGATTTAACAAAAGTTTTCTAGGAATTTCATGAATATTTAGCAATCCACCGCTGAATATTGAAGCATCCTTAAACTAGAGTCTTCACCTTTTAATCTTACTTCTTTTAAGAAAGATTCAAATTGTTCTTAACGTAAATTATTGCACATTCAATTTTACTTAGAACAAAGGGGCGCCTAAAAGGATTTTTCCAAGGGCGCTGAGAGTCCATACTACGGCTCTGGATGTGTTTCATTTCGGGAAATGTGAGTCCGGTATAGACTTGAATAGTTTGTTTTAGGGCTCCACGTTTTTTAACGCTTCCGTACAATTTCTTTAAAAAACTCATGCCTAAAAATTCTGCATCTCGTTATTTTCAAACGTCATTTTTGTTGATTTAGCTTTGCTGCGTCGCAGCATACGTGAAAAAATAAAAATGACAGTTGTGTGTTGCTTCCGTATCGAGTGGTGTGCCCCCGAAAACGCGAGCACTTTGAAACTTGGATTCCGTCAGGAGTGACCTTAACCCTATTGAATTATGTTGATCACGATTTATATTTATTGAACGGCTACTCAGTCTTACAATCTTTACAGCAAGTTTATTATTTACCCGACGTTTTTACACGGGGGTTGTGTCTTTTTCAAGGGGAAAATATTTTTGTTGTTTGTTAGAGGTATGCGCCGCCGCGACCGACAGTTTTCGGCACGCCGCCGCCGCCGACATTTTTGCATTGGCGCGCCGCCGTTTAAAATTTGTCACGCCGCTGATCTATAATTTTCACGCCGATTCAAAT
Organism: Armigeres subalbatus; assembly: GCF_024139115.2. Lineage (NCBI taxonomy): Eukaryota > Metazoa > Arthropoda > Insecta > Diptera > Culicidae > Armigeres > Armigeres subalbatus. Next base: position 362,106,302 of record NC_085140.1, on the reverse strand, counting down.
TTGAAGAAGTCCACAAAATTTTCAGTGGAACTTCCAAAGATGCAGTGGAAATTCCGTATAATTTCCTGATAGATCTTTACATCTTTACATCACGTTGAAACTGAGAATGTTTCGTGAAGATACCAATGATTTCCATGAAAATTCCATACAATTTCTTGTTCAAATTTCGAAAAGCCTCCGTAAAAACCTTCGAAAAATTTCGAAGGATTTCCCGTTAACATAAAAAAAATACCATTGAAATTAAATTTTTGAATGGCAAAGAGTCGTTCGGCAGAAATCCATTTGGCTGAAGGCCACAAGGCTCAAAGTTGTTTGGCCGAATATGTTGTTCAAACGAAAAGACTATTTTGTAGAAGTCTACCCGAGCAAAGCATGAGAGCAAATCAATAATTTGTTTTAATGTTGTGGAATGATCTAATGATCTACAGGGGATGGACAAAATAATTAGGATAGGCAAATTTTGGGTAAAATTAGATGTGTTGTAACTACCTTAGTTATCATTCGATTTTGACAATTCAGGCATGCCCGAACTAGAAAATTAATGCAGTTTGACGGTATGCCCATGGAACCGACTATGGCCACCGGATTCCGGAGATATTCCGGGTTTTTCGGAGGTAGGTTCAAAACCGTAAATTTGAGGTGGATATTAGAAGAAGGTGTAGTTGAAAATTGAATAATATTAGTAACCACAAATGAAGTAGGGCTCTTGCTGATTGGAACCATATATTGAGATTTGGAATCGGACCAGAATCAAGTGAGATATGGCCATTTCTTTAAAATCGGTTCCGATCGATACTTATCAAAGGGGTCAGGCCACAACTTCATTTGAATCTCGCTTTTTGATAGATCGTCCACTATAATTTTATTCTAGAAGGGCTCTAATGTGTCCAGAATGAAAAACCAATTGAATAAACGGATCCTGGAGTCGCCGGGATGTCCCCGGGGAACCTGTGAATGGGGACATTTAAGTTTTAGCACCAAAATCAGTCATTCGACGGCTCTTTTTTCATGGTTTTCGATCAGGAAGCGAAGTATGAATAGAGAATGGTCCATTGACGGCTCTGACCGGTTCCAGGATCTACGAATTGGCCTCGGGGAACCTGTGGAAGGGGACATTTTAGTTTTACCACCAAAATCAGTCATTCGACGGCTCTTTTTTCATGGTTTTCGATCAGGAAGCGAAGTATGAATATAAAGTGGTCCATTGTCGGCTCTGACCGCTTCCAGGATCTACGGATTGGCCCCGGTGAACCTGTCGAAGGAGACATTTTAGTTTTAGCACCAAAACCAGTCATTCGTAGGCTCTTTTTTCATGGTTTTCGATCAGGAAGCGAAGTATGAATATAAAGTGGTCCATTGACGGCTCTGATTGCTTCCAGGACCTACTGGTTGCCTCCGAGGAACCTGTGGAAGAGGACATTTAATTTTTAGCACCAAAACCAGTCATTCGACGACTCTTTTTCATGGTTTTCGATCAGAAAGCAAAGTATGAATATAAAATGGTCCATTGTCGGCTCTGACCTCTTCCAGGACCTACGGATTGGCCCCGGGGAACCTGTTGAAGGGACATTTTATTTTAGCATCAAACCCAGTCATTCGAAGGCTCTTTTTCATGGATTTCGACCAGGAAGCGAAATATGAATTAAAAATGACCATTGACGGCTCTGTCCGCTTCCAGGACTTACTGATTGCCTTCGAGGATTCTGTGAATGAGGACATTTTAGTTTTAGCACTAAAACCAGTCATTCGATTTTTGATCAGGAAGCGAAGTATGAATATAAAATGGTCCATTGTTGGCTCTGACCGCTCCCAAGACCCAAGGATTGCTCCTGGAGAATCTGTGTAAGGGGACATTTTATTTTAAGCATCATAACCAGTCATTCGACGTCTCTTTTCTAGTGGTTTCGATTATGAATCGAGAAATGAAAATAAAAGGGACCATTGAGGGCTCTGACCGTTTTCTGGACCTACAGATTGGCCCAGGAAACCTGTGGAAGGGGACATTTTAGTTTTGGCACCAAAACTAGTCATACAACGGCTCTGCTTTCATGGCTTTGGATCAGGAAGTATGAAGTATGAAGTAGGCAGGTTCCCCGTGAGCTATCCGTAGGTCCAGAAAACGGTCAGAGCCGTCAATGGTCCATTTCTTATTCATACTTCACATTCTGATTGAAATCCATGAAAAAAGAGCCGTCCAATGATTGGTTTTTGTGCCAAAAAATAAAATGTCCCCTTCCACAATTTCACGGGGGGCAATCCTTACTCCTGGAAGCGGTCAGATCAATGGTCCAATTTATACTCATACTTCGCTTTCTGATAAAAAATCACGAAAAAAAAGCCGTTGGGATATTGGTTTTGGTGCTGCAACTTAAATGTTCCTTTCCACTGGTTTTCCGGGGGAATCTGTAGGTCCTGAGAGCGGTCAGAGTCATCAATGGTCAATTTTATATTAATACTTTGCTTATATTAAAGAAGAGCTGTCGAATGATTGATTTTGGTGTAAAAACTAAAATGTCCCCTTCCACAGGTTCCTCGGGACCAATCCGTAGATCCTGGAAGCGGTCAGAGCCGACAATGGACCATTTTATATTCATACTTCGTTTCCTGATTAAAAACCATGAAAAAAGAGCCGTCGAACGATTGGTTTTGGTGGTAAAACTAAAATGTCCCCTTCCACAGGTTCCCCGGGGCCAATCCGTAGATCCTGAAAGCGGTCAGAGCCGACAATGGACCATTTTATATTCATACTTCGCTTCCTGATCGAAAACCATGAAAAAAGAGCCGACGAACGACTGGTTTTGGTGGTAAAACTAAAATGTCCCTTCCACAGGTTCCCTGGGCCAATCCGTAGCTCCTGGAAGCGGTCAGAGCAGTAAATTGACCATTTTATATTCATACTTCGCTTCCTGATCGAAAACCATGAAAAAAGATCCGTCGAATGACTGATTTTGGTGCTAAAACTTAAATGTCCCCATTCACAGGTTCCCCGGGGACATCCCAGCGACTTCAGGATCCGTTTATTCAATTGGTTTTTTTAATCTGGACACATTAGAGCCCTTCTAGAATAAAATCATAGTGGCCGATCTATTTAAAAAGCGAGATTCAAATGAAGTTGTGGCCTGACCCCTTTGATAAGTATCGATCGGAACCGTTTTTAAAGAAATGGCCATGTCTCACTTGATTCTGGTCCGATTCCAAATCTCAATATATGGTTCCAATCAGCAAGAGCCCTACTTCATTTGTGGTTACTAATATTAATCAATTTTTAATCACAACTTTACCTAATATCCACCTCAAATTTACGGTTTTGAACCTACCTCCGAAAAACCCGGAATATCTCCGGAATCCGGTGGCCATAGTCGGTTCCATGGACATACCGTCAAACTGCATTAGTTTTCTAGTTCGGGCATGCCTGAATTGTCAAAATCGGATGATAACTAAGATAGTTACAGCACATCTAATTTTACCCAAAATTTGCCTATCCTAATTATTTTGTCCATCCCCTGTATTATGTTATGTTTATTTAATTTAATATCTTTTTGGTCGTTTTAACGGTTAAAATAGCAAACGTATAGAAGATATCTTACTGTGAATGAATTAAAAAACTATTTCTACTGTCGATGAGAGCAAATCGATAACTAATTTTGATATTGTACACAGTACACAGTTTGATGTCATATCATTCAATTTAATAATCTCCAGCAATATTTGTAAACAAATCTTGAATCAATTTGATGTAAAAATCAAAATATATTATTTGGCCGAGAATGTCACTTGGTCGAATAGTTCTTTTGGCTGAAAAAATCGGTTGGCCGAATAACGTAGTAGCCGAATATGCTTTTTGGTCGAAATGGACATTCGGTGGAAAGTGTCGTCGGCTGAGTTGGTCATTTTGGATATTTTCAAAACATTAACGGGAGAATCTTTTGTGCTTCGCTTAAAGAAATTAATGAACTTTCTTAGAATTTTTTCAAGTTTTTCCAGAATATTCAATTGGTTTTTTTTTTCAGATTTTCCACAAGAACTACTATCAAGTTTCCAGAACTCTAGAATTACCAAAAGGAGCCCTTATTGGATTTACCAAGGAAAACTGTTTGGAATATGGAGTTTTCCTGGGAAGTTGTTCCAAATTTCTACAGGGAAATATTCGGAATATCCACGGAAAGTTCTTATTGAGTTTCTGTTGAGTATTCTTTGAAATTTACACAGAAAATTGTGACTGGTAAAAGGGACGCTTTAACGTTGACTTTGTCAATCTAGATTATTTAAGACGGCTAGTTTTTTTTAACCTTAATAAGAGCGATTTTTTCACAGGGAGAAGTTCATCACCAGACGGCTAGTTTGGCATAGCCAACTTTAAAGAAAATTCTTTCTATTTTCGATAAGAAATTCTTGGGAAATCCCATTGACCGAAAGCGACAGACAGCCGAACTGGTAACTTGGCCGCAAAAGCCGTTTGCTAGTAGGTCATCTGGCCGAAACGATCGTTGGCCAAAAATGCTGTTTAGCTGACATGTTTTTTTTGACAGAATGGTCCATTTGACTGAAAATGTAATTCGGTCGAACGGGTCATACGGCCAAATATCAATGACACTAAACCTCGGACTGAACGGATAATATGATAAAAAATGATCACTCGTTTGGTTAAAACGAACTTTTTGTCAATTGGCCATTTAACAAAATCCCGTAGCCTTTCTATTTTTGAGTCGATACTGGCCCTTAGCCCAAAATACATCTAGCCAAGTACCATTTAGCAAAACTAAACGTTTAACGGAAACTGTTATCAGGTCCAAACTGGTTTGACCGAAAATGTAGTTTGGCTGAAAGTAAAAAGAAAATTTGGAGGGACTTGTAAAAAGTTATTTACCCTAACAGGTCACTAAGCTGACAATGACGTTCGACTGAAAAAGGCGTTTGTCCGAATATGGATCATTTGATCATTTGGCCGGAAAATCCGTTTGGCCCAAGAATGCCCTTTCTGCAATCTTACTTCCTTCTTTGAAATGTGTCGTTCGGCTTAATTGATCATTTTCCCAGAAAGACGATAGGTCATTTAACAGAAAATTCCATTTGGCCGGAAGGGTTGTCATAAACAGCATTTTCGGTCAAACGATTTTTTCGGCCAAATTAACATTTCGGCTGAATGTCCATTTTGGCTGTATGTCGCTTTCGGTCATACTACATTTTTGGTCAAACCATTTTCGACCTGATAACAGTTTTGGATAAACGTTCAATTCGGCTTAATGGGATTTGGGTAGATGACTTTTGACTTGAAGGCCAGTATCGACTTGAAAAGTTGAGGTTACGAAATTTCTTTCAAAGGTCGTTTGATAAAAAGGCCTTTTCAACGTAAATGTCATTAGGACGGATAGTTATTTTTGACTAAATTACTAAATTAATTTTTAAATTTTGTCCAACGTTTCGTTGCTCTTTGTTAAGTATGATGGGTGTTCAACAACTGCAAATTACCCGTTCAGTGGGTCTGTTCAAATATTACGTAACGCGAAAAACGTTGTTTTTGAGAACCCTCACCCCCTCGTAACAATCTGTAACAATCTCCAGAACTACCCCCACCCCTATGCGTAACGCGTAACAAATAGTTTATTGAGAAAACAAAAATGATTTTTGGTAGGATTTCAAACACGTTACAATAAATTATTATGCATTAGTATGTTTTATGCCAACGAATCTAGTTAGGAAGCTGAGGTTATTGCAAGGGCGTCGATCGTTCAACTTTGTAGTTCCACTGCATCGCACAGCTTTGTACGGTGACTCATTTTTTGTGAGAGGTGTGGTTTATTGGAATAGACAACCTATGGAGCTTAAACGAATTCCTACGGAAGCAATTTACAAGGCTGCACAAGTGCACAGGCTGCACTAGTATATTTTAATAGCACATAGCACATATTTTAAATGTTAGACTGTAAGCTAGAACTAAACAATGTAAACTATGTATAATTTCGTAAATGACACTAAAAAAAGACTTGATCTTACGTCATGTTTCAATAAATAACTAAACTAAACTATTTTAAAAAAAATAAACATTTTTCAACATTTTTAATTTTTTTTTTCTCTATGCAATTAATTTCTTACGCGTAACAGTATTCCGAAGGACACCCACCCCCATATTTTGCATAATAAATTGTAACAAAAATTGAACAACCCCCCACCCTCTATCGCGTTACGTTATATTTGAACAGACCCTTATTGACATTTGGCCGTATAACCTGTAGGCCCAAACGATAGTTTTTGCCAAATGACCCATTCTGTCAAACGACCATTTCGGCCAAACGGCATTTTCGGGCTGATGACATATTCGGCCAAACGACCTGTTAGGGCAAACAACTTTTTCGGCCAATTTACCAGTTCGGCCGTATGTCGCTTTTAGCCAATTGAATTTCCCAAGAATTTCTTTTGGACAATACACTAGTCGTTCAATAACTACATGTTTTCGTTTCAGTTAGCGAATGCCGTTCGATAACCGCGACGCATTCTTGTCGTCAAACAATTGTCAGGCGACGTCCGAGGCAATAGAAGTGCACCTGATTGTGCAGCGCAATGCAGATCATAGACTTTGACATCGTTTTGAAGTTCAGCTGTCCGATAACTGCAACCGATGTAACTATTGAATTGCAGTTAAATGATTTTTGGTTATCGAACGTCTACTGTACAAATAATTTTCAATAGAAATCCAATAATTTCGAACAATTTTCCGTTGAAATCCAAAGATTTTTTTTATTGAAATCTACATTTTGAACAATTTTACTTATGGATCCTATGCACCTCCGGTTGTAAATTTCGAAGAATACTCAACAGAAACTTTCCATGAATTTCCGAAAATTTTCCTGTAGAAGTTAAGAACAATTTTTCGTGAAAATTCTGAAGTTTCCCATTTTCTGGTGAAATTCCAAACAATTTTATTTAGAAACTTAAACCATTTTTCAAATTTCAAAGTAGTTCCCATGGAAAATCCGAAAATAATTTCCAAATTTTGGAAAACTTATAGAATTTTCTGGAGAAGTTCATTAGATTTTTCATGCGAAATTCAAAAGATTTTTCCTTTAATGCCTTGACAATATCCCAAAAAAATGCAAAAAAAAAGAAACGTAATAAAAAATCGCCACGCCGATTCACGCCGCCGCCGACCAAAATTCTGACAAACGCCGCCGCCGACGAATATCGGACCGGCGCACACCTCTATTGTTTGTCGTCGTATGTTTAGTCTGTTTGTCAAATTGTCCGTACATGACTTCGGAATCCCAGTTATCAATTTTCATTTTTTCTGGATAATGGAGAAAATTTTCTTTGTTCTACCTCCCGCTTAAATGTGCTTTCATTTTGGTAACTTAAATGCCCCTAACCCTTTGAGGTGAACCAACCCATGGCTGAAAACCGCAATAATGAAGAAAAAAAGAAAAAGGTTAAATAAATCAACCAAAACGTCGAATGTAGGAGCAACGGGAGAGAGCCGTTTGGCCGAATAGCGTTTGGCCGAATACCATTTTGCCGAAGGCCACTAGGCCGACAGTTATTTAGTCCAAAGGGTCGTATAGCCGAATAGGTCATTGGTCGAATAGGTCATTTGGCCGAATAGGTCATTTGGCTGAATAGGACATGTCGTGTCAGGGGGAGACGGTTGCATGCGAATCAGCCATCTCCAGCTGGTGCTGCTACTCGATCCGCAGCAGCTCGGAAACACCACTACTTCCCACGAAATACATCACAAAACTGAAGGCTAACTCCCTCTTATTCAGTTTAAATATATTTTATCATACCCGTCTCAATCCCTATATCTTCCCCCTGTTCTACTCTCTTACAATTTAATTATTATTTTGTTCTACTATTTAATTCACGTTGCTCATCAAGTTTTTTTTTGTGCTCACCTATGAGTATTTTCTAATTACACATGTTTTTGCCTTTCTCGTATACTAAGTATACGTGAAGGCTATATGATCGCTCCAAAACTTTTTATAAAAAAGCCCGGAGACCCATAGTGTTATATACCGATCGACTCAGTTCGACGAATTGAGGTCAGTTCTGTCTGTGTGTGTGTATGTCTGTGCGCACCCACCCAAAAAAGTGTGGCAAAAATGTCACTCATTTTCCAGGCACTTATTCTGAACCGATTTGCTTGCAACAAATTGCATTCGATGCAGAATCCTGTCCCATTGTTTCCTATGAAAAACTGGCGAGATTGCACTATGGGATCAGAAGCTATGGCCAAAATACTATTTTTATAACACACGAGAAAGGCTCCATCACCGCTAGGTGGATCAATCTGTTTTTTTTTACATAGTTTCAAACTGATCTCCATAGAAAGTGTTCACATCATGCTCCTTAAAACAAATCTGCGCTTTTTAAAATTCAAACAAAATCCACAACCAAAGACGTAATTCGAATCTCCAACCAAATCATTAAAAACAATCTACGCAACTCTCTGCTTCCTTTTCTTACTCTTTGTTTACATTTTCTAGCACTGAACTAAAGTAGAACACTGATCTCGGAATGCAGTCATGGATAGAGCTTACCATGCTCTAGAACATCAATCTTACATCAAAATCACACCAAAATCATTAACAACATTCTACGCCACTCTTTGCTTACTTACTCTTATACTTTGTTTACATTTTCTAACACTGAACTCATGTCAAACACTGATCTCGGAATGCAGTCATGGATAGAGCTTACCAGACTCTAGAACATCAATCTTGCATCAAAATCAGAAAAAAAAACCATTACCAATATTCTACTTATTCTTACTCTTTGTTTACATTTTCTAATACTTAAATCAGGTCAAACACTGATCTTGGAATGCAGTCAAGTCAGAGTCAGAGCTATAGCTCTAGAGCATCAATCTCTTTGCTCACTTATTCTTACTCTTTGTTTACATTTTTTAACACTGAACTCAAATCAAACACTGATATCGGAATGCGGTCATGGATAGAGCTTACCAGGCTCTAGAACATCTATCCTGCCATCAAAAAATAAATTCTCTACGCATCTCTTTGTTTACTTGTTCTTATTCCGAATTCAAGCCAACTGCTGATCTCAAATATGCCGTCATGGAAAGAGCTTATTAAGCTCAGTGATGCCCTCTCGGGGGAATTATTGTTTACTCTATCAGGGATACCCTCTCGGGGAATGATTGTTAACCCTATCAGGGATTACCTTTCGGAAAGTTATTGTCTAGTTCACACTACTAATAATACACACTTTATTATACGTGAAATCTATAAATGCAATCAGCTAAGTTTATCCGCGCACAAATAAATATTCTCTATGCGATGTACAAATAATATCTATATTCAAATAAATTTTCTGTTTGTCTCGAATAAGAAATTTACATTTAAATTTTCAAGTGTCACAAATGTCACAAACGAAACTTTTACAAGCGAGAATTGGGGAAAAAGTAGTGAGAAGTGAGACTTCTCACTTTTCACACCTCATTTTTTATTTTTCAATTGACCTATTCGACCAAATGACCTGTTCGGCCAAATGAGGTCTCACTTTTCACACCTGATTTCTCATTTGTCATACGATTGTCGGGGGTAAATGGGGCAGAACGGCCACTTCCAGTCATGATATAAAGCTGGAATCTCGTGTGTATGTGTAGACTAGACTAGATTAGACTAGCAAGCATGTTTGCAACGCACTCACCTTTTATCTATAGCTGGCGAGGAGTCTCTATGGAATCGAAGGGCCTTCCTTCGCACTTTTACCACCCGACGCGTTTTGTCCGATTACCAACGGAGACCTTTGCGTCCAGGAAGGCTGCTGGTTTATATAAGGAATAGGTGGAATAGACGAGCCAGCAGCATCTAAGACGACCTGGGCAAATTTGGATAGTGATGACGAAGAGCTGTTTTCTAGGGTGCGTTGGAGATGATAGTCATAGGGTGACGCCAGAATAGACGCGACCGCGACATGCGACATGACATGACAGTGCAATTTAACAGTTCATTGTTAATAATTGTTATTCATTTGCGTGAGTCCATTGCCCGTCGCGCTTACGTTGGTGGGCACCATAGGCTCCCTAGCCGGCGGAAGGCAATTTCTACTCGAGTACGTCAACTACGAATACTATTGCTATTCAGTGCTGCTCCAAAGGAGCGATGCATAAAGCCGAAAGACTTACGGTTTACTGCCAATAATTCATAGAGGGCTGTCAATTGACAACTCGAGGTTTGAAAAGTTATTCCTATAGCCGTTTATGTTTCATTGCAAGCAGAGCGAAAGTCTATTGTGCGGTCGAGATACGGTGATATCTGGGCGCTGGCTTAGGGTAAGCGAGCTGAACTAAAAGTAGACTGTTGGACATAGTAGAACCTATTTACTACTACCCAATTTTTCAGTTCAGGCTCTTCCCGTTATCTTGGTCCGCTGGATTCAGTTATTTCGATGGGGTCTTGGCGTCCGGACTACCGGTGACTCGACTATCCCAGGGTACAGCACTATGCTTCTTCATCCGCGACCTTCATCAGGTGCCAAAGTCGAACGAAAGGATCCGGCTTGGCTTCTGTTCCTAAGGAGTCTCGACTACCCGAATTTGACGTTTTCCCAGGGGAGATGGTAGCGTTGTTGCTTTTTTGGCGCGTTGGAGACTATGGAGATTGAGTTGCTGACAATGAAGTTGCAGATGAAGCTGAAAATTAGAGATGATGTTTTTATCAGGCAAGAAACCTAATTGGATGTATTCCGGTCTTGAGGTCCCTTCGATGGTAAGGATCATGATGGATTCACTCTGACGTAGTTTTCCTTCCTCTTGACTCGACGAATTTCTTGTACCTCTGCATGAACCTCGCTAGTCTCATAGCGTACCACAACCCGACAATATACGATACACTTCGTATAAATGTGCACCGGGTGCGGAATGAATTGGACAAATAGGCGTCCCGTCATTGAGCTACTCTAGAAGATGAAGCTTTCCAAACAGTAAGTGGTTCCGAACTTTTGAGGCATACCTTATGCCTCTACCTTTCGGAAAACAGAACCGATCTCACTGTTCAGAAATTGCTTCACTGACCGTCGGTTCCCTGAAGCCAAAGCACCATCAACTCTCCGTGGTCGTTCTCTGAATCTCAAAAGGTTGGCATAGCCCTATCCGTTTAACTAACTTAAATTCTTCTATAACCCTGATTACTACGAATAGGAAGGGGCTCCCAGACCTTGCTGAAATACCTTAAACATCAAAGGTGCCCCTAACTAAGATGGTAACCAGATAGTCTCTTCCTCCTTTTGTGAGCAAGCCGTTGGAAAATTCTCTCAATTTTTTAAAACTTATACATTTGCAGCCTATTTAATTTATTGATATACATCAGTATTGCTCTAACAACAGATAGACTAATAATATGTTATTCGTAAAAGTGAACAAATATGTTTGCCAAATCAAATAAAGTAATATTGGTTTAATAAAGACTCATCGTGATAGGCATTCACCACTGTCTTTATTCCAATAATAATAATAACGCTGCTGCTGTAGATACTCATCAATACGGCCTCACCAGAGAGTTGAAGCGGATAAACAAATATCGATTTCGAAAAAATGGTGTGTACTGTAGTGCATAAATCTTCCAACAAAAGAAGCGAAAATGCATTAAAACGCCAAATTGCATGAACAAGGGAACACGTCTTCTTCACACTGCTTGCTGCTGGTTGCGCCTCTCTTTGCCACTAGGACTTACTGCACACTACAGCCATGGGCCGTTTCGGGAATGAAGAAAGCGTTAAAGTAAACACTCTCGCAACACGTTTCGCCCTTTTTGTTTCCCGAGCGCGCCGCAATCCGCATTTAGGTATAGTGCTGTACGCTGTGCTATGCTACGCTATGCTATGGGACCTGAGACGATTATATTCGGATTTGGAACTGATGCCTTCGACGAAGGGCTCAGCAGCGGGACCAAGGGGACAGGCTCGGTTTACGAAAATAAATATTCTCCATCACCGATCGATCGATGTGCAATGACTGCAGGTAAGAGATGTAAATCACCCAATGGATGCAGTTAGTGCGAGCGGCGAACTTGCGGCCATGCATCGGTACGGTACGACCTCCTCCCAAATTGGGCCACGTGAGCCGTAAACAGAAATGCACGAAGGAATGCTTTGTGTACCAACGTCTTAGCTTTATTGGGTGCAATTGTGGAGCGCACGGATGCTGAGGGGCGGCGGAGGAGTGGTTTCGTGTGCGGCGAGTATCGCACATTTATCACTTTGCCCAGTGGATTGCCCCAAGAAGAAGGAAAAACGGTTCACGTGTGTGCTGATATGTAGGTTAAAGAGGATTTAATTGGATTGCTTTGGGCGACAACTCGTAGCGGTGGATTGATGAATGACAATAGCAGGATTCAATCAGAAAAGCTTGTCCTGCTGCAGTTATGTTGAAAAGCAAATGAATACCTACACATTTTTGAATATTAGTTTTATTCACTTTAACTCAGAAATATTTATTTAAAAAGTTTTTAGAGGCAAGGTTCTTCTAGAAAATCTATTATTGTTTTAGTTTTACTCAGTTTGATATAGATGCATCCTAATTTTTCGAGTACGCATAAAATATTGCGACGGAGTTCTGGTTGTTGTCGATTGTATTCGATCATATAATTTCTTATGTATTTATGAAATTCTGATGGCATAGATGGATTTGTTAAATCACACGCACACCAGTGCCTTACGTACACTTAAAATGAACTTCATCATAATCAACCAAAATCGAAGCACGATCCGATAATCATTCATAATTCGTCAATCTTGATTGGAACGTAATCTAAACTTAACGAGATTTCCTCCATATATTTACCCCTCACTTTATGTTTCATCTTCGCCTAATTCGCCAGCATCACTCTTCACTGCTCAACATAAAACAAGCAACGATCTATTGACAACATTGCAGTTGGCGTTAACAAAGCCGTCATTCTCTAAAAGATAATCCAATAAAAGTGACGACGAAAAAGAAAGATTGTTCAAAAAGGGGAAACAGCGGAGGTTCGACCCTCTATCCCGCCCTCTCTTACCATAGCAAAAAAAAATAATAATCATAATTTCGACAGCACGTGGAATGACGAACAAATCAAAAGTCGATAATTTTCGTGGCCAAACAGTGTTATGAATAAATTAGATTCCCGGTCTTGTTTGATATGCCTATTTTCACTAACGACAACAGCGCACAGTGGCCGTTCGCTATATCGTGCATGAATTTTATTTGGAAACTTAAAAAAGACACTTCACGGCTCACTTCAGCACCACACCAGACAAATGGACCAGAGCCCTTGCAACGGCCTGAATATGAACGATCACACGCTTCACAGCACGATGCGATTGAATGTTTCGACACGATTCACACGACTAGGAAGCAGCATTCTTTAACTTGTTTTAAAAAAACTAAATATGGGAATAAATTTACAAAATCATAAGGATTAATATCTAGTTTATTAAAAAAAAGCTTGACATAATTATAAATAATTTTAAAATTTGTAAACAGCTGGAAGCAAACAATAATTAAACATAATTCGAGGCAAACATGAACAGTTTTTGTTCAACATTTTAAGAGCACTTCACCCCACTGTACGATAAGAACAATGGATTATAGCTTTTGAGGCGAGGGGTGGCTGATAGAAGACGCTCATGTAAGTTTATGATTGATACGCATGTACGTAAAACCATCGCCATCTTCATCGTTTATGATGTCGTCGACGATAATGTTCGATAATGGATATAAATAAAACTCTGGCTGGCAAATATACTTGCGATTTGCAAGGAACGAGTAAAAGTTCGTGGTATTTTGAAAAAAAATTAATAAATAAAATAAAAAATCGTTTCAGATGATTCAAAACTAAATTCCACGGTGTTTGAGTATGACGAAATCTGATTTTCGGTTTTGTTGGACTCGTCAAATTTCAAAATATTTGGCCGCAAAGCATAAAACATTGGTTGGATTGAAAGGAATTCGGTGAAATTTTGCCAATTAATTTCAACCAAAAATACAAATCTCATGATTTATTTAATGCCAGTCAAAGAAGCGAATGGACAGTTTTTGACCGACACAACTGATCAGCTGAAACGCTGGTTCGATCACTTCGAACAACTTTTTCAAGCGCCAGTCAGGCCACCACCACCTCGGCATTATCTGCCCAGGGTCCGACATATAACACGCGTCAAAACCGAAACTCCATCACTGCTAGCGACTCAAACAGCCATCCAAAGCATGAAATCGAACAAAGTCCCAGGGGTTGATCGCAAATCAGTCGAGATGAGCAAATCTGATCCCATGACATCCCCTGAACTTCTGCATCGTTTATTCTGTAATATCTGGGACACCTGGCGGGACACCTGTCGGGAAACCAACTTTCCTGGTCGACTGGATGCAACACGGGGATGACAAGCTACGCCATCTTTGTCACATCTTTTCTAAGTCACCAATACGAGTGCACTGCGAATGCAACATAAACAATTACGAGGGTGAACATGATATAAAACGAACAAAAGCATAGAAAGTACCTTGTGAAAGTAGCATTCTGAAGAAATGAGCAAATAAGTTGAACATTCTTAAGTTTAAAGCAAGGAATCGAGTGTGAAATAGTTTTAATTTATAGTTTGTTCCTTTTTTCTCTCTATTAAATCATGATTGTATCATGTTGCATTATTAGGTGGCATGGGCGTTTTGCATCATATTCTCCTGTAAAAACGAAAACATTTAAAATTCGCGCACATACTATTGCAAAATAAATCAGTATTGGGGTAATTTGACACTGGGGGATAAATTTATCACCCAAAAAAGAACGAACAGGCAAACCTGTCAAAATCCATAGTAAAAAAATTGGATGTCGCTCCTCTGGGATGCAAGGTATCTTAGGGAAGGTTCCCAAAAAGGGTGACTTGACTGTATGCGATAACTGGCGAGGCATTATGTTGCTGTGTACCGTTCTCAAAGTACTATGCAAAGTTAGCCCGGATTCAGGAGAAGATCGATGCGACTCTTCGGCGGCAGCAGGCCGAATTCCGTGCCGGAAGATCCTGTGTATACGCTCCATATCATTCTGGAGCAAGTCAACAAATTCCAAGAATCCCTTTACTTGGTATTCGTTGACTACGAAAAAGCTTTCAACCATCTCAATCACGAGAATATGTTTTGCGTCCTGAAACGCAAAGGTGTTTCTGAGAGAATT
This sequence comes from Armigeres subalbatus, assembly GCF_024139115.2. Classification (NCBI taxonomy): domain Eukaryota; kingdom Metazoa; phylum Arthropoda; class Insecta; order Diptera; family Culicidae; genus Armigeres; species Armigeres subalbatus. The sequence continues at coordinate 362,091,147 of NC_085140.1, read as the reverse complement.
ATCGGCCTCATCGAGGCACATTAGGAGGCCTTCTTGTATAGAGTGCTGCACAATGGGGTCTTGTCTGACTCTATCCGGGTCGTAGCTGGTGTAATCGTAATCGACGAGAGTCTGGTAGGTGCGATTGAGCGTAAGCCAAACCTCGGGCTGCTATGGAAGCCTATAACCATGAAGCACTTAACGACTTCGAAATGGTTGATAACGTTGCACTCCTTGCTTGTCGGCGCTCTGATATGCAGAGTAAGCTCAACAACCTTGCCGAGCTCTCCTCTTCGGCAGGTTTAAACATTAACGTCAACAAAATCATGTTATTCGCTAGCAAAACATGGTGTGTATCAGTGGAGAACACTCAACGGCTGCAGGTGTTCATCAACAGATGCCTGCGGTACATAATTTGGGCCTGGTGGCGTCACAACTGGATCTCAAACGAAGCGCACCAGCGTCATTGTCACCGGAGGCCGATAGCAACAGAAACTCGGGATCGATTGTGGGGCTGGGTAGAATGAAACGAAATCTGTAAACAAGCATTAGACTGGAACCCAGCGGAACATCGCAGAAAGGGCAGATCCAGAGGCTCATTGTGGCAAAGCCTCAATAAAGAAATAAAAGAAATCGACCGAAATCTGACCTTGCAACAGGTTAAAGCGACATTTCATCCCATAGCTCCTATTTCTATTCCACCAAAATCAAAGCAATGAAAAGGAATTTAATTTGTTTCTTATTTTTGTTGTGATCCATTGTTAAGGCTCTATAAACCGTAATCAATTCGATAATGACGATGATTTTATTCGAATACGCACTAATACTAATAAAATTTTGAACTAAATTCAATATTTTGGGGCTATTTGCCGACTTACCTCCATCATTCCATATTCATTACATTTTCATATTAATTTTTCACTTATCTAAATTAACAATTACTGAGGAATTGCTGGAAAAACGCTGAAAACTGCCTTTTTTCCTGGGCCGGCATTCGTATTTTTATCGAACGCATACTAACTCCGAACGTTCGGAGCAAACACATACACACGCACTTGATTTTTCACTTGATCTTTTCCCACTGTTTCCTTGATTTAATCACTCCTAAAACATATTCACTAACTGAGTTTCACATTTTTCTTCAATATTGACTACCAATTAATTCACTTCGCGTCCAAAAACTGTCGAAAACTGCTTCCCAAAAATCGAAGTGAGAGACAAATTTGACGACCGTATTGTGAATGCAATAAAATGCGGAAGACTCAAATTCACTAGCGCAATAAGTGAAATGGTGAGTTCAAAATCTACGCGATGCAACTTCATTCAATCCGAACAATACAACGTATACGCCAGCCAACACGCAAACAAAGTTGTGCATATACAAGAAAATAATCATCTCTTCTCCGTTGCCAGATTTGTTTATTGGAAAAAATTATTGCTGTTTGTCGGATTGAACAAATATACCAGAAATAAATATTTAAACATGTTATGTAAGCTTCTGTTAAATTCCATGTGGCGAATAAACAATTTTAAACCGATAAATACCCATATTTCTGATACACCGTGAACATGTGTTATGATATAGAATAAACATTTCATCAAGTCTGGCAACATTATGCATCAGCTGGCATATTTTTAACACCCCATTTCCACCCACCCCAGTTGTAAACAAAATTTATCTGCATTTTTCCGTACCAATTGCCTCACTATTACAAACAAGCGATACAGTCATTATTTTCAAAACATTGTGATTGAGTCTTGATCCTTAACGATGCTGATTGAACATTGCGGTCGATGAATGTATAGACTGAACTGTGAACTCGACTCGAGTCGAGTCAGGTACGAGACACTGAAGATGGCCTCACAGTTGAGGTCGAAATACGTATCTGCAAATATTTCAAAACGTGGTGGAATTGAATGGAAAGTACTAAACTCGCCTTATGACAGTTGAAGACATTCTACTAAAAGAGCTTGAATATTTTTTCTGAAGATTGCATCGCTGTAACTAATTATTTTTGCTGTTTTCCGAATATTCGAGCTCTTTGCGATAGTGCTATTTCACCGCATCCCAATGAGAACGTCCGAGATTTGTGTGATATCGGGCCGGGTAACTTTAGCTGCAAACGATAGCACCGAGTGCTATTTTTTTTCCAATTCAGATTTTGTCTTTGGCCTCATTGATTATTGCATGGATCTGCTGCTGTTGCCACTGGGTGAGTATCAGCCACATCGAATTGATGAGTACCATTTCTTCTCCGTAAACTTGTTGATCCATCCACGGCTTGTTTACTATACGCTTGCTTGTGACTCGGAACCGAGACATTGTTGCCCCTTACTAATGTCTTTCATTCGGAAACGCTGTTGAAGATGATGAAGTTTCTTCTACAGCTGCCTATCGTTTACGAATAAAAAGTCGTCAGCGTTGATAGCTTATTATCTATTTATTTAGACTAAGGCCGAAGTGGCCTGTGCAGTACATAAGAGTTTCCCCCATTCGGGTCGGTCCATGGCTACACGTCGCCAACCACGCAGTCTACGGAGGGTCCGCAAGTCATCTTCCACCTGATCGGACCTTGCCCGCTGCGCACCTCGCCTTTTTGTGCCCATCGGATCGTTGTCGATAACAATTTTCACTGGATTACTGTCTGACATTCTGCTACTTGCCCGGCCCACCGCAGTCGTCCAATTTTCGCGGTGTGAACTATGGATGATTCTCCCAGCAGCTCATGCAACTCGTGGTTTATTCGCCTCCTTCACGTACCGTCCTCCATCTGCACCCCACCCCAGCGTTGATGGTTACAAACATCATTTTTCCTCTGCGAATGTACCAAGGAAGACGAGGAGTGCTACGCTCTCAGAGACACAATAATGCCCGAAGTAAAATCAAAGCAGCAACGGTAGCCAGCAAATGGCAAAGGGACTGCGACAACTCTACTAACGGCAGGTGGATCGACCGCCTGAGCCAAAGTGTGTCGGCCTGAATTAGCAGACCACATAGAGAGCTAAACTTTGGTTTGATCCAGTTCTTAACAGGCCACGGTTGCACAGGTTTAGACATGCGACTTCCCCGCCTATCCGCGATGTTTCGACGAGACGGACATTCTGATCACATTTCCCCGGTTCGAAGCGGAGAGAAGTGCAATGTTGGTGGAACACACTGACACATGATCCCAACGTGTACTCCCAGCTTCGACGGCCTTTGAGAAGCCGGGGCAAAAGGTCCCAAAAAATCTACTTCATCAGTTGGGCAGCACATCGTTGCTGCACGATGATCCTCTGACGGTTTTGGTACAAGTTGAGGTGCTTGTGGTAGTATCAGATTGCATTAAAATCATGTTTGCAGAAATCGCTCTCAATAGATAACGAACAACGATAAAAGAGAGGCAAAACTGTTCCGTATCATAACAAGCCATAATAACAAATTTATCAAACTTGTATACAAACACATACAAGTGCGAAAAAACTGAATCGGATAGGCAGCTCTAAACAGAAAAATTATGATTTTAGCTTTGTTTTTGCTCATTTCGTGTTGGTTACTGCACAGCTGTGTAGAACAAGTTGAAATGCATCATCAGAGCCAGTGCTCCCCTCATTTGGAGTTTTCTAAAAGAAATTTATCATTGGGTATAGCCTCCCGAATCAGTTCTCTACATATCGTATATGTATACAGATAAGTGATAAGTGATAAGTGAGAGACTTGTTCTTTCTCTTTAGGATTCAATCCCTGATTAAAATAATAACTAAAGATACCAAATTTGAACTGCTAATCAAAGCAATCGATTTTCATATAGTAGGCGCCAATTATCACACAAATATCAGCTTGATTGACAGAATGAAACTAAGGAAAAAAGACTAATCTAATAAAAGATACTAATCCGAACGTTTGGCATCGCCAATTCCTCACTAAAGCTACTTGTTCTGTCGGGACATACTTATGAGTGCCCAACCTATAAGAATTCAGATAATCGACGGATGTCAAAGGCATTCGCTCGGCCACGACAGAGCTGTGAATTCGTTATAACCTCTATCAGAGGACCTAAATGACGTGCGAGTTATCTCTCCAAGTCATTTCTTGATTGGCTCCTCACTTAAAGCTCTTTTTTAACTTGATCTTATAAAAAAGACAGTAACACCGTCTTCAATCAGAGGTCGTACAGACTGAACACTTTACACCTAGCATTAGCACAACGGACAGATAACACCCAGTAGACCAGTGGATAATTTTTCGATCACGAAAAGTTATCTCCATACCGGGCGAGAATCGAACCCACACTCCCCATAGAACATGCGTCTACACGGTATACAGACAACAAGGTAGGCTCGTAAGAAAAATGACACTTCTAAAGTGACGCATATTTTATCGACACATGTTAGAGTGCAAAAGTAAGCATGCTGAGACCGTAGAGCATCGTCTCGGTTCAGCTTGTGCGAAGATAGTAGTGACGACAAATGTTTACATTCAAACTGAATGTTTACATTGTAGCGTTTTACGTTCTTACAATCAATTCTGATTAAGTCAAAATAAAAATTTATGGCGTTTTTCTCTTTTTAATTAAAATCACAAATTAAAATTATTTGGAATTAACTACATAGTGTAACATTACATTAGGTAAATAATTTGCAAACCGGACGAAAAGAAATTTGAATTTTTATTTGTATGCCGATTACGAGGTTTGTGTCGTGACTAAATTAATATCCAAATAGAAATTGACCATGTACTGTTGTAGTGTTCTCATGTACTCGTTTTTATCGACTCACCGAAGGCGCGCACTCTTTGTCGCCATTTCAAATTTATTTGGCGCACATTTCAAAAAGATAATTTTCTTTATTGGCCCTGACGAAAGCGAGAAAACAAAATGGGGACCGGCTGATGCTTTTTTATTTCACTCAGCATGGTACATGGGACGTCAATTTTAAAATGCTTATTAAAGCGTTAAAACACATTTTAGCCTAAAACTGTTCACTTTTTTGGGTTAGAAATTTAATTTATCTCCATATAGGTAACACGTAAGTTGAATTATTTTGATTTAAAAAACATGTGTAGATGAGGAGCCTAACATGTAGTTTTTTTTAATTCTAACCCTACGTATTTTAAAGTTTTCAACATATCACTGTTAATAACATTTTAAAAGCATTTTAAAATATACTTCCTATACTTCACCATGTTGAAAAACAGTGATTTCACGCACACGTCCGTCGCCGCTAGATGGCAACAGCACGGCTGCGTCAAAGCGAATAAAATTCAGACCAGAACTCGATCATTTCGCTAAATGAACGGCTGGTGATTAGAAGTGTTTGCGAGTAGGCCACGAAGATTTTCAATATTTAAAGTTGAGTTTGGCTAGTTTGACTAAAAGGTAAAGTGTGATTGGAGTGAATTGTCCTGTGTCTAATTTAATCAGCAGATTAATTAGCATACGTCATTAGGACGTGTTTTTTTGAATTCCACGAACACCGTGTTAGTTAGTGAAACGTACAAAAAGGTTAAACGAATTTTAATGTTTAATGTAAAGTTTTTGTTAATGAAACGAATTCGCGTTGGAGTTTTCTAGCGCACTGCCCTTTCTGATACGGACTGGATTTTGTGTATTCTACCGGAGTCGGGTACGGGAATACGTGTGGCGTCCACAGTGCCCGCCATTTCGTCCAACGGACATCGAGAGCTCGAGTGTGCGTTAAGGCCCGCCTGTAAAGGTAGTTAAACGGAGGAGGAGTGAAGTCGCTCGTCAATAAGCGAAAACTCGGCGGTCGCCAATCAACCGTCGAAGGTAAGATCCCCAAGCCAATTCCCGTGGATCATTCCCGAGAGTGCGGTCTCCGTACGTCGTCAATAAACGTACGCTGGACTGAACCCGTACCGACGGTTAGTAGTTTTCCTTTTGGTCCTCGCTCGGTGAACCGGAAAGCGAAGCCGGGTTGTTAGGGAAAGGAAGCTACTAGCTTGAGGGAACGGTTATTCCGGATCACTCTCGATTCCGAAATCGGAAGCCTTCCGTCCAGCCGCCACTCCCGTCTCGGCCATATCGCTCGAGCTAGACCTCCATCGCTGCGCGCTAATCTGCAGCATCTGCGGCAAAGCCAATCGGCCGCCATCGCTACAACCTGGTCGGAGGACATCATCGCCATCTTCTTGGTGGAGTACTTCCAACGCATCAGTGCATCGAGAAGCAAAAACCTACGCAGATATGTGAGCTTGTTGTTTCATTGCCATGATTTAGCTCTTTTTCAACATTCCGTACCGTTAAAAATAGTCCAACCCGAATAGTAAAATAAATGTGGTGTAGTAATTCGAAGTTAGCTTGAGTTTTTTGTATTGCGTTTCACGGGGCTGGGAAAATTCACTCCCGGCCGTGGCTACAGTTTCTCGAGTTCACTTCGTAGATTGCTTTTCGTTCACAATACAGCGGGTTGAACGAGTTCAGGTAGGTGGGGAAAAGTAGAGTATTCTAAGCGTAAGAAACTTTGGAGCCAGCGACCGTTCGAGAGTCCCCAGAGGTAAAGGGTCTGTAAAAGTCGGGCAAATAGAGAACACGACTGGTGGTCTCTCTTCGAGAGTGGCGCTTAAGCCACCGTGTTTTAAAAACACCTTTAAACAATTCGCGAACGGTTTCAACATACGTGATGAGCCTGCCTTGTTTTTTGTATGCCGTGATGCGTCTAGATGAATGACGTCGCTAATCCCGCAATCCAATTATGCATGTTCTTGCGAATCGGTTGAAATATCGATGTTCAAGTGATCTAGCTGAAGAAGCTATGTATGTTGGTATCATTGATTGGCAGTTAGAATATCTAGAGGGGGTTAGGGACAAAAGGTCGAAAGACAAAAGGTCGAAAGGACAAAACGTTGAAAGACAAAAGGTCGAAGGAACAAATGGTCGAAAAGGACAAAAGGTCGAAAGGGACAAAAGGTCGGGAGGACAAAATGTTTAACGGGGCAAAAGGTCTGAAGGACAAAACGTCGAATGGAACAAAAGGTCGAAAGCAAAATAATATCAAAAAGAACAAAAGGTCGAAAGGGATAAAATGCTGAAATAGACAATAAACTGAAACGGAGAGAATTAATTTCACACCAGAGTTGTTCTTCACAGTTAGCAAAAACTTTGTTCTTTTATTTTTCACATTTCCAATAATTAAATAAAATTCATTCACTGAGTACAATTAATAGGTCGATGTTTAAGTTTTCTAAATGTCACTAAGATCTGTCAAACAGGCGCACGCCGTGGCCACCTGAGCGCGCGTGCAACATATACACCGGCGTGTATTACTAGATATCCATCTATTTTTTGCACTCACTGAATGAATTTAAGTAAAAAATTAAAGAGAAATTTGTTTGCCAACTGTGTAGGAAAACTCTGTCTCGCGAAATACAAGTTTTATTCGTTTCTTGAATCAGCAATCTATTTTGACGCTAGATATTTATAATATTGTTTCATAGTAATTACTCCTTCTTTGAAAATTGCTCATTCTTCAACTTTGGTTAATGACATAAATGTGTTATTTCTGCTTGAAGTTAAATGCATTTCACAAATTCCTTTGGAACACTTGTTATCAACTCTAGCGTACTGTAGGGTCATGGGTTCGAGTCCCATCGAAGGGAAAGTGGTTACCTCCAATACATTTTCCAAATCAATATCTTCCACATAATGTACATATTCATATATGAGTTTTCAAAAAATTATTTTTTATAATTTGTTATTAAATACTGTACTGCCCATGATTTCATAGTTGACGTAACAACCATTGCACTTTTGAATGTATTTCGAATAATTTAGGGACAAATATCGAAAATTTAAAACATTTCAACCCGTAAGCACATAAATGAGGCTTGGAACAAGCAACGCATCGATTTTGCAGTGGTTGAAATAACCTACTCAAGGCGTAATAAGCTATATTCGAAAAATCGAAATTTCGAATGGCTGATACGTCAACTATTAAATCATGGGTGGTGTAGGATATCACTGGCTAAAAAAAAGTCTGTTATTCGAGTCCTTTACTTTAATTGTGTTTCAATGTATTAAAATATTATAATTGAAAGGCAACAATATAAGCACTTCATATTCTCCACGCAGAACTAATATTTGAAAAAAAAAGTTCGCTTTGCAAAACCATTTATTTAAATTTAAAACAAAAATTAATAAATATTAACCCGATTTTGTTCTTCTTCGATTTTTTCTACCCCCTGATTTCGTTTACCCCCGATTTTATTACGTTTTTGACCCGATTCTATCACGTATTGATTTTTTCACGTTTTCGACTCGATTTTGTCTGTTCACATATGTTGCTTTTCCAATGCATAAACTTATTCAAAGTTATGAAGCAAATTGAAAAAATGATTTTTTTTTTCGATTCTGTCACATTTCCTATTTTATCACCCCAAAAATCGGGACATTTATGTAATCTGCATGATTTGAATTAACTGCATTGAGTGACCCTAGAACACGGAACGTTGATGTTGAACAAAGGAAAGCATTTTTGCTTAATTTGTTTGGAAAGTGTTGCTGTTTTATATAATGACAATATTGATGTTAAAAACTGGCTGTCTTCATAATGGGAGTTGTAGACAGGGATTGAACTTATCATTTTCATTATCTATCAACTTTGTCTAAGGGTATTGTTTCTATGTCTAATATTAACAGCGTGAAACGATGGGATCACTCAATATACTAAATGATAATAAGTGTTATTATCATTTAGTATATAAAATGATACTAGCGTTTCCTGCGGTGAATATTAGACCTAGAGCAATGTACCCGTTGACAAAGTTGTAGAGGGGAATCAGCGCTAGAAGTCTGCCATACAACACTTTTCGGAATTCAGCCTCTGGAATGAGTTATTGGCTGAATACTAAATGATAATGAAATGATAAGTTCAATCCCTGGTTGTAGATAATCTTTAAATCACAGAGGAATTGGCAGCTTTCTGGAAAACGCCTTCTGGAAAAGACCTGAGGAGAAATGTTAAGATCTGTATTAAGTAGCTTGGACAATCCTCTAAAAACTTAAAATGGATCCGACGCCGACAATTACGGGAAAGAACACTGATATTGTGACACTTCTATGGAGTGCTTGAATGGTCGTGTGATTTTCTGGTGGATATTACCAAACATCTCAATGGCTTGAACATAAAGTTGAAAGGCAAGAACCATCACGTAGAACTTTCATTATATAACATTGGAACATTTGAAACAAAATTGTCACGGAACATATAGGCACAGATGGTTGCTGAAAACTGGTACATTTCCCTCGTCAAGTGAATCTGTTAAATACGCTGATGAAATCCAAGCCCTTCACAGCAATTTTCAAGCCCATTCGCTGATTTTATAGAGCATCGTAACGAAATTTCAATTTTCGCAACAATGCTCAATGATGTGAATGAAATGTACCTGAAATGTTTCAAATGGAGATTAACGACCTCCAATACAACGAAAAGCTCATGGTTTCGTGCAGTACAGGCACAACTCAGAATCTACTAAATGAAACATTTATATTTTTGTGACTATTTTAAATTTTGCGGATCTTTCTGCATGTGCACGAAACCGTTGATATCTCTTTTTAAGAATGAAAGCAGAAAAAACTTTTGACTCAAATACTAAACAGACTCATATTCCGAACACTCCTTACATGAAGATTTATCTGAAGCACTACTTTTGCATGAACAAACGAATTTTCTCGACAGGCATACAGATCAAAGATATTATAATTGTCCATCATCGGAATAACGTTTAAATTTTGCCTTTGAGTGCTTTGAAGGTAGTGTGCGGAAATGGAATCAAAGCGTTCGAAATTTGAGACAATTTTAACTATGCGCATTTGAGACTAATTTCGACAGAATAAAATCATTCAGTATTGATAGTTAAAATCAATGAAATAAGAATATCAATCGCTTATATGAAAGTTCAATTCTTTCGCTAGCTGATGGATAGTATTGATCGATTAAAATATTTCAATTCATGTGCCATAAAGACTAACTAACTAACTAAAATTTATTGACAATGCCTGGACACCACTCATTCCAATAAAAGCTAGACAATACAGATATGCTGAAGGAGAAAGCCTTATCCATTAAACAAATAGATATTTCTTTGTTGCAATACCTAGACTAATAAACATCTTTTATGTTCTCATTCAAGTGTTTTGATTTGCCAGCTTTCTGGCACTTCGAAATCGTTGAATTCCTAGCTAAGCGTGAAGACAATATTTTTTCCCATCCATCTGACTAATCATATCAGCAAACAACTTAATTTCGTTAGCTAAATTCATGCGCAACTTGGGAAACAAATGCGTCGGAACATCATCCACGTCAGTATCATATCATGTCATCTTGTTTCCATTCTCCTTCTTTGGATGTCATTAAGACAAGACACGAATTATGTATTTTTATGCATAGCGCCTCTACTTGGTGCATGACGACTCACCTCCCATGAGCGCTTTTTAATGCTCATTTATGTTCTACACCGGTTGTTTCTGTAATTGGGGTCGTTTTTTCCCCGACATTGTTTTGCACCCATTACCATTTGATTCGAAACCATACTTTAACTCGATTATCCAGGGGAAGGCATTTCTTCTAGTCAGTTAACCTTAATTATGTCATCGCGTGCAGTTCCAGCGCGCAGAATGTTAATCGGATCGGATTTGCATCGGACTGACGCCTCCCCGTTGCAATCGATTCCAGGAATTTCGGAGGATGTTCCCATGTCTCAATCGTAAATTATAGAAGCAAGCAATGTGCGATTCTACGAACCGTTAATCTCGGCAGTGCCACCACAAGCCGTCCTCGGACGGAAGGGGCATGGCCAGCATATCCTCTGCCGAGTAGCGGAGATGCCAATTCATAAAACCATATGAATCACCCACTCGGGAAGGGCATGTGACCGTCCTCCCTAGCACGATCCGCTCTGTACCGTGTCCCGTGTGTGTGTTTATATGCTAACAAGGAGAAGGCACAAAGCCGAGTGTGAGCATGGCCAATTTATGAATGATTTCATAAGCACTTATTTGCCTCCCATCGTCGTCGTCCTCTTCGGGCCAAACAGAAAGTCCACAATCATAAGCAGCCAACCGAGCCAGGCGCAAGATGTTTGATTGTTGGAAGATCTGCCGTACCGTCACCAGGAATAGACCCCGATGAATAGACGAATGGAAGAAAAAAATCAGCATGCAGACTGTTGAGCAAGAAAGAGTGAAAAGTCTGCTTTATAACATCGAAACGCAAAGTGTCGAGAGAAGTTGTTACCATAGAAAAAAAGGAAGGTTTGAATGCGATTTTTTGCTCCTTCCTTATGCTTCTGAATGCATATTCCTTTCACGCAACCGCTCGGTGTGTATGAAGTGTAAGCATAGCATACGAGTGGCATCCAACGAGGCAATTAATTGCTGCGGATGTTGGCACTTCTAACTGCCATCAGATCGGGCACGGTGGTGGTTTGCATACAGTCTGTATGTTATGATTGGTAGATAAAAGGGGGCGGTGCTGAAAATTGTTGATTTGCGAGAAGATCCTAGTTTTAACGGGACATGGTTTTTTTCAAGGACATGTTGGACAATTAATAAATAATATTTTTTATAAAAATTCATAAACATATTAGGACAATAAATCTTAGAGGAATGTCCAAATAGCAATAAACAATACCTATATATTATAAAAATCCTAAACCATTAAATTTTTAATGCACCAATTGAAAATATTCATCAACTTGCGGAAGCATAAGTTTTTTTTATCGCTGACAGCTGACGGCCAACTAAGTCGATTGGTCCTATCAAAAATTCGTTTTTGTAGTGAATATACTGCCTTTCCGCTACACCTTGGTGTACGAGAAAGGCGAAACCTGTCAATTATGGACAAAAAATTACTAAAGCCATGGATCACCATTATCCCCATTGAAGCTGGTCAAAACTAATTTATCATCCACTGTAGGTCACTGTTCCTCGTGAGTTGGAATACGTTGGCCGTCGTTTAGTGACAGCGATATTAATTTGACCGTTACCCTTATATGTAAGCGTGCCCGAGTGCTACTCATGACAACCTTAATTACCTCGCCAAAGCCCAGGTAAGTATCCGATTACTTACTAACCCAGTTCCTCACATTGTCGTCGAGGATATTAAGAATAATCGCTCAGATCGATGATCTTGAGTGCCAACGGCTTTTGTGAAACGGTTAAGTGGTTGCGCCTCTTACATTCATATCATTGTTGACTTTTTTCTGCAGTGCAGTTTGAACTAACTCTGTTAAACGAGCTGCCAAACAGGTTGTTCGTGGTGTTGGATTCCCTGGGGGCTCTCGTAATCGAGTTGTCGGTTGGTCCACCGGAGTAAATTACACTTATTTCCACATTCAGCTAAGCTTCGAGGGTACCCATTGGGGAACATATCTATAAAATATGATTCGATTAACTCGATCTCTACCAACGGACGGCACAAACCGAACGTTGTACATAGTTGGTTAGCCTGTAATTTACGAGTGCGCTAACAGCAGCGGTAATTGCTTGTTATCGCTCTTGTTATTAAAATCTAGGCGAAGGACTGGATTCTCGTGAAGGATGGAAATGAAAATGTTCCCTTGATGGAATCGTTTTCAATTTACCTGCTTGTAAATAATGTTGTCAAATCGGTGATTTTTCCTACTCGAAGCTATCATCATCATCATCGTCAGATCAATTTCCTTCAAACTTAAAGAGACCAGTTTACTTTCACCGGGTCTCGCCCGACATCAATGTGTCAATATTACGAGCATGAATCGCGCAAAAAGATCGCAAATTGCTTCCTAATTGAATCCATTAAAGAGAGATTACCATCGCTTCCACCCTCCGCTTGCTCGCAAATAGTCTGGCTAATGGAACTCGACCCCTTCCTTATGCTACACATAAAAAGCGAACAATTAGATTCAACTAATTTCCTTTCCACGATAAACGGATCGAAATAAATGGTGATTGGAGTCGGAGTCAAGTTTCATTATTCCGAATCTGCAGCATCATTACAGATTTGTAACCATTCGAGGCAAAACTTCATTTGGCACCGACAGCGAGCATTTGGAAACTAGAAATGAAATATTTGCAACCTCACAAACGCAACGGGCACACATCAGCTGAACGATGAACCTCCAGCTCCGGTACTTACCCTACTTTGTGCTGATATTCCTTTAACTCTGAAATGATATCCGTCTATATTTTTGCCTTTCTCGTATACTAAGTATACGTAAAGGCTATAATTTCACTCCAAAACCAAACTTTTTATAGAAGGCTCGGAGACCCATAGTGTTATATACCAATCGACTCAGCTCGACGAATTGAGGTGATGTCTGTTTGTGTGTATGTATGTATGTGTGTGTGTGTGTATGTGTATGTGTACAAATTTTGTAGACACACTTTTGGAACTTAGCATTACCCGATTTACTTGCAACAAGTTGCATTCGACGGGAATGCGGTCCCATTGTTTGCTATTGAAAATTGGCCTGATCGGACATTTCGGCATTTCGGAATTATTGAAAAATCATTGTTTTTCCCAAGGGTCCCCTTGGAAAAAAAAAATTTCAAAAATCGAAAAAATTTTTTCAAGAATGGTGGAAATGCATAGTAATTAATGCAAAAACATGCAAAATGATAGAAAATATGCGATCTATCCCCCTAAAGTGCTTTTTTGACCTTTCCTATGTGATTTTATCAGTACATATTACGATGCACGAGAAAGGCACCATCGCCGCTAGGTGGATTAATCTGGGTTTTTTTATATCTTTTTTTAGCGAGACTTTCAGACCGTCTAAGACGAATTAAGTACTGTCCATTTAATTTCACCAGTTAATTTTCGTTATCTTTGCAGATACGTATTTCGACCACACAGTTGTGGTCGAAATACGTATCTGCAAAGATAACGAAAATTAACTGGTGGAATTAAATGGACAGTACTTAATTCGTCTTAGACGGTTTAATACATTCCACTAAACGAGCTTAATATATTTTTCTGAGACTTTCAGCCCAAGGCTGGCTCGTCTCGTAAGCCGTCTTTAAATAATAATTAAGGACGAGCCTATGAGTGTTAAAACCAGCAATGATTTTTTTGTTAAGAGCCAAAAGTCGGCCGATGTTTGTGGTGGAAAGGCATAAATATTTAAAATATAGTCATTCCGTTCTCAAAAGTAATATTATCCTACGAATGCATCTTCAGACACTATGTTCCATTATAAGGTTAAATCTGAATCGAGCGAACAAGATACCTTCGTCACCACGTTCATCACCCAAGAACTGCATAGTAAATTTCCTCTCATTTATCATTACACTAATTATCCTCCTTTACTCGTGCAATAATCGCATAGTCCTGAAGATGATATCTCTGTTTCCCTCATATTACTGAATCATCTCCAAAGGGATTGTTTATTATATGCGTTACACTTATAGGGTTTCTAATATTCTGAACGTATCAGAACTTTCGGAAAACACCAATAAAGCAAAATTTGACAAAATGGGGACGAATTGAATCACCTGATTCCATGTAATACATTGCACACGAATTTCACAGAAAACGTCACGAATCGAGACCATCACAAAATACCGTAATGAAATTAGGCTATGAGATTTCAAACGCTATTATCGTCATTATCTTCTAATGAATATTCGAGATTTTTTTTATAAATCGATTTGGAAGCTCTTCAGTAATTTTCCAAATCTATCGTTACTATTGATAACCAACGTTAAACTATTAAAAGTTTCATTTCTTTCCAAACCCGGTATAAAAATTCAGAAATTATCAATCTCATTCATGCATTCCCAACACGGACATCAGATTGATGTAAGGTACGGATCTTTTGGCTTACTGCTTCGTTTTCCCTGTGTATAAAAATACCCTTATTTTACGTGCGCACACGATTAGAAGTACCTGAAATTAGGTACTTTTTTCTAACCGTGCACGTCACCCCATTCCAAGTGGAATGGATTCAAGAAAGCACGTGTTTTTTGGACGATCACGAGTGATTTTGTTGCCTAGTGTGGTATTTTTTTCTCGGTTTAAGGCAAACAAATAAGAAAACGAAGTTTTAGAGAAGCAGTGAGACGAAGGTGACGAATTCGGGGTGGGACCCTGGTGCCGAAATGGATGGGCTGCGTTTGCATCGGCCAGTTGCAGTTTCTTTCGCTGTATGCTGTCGAGGAATGGAAAGCAGCTCTGTCTCTTCATCATTAGCAAAACAATTTCACTGTCTGGAGTATGTTGGAGGCCACGGCTGTTCCAAAACATCATGTTTTTGTGCAACTCCTAAAGCGACATCTGGTGACCTCTGGTAAAATAACACAAGAGCACCTGCGGACCTCTTACGATGCGTTCCTCGATCATCTGCGACGAGTGGTTAAGCTCAAGGACGAAAAAGATGAGCTTTACCAGTGAACTTTCAAAAAGTGATATGATTTCTCGTGTAATTAAATGAAATTGACATAAAATATTTTTGTTTCGATCAATTTATCTGTTCAATCTAATGTAGCACTTCAATAGCCGGTACACCCGGTAAACACTTTTTTTTTTTTATTTATCATCAGACTAAGGCCGGAGTGGCCTGTGCTGCACATAAAAGACTTCTCCATTCAGCTCGGTTTAAGGCTGCACTTCGCCAACCACGCAGTCTGCGGAGGGTCCGCAAGTCGTCCTCCACCTGATCGATCCACCTTTGCCCGCTGTGCACCTCGCCTTCTTGTTCCTGTCGGATCGTTGTCGAGGAACCATTTTCACCGGATTACTGTCCGACATTCTGGCTACATGTGCCCGGCCCACTGCAGTCTTCCGATTTTTGCGGTGTGAACGCTGGATGGTTCTCCAACAGCTGATGCAACTCGTGGTTCATTCGCCTCCTCCACGTACCGTCCGCCATCTGCACCCCACCATAGATGGTACGCAACACTTTCCTTTCGAAAACTCCCAGTGCGCGTTGGTCCTCCACGAGCATCGTCCAGGTCTCGTGTCCGTAGAGAACTACCGGTCTTATAAGCGTTTTGTAGATAGTCAGTTTGGTACGGCGGCGAACTCTATTCGATCGGAGCGTCTTGCGGAGTCCAAAGTACGTACGATTTCCAGCCACTATGCGTCTCCGAATTTCTCTGCTGGTATCGTTATCGGCGGTCACCAGTGAGCCCAAGTACACGAATTCTTCAACCACCTCGATTTCGTCACCACCGATAGAAACTCGTGGTGGGTGGCTCACATTGACCTCTCTTGAGCCTCTTCCTATCATGTACTTCGTCTTCGACGTGTTGATGACTAGTCCAATCCTTTTAGCTTCGCTTTTCAGTCTGATGTAGGCTTCCTCCATCCTCTCAAAGTTACGTGCCATGATATCAATGTCGTCGGCGAAGCCAAATAACTGGACGGACTTCGTGAAGATCGTACCACTCGTGTCAATCCCTGCTCTTCGTATTACTCCCTCCAAAGCGATGTTGAATAGCAGACACGAAAGACCATCACCTTGCCGTAACCCTCTACGGGTTTCGAAGGGACTCGAGAATGCCCCTGAAACTCGAACTACGCACATCACCCGATCCATCGTCGCCTTGATCAACCGTATCAGTTTATCCGGAAATCCGTTTTCGTGCATTAGCTGCCATAGCTGGTCCTGATCGATTGTATCATATGCGGCTTTGAAGTCGATAAATAGATGATGTGTGGGCACGTTGTATTCGCGGCATTTCTGCAATACCTGACGTATGGCGAACACCTGGTCTGTGGTAGAGCGTTCACCCATAAATCCCGCCTGGTACTGCCCAACGAACTCTCTTGCAATTGGTGTTAGTCGACGGCATAAAATTTGGGAGAGTACCTTGTAGGCGGCGTTCAGCAATGTGATTGCGCGGTAGTTGCTACAATCCAGCTGGGACACACGACACCTTCCATCCACTCCTGCGGCAGAACCTCATCCTCCCAAACCTTGGTAATCACCCAGTGCAGCGCTCTAGCCAGTGCTTCACCACCGTGTTTAAACAGCTCTCCTGGTAGTTGGTCAACTCCAGGGGCTTTGTTGTTTTTCAGCCGGCCGATCTCCTCCTGGATTTCCTGGAGATTCGGAGCCATCCTGCGCATGTCCTGCGCGCGTGCTCCTAGGTTCATTACCATACCGCCACCGTTGTCTGCCATATCGCCATTCAGGTGCTCTTCGTAGTGCTGCCGCCACCTTTGGATCACCTCACGCTCGTTCGTAAGAAGGTTCCCGTTTATGTCCTTACACATATCGGGCTGTGGCACGTGGCCCTTACGTGAACGGTTCAACTTCTCATAAAACTTTCGTGCGTTATTAGCGCGGTACAGTTCCTCCGTCTCTTCACGGTCTCGATCTTCCTGCTGGCGCTTTTTCCTCCGGAAAATCGAGTTTTGTCTGTTCCGCGCCCGTTTGTATCGTGCCTCGTTCGCCCTCGTGCGGTGCTGCAGCAATCTCGCCCATGCTGCATTCTTCCTCAACTAACTGCTCACATTCGCCGTCATACCAGTCGTTTCTTCTGATCCGGAGCCACCGTGCCTAGTGCAGCGGTTGCGGTGCTTCCAATGGCGGATCGAATATCTCTCCAGCCATCTTCAAGAGATGCTGCGCCTAGCTGCTCTTCCGTTGGGATTGCCACTTCCAGCTGCTGCGCGTAGTCTTGGGCTAGTCTACCGTCTTGTAGCCGCCCAATGTTTAGCCGTTGCGGACGACTCCGACGCGTGTTAATCACCGTCGAGAGTTTTGAGCGCAGACATACTGCGACGAGGTAGTGGTCGGATTCAATATTCGCACTGCGGTAAGTGCGTACGTTCGTGATGTCGGAGAAAAATTTACCGTCGATTAGAACGTGGTCGACGGTTTTCCGTTACTTGATTAGGTGGATTTCTATGTGGCCTTGTGGATATTCTTACGGGGGAAGAAAGTGCTTCGGACTACCATTCCGCGGGAGGCTGCAAAGTTTATGCATCGTTGGCCGTTGTCGTTCGATACGGTATGCAGACTATCCGGTCCGATGACCGGTCTATACATATCTCTATACCCGGTAAACACCCCTTCCATTATTCTCACACTCAATGGAATGTCGGTGCCGAAATACATCAAGGTCGGACCCCTGCGGGTCATAACAAGTATGTACATTTCAGACCCCTTGATCTGCTACAACGGATATTCCTAACTCCGGTGCAAGGGTACCGCAAAATGTAGGATCTGCTCCAGGACTCACGAATTCGAGGAAAAATGCAACGCCACCCCCTTCTGCCTACCTTGCCAAGACGAACATGACCCGTCCAATCGGTCATGCTCAGTCTACGCAATGGAGGGGGAATTCGTTCGATTTCGATCCACGAAAGGAATCACCCAACAAGAAGCAGTGAAACAGTTCTAGACTGGTGGTGACAACTGAAGGCTAAGGACGACACCATCAGAAAGCTGACCGAAACTATCGCTCAACTCACGTCGTAAATTGAAGAACTAGAGAAGTAGAAAAAAAGAATGAAGCATAAGAAGCAAAACAAGCGGAAAAACTGTCTTATAAAATCCCAAACAACCCTCAAAATCCTTGGTGCTCACCTGGCACTATGGGGGATCCCCATACAAGCGAGCGGTCAAAAATAAAATTGGACTTTTAAAGTGATTTTCCACTTAGTTTTAGCTGTGTATGGTCGAAATAGCATGAATATACAATTTCAACCCCCTTTGGGGATCGTCTATGAATTACGTAATTATTTTTCATAGGTTCGATTAACGTGACAAAGCAAACCTATTTGGGAAGTTGAAATTTCGTGCGTTTTTCTTAAGGAGAAGGAAGGGGGCTGTACAAAAACTAAGTTCAGCAATTTATGGACATTATGGCGGCGATCATGTTAAATGACATTAATTTCATGACATTCCGTGATATTTTTGTTCTCACTCTCATGCCTCACAATTTGTATTTAGAACAATTTGTTTGACAAAGTACTAGGATCTGAAGGATCATAAAGCATTAAATGTTAATCAAATAATCAGAATTGAAAATAACTTTTGAAAAAGGGTATTAGCAAATTAGAAATCGCAATCCCATGACATTTTTACGTGTACAAGTTATTCAAAAATGAGATTAATATATTCTCAAAAATGTGGACATTCATTGTGGAATGTAAGAATGCTCCATTCTTCCGAAAAGCAAAATTCTTTTAATTTAAATAACAACACTATTTGAATTACTTTTTGATTTGTTTTCATGATTTCTACAAGTTATATACAGCATCATTCTTTTTCTGTGTCAAGGTTTAAGTCTTCAATGATATTTTCTTCAATTCCATCAACGATGGAAGATGAGATAAATTCATCTAAAGTATTAGAAGATAAAGAACTTTTGAAAATCTTCAAATATTACAAAATTACGCATGGCATAAGAATAACTAAGTGAATATCTTTTTCTAAGGTCTCCTCGTTATCCAAATCGAGTTTAAATGGATCTGATTCATGTAGGCACGAAGGAAAATGTCAACATTTGCCTCTCTTGATCATTTTCTTGCATTATGAGTTCTAAATTTCTTCAACTGTTTATATTGACTTTCCGCTGGTTGTTCAGCCAGTGAACCTCAAAGTGTAGATGAGTGAATAAATATTTCCTACCATTAGCCAGACATTCATGAACACTAGCAGGAATTTCATACGCTCCGTTCTAACTAAGATATTGTTCGTCTTTACTTTGCAATAAAACATGTCGGGAATTATTGATTCCAGGAGATTTATAAATATTTACATATTATGAAATCTCATATTTAGTTCTCCATCAGTAGCTAATGAATAGCTCAGAAAATTGAGGTTTAGAGAATGACTCAACCACTCAAGCCCCAAACGCATTTCAGCGGAATGGCGACGGAAACGGTAAAATTTGACAGGAAATATATGAGCGAACTGTTAAATCCTTCCGTTACCGTTGTGCTGCATTGCATTGGGGGTTTTATTCATTTACTCCTTTGAAAAGTTAATTAAATGAGCTCAAATGGTTATAAATAAAGTCGGAGTTAGGACCAATAGATGTATTTTGACCATACCCTTTGAGCGCATAGTTCAGTCTGACCCATTTTCAATAGGACACGATGGGACTAGATTTCCCGTCGAATGAAACTTGTTGCGAGAAAATCGGACACAAATAAGTGTCTAAATGGCGATTGCGTTCTTTTGCGCACATACATACAGACGCGCATGCACACACATACAGTCATCACCTCAATTCTTCGCGCTGAGTTAGTTGATATATACCACTAGGGGTCTCTGGCCTTCTATCAAACATCTGTTTTTGGAATGAGCATTAACCTTGGAGTACGAGAGAGGCAAAACACGGTAAAAAACAAATGAAAAAAAATCAGAGTGACTTAACTCTGTTAATTGCAAATACTGGCAAGAAATTCTTTCGGGACATTTTAGTCGAAGCTTTGTCCTTGATGTGTATCATAAAAGAACCTGGGATTCCTTGAGGAAAAAGTTCTTTCACTATCGTGTTGAAAATAAGGTCGTTTTGAAAAAAAATATTGCTTCCGCATTTTTTCAATTTTTTCACAGTGTAACCATTAGTTTTTGCACACCATTTAAAAAGCTTATACAATAACTTTTGTAATGATGTATTAACATTGAAGAAAAAACATTTAAAAAATATTTCAATAAATAGTTGAAAATAAAATATTTTTTCTGAAAATTTGCTAACTTTTTTACCCATTTCTGACTTTGCCACCTTATATCTTTGGAACTAGTGCACCTAGAGACTTCAAATTCAGAATTTCTCTTAATTAGAGTATTGACAATGGAGAGAAAATATTTTAAAATAATTCGGAAGACATGACATTTTCGATTAATGACCGCCCGAAATCCTATAGCTGGACCGCACTCTGGACTTTGTTCACCATGCCGATACCATTAGAAAGTCAATCGAAAAGCGCCTGCAACTAATTAAAGTGATTGAGTCCAGAATCCCAAGCAGACAAAAGACAACCATCATTCAGATGATAAATGCCTGGGTGTTGCCAAAAATGTTAGACGGTGTAGGACTTTTTAGTAGAGGTGGTGAACGCAAAACCAAAAAATTCGTCTGTATAACAAAGCTTTCCGCTATGCCTCTGGCGTATTCATCACCAGTCCCATCTCGGCCATTATATCTGCATGTGGTCAACTTGCTTTCGAGCACTTCCTGGCGATCGGTGTGGTGAGGAGGGCTATCAGATGGCTCAGCCTTGCTGTTCGCCAGGAAGTCCCATCAGTCAATAGAGCAAATAACCTACTTCCTCCAATAGCCGTCCTATCCAGAGCTAAAAACAGACCATGAAATTAGTGTCCCCAACTTCAGTTCTGCCTTCCCCACTCTCTGTTCCGTATTTAGTGCTGAAGCGTATGCTTTAATAAGAGTCAACACCCACACTACCGACCCTCGTACCATCATATTTAGCGACTCTGTCTCCAAGAGATGAACTCTTCCTAATGTTTGCCCCTGAAGGGTTGAAGTTGCAGTTGAGGCCTTATCCGTTAACTCCTCGCCAAAATTTGCCAATTTGACAGAAGTCCTTTTATTTTTCGACCTTTCTTCGATGAAAGGATCAGAACGCCACTTGTTAAGTGTGACGATATTCAGAATCCGAAAAATTCGGAGGGAGCCTGAAAAAATGCTCGAAGGCTTTTTATCGATGTCCTTCAATAAAGGAGTGGAAAAAAAATTCGAATGCGAATTGGCATGGCATGTCTGTTGGTTTGGCGAGGTACAGTTGCGGATGGGGAAGGTCGAAGCCCCCCCAGCCGAATCGGAACAATGATCGCTGGGGGGGTGGGACTTATATTTTAGGAAATGCCCGTTCGCCTGATGTAAAAGGCCTCATTCCCGAGGCTTCATGTTGTGAGCTGTCGGGATGCTAAACTTCGTGAAATAAACGGCCGTCCTTCAGGAAGCAAAAGATGGCGGCCATTGCAGCTTCGTCATCCGCCAGTGCGTCCCGAATGCTACCCGGTATTCCGTAGAGGTTTCGGGGGTAGTCATATTTGGGACACCGACAGACAAAGTGCTCTACGCTGTTTTCCGTGTCACATAGTTCACAAGTGGACCGGAAAGGGCCCCCACCAAAATTGTGAGAAACCCTTCCCTAGCAACATTTTTGTTTTATACTGGTTTTATCACACTCTTGTAGAGTAAATTATGGTCTTGAAGAGCGTTATAAAACTTAAAATGTTACTTGGGTTGTGTGGCCAGTTCGGAGCCAGTTTGAGATGACCTGCTGCTCTTTCTGGGTGGCTGCTCATTCCAGGAATCGGTGGTTCCCTTAATTTTCCTAAGGAAGAGCCCCCTGTTGCTGCTCCATATCCGAGCCCAGTCCTGGCCGACGACGCTCTTCGTCCATTTCTTAACGTCGGCCAGCGGGACGGAACGGGTGTATAACAGGCCCTCATGTCCGACACTAGCCAGGGCGTCAGCCTCGTTATTTCCCCTAATACCGCAATGGCCGGGGATTCAGGCAAAGGTGGTACCGGGTATCATTCCAGATAGTATTCCCTGGATCCAGGGGTGCTTGGGTGTCTCGCTTTGGAGAGCAGAAACCACGCTTGCAGAATCCGTGAGGACCACGATTGGTTTATTTGCTGGGATAGTGGCCGCAACAAAGACGGCGGCGGCTTCAGCGGAAAAAATGTTGCACTGGCGTGGCAGGCTCTCCGACCTGGCCAGATTGGGTCCGTAGACTCCGAAGCCGACTCCTCCGCTGGATACGGAGCCGTCAGTGTACTGGATTTCGCTGTTCCGGAAACGTGTTGCGAGCAGTTCTGAAACAGACCGTCGGAGTTCCTTAGTGTCGTCTCCCCTTTTAAACCGCGAGGCGATGGTGCGGTCGATGTTTACTGAGGGCGTCAGCCAGCCCTTCGCTCCGTGCTAGTGAACCCGCGCCACTGGGGGGAGACTGGTACCGGCTACATTTCTCAGGATCCGGTCAGCCTCATCGAGGAGAGGGATCCTGACTTCACCTGAGGTAGAGGCAGCGAAAGAGACGGCTTTATGGCAAATGGCCATTAGGATACGGTGCCGGAAAGGGAGGATGCCAGCGTCAACACATGAAGCTTCAGCGGGAGTGGACGGGAGTAAACCAGAGGCTGTCCGGACGTAGCTGTTAAAAACAGGCGATAGGATGTTAATTAGGCTTCGGTAAACAGGGCATGTAAGCTCTAGGCCATAGAGCAGGCGGCTATCGATAATGGCTTGTCCAACGTTTAACCTTGTGCTCCTGTTGTTAGTGCGGTGTTTTTTTAAGAAAGTTTTGATAAGGTTAACGCGGTGGTGGAACATCAATACCAAATTTTCAAAACGACTTATAAGCTTTTGTAAACAAAAATTCAAACGTCGATTTGACGAATCTGAATGCACTCCTACGCAAACCAACACCACCAACAGGTAGCAGAAGCATTGATGGTGTTGGTTTGCGTGGGAGTGCCATCAGATTGGACAAATCGACGTTTGAATCTTTGTTTACAAAATCACATACGTCCTTTTGAATAAGTACCCGAGAAATGTAAATAAATATAAATGTACGAAACTCGAAAGAAAATCCTATGATTTAAAGAAGCAAAAATTCTACAATGAAATATTGTCAGGTGAAACACAAATAAACATAAATATGCAAGAGATTACTCGACGTTTTGCCTATTTTTTATTCCATCTCACCTTTTAACCCTTCGATCTTTTGACCTTTTGATTTGCAACATCTTTACTTTCAACCTTTTGTCCTTTCAACCTTTTGACTCAGTTTGGTTGTTTCGACCTTTTGACCCTTTTACTTTTCGTCCTTTCGAACTTTTGACCCTGGACCTTTCGTCCTTCGAAATTTTGATTTTTTTTCGATCTCTGTCTCTTCGACCTTTTGACCCTTCGACCTTTCGACTGTTCGACCATCGACCTTTTGACTCAGATTTTTTGTTTCAACCTTTTGTCCTTTCGACCTTTTGACTAAATTTTTTTGTTTCGACCTTTTGTTTTTTCGACCTTTTGACCCTTCGACCTTTTGTCCTTCGACCTTTTGACTATTTTTTTTTTGTTTCGACCTTTAGTCCCTTCGACCTTTTGTCCTTTTGACCTTCCGACCTTCGACCTTTTGACTCAGATTTTTTGTTTCAACCTTTCGTCCATTCGAGCTTTTGTCCTTTCGACCTTTTTTCCTTCGACCTTTTGACTCAGTTTTTTTGTTTCGACCTTTTGTTCTTTCGACCTTTTGACCCTTCGATCTTTCGTCCTTCGACCTTTTGTCCCTTCGACCTTTTGACCCTTCGACCTTTTGTCCTTCGACCTTTTGATTAAGATTTTTTTTATTCAACCTTTTGTCCCTACGACCTTCTGGTCCTTTCGACCTTTTGACTAAGATTTTTTTGTTTCAATCTTTCGTCCCTCCGACCTTTTGTCCTTTCGACCTTTTTTCCTTCGACCTTTCGACTCAACTTTTTTGTTTCGACCTTTTGTTCTTTCGACCTTTTGACCCTTTGACCTTTCGTCCTTCGACCTTTTGACTAAGATTTTTTTCGTATCGACCTTTTGTCCTTCCGACCTTTCGACCTTCGACCTTTTGACTCAGATGTTTTGGTTCAACCTTTTGTCCCTTCGACCTTTTGACTATTTTTTTTTGTTTCGACCTTTTGACCCTTCGATCATTTGCCCTTCGACCTTTTGATTATTTTTTTTTTGTTTCTACCTTTTGACCCTTCGACCTTTTGTCCTTTCGACCTTTTGACATTCGACCTTTTGTCCTTCGACCTGTTGACCTTCGACCTTTTGTCCTACAACCATTTGTGAACCATCGATTCGCCATCAGCCATCGATAAAGACGCCAATACATTTCTGTGGCAATCACAAACCGACGGCCCCGCTTGGAACAACACTGTCGTCATGAAAGTTTGAAATCACAACATTTAAAATCACAACAGCACAGGGTAAATCACTACTTGGGCCTATGGACCCGATTCAGCTCACTGCACAGAAAACTAAAGATTTATACTTTTTGGAAGCCGTAGGCTTATGATTGATAATTTTAAAAGTCTCCCGTTTATTTCGCACAATACTCAATATTTTAAATTATTTATTTCACTCCTAATTGGTCCAATTATAGAAAACAAAAATGTAGATCTCGAACATTCGCTCTCCGTTGCTGCACCACTGAGCTGAAGTGAATCTTTCCACTTTTACAAAACGGTATTTTCATATAAACACCTACCTGGAAATCGCCACAGTACTCGATACAATCATTGGTTGAAGCTGTTAATCACCACACAATAATTCTAAACTCACGCACTTTCATCTTTTCTAGTTGTTCGTTTCACAAGAACTAATATAAACATATTAGAATACATTTGAAAATGTATCCTCAAACCAAACAAAAATTCACCTCGGCATAAGAACTTCTAGCCGCACCGTGCTGCCAAAAGGCAAGGATTTTTTTTAGTGTGAAAAAAATCCTTCATCGTTCATAGTAAAACTATCTAATACGTTGACGCTATCGTGTTATTTATAATTCTCTCGATTACAAAAAGTGAAAAAAATATAGTTTTAAGCGTTTGGAAGTAATTTGAATGAGCGAATATATTCTTTTCAACCAAATAAAAATTATTATAAATAATAACATCTGGCATCATGTCGACGTTGAACGTGCATATTTTTGTTTACGTCGCATTTTCTACCGTCCCGAGAGAGAATGAGAGTAAGATGTTGAGAGATTGAGCGAAATTTTGCTTAGGCCGGGAACTAGTTTGGAAGTGGGCCGGATTTGAAATCGCTATGACTGAAATTAGTGCTGGACATCGTTTATTTAAATCAAATAAAAGCCTTTTCAAACGATGTTTACCAAGAAAAGCTATTTTTAAGCAGAAGTGAACCCCATTGCAGTATTGCACGGCCCACGAAATTGAGGAAAACATGCTTCCTGTCATAAATATCAATTAACTAATGCAGTCGTATGCATGTTAGGCCGGGAATGGGGTAAGAAACCCTAACCATACTCAGAACCTAGCGAAAAAAATTGATTGGTCATTAATTTGCCACAGTCGCTGTACAGCCTTTTACTTTCTTCCGAATATAATGGTGGTCCCGAAAAGAGCCGATTTATTTTCAAAAACATCTCCAGTCGCAATCAGCAATCACTCAATAGTTCAAATCCTGCTGCTGCTACTGGTCGACCTCTCGATGATTTACACACCGATGGAACTGCTCTCCGCGAAATTTCGTACATAATGAAGCGCGCGCGCGAAATAGCACCTTTCTTGTATCTAATAAAGTAACACCATAAAGGCTCCCCCAGACCGAAGCGATTTCATCGCAGCGACGGCGACAACTAGTCGCCGCGATTCTATCGTTGGGTCGCTGCAGGCAATGTTCTATTTACGCTTCCATACCAACGGCGACAGAATCGCTGTCGCCAAGCGATAGAATCGCGTCGCGACTGTCGCGTCGCGTGTGTTTGGGGTACCTTAAGTCCTTCCCCTTTGGGGTTTCCACATTCACTGTTAGGGTGGGACTATAATGACTAACGCTTCATTTTCCTTATGCATAAAAAGAGCCGTGTTTCAGATTGCATTTTGCCGTCGTTGCAATCGGACGGACAAAAACGTTGTCTTCACGTGATAATAGGTACTGTATGTACCGAACACAGGTTTTTTTTTGCCTTTTGTGTGTGGATCAATACGGTCGTTCGTTCGTTGTGCCTTGCGGTGAGCGATAATCTATATATATAAAAATGAATTTCTGTCTGTCTGTGCCTTATAGACTCGGAAACTACTAAACCGATCGGCGTGAAAATTTGTATGCAGAGGTTTTTGGGGCCGGGGAAGGTTCTTAAGATGGTTCGAGACCCCTCCCCGCTTTGGAAGTGGGGGCTCCCATACAAATGAAACACCAATTTCTTAATATAACTCGAGATCTAATCTATATACATAAAAATGATTTTCTGTCTGTCTGACCCTAATAGATTCGGAAACTACTAAACCGATCGGCGTGATTTATATGAAGAGGTTACTGGGGCCGGGAAAAGTTCTTAAGATAGTTTGAGACCCCTCCCCTCTTTGGAAAGGAGGGTGTCCATACAAATGAAACACCAATTTCTTCATAACTCGAGATCTAATCAGAAAATAAATCAATTTTAGGCGAAACGAAGTTCGTCGGGTCTGCTAGTGCAAAATAAAAACAATCTCATGACGCTAGTGAATACGGTGCAATTCCGTTTTCCGCTGTCCGCTCCCCGTCCAACATGGGTTGAGATTGCCGGTTTTGTGAAACAGTTAGCCACCGATGTTAATCGTATGGAAACTGTATACAAAACTACTGAGGACCGATCTTTATTCGTGAAGTTCACCTCTTCGGAAGCCATGCAGGATGCACTTAGGAAGAATCGCGAACCGCAAAAGTTTCGGTATTCGAGTGGAAGGGCTGTGGAAGTTCGGATGATTGTTGCAGGGCAGCAACATTCGATATGTCCGGGTGTTTGACCTTCCACCAGAAATACCCGATGAAGATGTATCTTTGTTGCTTGGACAATACGGTACAGTAGAGTGTTCAGTTCGCGAAAAATTTCCAGTGGATTTGGGACTCGATCATTTGTACACGGGTGTACGTGGCGTCTTCATAGATGTGAAACATGAAATACCGTCGTCACTGGAAATCGCGAATCATAGAGGCAGGATTTTCTACGAGGACTTGAAGAACAAGTGTTTCGAGTGTAGGAAGGAAGGGCATCGCAAAGATGCATGTCCTCTACGAAGTGAACGGAATCAAGAGAAGCCCAAGAGATCGTCAAACACTTATGCTGGAGTATTAAGCGGAATCCAGGAAAATGAAGAATGTGCCGAAGAGGAAGTTATCGAGGAGGAGACAATCGAAGTTTTGGACGAGGAGATGCAGCTATCTACGAAAACAAAAGAAGAACAGGATCCAACGAAAATCGTATTTAAGAATAAAACTGATCAGCTGTGGTATGAACGCAAGGGTATACTGAATTATACAGAGAAAAAAGAAAAAATGATGCGAGAATACGCTGAGGACCAACGGAAGAAGAAAGAGGAGGATCTGCTAGAACAAAAAAAGTATGCGGCTCGCAAAAAAGCGCGAAGAAATGCAATATAGATAAGATAACTTTGTTATTCAATAAGTTTATCGGCTCCGTGGAGTTTTGTACAAAACAAATGAGCCTTAAATAAATCAGTTAGGAAAAAAACCGTGTTTCGCGCACGCGTTTTTTTCGTTCGAAATTTCAAGGAAGTCAGTCGACGGCATACGGTAGCGGTTCGATCCGCAGGAGGTAGAACCGAGTGACCATCGTCAATGAAAACAGCTCTTAAGTCAGATTTTTTAGCAATATTCAAACTATTGAGTGGTTGCTGATAATGATTGAAGAAGTACATTATTGAAAATAAGTCGGTTCTTGTCAGGACCACTATTATATTCGGAAGAAAGATAAAGGCTTTACTGTGACTGTAGCAAATTCATGGCAAACAGTGAAATTTTCTCGCAAGACTTTGAGTCTGACATTCGATGGCGTCAGTATCGGTCCGAGCGGCGACCGTCGGCAAGTGGTAGACAAGGATTGAATATGATTGCGTCGTCCACGAAAAGTAAAATTTGCTCGCAAGAAATTGACTTTAACTTTGTTGCTTTAATTGATTGGAAATGCGTTTTATTGAAAATAAATGGGAGTATTGAAAATAATTGGTTATACAGGAGAGTTGATCCGAGACGATTTTTTCTCAAAGTACAAAACGTAATCGCTTGGCGATGGTTGAAAATTGGCGTCAGTAGCGGAATCTAAAGCGTGCGTCAGAGGGAGATGCTGCAATAAATATATTTGTATGGATGGTGTCTGTAGCGTTTAACAATCTAATATTTGCATGACGCTACAATGATCATTGCACGAAAAAGCTTTTCGTCGTTTACGTCGGGCGATCGTGCCTTGCACACAACACTTCTGATTTTTAACTAATTGCTTGAAAAGTTGCTTTCGCTGCATAAAGTTTAGCATCAAACGGAGTTCTAAATTCGAGTCTTTCAAGTATCTGTAGGGTAACGTTAATAATGTTTTATTTCTGAGACTGCTGTTGGTAGCGAGGACTAAATACGATGAATCCTTAATTACCACAACTTAATGCCCTAGCTAGAAAAATGGTAAGAAAATTATTTTGAGCTTTTTAGTGGAATGTCTTCACTTGTCATAAGACGAGTTAATACAATCCCATTGAATTCCACCACTTAATTGTATCTTGACAGATACGTATTTCGACCTCAAATGTAAGGCCGTCTTCAGTGTCTCGTCGAGTCAAGTACGAGACACTGAAGACGGCCTTACATTTGAGGTCGAAATACGTATCTGTCAAGATACAATTAAGTGGTGGAATTCAATGGGATTGTATTAACTCGTCTTATGACAAGTAGAAAAATGCTTTAAGCTAGGGCTCTACTAGATCTTACACCGTAACACGTAACACACCGCGTCAAAGTAATCGATCGTGTTCAGGGAATCAATTTTTCTGGGATGCACATGCGGAACAAGCGACAAAAGAGGACCAACGACAAAGCTTTATTTTTGTCGGAGATAATAATGACAAAGATCCGAAAAATTTTGTCAGCAACAAAAAAAAAAGACAATTTTGTTGCTAACTTTTGATCCCGTTATTTTGCATTATCTCTACAGAAAATTTCGGTTTTGTGCTATCGTAGTTTCTGCTTTTATGGAAATATTCAAGAATCTAACTCCGATTACAAAAATAGCATCGTATTCTCGGAAATATCTGAGCATGCAAGACAAATGATTCTTGTCATATTGTGTGCGGGTTCTGATACAGGTTTGTCGTTAGGTGCGTTTGTCAATAACGAATTCTGTTGATGACAAAGGGTATATTGTTAGGCGTTGCTCGAATTGTGTTACGAGAAATGATAAATATAAAGCGTGTACTTATAATCTTTCGATTAAGAGGTTTATCGTGGAAATTGGTTCAGTCAGATGGACGCTACTCAGACTCACGTTCAAAATTTCCATGCCAGCACAACGCTCTCGATTCCGAAATATTGAAATAAAACACGAGGAGCATGTTTTTTTCATCAGACAATAAAGAATCAAAGTGTCAAGGGATTGGATAATAGTCGATACTATGTTTATGATGAGTAAAACAAATAATTCTGCGAAAGGTTAAAAAAAACTTAAATTTACTGCAAAGCGCAGTGATTATTCGGAGGCAAAACATATAATCCGACATGATACCTTGTCTTGCCAATCACGTTTCCAATCAATTTAATCGATTGACACTTCAGAACTGCACACGGTTTCACATAATTGGTACGGCTCAGACAGTCGAAACGGAATGATGATCAGCTGAGAGATAATAAAAAATCGCTTTTTTCTTACTTGTACCAATAAAAACAAGCATTGTTGCAAATCTCCCGGTGTCCAACGCTGCCGTCATCATAACGCCATAAATGTTTTATTGGGATATTCAACGGTCCTTGTGCAATTTTGAGCACCCTCAAAAGCGCACGCGTTTTGACGCAGTTCGGGCATGTAATCGACATTTTGCGCGAATCATGCGGGATTATTCCATGCGCTGCAGAGATCAACCCGTTGACATTTGTCCAGTTCCAGCGTGGATTAAAAGTCTCAATTTGGTGAATTTTACGACACCGCTCCAATCGGTTGTCGATTATCCACTCGAAGATCATTCTCGGCTCTCAACTGCAGAAGTGTGTTTGTTGTATCCTCGAAACCTGAACCCATCGTCGTTGATGATGGGTTTTTTGACTGCCGACAAACTGAAAACACCTCATCCCACAAGTGAAAACATTTTAAACACCTGTCAAGCACTTTCAGCTGTCAATAGTCGAACGAAGTCATAACTCATTGCATCAGTTCATAAATTTCAAACTTTCGCACCAACCGATAAATCACTTCAGCTCGGACTGACTCCAACCAACACCAAAGAAGGAAAATTCCCTCCTCAAACCAGCGTGACATCATTCTCGCACTTCTTCGGATTAAAACAAAACTAGGCAATCAAGATAGGGGAACCGTCGCCGGGCATAGTTTCGCACCCCGTTCCTTCCTCAGAGCTTGCGTGCACGCTTTCAGCAGCAGCAGCATCTCCGTGTGGCCATAAAACGTGTGATTTATGTGGAAGAGAGCAGCACAATCGTCGAGGGTTTTTATAATGGTTTAATTGAAAAACCGCCGATGGGCAATGGACAAACCAACTGCGAGGCAGGGCGTACCAAATTGTCATCCTAACAAATATTGGAAGCTAATAGAGCGCTTATTCAATCAAAAATAGTCTTCTTTAGTTGTTAACAATTTGTTGTCATGTATGTGCATAGCTCCATGATTAAATGCACACTAAGACTGGAAAATTATTTATAGTTATTTAGTCACTTTTTTGGAATTGATAAAATTGTTCACAGATCGACTTTCCTTGAAAAAAAAAGGGTTCATAAGAATGGATCTGAAGGATTATAAATGCAGTTCAACCAAAATCGTTCAAATTAAGACTTTTGAACACCCTAAGGAAAGACTATATTGTACATAGTTGTTACCAACGCTAAGTGTGCTCTCCCAACACATGGTTTTGCGGTTTTGCATCTCAGAACTCTCGAGGGATGTGAAGAATGTTGGGCATCAACCTGCATGATGTTGGGGAGTGCGCGCACAGCGGACAAAGATGTTGCGATTCTTCTAATCTATGCCGACCGGCACCACATTTACCGGCTGATCCTCTCAGTCAACTGCACTTCAATTCAGCCGCACTCCGTCAAGTGGACCTCTGTTTTATGGGTTCGGGTCAACATCGGTGGAGTGGTTCCCAACTAACAATTTTGGTGCTAAAAGCTTCAACTTCTAGCCTTTGGCTGTATAATATTTGAATAAAAGCAGCCAATGCTGAATAAAAGAAAAGCCTCCGCAAATAATCCCTTGAATTTCAACTCGACTATTACCCAAATATCTATCAGCTAGTCAGTTTGTGCCGAATATATTTCATCTTTTATCGTTTATGCAGCTTTCATATAGTCATAAAACAGCTCTGTCTGAATTAGCAACAAAGCTTATCGGTTAAGAGCTCATGTATGTAATTAAGTTGCTTGTTAGCAACTTCCTATATTACGGTGAGTAGCATTCACAATGAAAATGTTTTCGCTGTTGTTATAGCACTAACAATATAGCGTAATGGCGCTATAAATGAACTAACGAAGCTTTTAGGCAACTTCTGTATTTTTGAAGATTACACAACGTTTAAGTAAACCTTATACTGCTTCTTTTAATAGCTTATCAGTATGGAACGTCAAAACCGCAATGTTTACATTTGATTTTTTTGCCGGAGCTGTGTATGAGCTATTGATTTCTGTAATGCAGCTACAAAGGTATTCACCTGCTCTTATAGCAACTGACAAAGCGCTGTCATTAATGCTAGCAGATAGTGTAAGAAAACAAGCCATTTAGAAGCGATATTGCTGTTGACGGCTACTGTTAAACGATTAGCAGCAGAGTAGCATCTATACAGATCGAGAAAATGTTGCCTAAAAACAATTTCAGCGATTGATGATGCATAAAAGTTAGCCCACAGAACATGCTGACAGATGTTTGAATAATGGTTGAAATAATGCTGAAAGCATACTTTTTAAGCTTATGTGCTGAAAGCAGCATGTAGGCCTCTTTCTAGCGTTTACACAGTATGAATCTGAAAATTGCGTTAGTAAAACAACCTATAGGGTATGCGAAGAAGCACGTCCATAATTTTCTTTGTTATTTACATATGTCAAAGTGACGGTGATGACAGAGCAGCGGCCATTGAATCAGGAGATCAGGAGTTCGAATCTAGGTAGCAACAAAATTGATATTTGAGTTTTCACAAAAAAAACATTAAATAAACTCCGAAATTTACTCTCCTCTCAAATAATATTTAATCAAAATGAATTCAGTGGCTGTATAAAACTTATTTAACAGATTTAAAAAATCTGAATAAGCGTCATTGAAGCGAATTATATTACTAAATGGTTTAGTAAAGATTGAGAAAAAATTGTGTAACATGCTGTAAAGTAGTTGTGCAGGCACGTCAAAAACAGCTGAATAGATTCGCCAGATTTGCTGGTAAAAGCATTGAATAGAAGTTCTTGATCATATGTATAGCACACATATTCAGCTTGAAGCCGTATAGACGAGTTGAAATAACATTTACATTCGCATTAAATGTTAGTTGGGTTGCGGCTAGTGTTCGACACTTTGCGGTCAGTGAAGATCTTTGGTGGACTAATGTTGGGAATTTTTTGTTGATTCAGATGTTTTATTATCAGTTCTCACATGTGAGAAGGAAATAATAAGACAAATACGAAGAATAACCAAAATTTCTATAAAGAATTACATTGATAAATATTTTTAGAAGATAAATTTTATATCATGAAAAATTAATTCACTTAATATCTGGAAGAAATCTGTTTGAACTCAGGATTGTTGTGATGTTATAGTACAAGTAATTTTTTCAGAGAAAATACAAACAGTCTCCAGCTCTGTTCTGATGAAGTAACGCAATTTACCACTCAACTTGCGACCTTCTTTCGACCATTTTTTTATTTCAGCAACAGCCCAAGACACATTACAAAACTAGTGATTTTCAATTAATTCATAATTGATAATGATAAAATATTTAGAAATGATAAACCAATCAATCCCGTTCGTGCATCACAAGCACAGACATCAAAATTGAGCAACTCCCGGGATTGGCTGCAATCCTCAATCTGAACAAGGTTTCGAAGTGCGGACACAGTAGCGTTGTCATGAATGCGCTGCACAATGGGATCATCCTAAAAATAGACGATCGAAAAAGTTTTGACCCCCTAAACGACATTTTTTCGCCACGGTGTCTTCCTAAGGTAGTCTTACATTTTTTCCCTGCATCAGCAGGAATAGAAATTTCAAGGGTCAATTTACTTAAATACCCGAGCAAAAATAAATTTTATGAGAAATTTTTTTTGAGGGTTGATGTCTTCAGCAAAGTAGTAGAGTATGATAAGAAAATTATTTTGAGCTTTTTAGTGGAATGTTTCACCTGTCATAAGACGAGTTTAAACAATCCATTGAATTCCACCACTTAATTGTATCCTGACAGATACGTATTTCGACCTCAACAGTAAGGCCGTCTTCAGTGTCTTGTACTTGACTCGAGTCAAGTACAAGACACTGAATTTACTGTTGAGGTCGAAATACGTATCTGTCAGGATACAATTAAGTGGTGGAATTCAATGGGATTGTTTAAACTCGTCTTATGACAGGTTGTAGAGTATGTTATTTTGAACGTCTTTGCTGAATAAACCTTGTACTTTGGACTTATATTTGTAGGAGAAATCGCTTCAATTTAGTAAACTAACCTCAGGGTTTTTAGGTTTTCCATGTTTTAGTTTTAATTAATTAACACAGTATGTTCGGTGAACTTGTATATCTAAGTAAAATATAGCAATTTAAGAAGACTACAGCAATATACAATGAGAGTATGTGATGATATAATGATTATTAAGTCAAATAGGTGCTATTTTATTCAATGTTTATTTTTTCAATTGGCACTTCTTGGCACCTAAATTTTTAATAATTTGTTAGCCCATTATGTCTAAAATGAGGTAGGGGATAAATAATTATCGGGTCTCATAAGGCACATTTCATCCAATTGGTATTTTTAAATGTCTCAAAAATCAAGGAAATCAAACTGTTTCGTGAAGTAGTCAAGCAAAATCGAATAAATTGTAAGATCTCGTATTTTTTCTTCAAAGTAGAATTCTTAAGCTTTCATTTCATAATAATAGATTGAAAATCGGTTCAGTAGTTCAAACGTTATGGATTCTTGACAAAAGTAAATATTCGAAAATATCGTTTTTATAGAGATGGTATATCGTAATGCAGGTATACGTACAGCAATATCAGGTGTAACCGATTTACGACCTTCCAGAGTTTTGCAAAATATGATTGAATTGTTGAATTATTCCTCTACGAAAATTAATAGATCCGTTGATTTATTGTTTGGCCATTAGGGTGAATAATTTTGAAAAAGTATTACCATTATCAAAAAAAAATACTTTTGTCAAAAATCCATAACTTTTGAACTACTGGACCGATTTTCAATCTATTATTATGAAATGAAAGCTTAAGAGTGCTTCTTTTAAGAAAAAATATGACATCTTACGATTCCTTTGATCTTGCTTGGATAGTTCACGAAACAGTTTGTTCTCCATAATTTTAGAGACATTTAAAAATACCTATTGGATGAAATGTGACTTATGAGACCCGATAATTATTTATCCCCTACCTCATTCTGGGCATAATGGG
Organism: Armigeres subalbatus; assembly: GCF_024139115.2. Taxonomy (NCBI): domain Eukaryota; kingdom Metazoa; phylum Arthropoda; class Insecta; order Diptera; family Culicidae; genus Armigeres; species Armigeres subalbatus. The sequence continues at coordinate 362,055,894 of NC_085140.1, read as the reverse complement.
CTAACAAACTTTTAAAAATTAGGTGCCAAGAAGTGCCAATTCAAAAAATAAACATTGAATAAAATAGTACCTATTTGACCTAATAATCATTATATCTTCACATATCATTGTATATTGCAGAAGTCTCCTTAAATTGCTATATTTTACTTATATATACAAGTTCACAGAACATACTGAGTTGATTAATTGAAACTAAAACATGGAAAACCTGAAAACCCGATTTTAAGGTTAGTTTACCAAATTGAAGCGATTTCTCTAACAAATGTTAGTCTAAAGTATAAGGTTTATTCAGCAAAGAATTTCAAAATAACATACTCTAAAACTTTGCAGAAGACATCAACCCTCTAAAAAAATTTCTCATAAAATTTATTTTTTGCTCGGGTATTCAAGTAAATTGACCCTTGAAATTTTTATTCCTGCTGATGCAGGGGAAAAGTATGAGACTACTCTAGGAAGACACCGAGGCGAAAAAATGCCGTTTAGGGGGTCAAAACATTTTCGATCGTCTATTTTCAGGATGATCCCATTGTGCGCTGGTAGCGGTCGCAACGGAATACCATCAGCATCGGTGGTGGCCTTCTGGTGATTATAGTGATTAGAACAAAACCTCAACGATAGCGTCTGCAGCAGTTCAGCGGTAAATAATCGTGTGGTCGACCAGTAGCAGCACTCAAGTGATATAATATCGCAAATTTAGGAATGATGGTTGACTGCTGTTGAGTTACTGATTGGAAAGACGCACGATCAAATGTTAATCGGTTCTAACTAGGGCCAAACATTCTGCATAAGAAAAGGAGAAAGTGAGAGTCAACCGGATAATCTTATGCTGTCGAGGAAACACTTTTATAAAATAAGCTGGGCCTTATATGACCTTCATTTTACACAAAAGAAGGTTCGAGTAAACAGGATTCTTTTTTTACACGATTTACATTTTCTCTACTTTGTAGTCATCCTAATTTTTTAACGCATTGTAATCACTATGTTAATTAAATTATTTAAGAATTTTTGAAACATGTTACGATGATTTAGGTGGCAAATTGAAGTCACACGATCAAAAATATGAGCGAAAAAAATCGTGTGAAAACAGAATCCTAAATTCGAGGACAAGTAAAATTCTGATTCGTTTGGGTGCTGTTATTGACTTAAGGTGCATTTTTGAAATTTATCAGTCCTTTCAGGACCACCTTTATGTACAAAAGAAAGTTAAATTGAGAGGAATTTTCTACATACTAAAAAACACAATTTCATGGTGATCGCAGAAAATCCGAGAGCGTCGGTATGGCTCCCAGTAGGGATCGCTGACGAGTGGCAGCTACAGAAATTTTATTCGGATACGTAATGCTACACCTGTAGCAATTCAGTGGTAAATCATCGAACGGCTTTCGTCGGCGTCAGCGGATTTCAAGTGAATTTTCTCGCAATATTTCGACTTCGGTTTTGTTGTTGCTAGTAATTGAAAATATAAATATTTGAGTTTAACAAACACCAGAACAGCTGTTGTGTATTCAGAAATGCTAGAAGTTTAAAAATTAATAATTTCTTACTTATTAAAATTTCACTTCTAGCGCCTTACCTATATTTGTCATTGAAATCCAATAAACTAGGTCCATTAGAAAATGTTCGATTAATTTTCAAGCATTTGCCTTTCCAAATATTAACAACAACCAAATGACTATATGTTGTGAGGAAACTTTTCTTTTCACTGCTGAATGACTAAACTCATTATAACCAGCGAATAAATTATCTGCAGTAACCACCGACGACGACCATTACTGAAACCATTTTGACCTCTACCGACGAGATCATCTTCTATATAATAAAAATGAGTTGAGATTTCCTTCCTGACGATTTAACTCGCGAACGGGTTGACCGATTTGCAAGATTTTTTCCCTGATCGATTCGTTTTGGGATCCGCAAGGTTTGTATATACAAAAAGTTGGTAGATTTGACGGGGAAATGTAAAAAAAAACATTAGAATACAATTTTAGGTCATCTGTTGTGGAAAACAAAACAAACGCACGAAATTTGATCTAGAGTGCGGTGCTGCAAATAGTTTAGTAAATGACATTTGCAACACAAACACCCGGGCAAAGCTGGGTACTTTACGCTAGTTGTTAATAATTTTTCCCTTGCACATAATGCATTTTATCTGCTGTGACACGATCAAAATAAAAACTCCCCCTAAATTATAAAAATTAGAAAATGTATGAAGAATCAGAAATTGCCAATAAAAAAGTCAGGGTATGAGCACTTTTAAAAGCAAAAATAACAATTATAAAAGAAGAGTTTTCCAGATAAATAAATCAAAATGTTACACGGAAAAATGCAAAATTCACATAAATAAATCAATAATAGCTATAAACAATTACAAAATTTTTCACAAAATAAATATTGAAAAAAAAAACTTTCCACGAAAAAAATCAATAAGGGGCGATTCAAATATGACGTCCACTACTTTTTGGGATTTCTAAACCCCCCCCCTCTGTCACGCTTTTTTGTATACCTAGTACATGTACTGTCACAAAATCTTAGACCCCCTCCCCCCCTAAAACCTGTGATATCATTTTTGAACGACCCCTAAGGAGCAAAACAATATGATAACTTCCATAAATGAATATAAAAATAACAATAAAACTGTGCACTTTTCTATAGATCAAGGATGTTAACGATCATTCAGTAATTTGCGTTCGATCATTTAGTAGTTTGTCAATAACTCATTCCAGAAGCTGAATTTCAAAATGTGTTGTATGGTGGACTTCTAGTGCGAAGGTTTTTCTACAACTCTGCCTAATGGTTCGTTGTTTGAATTCCACTAGTAACGGAGTTATAGCTATAGTTTCAGTAACTTAGACTAAATGATAACAAAATTCCAATCATTTAGTTTGATTTACTGCAACTAGCGCTCTAACTCCTTTATTAGTTGAATTCTTATAACGAACCATTAGGCAAAGTTGTAGAAAACCTTCGAACTAGAAGTTCACCATACAACATATTTTGAAATTCAGCTTCTGGAATGTGTTATTGACAAACTACTAAATGATCGAACGCAAATTACTGAATGATCGTTAACATCCTTGCTATAGATGACACCTTCTTTAAAAGCGTTTAAAGTTCATGGAAGTCTTTATCAATTTTATCGATATTTTGGATTTTTTTTATGGAAATTTCCTTATTTTTTTATTGCTCTGTTGCTCTGTATTGATTATTTTGTGATTTTTTTTAAATTTTCAATGGAAAAAAAAATCGTGGGAAATTTCGTAATTCTTTATTACTAACATGGATCTTTTCATGGAAATCTTTTTTTTCGCGGAACATTTAATTTTGTGACAAATTCAAATCACTTGTGACATAAAATTGAATCATAGCTCAATTTCACATCACCAGCTTTTTTTTGAAAAACAAAAATGTGGATTAGCACGTCAATCTCGCTGAGTGGAAGCCTAACACATTATCACTCAACTGTCTTGAAAGAGAGCTGATAGAAGTATAACCGGTTCCACGACTTGCAATGGATAAGTATGTCACTGCAGCAATTCATCGATTAGTGTTAGTTAGTTGAGTGTTAGTTGCAACACTCGGCATTGAAAAATATACGATTCAGTTGCTTCACGATATGCCATGTCATGTGCTTTTATGTCATTTTATTAGAATACGTCACCTGTAACGTTCCTTTTTTTTGGTTGTGGATAAAATTCGTCTCTAATCAACTCTCCTCCATTGAAAATGTTGGTGTTGAAAAGGACCTTTTTACACCTGATGCACCTTTACATCCACTAACAGGTTCAAACTAAAGACACTATGCACGGTTAGAAAAAAGTACCTAATATTAGAAACTTTTCGCTCAAATCGGGGGTTCAGCACGGATACAAATTTCATCCATTTGCTTCAAAAATATACATGTTTACTTCCAAAATGGTAAAATGTTTGAATCAAACATATTTATTTTTAAAACCAAATTAAATCCCTGTTTGTTTTATACGAACACTAGTGGGCAGCCCTCGCTCGCTCTTGCAAAGTAAACAAAACTCGAGTTCGGATCGGATCCGATCGGAGGTCAACAGAGGAGCAGGAGCAAGCGTGGAATAATATGTTTTCTTGCTTCCAAATTGACGATAAGGATGTTTTTCAGGTACAGAAAGGTAAGTAAATGAAATATGAAGGATTAGAATTGTGAAATCTGGTAGTCAAATGCTACCAGAATATGAAAATTGGTAGAATTGATAAGAAAATATTATGAATGGCCGAACCAAAACAAAAATATCCATGTTTGCTTCAAACATTTAGATGGTTGAAACAACTTGAAACGCACATTTGATTAAAAAAAAAGTTTTCGTTCGCTTCAAATGCAAAAATATGTTTGATCCAAACATATTTATTTTTGATGCCAGAACAAACTGAATTATTGTTTGGATTTACCTAGAATATGTTTGTTTTGAACGTAGTTTTTTCTGCGTGAGTGTGGGAACCCAAAATTAGGTAATTTTTTCTTAAAGTTAAGTGAAATTCACTTAATATTAAGTAAAATATACTTAATTTTAAATAGAAGCTAACCAAAAGTTAGGTAAATTTCACTCAACTTTTATAAATATGAGATTACTCAACGTTGGGTTCCCACACTTTAATGGCCTTGTTGAGTGGTTTTGCTCTTCATTTTATGACAACAAAGGGAAGAGGGAGGGAGATGCAAGAGAAAAAGAGTACTTTTTTCTAACCGTGTAGGTACCATATATGGACGAGCTGAGGCGAAGGCGAGTGTAGCCAAACGAACACGCTAACTTTCACTTACTCAGTGACTGAGTAAAATTGTATTGCCCTCTCTTTTCTTCTCACGAAAATTTTACTCAGTTTCCGCCAAAAGCGGGATTACTCATAGCTATGAGTAGTCCCGCTTTTGACGGAAACTGAGTAAAATTTCTGTGGGAAAAAAAGAGATGGCAATACAATTTTACTCAGTCTCTGAGTAAGTGAAAGTTAGAGTGAACTGTCAGTTAGTGTAGCCAAACGAGCATGACGTCACGATTGCAATCCAAGTAGACCTGTGCGCCGAAGTATTTATGAACGGCGGCGGCGTAGGACCATTTTCACACCGGTGGCGGCGGCGTCACGCCGTAATCAATGCTCGGCAACTACGGCGGCGGCGTTAATCGGTGTAAAGAATTTTAAGCTGAGAAAATTAAATTAACGCGGCAACGCATATCATGCTTTTTATGAATTTTAGGGCTTTAATTCCACCTTTTGATTGCACCTTGACAGATAAGTATTTCGACCTCAACCAGTGTCTAGTGTCAATGTCAACCAGTGTCAAGTACGAGACACTGAAGACTACCTTACTGTTGAGGTCGAAATACGTATCTTTCAAGGTACAATCAAGTGGTGGAATTAAATGGAATTGTACAAACTCGTCTTATGGCAAGTTTCCTAATGAATTCCTTCAAAACTTCCTGCAAGAATTCCCTTGAAAATTTATTTGGGTATTTCTTTGGAATTTTTTGCCGAAATATCTCCAAAAGTTCCTTTATTAATTTCATTGGAAACAACTTTAGGTAAATTCTTTGGATTCTTTTGAGAACTTCTTCAGAAATTCATTCGAAAACTTTTTTAGGAATTCCTTTGAAAATTCCTTTAAGGTGATTATAGAATGAAGCCCGTGGTGAATTTCAAATTCACCACACGTTTATCTACATACATTTCCAAAACCCCAAATCTGGCGTCATAGTTTTCATACAATGCCGAAACTCAAATTATGATTGTTCAGCATAACTAAGCAAACGATCCGCCATTATTTCAGCTCTACACGCGTTATGGTTCTTTCATCTCGTGCTCTTGAAAAAATATTGAAAAAGCACGTGGTTTACAAAATGGCCGATTTCTGGCTTCATTCTATAAGCACCTTAAGAATTCCTTGGAAAAACCCATGGAAAATCCATTAAGAATTTTTATAGGACCTACGGAAAGTGTTGTCCTACACTAAAAAAAAATCTGCTCTTTGATTTTAGTCCATCGAAACGATTTTATAATCTTAATTTAATAAATGCAACTCGTAGAAGGATTTTGGAATTTTCTAAATGTCAAACTATCAAAAAATGCACGCCAGAGCCACAGGAGAGCGCTCGTTGAAAATACACTCCAGTGTATTTTCAGTGCGCGTGCTCCTGTGGCTGAGTGCATTTTTTCTTATAGTTTGGCATTTAGAAAATTCAAATATATACTGACTGTGCATGTGCTAAGACAAGACAAGACATTTGACGAATTTCGCGCCAACCCTTCTATGGGGCTGGCAGCACCATCTCAGAATCGAATGAAACTTGTTGGGCATAAAGATATGGTATTTCTAAGTCACTCTGCATACTTAGTTTTTCAAAAATTGTCAAGAGTAACATTTGATGAGGGCCTAATTTTTTTTCATGGATTTTTTATAAATCGATGTAACTCTAAAATGACAAGACCTACAAAAAAGTGTTGTATGGCGGACTGTCGTGAAATTCCCAGAAGTTTTTTGGAAAAATATCCAAAAAATAAAAAACCGATTTCTACACTGAAAAAAATAGTTTTAAAAATTAAAATCGATATTACAAAAAAACCTCATCTCAGAAATCTATGAAATTTTTTCTGCAGACAGGTATTTTAAATATCTAACTTTTCTGGGAATGATGTTCCTGTGACATATTTAAGGAGAAATAACAAAAACTTTTTTCATGTCCATATTGAATGAAAATTTATCAGCGTGTTTTATGCCTACAGCGCCAATTATAGGTTCAGCAGCCTATCATCAACCAACGACACATTTTGGACGTATAAACATTTGTTTGGGAAGCAATTTAGCATAATCTAACATAATTGTGGACCAACATTTGAAAAGGGTCTATGTTTTATTTGACTTTTTGTATCGAAGTAACTTAAAAACTATTACAAAAAAATAATTACTTTGGAAACGGGCAATGTTGCCGAAACGAAACTGAAGTGATATTTAATTGTAATAGTGGAGAAGAAGATGTTGTTTTTCAGCAAAGGCTAACCACTGAACGGTGTAATTTAGAAACCGTTATAAAGCCTGTAGATGATTTTGTATCGTATTTTATTGAAAAAATTGATAAACTTATAACTTATGACATTATTTGCAAACAACAAAACACTTGTACTGTTAGATTTATCTGAAAATTATCCATTCATTATCCAAAATGCTGCTCAAGGTTGGAATAATTCGCAGGCAACAATACATCCATTCGAAGTTTACTTTAAAAGAAACGGTTAATTAGAAAACGTTAGCTTTATTAATCAGAAGTAATGACCCATGACACAAAAGCTGTTCACTTATTCATTTCAAAATTAATTGACTTTTTGAAACAGTCGATCGATTTTACAAAAATTACTTTTGTGTCTGGGTGAGCTGCAGCACATTATAAAAATAAAAGGAACTTTGCAAGTCTGTGTAATTTAAATTCAAAACATGGCTTAGAAAAGCCTCATTCTTTTATACCAATCGCTCATAATAAAATCCTGGCTAAAAATATTCCAACTCAGATGAAGACCCAAAAGTCTTTGAATTGTTCGACTAAGTTTACAAATTAAATTAAACAAATAAAATTGAAGAAAAAATTTAAAAAATGCGAAATTTTATTATTCTTTAAATGTGCGTTTACCGGAAATCCCCCTAATGAAATTACCTACCGAGCTTCATCGTTTGGAATCAAAATGTTTATCTGATAAAAAAAATCGAGCTCCAATTTTTTATTTTGCTTAACCAATTTTAATCTTTACATTCATTAATTTATTTTCTCGGTGAACGAAACGCTCTTTTTATGTTTCAGACTTCATAGTTCAGAAAAATTTACAATAGTCCATCAAACATCACAATTTTGTAAATCTGGTCATTTGTGTGTAACATTGATATAAGCAATCTAAGAAAATATAAGCCCTTTCCAAATGTTGGTCCACATTAATGTTAGATTATGCTAAATTGCTTCCTAAACATTTTTTATACTTCCAAAATGTGTCGTTGGTTGATGATAGGCTGCTGAACCTATAATTGGCGCTGTAGGCATAAAACACGCTAATAAATTTTCACTCAATATGGACATGAAAAAGTTTTGTTAGAAAAACTTTTTCCTTAAATATGTCACAGGAACATTATTCCCAGAAAAGTTAGATAATTAAAATACCTATCTGCAGAAAAAATCATCGATTTCTGAGATGAGGTTTTATATAATATCAATTTGAATTTTTAAAACTTTTTTTTCAGTGTAGAATTTTTTTTCGTTTTTTTTTATTTTTTGGTTATTTTTTCAAAAAACTTCTGGGAATTTCAAGACAGTCCGCCATACAACACTTTTTTGTAGGTCTTGTCATTTTAGAGTTACATCGATTTTTAAAAAAATCATGAAAAAAAATTAGGCCCTCGTCAAATGTTACTCTTGATAATTTTTGAAAAACTAAGTATGCAGAGTGGCTTAGAAATACCATATCTCTATGCCCACCAAGTTTCATTCGATTCTGAGATGGTGCTGCCAACCGCTGGTCGAGTTGGCGCGAAATTCGTCATTTAGAAAATTCAAATATCTTTCTATTAGTTGCACTTACTAAATTGAGATTATAAAATCGCCTAGAAGGAGTTAAATCAAAGAGCAGATTTTTATGCGCAGAGTGCAGGACAACACTGCCTACGGACACTGTACTGTTTTAGGAATACATTCAGAAATCCCTTTAGGAGAATACTTTAGGAATTTGATTTAGAATTTTTTTACAAATTCCTTCAGCAACTCTTCCAGATATTCCCGTAGACCTTCGAAGATTTGTTTTAAAATTCCGTTAAGAATTCTTTCATCAGAAATCTCTTCAGAAATTCTTTTTAGAAATCTTCGGAAATTTTGTAAATTCCTTCAATTTTTGTTGCGTAAGTTTTTTTTTTTTTTAATTGGAAATGGAGAAAAGATCGCAGCAATCGACGGGTGCAGTTGACTTAATTTGTTTTTCCTGTCTCAATTTTTCGAATTTTAATGAATTTAATTTAAAAGACGCGAATTGAGTTTAGTTTACATTAAAAATGCGTTCCTGCGTATTGTACGAATGTGAACGGTATTAATACCACTTAAAATAGGATTTGATTTGGCCGAATGTCCCCGCGGCAATTGTGGTTTACTGTAAGATATACTCAAAAGGTACAGAAGAGCGAATCCCTAGTGAAAAAGTATTTTAAGTGAGAAGTTGTGTCAACCTGTGTTTTTTTCGCTCTAAGTGATAAATAAGAAAAGTGTTTCGCGTCCGGACGAACTTCTTAACTTAACTACCATCCATTGAAAATCGCCGGAAAATCGTTTCTGTGGTCGTCGTTTATGACGTATCCTGCTGTTTTGCGCAGCTGGTTGATGGAGAAGAATACAACGGACGCTTGAATCTGGTGAGAAAGTTCCAATTATTTCCTTTAACCCTCTAAGACCCAAATGTCCGTATTCGCTCAAAACCATATTTTTACTTCCTTTTTTTGTCAAATTCATTGAAGTTTAAGAATTTTGTTGCAATAGTTTTTCATACTTGGACATAATTTCCATCATACCAAAAGTATTATGTATCTTTTTTGTAGCTCTTTATGATATCGGATTAATTGTAGAAGAATACTAACCACAAATATTTCACTAATCAAAGTAATACGAATTTGAACACTAAAATATAAAAATAAAACCAACTCATGAAATAAAGATTTCATAAAAATTGCTATGATTTTTTGATTAAGCTTCAAGTTACTTTTAAATACACATCGATTGACTTCAATGTCAACTAAATGAATTATGGATTAAAGTTATTTGAAAACTAAAACATAAGTCTAAAGGCGATCTTGGGAATTAGAGTGTTAATTGTATTATATTTTTGATACCTCATTTGTATTATATTTTCGTTACTTCATATATTGCAAATTAAATACGTACAGGGCATCGTTTGCTACTATTGCCGCGGATATTGTGGGAGTCCCAGGTATCCGGTTCACGCTTTAGTTGGCAGCGGTGGCTCTTCTCGACCTTCTACTCCCTGAGTAGTCAGTACGAATAAGGGCGTCCTTGTGATGTTTTGCTGTTCCTGTTATGGCTAGCTAGTGCATCCCCATCCCCTACACTCCCTGAAGACAACCTTCTTGCTTCAGCAGTGATTCCTTTTTACAGCACTAGTCTTCATAACGAAAAGGGCACCATTACGGAGCATGAGATATGATCAAATTATTCGTAGTACTACTTGATCAACACCCCCAGCTGGGTGAGGGATAGAGGATGACACACACACACACACACACATAAGTTTTTTAATTGAAAATAAGTTTAACACTCAAATCTTCTTCTTCTTATTATTGGCATTACATCCCCCACTGGGACAAAGCCGCCTCGCTTAGTGTTCAATAAGCACTTCCACAGCTATTAACTGCGAGGTTGCTAAGCCAAGTTACCATTTTTGCATTCGTATATCATGAGGCTAACACGATGATACTTTTATGCCCAAGGAAGTCGAAACAATTTCCAATCCGAAAATTGTCTAGACCGGCACCAGGAATCGAACCCATCCACCCTCAGCATGGTCTTGCTTTGTAGCCACGCGTCTTACCGCACGGCTAAGGAGGGCTCTTAACACTCAAATACCTTCTTCGTAAATTCCTCCAATTTAGAATTCTTTCCGAAATTATTCCTGCAGGATTTTTCTATGGTTTACTGAAGGAATTTCCTAAGGACTTCCTGGAGGAGGCTCCAAAAAAGTTTCTGAAAAAAAAATACAAACGTCTTTCCGGAAAGGTTTTCTAAAGGAATCTCTGGATGATTGCCCAAGTTAATTGACCTTTCCCGTCAAAAATTGTATCTCGTTTTCTTGTCTCAGTCGATTCTTTGGCTTATTTAGGGTCAACTTTCCCAAAGAACCCATATGTTTTGAAGTCTCTAACAATTTTAAAAATCGAAAACAAAAACCGAAGAAGTGCTGTGTCAAAGTTAGGCAAACGTTAGGCCAATCTTGAAGAACAGCATTTTTTCGATTTTAAAAATACTTGAAAGCGTAAAAAAGTATGAGTTCTTTGGTGTCGTATTCCAGCCGAAAACGGCTGAATGGAATCCGCCGTTGAAGAGCGGTGCGACTGTTCGTTTTAAAATTCGACAACAAACTGACGGTGCAATCTTTGTCGTTGCTACTCAACCCGATGGCGCTACCAACACCATCTCACACTGCACAATCATGCACTCAATCATGCACAGATTCTTTCTCTATCGTGATTAGTGCAGATGCAAAATTGAGAGTTCGAATCAAGTCTAATGTAAAACTTGTAACATTGTACGGTAAATTGGGGCACGCGAAATATGTGATTTCACGATTGGTATATTTGATTGCTTATGTTTAATGTACTATCCGCAATAGCAGAATCAATTCATAGTCTAGAATCACTTATACAAACTAAAATCATTAGCCGCTTACTCTGAATACTACATCTTTCTCCTTCCCTACTCTTTGAACTTTGTAAGAATATGATTTCAATTTTATAAATATTTCATTATAAAGAAAAATCATATCCAAATTGCTTCAAAATAAATTAAAACAATTTTTAATATTGTAGTACCATCAACATCTAATGCAAAGAAGAACAAACTTGATATGTTAAGTACCGTCATATTTTTGCTAAAACTAATAATGATTGTGGGTCACATTTTATTTTTTTTTTTCGGAATTCTACTTGCTCTTGCACAATTCGGAATACACAAAAAATGCCTGGAGTCCTGCTTGGTACTCGCAAAGAGCAATCCTCTATAGAACTTGCAAACGTAGTCCTACGTCAACATTCTTTGGGGTTTTACTCACTCTGGAATAAATAAAACGCCTCGGAGTCCATTTGCAAAATGTATTCCTTCATAGAAGCCACAGACGGAATCCTATGTCAACATGTCTCGGAGTTCTACTCGCTCCGGAACGAACAAAATTGTCTCGGAGTCCTGCTCTGCATTCTTGTGGTCTTCTATAGAATACCCAGACGAACATGTCTTGGAGTTGCATCGGAGTCCTGCTCTGCATTCGCAAAGTATACTCTTCTATAGGATACACAAACGATGTCCTACCTCAAAATGCCTTGGAGTTCTACTCGCTCCGGAATAACCAAAAATGCTTTGGAGTCCTTCACATTCGCAAAGTGTACTCTTCCATAGAATACACAGACGTATTCCTACGTCAAAATGTCTCGGATTTTTTAATCACTTCGGAATGAACACAAAATGGAATAAACACAAATTTTCTCGGAGTCGTGCTCTGTATTCGCAGAGGTCCTCTATAGCATACCCAGACGTAGGCCTACGTCAACATGCCTCGGAGTTCTGCTCGCTCCGGAATAAACAAAAATGCCTCGGAGTGCTTCACATTCACAAAGTGTACTCTTGTGTAGAATACACAGACGTAGTCCTACGTCAAAATGTCTCTGATGTTTACTCGCTCAGAAATTAACACAAAATGCCTTGGAGTCCTGCTTTGCATTTTCAAAGTGTACTCTTCTTTTGAATACACAGACGAACCCCTACTCCAACATGCCTTGGAGTTCTACTCGCTCCGGAATAAACACGAAAATGCCTCGGAGTCCTTCACATTCGCAAAGTGTACTCCTCTATAGAATACACAGTCGTAGTCCTACGTCTACGGAATGAACACAAAATGTCTTGGAATCCAGCTTCGCATTTGCAAAGTGGTCACAGACGTAGTTCGACGTCAACATGCCTCGGAGTTCTAATCGCATTCACAAAATAAAATGCCTCGGAGACCTGCTCGCTCCGGAATAAACAAAAAAAATGCCTCGGATTTCCACTCGCTCCGGAATTAACAAAAAATGCCTCGGAGTCCTTCACATTCGCAAAGTGTACTCCTCTATAGAATACACAGTCGTAGTCCTACGTCTACGGAATGAACACAAAATGTCTTGGAATCCAGCTTCGCATTTGCAAAGTGGTCACAGAAGTAGTTCGACGTCAACATGCCTCGGAGTTTTACTCACATTCACAAAAAAATGCCTCGGAGTTCTAATCGCATTCACAAAATAAAATGCCTCGGAGACCTGCTCGCTCCGGAATAAACAAAAAAAATGCCTCGGAAACCTGCTCGTTCCGGAATAAACAAAAAAAATGCCTCGGAGACCTGCTCGCTCCGGAATAAACAAAAAAATGCCTCGGAGACCTGCTCGCTCCGGAATAAACAAAAAAAATGCCTCGGAAACCTGCTCGTTCCGGAATAAACAAAAAAATGCCTCGGAGACCTGCTCGCTCCGGTATCTTTTATTCTATCCTCAGGAGACCTGCTCGCTCCGGGATCATGTTTTATTCAACACTCGAAGACCTGCTCGCTTCGGTATTTTTTTTCTATGATTTCGGAGACCTGCTCGCTCCGAAATCCACAACATGAGAGCATACTTACCATTTAGTAACTAGCACATTAATGGATGTGGCAAGCACCATTTTCATGCGCTAGTTACAAATATAAAACCAAACACTACCGACTGCGACATGTCGTATTCCAGCCGAAAACGGCTGAATGGAATCCGCCGTTGAAGAGCGGTGCGACTGTTCGTTTTAAAATTCGACAACAAACTGACGGTGCCAACTTTGTCGTTGCTACTCAACCCGATGGCGCTACCAACACCATCTCACACTGCACAATCATGCACTCAATCATGCACAGATTCTTTCTCTATCGTGATTAGTGCAGATGCAAAATTGAGAGTTCGAATCAAGTCTAATGTAAAACTTGTAACATTGTACGGTAAATTGGGGCACGCGAAATATGTGATTTCACGATTGGTATATTTGATTGCTTATGTTTAATGTACTATCCGCAATAGCAGAATCAATTCATAGTCTAGAATCACTTATACAAACTAAAATCATTAGCCGCTTACTCTGAATACTACATTTGGGAATGTAGACCTTAACTAAAATAAAGAATCGATTGAGCGAATGAAAAATTTTGACGTTAAAGGCCAATTCTTATTGGAGTTTTTAAAGAGATTTCCGAAGAATTTCCTGGAGAATTTCCGACTCAATTCTTGAAGAAATAACCGAAAGAGAACCTGATCAGATTTTCGAACAGAATTTTTAAATGAATTTCTGAAGGAATTCTGAAAGAAATTGACGAAGCAATTTTTAATTGAATTTTCAAACAAATAGCTATTGAATTTAACATACAAATCCCTATACTGACCGCCATCGTATATTTGTTTCATATGAATAGAAAATCCAGCAAAGGTGGAACTGATATGCGATCATAGGCAGCATATTTCACTATAAAACAAATTCAGTTTTGACTTTAGAATCAAGACTACATGCCAAGAAAAACTCCCAAAATATCGAGGTTGCAGATATTCGGATATTCTCAAGAATTTCTTATTAATTTACTGTAGGAGTTCCTTCGAAAATTTCTTTAGTTTTTTTTTCGTAAATACCTCAAATAATTCCCTAGGAAATACATTCAGGAATTTATTCGGTAAAGAAAGAAACTCATTCTAGTATACAGTTGTAATGGATTTGACACGCCCTTCTTTCAAAAAGCCATCCCTCGGAAAACTCAAAAGACTTATTAGTCTGTTGGATTACATTGACTTACGGGTTCGAAACCTCCGTTTTTGTGTTTTAATGGTCATTAAATTTGACTGTATTATTGGGTGTTTCCATATGCAGAGCAAGATCCCAGGATGGTGGATAACTTCATACATACATATTACTTTTAAAAATTTCTACAAAATTCCGGGATTTTTTCCAGGTGTTCCATAAGAATTTATCTAGAATTTTAAGATATCTCCCTACGAATTCCTAGAGCAATTTCCAAAGGAACTCCTAAAGAAATTACCGACATTCTTAAATTTCTTAAAGGATTTCTTTGGACATTCCTGCAAGAATTCCTTGGGTATTTTCTTCAGAAAATTCTTCAGAAATTACTTCGGTGATAAATCCCAAAATTCTTCAAGACTTCTAAATTTCTTTGGGAATTGAGTTGTTTAGCAGAGAAAAATATGAGGTTTTGAGCAACAGACCAAATCAGATATGTAGCATTCAAACCTTTAAAAAGATTATGAACCACCTAATGTGACCAGAATGAGGATATTCCACATGAAGTTACATTTGAGATTAGAAGTTCATCGCTACGCTGCGCTCGTTGAATTGCATGTCTGTAGCCAAGAAGTTCTTGGATGACCTAACATTTAACACGCTAATGCAGGTAAAAGTGACAGTGATAAAAGCAAACAAAACTGCTAAAGGTATAATAGCTATTTAATTAATGCCTGATGCAAACGCACTGCATACTGGAATTTTTGGCCAATCATCGGCGTGAAATGCAACACAGGCACAGGTCTAAATCCAAGGCTCCGTTGCTGTGACGTCAAATTTACGTGGTACACTGCGAAAAAGTGGAAAAACACACTTAATCGAAATGACCCAACCGTTCCTGCCCTTATCTATGGAACCTATAGTGTCTATAGTTCAAACCAGAATATCTCATTTTCTGCCGACAATAAGCACTCAATGATTTACCATAATTTTCCAAAAACCAAAAATCAAAGAAACTTCATTTCAGTTCTGCTGATACCGACGGCAACCTTTCAATGACTTGCCGCTGATTTGCTACAGGCGCTATCTTTGCACATTAATTGGCTGCAACAGCCACCTGCTGACGGCCGCTACTGGGGCCGATACCAACGCCATCGAATTTTCTGCAGCTACCATAAGATTGTGCTTTGTAGTGTGGAGAAAATTTTACTTGATCAAATTTAAATACGACAAGCCAAACTTTTTTCTGTGTAAAATGGTAGTCCTGAAAAAGGTCGATTCATTCTAATCAGTAATCACTCACCGAAGTTTCACTTGAGTGCTGCTGCCAAATGATTTGCTACAAAATTTGCTGTCCGAATTACACTTATTCTCTCCTTTTCTAATGTACAACTTTTGTCCCTAACAAGAAACAATTTGCTTTAAAATCATGCATCTTTCGAATCCCTTACTCAACAGCAGCCATCCATCAGTTCGAAATTGACGTCGAAACGAGCAGTAGACGTCGTTGATTGAGTAAAGCTCGGCACGCTACTAACGTCAACGGTGGAAATAAATTTTCTTCAGCAACCAAGCCGATGATTTCTACCGATGTCGATGCTGGAACCACTCTCCGTGGAATCTTGAGCACAATGGCTTACACGCGACTTAAATTCATTTTATTTCATTTTGTAGAGTCACATTTTTTTTAACAGTTCAAGTGTTTGGCCCTTTGGCCCTTCAGCTTTATGTATGATTTTGTATTAATTATTTGTGAAAAAAAAATGTTTATAGCTTGTCTAATTTATCATGTTTGCCTTTAGGAGGCATAAGTTAACTTGAAAATTTGATAACCTAACTACTATATATATACTAATATGTACAAATGAATTTGAAAACCTAAATTGGAACTAGCGCCCTAATAGCATCCTGATCCGAGTGCAAGCAACGGATACTAAACTTTTCTTAGCACTCACCGAAGCGTTCATGTAAGGTTTTATCTCGGCCAGACGGTGGACCTCGAATGTTCTTGTCCTGGGAGGGGTGTTGAGAATCATCCTCAGGAATTTGTTTTGGACCCGTTGAAGTTTGAGATGGTGGGTTTTAGCGCAGCTCTCCCAGACCGGCATGCCGTATTCGACCACAGAGAGAATGATTTGCTTGTACGACTAATTAAGACCCGGAATGTCCTTACCGACAGGTAATTGTTGAGGATTTTCACCAGGTAGCTGGGAAGATTGTAACGTTGTAGTTTGTACACCAGGCCATTATGCCATACATTGTCAAATGCCTTCTCGACATCGAGTAAGGCCATGGCGGATGTTTTTGAGACAAACTTGTTCCGTCTGCGGACATTGGTAACTCGAGTCAGTTGGTGTACAGTTTACCGACCGCGTCGGAAACCAAACTGTTCCTCGAGCAAGATGTTGAGATTTTCGGCAGACTCAAGTAACCGGTGATGAATAGCTTTTTCGAATAGCTTGGAAAATCCTGAGGGCTGATGGGACGATAACTTTTGGGTGAGGAAGGATCCTTCCCAGGCTTCCGGATGAGGATGACTTTTGCTGACTTCCAGGACGATGGGAAGTAGCTAAGCCGGAGACACTGATTAAAGATCAATGAGAGGTGCTCAAAGAACGGAGCACTTATGTGTTTGAGCTCGAGATTTAGGATGCTGTCGAAGCCTGGGGCCTTCATGTTCTTCGATGATTTTTTATAGGCCGTCAATTCGCCAGCTGAGATCTTCAACTCCTCCGAGAAGTCTTTGGGATCTGGTCGAAGCGTGTTTTGCACCCGCGTAGTCGCGATGTCAGTTGTGTGAAAATTGGAACTAGCTGCTCTGATGTGTAGAGCGGTGGGTTACCATCAGCCAGAAGGGGCTCGTTGTCCTGACGACGGAATGCAGGGGGAGGAAGCAGGGGCCACTGGCTGGGAGCCGATGGTACTTGGGTATCGGGTGCCGCGGATGGAACCGAATCAGCGGTAGCAGCAAGCCGTTTGTGTGGGATCGGTCGACGGGGAGGCGTAATGGCCGGAAAATTCCTCTCATTCAGCGCTGGAGGTGGGTAGCCTGATTTTTGGTGGAATCCCTCTTCTGGATCTCCACGATCTCGGCGCGCTTAGAACAGTCCTTCTAAGTGGCCCGATGTTTTTCGCCACAGTTGGTGCACTTTCGATCGACCATCTCCATCTTGTCGCACTCATCCGTCGGGTGCAGTTCGCCACACTTGTTGCAGCGCGCGGCCGTGTGGCAATTTTGGGTGCCATACCCGAATCTGAAACATTTTGGCTTACACGCGCGATGATGTAGCTTTTATGTACCCAGAAAAGTAAGACCATTAGCCCCGCCCTTTTGTTAATCGTTATGGGTGCATATGTTACGTGCATATAGACATCGGTTGTGATCGTCGGCGTGGTTGCTGCTGGAATTTGTTTTTTAACGTTGGCGTGGGTAGCGTGCTTAGGTTACTACCATAGAGTTTTGTCTCAACGTGGGCGTCGGTAGCGGTTTTACTGTAAAACATCGTGCAACGTGTAGCCGTTATCGGCATTACAACCCTCAAATGATTTTCCCATTTTTCTAATAGTAATTATTACCGTTTTAAAACAATTGCTAATAATAAGGACACTTTGGACTCGAAGACAATGTGTGTCCAAATAGAAATATTATGGGAAAAAATTATGGCCCCAAAAAAAATAATATATAAAAAATCATTTAAAAATAAGTACGTAAATAATTAAATAAGTAACATGTTCAGGTCGGGGTCACCTTCCGAGTTATGCCAAAACATTTACCGCACTTTCTACTCAAGCCGAAAAGTAATGCAGGCCATATCGAAATCGGATTCCTGTCAAGCCGGAGCATAAAATAAATTAACGTACAATGCAACCGAAACGCAAAACTGCACCTCTGTCAAAACCGATCTCTGAAATATGCTCCGCGTATAAATTACCTCTTATTAATTGATTACCACTCCCCTATCGCAGAGAACGCGCCACTTATCTTTTTCACCACCCGTAAAAGGCTGCCCCGCGAAGGAGCAGTACGGTGCGTTGCGGCTGCAAAGTCGACCCTGAATGTGACTGAGCATTAAATGCGATCACGTGTACGTTCTTTATGAATTCGCAGGCATTATTTATCAAGCTCGCGTTCCTTCGCGCCGTCCATTCGCTTTCCCGGGCGAGGACGATTGGCGTGCACAATTATGTTTATCATGTGTTGCGCACTGGACGCACGCAGTGAGTGTGGTGCGATGTGGCGGGATTTCCTTCGCACATTTTTATGGGCGCCGAACGGCGGCGGCGGCGACTGGACTGCAGGATTGGATTGGTCATACCGTGGCGAATTGTCAGCTGTCGAAGTTGACTCTTGAGCGCCGAGTTAACATCTCACTTCTTGGTTCCGATTCGAAGTGCATGAATGCAGTAACTGGCGGGGTGCTTGTGAGAGCTGGAATGGAGTGGAATTCGTTTCGTCGATGACAGCCGCTTGTGCGTTCGAGAAATTTGATACGTACCTTCATCTTCACGGATGTCACGGATGTCATTTCAGTGCAAACATGAAAGTGGCAAAAAATCGGGTCAGTAGGTACGGCGTATTTATTTGACAGTTTTATTCTTTGCCATACGGATGTTCACGTATCCACAAAAGCATCATGATCTGTCTCCTTTTATTTTGCAACATTTCTTTAACAACTAATATCTTTAAAATTGTCGTTATTACAAATAACGATCTACTTAATTATCTCTACTAAATAAGTTAAAAAAGAGTTCAACAATTAACAAAACTTCGTGCTAAAACCGCTTGAAATCCTTTAAGTTATTTAACATGTTTATATGTTCCACGGACACCACGAATGCTGCAAGCATGACAATTTAAGAAGCTGTTACGAGGCGCAATAAACGATGTCTGATCCGTTGTTTTATTGCAAACCATTACGAGAGTGCTTACAAATTGACGCAAAAAATACGGCTTCTTTATTAATTCGAAAACTTATTATCACCGAAGGTTGACTGTATTTAGACAGTGGCGTAGTTTGAATTAAAACTTGTTTCGTTATGTGATTGTGATTATCAGACTCTCTTGTGATGAATGAAAATTACTTATTTCTTAGATTTCAACCATACATTGTGTATTTCAATTGGAATATAATTTCACAATTACAGCTTCGGCTTACTGATGAGTTAAAAGTTTTTGTAACGTGAAAAATGTTGTTTTTAAATTTAAATTTTTAAACTACTGCCGATATGTACCAACATATGTTCAGTTGATATTGACTTATATAAAAATGCCCGTAAAATCATTAAACTGCAAAATATATTTTTTGTGAGTTCTTTTGAGTGTCTAGCAAATTTAATGAAACTGATTTTCTAGAGATATTTTTGCAAATCAGTAATCAGGAATTTAATTGGATTGAAAGCATAACCTTTCAGTACAACTATTTATGTAGAAAACATGACCGCCAAAATAAGCAACAAGTAAACTGACCGTCTAACCTAAAAAGGCAGGAAGTCAACTGTTTGTACACCTTCCGCTCGGTTGGCAGCCGACTGATGTTCTCACGACGCGTAGAGTATATTCAATAAGTCACTCTCGTGATGAATGTTTCTTCAGAGTAGCCCACACACTCGCACCACGTGCCGCACCACCTCGACGGCGGACTAGTCAATGATGACAGCTAAATAACTGAAAGATGAAACGCATTGCCTGGCCCGGGGCGGCAACATGCTGAAGAAGAACATTGTGCTTCCTACGTGGTAACAAATATCACGTACACATTCATCAACATTTGCCTATCAATGAAGTAAACAAACGGACTATTTGTTTACAATTTCATGAACTGAACTTCACGCCTTGTGGCAATCGACGACGGTTGGGATGAAGTTCCTTAGAAACCAAATTGAATGCTTTCCGTTTTGCTTTGTGAAGAATTAAATATGAGGTACACAATCAAGATGAAAAATAGTTTCAGAAACATATAATTTGTTCCCAAAACTGTGGCGGTTTCTAATCTATTATCAAAAAGTGGTGGCTAAGTTTCTAATTGAATTATTCATGTCCAACGATTTCCCGTAGTGCACTGTATCTTGAAATCTTGGAAAATGTAAAAATCCTTTATTAATCATGATGAAACTTTATGAAATTTATTTCACTTTCAAAGAGCTGATTTCAAAAACCTTGTGTAGATACAAATCATAAGAATGCTGGAGAAATCTTAGAAATAAGTTAAAACGCGCTTAAATCAGATACGATTGAAAAACAACTCAATACAGAATACTCATTCAACTCATGGTTCAATCCAACCGAATGGCTTAAGCGCTACTTCCGGAATCCGGAAAACTACTGGTCGATTTTATTTGTCCGGCTACTTCTCGATTTCTCTCCTCATGGGTCACAAGAACGGTCGCTGGCTGAAACCTCAAATACGCTTTGTGTCAAGTGTTTTTCCCAAGTTGGCCACCTCCCAATTGATTTTACCAAATCGTTTGGGAGGTGGACAAGTTGGTTAAAACTCCTTCTTCTAACTCTCAAGAGTTTGAGAGCCCACCAACCCGCCAACAAATCCAAGCAGAAATCCTGCGAAGCGAATGATCGACGTTGTAACGGAACAAAACGGAGAAGAAACAGAATGATCTTATAGCAATTGACCTTTCCCGTCAAAAATTGCATCTCCTTTTATTGTCTCAGTCCATTATTTGGATTATTTAAAAAAGGACCTAATATTTTTTGGAAGGATTTATATTTTTTCAAGCCTCTAACTATTTTGAAAATCTGTAAAACTGATCATGTGGGTCCAAAAAACTATGGCTGTGTCGAATTCTGAGGCCATACATAATTTGCTCAATTTGGCGGTGCATAATTATCACTAAGTCAAATCCAAACCTAAATACACCAATTGCTATTCTCGACGACGGCCTTACAACCCAGTACTCAACTGATATGTGTCTTCATCTTTCTCATATCAATCCTATCTCGTTGACAGTCGATTTACAGATTTGTTCGCTCCCCGTTCATTCATCAAATTCCATTTTGACTGCCATCGCTTTCTCTGTTCCATTCAAGCGTGTGTCGCCCAGCTGAAATACAGAAGACACTTCCTTCACTTCAACTGAGGAAATCCAGTTAATAGTTTATCTTTCTCCATTAAATCACTACTAATATTCACACTTCTTCCCTTTCGACTCCGCTTCCCCTTGGCATCATCTCCGCCGATCTCGTTATCTCAAAGCGCAGACAAAACAGTAATCTACCAGAAGACATCGCATCGGCTTGTCGGCTCATGATACTCTGCACTCCCCTGTCTCATAACCCCCAAGCCTATTCGCCTGTCAACTTTATCACCCGACAATCTAGCACTGCCGCAACCACCGACTTACTGCTGCTTACTTGAGTACTTCTACGCCAGGAGAGGGGTTCCCATAGTCGACTTTCGGCGTGGTTTGGTGTTGAATTCAGCGCCCTATTGGAATCCGTTGCATTGCTGCTACTGTCGGTTTGGCCCAAACATATCGTATCGTGTGTCATATTAGCGTTTCAGGATTTAATGCTTTGCGGGATCTTATTCTGCCTTGCAGTTGTCTTGCTCGTGATTTTCGCTTTTGAAAGTGGTGCCTCCGATTTCAGCCAGCAGCGTCCACCGCACTGGTTGTTAGTCGGTCGTGTCTTTGCGTTTGCAACCATCGAGAGGCTCCGTGAGTAACGAGCCGAAAAATGATGTATGAGAATTCGGTAGAGTAGACAAATGGCCTATCCCAGTCAAAACGAAATAACCCATAGGACGATGTGCGGCGTGGAGGCGACGATGACGACGACTTTGCCGCAGATGGCTTGTTTGGGTCGCTTGTGGCATGTGAAAGGCAAATTTATGAATGGAAGAGGCCACCGAAATATGAGTAGTGCATTCTGTTTGGGTTTTTAAGTTCGAGGACCCGAAATGAGTAATTAGAGCATACACAACGCAATCTGGATCGAAATGGATGTGCTATTATTAGATGGATATAAATGAGGATGACGCAATAAGTTGGATGAAATGTTCCAGAGGAACATTGACTGAATTGAGTTGGGTTTATGCTTCTATACAGCGATCGTGGTAATGATTTTTTTCAAGTTCGAATTAAATTGCTCCCATCAATCATGTGCTATTGAAGCAGAGTTATGCTAACGTTTTCAAACTGTACTTTCCCATTGAACCTACATCAAACTTTTATTTTCGGTGTTGATGGTTTTATGACAATTGGGTTTGTGGTTTTATCCTACGTTTCGGACACAAGTATTGTATCTTTCTCAAGGAATAAACTCTATTTCGTTCTATTGTCATATTAATCGCCAGTATAGGTCTCGACTTTCGAGTCGAGTCAAGTACGAGACACTGAAGACGACCTTACTGTTGAGGTCGAAATACGTCTCTGTCAAGGTACAATTAAGTGGTGGAATTAAATGGGATTGTACAAACTCGTCTTACGACAAGGGTTTGAATATTTGTTTGATATACTAATGAATCATCAGGGATCTCTACGAAATGTTATTACTTTACACTCATATGTTCAGCAATTTTCAAAATTTTATATTACGTTATTGCGTTCGCCCTATTTTCCGAATTTTCCAACTATCACTGAAGACTATTCCTTAAGATCGATCTGTGTCAAATAACGTGTTTTATTCGCCGACCCGTTCCAACGTTTAGTCACATTCAAATGAATTGAGTTACTTGCTACAAGGCTGGTCGTGTTCACTTATGTTATCTGGCTAAGTTTCGGTTCGTTCGTACGTTTTGAGGACTTCCACCAGTCCGGTTGTCGTTCGACCAAGAAAATATTCTTACTCTTTTCTTACAAAAACCTAAAAAAATACATAGCAAGTAATCAAATCCTCAGGTCGTCAAAAGTAATGACGCGTACAATGCAAATGATATGTGAGTAATCTCCTCAGAGTTTTACGGCAGGCTGGAAGAAAGAAAGACCGACTGAGCTATGTATAGATGCTAGAATAAAAAATGTGCCAGTTTGAGTTCGATTGAGCCTCGCAAAATGAGCAATGACAAATGGAATGCAGAGAAAACAAGTGAAAGGTAGCCTAATGCCTAGCCTAGAATATTTCATCCGACTCAGCCCGAGAATAAAGTGTTCGCTCCTTAATCAAGTTGCGTAGTTATTCGCTACGGAGCAAAGGTTGACCCAAACCTCAAAAAGCCTTCAAAACAGTTTTAGTTTGGTGATTTTAAACACGTACAATCTCGATCGTATAAATGAAAAGCACTTCATCGACAATGTACAGCCTTCGGCATTTTTCTTATTGAATAGTGAATACTTTCATTTTACTGGTGAATTCGGTTTCTGAAACCAGATCTTTTGCAACAAAGACGATCAGTCTTCTAGCTAAATTTATTTTGTTGCCAACAAGTTTTTGAATTTTTAAAGGGTAATGGCTGCGAATGATCTTTTTTGTCAGAAGTTACTGTGGTCTCCATCAAAAAATTCAAAGATCGCGCGTGTGCACTGTCAAATTATAACCAATTAAGTCAAAGAATTTTAATGAATATATTTCATTTTTTTGGAAATCTCAGTATCAACTTTCTTTCTCATCATATAGAGTGACCCTGATAAGAGCCGTTTTCTTTAGTTTACGTTTGTTCGTTACAGCAACCCAACGATTGTCCTAATCTTGCAGAAAATCACACTTTCTATCACTGAATGGCTACAGACACGTATCGCGATAAATAAATCTGCTGCAGCAATCACTGCCGACGGCCATGAAAAATTTCGTCTGTTCCTCTGTAGTTAGCCACCATCCTGGCTAGAGTCTTGCTCTGCATGCGGTTTCACTTGACAGCAAAGTCAAATTTCAATATCATTTTGAATTCAAAATATTTTGCTGTATGAAGGGCCAAAAATGGGGGTGGTGGACCTGTAAGCAGACACAAACCCACGGGAAAATGAGAATCTCTTTCCAACAGAATGATCCAATAAATAGAATAATAAAATTTGCAATACTTTCACGCTTTCAACGGGATGGTTTCTTTGAAGAAGGTCAACTGGTTAACAACTGTTGGAGATAAAAGTAATAGACGCGAACGGCTAATACTTTCATTCTTTGCCTCCTATTGGCTACACCTTCATTATCCAGTTATAGCATCATTGATGCCCTGATGCACCCTCCAACCCCCATCTTATATATTTACAGTCAAAGCAGTTATATTGTAAGGGAAATTAAGGAATGTGTAGAAAATATATGCAATAATGATCTGGCAGATAATTTAGGAAGGCCACTGTGCTCCAATACTTTACTATGAAACATTAATATCATCGTAAAATTAAGCTATAAATAACTACTTCCTGTAAGCACAACGTAATACGGTGGTGTTTTGGTTGAGAATACCGCTATCACTGGAACTCGGGCCTGTATTGGATAAAATAATCCCTGGCGGACGATCAGCAACGAAAACGCTGGTCTGCACATCTACTATCAGAATGTTCACGGGCTTCGTACCAAAATCGACGATTTCTTTTTGGCGGTATGCGAAGAAGATTATGATGTTGTTGTATTAAGCGAAACTTGGCTCGATGACGCCATACAATCAGCACAGCTTTTTGGACGCCACTACTCGGTGTTCAGAACTGATCGCAATCCTTTGAATAGCCGTAAAAACCCGTGGCGGTGGTGTACTAATCGCAGTTTTATCCAAGTGCAATTGTGCTCGTGAATCTGCTGTCATCAGTTATGGGTTCGTGTCAATATGCCTGGATTCATTGTCAGCATTGGGGTTGTGTACTTGCCACCTGATCGTATGAACAATCTTGATGATATTCAACGCCATCTAGAATCAATCGAAACGGTTAACTCCACACTCAGGGCTAACGACAAGGCCCTGCTGCTTGGTGACTACAATCAATCTGCGATTCGGTGGTGTTCGGCCGATAGTTCTCACCCGTCTATTGACTTGATACGTTCTCGCCTATCAGAATCCAGTTGCGCATTGTTGGACGGATTCAACTTTCATGGATTGACCTAGTTCAACTCTATCGTTAACTCAAATGGTCGTGTACTTGATCTCGTTCTGGCAAACGATGCAGTGCTGCCTAGTTGCGCAATACGCCCTGCTCTTGAACCGCTGTCGATTTAAACCATCCGCCAATAACCTTTGAGTCTGGACATGATTCGAGCAGTTATAATTTCCGAAAAGCAGATTACTATGCATTGAATGAAATGCTACTTGTAATGGATTGGGATTGCATCAATTCATTTGATAACGTCGACGATGCTGTGGATTTTTTCGCCGACAGTATCGTTCGTGCATTTGCTATCCATGTTCCGATTGTTGGACCTGCACGAAAGCCCGCGTGGTCCAATCACAGATTATGAATACTTAAACGTCGCCGTTCCTCTGCACTTCGTAGATACTACAATTATCATTCCACGTACAATAAGCAACAGTTCAATAGTGCCAGCAGTGTATACAGAAGTTATAATCAGTTTTTTTATTCTCGATTTATCAGTCGCACTCAACGAAATCTGCGTCTAAATCCCAAGCAATTCTGGATATTTGTTAGGTCCAAACATAACGAAGATAGCATTCCTACGTCAATGCAAACGAATGGTGTTTCTGCTAACAATCCAACTGACAAATGCGAGCTCTTTGCTGAACAGTTTAAGCCCTCCTTCAACGATTTTTCAGCTCCGCTATCTCTTGCCATCGAGGCTTCTTGTGACACTCCTCGTGATGTACTGGACTTAGGTATCTTTCCCATCAGGGATGAAGATGTGTGCCGAGCGATCCGGAAACTGAAATTTTCGTTCTGTGCTGGACCGGACATGATACCCGCTGCTTTGCTGCGCCGGTGTTCGAGTGCTCTTATTAAACCTTTATCAAAAATCTTCAATTTCTCACTTCGAACCAGAAAGTTTCCCATGCGATGGAAAGCGTCATACCTTTTCCCAGTTCATAAGAAAGATAGCCAACTGTGAGGTCGTCTTCAGTGTCTCGTACTTGACTGACTTTCAAGTCGTAGTACGAGACACTGAAGACGAGTCATGACGAGACACTGAAGACGACCTCACAGTTGAGGTCGAAATACGTATCGGCAAAGATAACAAATCTTAGTGAAAATAAATGGAAAATACTAAACTCGTCTTAGACGGTTGTTTTACATTGTTGTCAACAGTCTTGAAGACTACATTCAACTACAAATGCTTTTAACCCGTTTAGAGGGGTGTATCCATAAATGTCAGACAACAACATTTAGCAGAAAACGAAAACCTATCATCTATAAATACTGGAATTTGCTGTTACTGTCTGGTGCCCTTATCAAACCGCGGCTTAACATTGGGCGGCTGCAAGACGGTAGACTAGCCCAAGGATACGCGCAGCAGCTGGAAGTGGCATTCCCAACAGAAGAGCAGCTAGGCGCAGCGTCTCTTGAAGATGGCTGGAGAGATATTCGATCCGCCATTGGTAGCTCCGCAACCGCTGCACTTGGCACGGTGCCCCCGGATCAGAGAAACGACTGGTATGACGGCGAATGTGAGCAGTTAGTAGAAGAGAAGAATGCAGCATGGGAGAGATTGCTGCAACACCGCACGAGGGCGAACGAGGCACGATATAAACGGGCGTGGAACAGACAAAACTCGATTTTTCGGAGGAAAAAGCGCCTGCAGGAAGATCGAGACCGTGAAGAGACGGAGCAAATGTACCGCGCTAATAACACACGAAATTTCTATGAGAAGTTAAACCGTTCACGTAAGGGCCACGTACCACAGGCTGATATGTGTAAGGACATAAACGGGAACCTTCTTACGAACGAGCGTGAGGTGATTCAAAGGTTGCGGCAGCACTACGAAGAGCACCTGAATGGCGATATGGCAGACAACGTTGGCGGTATGGTAATTAACCTAGGAACACACGCGCAGGATATGCGACTTCCGGCTCCGAATCTCCAGGAAATCCAGGAGGATATCGGCCGGCTGAAAAACAACATAGCCCCTGGTGTTGACCAACTACCAGGAGAGCTGTTTAAACACGGTGGTGATGCACTGGCCAGAGCGCTGCACTGGTTGAATACCAAGGTTTGGGAGGATGAGGTTCTGTCGCAGGAGTGGATGGAAGGTGTCGTGTGTCTCATCTGCAAAAAGGGCGATAAGCTGGATTGTAGCAACTACCGCGCAATTACAACACAAGGTACTCTCCTAAATTTTATGCCGTCGACTAGCACCAATTGCAAGGGAGTTCGTGGGGCAGTACCAGGCGGATTTTATGGGCGAACGCTCCACCACGGATCAAGTGCTCGCTATTCGCCAAGTACTGCAGAAATGCCGCGAATACAACGTGCCCACACATCATATAATCATCGACTTCAAAGCCGCATATGATACAATCGATCGGGACCAGCTATGGCAGCTAATGCACGAAAACGGATTTCCGGATAAACTGATACGGTTGATCAAGGCGACGTTGGATCAGGTGATGTGCGTAGTTCGAGTTTCAGGGGCATTCTCGAGTCCCTTAGAAACGCGTAGAGGGTTACGGCAAGGTGATGGCCTTTCGTGTCTGCTATTCAACATCGCTTTGAAGGGAGTAATACGAAGGGCAGGGATTGACACGAGTGTTACGATTTTCACGAGGTCCGTCCAGTTATTTGGTTTCGCCGACGACATTGATATCATGGCACGTAACTTTGAGAGGATGGAGGAAGCCTGCATCAGACTGAAAAGCGAAGCTAAACGGATTGGACTAGTCATCAATACGTCGAAGACGAAGTACATGATAGGAAGAGGCTCAAGAGAGGTCAATGTAAGCCACCCACCACGAGTTTCTATCGGTGGTGACGAAATCTAGGTGGTTGAAGAATTCGTGTACTTGGGCTCACTGGTGACCGCCGATAACGATACCAGCAGAGAAATTCGGAGGCGCATAGTGGCTGGAAATCGTACGTACTTTGGACTCCGTAAGACGCTCCGATCGAATAGAGCTCGCCGCCGTACCAAACTGACTATCTACAAAACGCTTATAAGACCGGTAGTTCTCTACGGGCACGAGACCTGGACGATGCTCGTGGAGGACCAACGCGCACTGGGAGTTTTTGAAAGAAAAGTGTTGCGTACCACCTATGGTGGGGTGCAGATGGCGGACGGTACGTGGAGGAGGCGAATGAACCACGAGTTGCATCAGCTGTTGGGAGAACCATCCATCGTTCACACCGCAAAAATCGGACGACTGCGGTGGGCCGGGCACGTAGCCAGAATGTCGGAAAGTAATCCGGTGAAAATGTTTCTCGACAACGATCCGACGGGAACAAGAAGGCGCGTTGCACAGCGGGCAAGGTGGATCGATGAGGTGGAGGACGATTTGCGGACCCTCCAGACTGCGTGGTTGGCGAAGTGCAGCCATGGACCGAGCTGAATGGAGAAGACTTTTATGTGCAGCACAGGCTACTCCGGCCTTAGTCTGTTAATAAATAATAAAGAACATCCACAACCATAAACCTTTTTGGTATCATTTTTCCTTTGCAGCAAAAAGGCTCCTCGATTTGTATTGTTTAAGAAAACAAAAAAATGCCGAGAGCTTGGAAGGTAAATTATTTTCGATCCATTCTGGAACACGACTTACTTCGATCTGAATTTGTGGGGGCTCCAAAATATACAAAAAAGGTTGG
The DNA here is from genome assembly GCF_024139115.2 of Armigeres subalbatus. Lineage (NCBI taxonomy): Eukaryota > Metazoa > Arthropoda > Insecta > Diptera > Culicidae > Armigeres > Armigeres subalbatus. The sequence goes on along the minus strand of NC_085140.1, from coordinate 362,026,732 downwards.
TTCTGGTACATACTAATAGTAGGGGCCGCGGCCAGGCCCCCCGGACCTCCCTAAATCCGGCCCTACTTGTATCCAAAATGCAAACAAACATATTAGTCCCACGCTTTCATTATCCGTAAATGGTGCATTCTCCAGACCTAAATGATTTCATCATCATTTAAAAAAATTAGAAAATATTTTTTTTTATTTCTCGGAATACTAACATGTTATGTTCTACAAAGTTGTAGCGCAGCTTATTCTAATAAATTTTTCCAAAAAAACTTTTTCTGTAGCTAGTTGGCTGATTTAGAGCAATTTAACCTAATTGGATCAGGGTGTACCTAAAAAAACAGTATTTTTGATTTAGATTTCTCGAAAAAGTCGTTTTCGGGTAACTTTTAGAGTTAAAAAAAATGCAACTTTTGATAGGTAAATATGCTCAATATCTTTTTCCGATCAAAAGTTATAATCGTTTTCTGTCAAAATAACACTTTTTCAAAGGTTGATATCTCTGGTTAGGGCAGACTAAAAATATATGTTTACACGGCATTTGAATAGGCAATTTATATTCTTTACTAGTCGACCCTGCAGACGTTGTTCTGCAAAGTAGGCGGATTGCGCCTTGTGAATTGCCCATGCGGAATTCCCATACGGATCTTAATTTGAGTTTTTCAAAATTTACTCAACCTAACTCGTGATTTTCGCATGAGGAAATATTATATAAACCCGTCGGAAACGATAATGAAAATATTTGCTAAAGGAATGAAGAAAATCCATCCAGCCGTTTTCCAGTTATGCGGATACGAACACAGACCATTTTAGTTTTATTATATAGATGTCAAAAAAATGAAGATATGTTATTTTTTTATCTCAAGTTTTATCAATTTCATTAAAATCATGTTTCTTCAAGTAAATTGATATTACTCGACAATGGAATAAAATACAGACGATATTCTTGACATTCGTGAATAATGAAAAATATAAAATCAACCCGAGCTGGAGAAATTGGCTAAATAATGCCTAATTCTGTTATTGATACCATACTCTGTTATAAACTAGCCCTGCATACAGGGCTGGTAGCGACCAATGCCCCTCAAAATAGTGACTTTAGTGACCAAAGCTGACGAAAAAAGGGATCAAATAGTGACTTTCAGTTGCAGAAAAAGTGAACAAATAGTGACTTTCAGTTTCAGTTGCAAGTTTTATGAGACGAATTCAAGCGTTTTTGGGTCGAAGGAGATTTTTTTTCGTAATTTGTGGCGGAGAACAACTTTCACTCACCAACCACAATCTTATAATGAACTCAGAAGAGAAACGTAAATCGTGCAAGCTAACTTTTATCTACTCAGTTACTAAGTAAAATTGTATTGGTCGCTCTTTTTTTTATCCCACGGAAACTAAATATCAGTCAGTCAGTCAAAAGCAGGATTACTCAAAATTATTAGTAGTCCTGCTAGCAAATCAAATGTTTGTGCCACTGGAAGTGAACGAAACAAGGTTATCACAAGACCTGTGTTTCTTTCCCGAAAAATAATTTCTCGGCAAAAATGCGTGAAGGAATATTCTCTTCTCCTGAGAATGAGTGAAAATTACGATCATTGGATTAGCTGAACACCTACTTAAGAAAGATGCAGATTTGTCATATGTGCCATGGATTTTTTGGAATTGTTGGTGCAAAAGAAACAACAGTACGGATCGTTTTGGTAGAAAACGAAACAACGAGCCAGGGATTAAACGATTGACCTCCTGCTTATAATGCAGGATCATCGGGCTCGACTTATTCAAAAATTACCAAAAGCTAACGAATCTAACAAAATCTAAAAAAAAAATCACAATATTTCATATTTGAATCTTTTACACGTAAAAAAATTTAATGTTGTTTATTATTAATATTTCTAATACTTTTTTGCCAAAGCAGGCGCTTAATGACATGTATAAGAAAAAACTTATACATCGCATTAGTCACATACATTCGGAAACTTATACTTTTCATTAACTTATAAATGTTATTAGCTTTTTGATATGGGATCATTCATTAGGTGGCATAATGAAGAGTATAAGTATTTTCGAATGGTTTTTTGCCATAACATATAAGGTTATTTTTTTAAGTGTACATTTATGCCATTTAAAATGTATAAATTATCACCATAATATATTTTGTAAAGTTCTAAAATATTGATCGAAGTGGATGTTGGGAGAAAAAAACCGGCTTTTTCTCATGTTCTTGCAGCAAAACTACTATGGGGATTCCTTACATATTTAATGTACCTCCCCTCAATTCGATTGCAGTACAATCATAGATGCAAATATCATTATTTAGATTCAAAAATAATTATTTTTATTCCACCAAAATATCACGCGCTGCTGTCAAAAGTCGAATTTGAAAATATTCGGAGGGTATTGTTCCTTCTCCAAGAACTTGCTTTCATGAAAGTAGAAAAGTGCTCCCTGAACTTTTAAATATTTTTCCTCCAAAAACGCAGATTTTTCGACTTCCTTTTTTCGACAGCGCATGCAATCTTCAAAATTGGGGAGTCTTAATCCCCTTTAAATGCTATCTACTCAATAAATATTTTTTCGAGCGAACCCTTCATTACATCTATATCTACAAAAAAATTATCCGCTTTAGCACAATTTATATTTTCTTAAATTTTCTCGCCAATTTTATGTGTGACTAATGAGAGATCAAGTCACCTCATACTCGGCCAACAATTAAAAATCCAAATATCCTGAAATTGTAATGGAATGTAGGAATTTTTATCATTAAAACCAGGGCGAGAAGGCGGACCACTGGCTTTGGTTCTAAACTGTAAACAACAGTGGTTATTCTCTACCACCTTTTTGTTATGGCTAGGCAAAACACTCAATCATGCAGCAATATAACGATATGGTATGCTTGAGATACCTGCTTGATTATAGGGACTCGAAAAAGAATTTATTTGCAGTAACTGTGTTCTAAAACTGTGTAACTGTGTAAAAATGTTCGCATTAACGATTGCGCCCTAACACCGGTTCTAAGCTTCGATGCAGAGTACACGAGCTTTGTTCGCCAGTGACAGACGTATGAGGCCCTTGGTAAAAACAATTTAGCATACTGATGGCTTTGTACTGTGAAAAAATGATAGCATTTGGTCATTGTTGGGAGGAGTTGTTCAAATTTTTCGTAGCCGCTAAAAAAATCTTCAGGAGGGACAAAATACAGTAAATAATAGAGTAAATAAAAGTGTCAATCCAAAAAATAACTAGCCACTTAACGATCATTTGCCAAAGAGGATTTATTAGAAAAATACGCTAGTCTCCCAAGGGGTTAAGTCTCCCAAGGGGTCAAGTCTCTCAAGGAATCAAGTCTCCGCTTCCCTTTCTGTAGAAAGTCTGATAGTTAAAAACATCCAAATGGTCAGGTCTCCTGCTTGCATCACCATATTCATAAATCCTGACGTAAAACACCTTCAATTAGCTACTGGTGAAATGCCAATAAGAGCAGCGAGTAAAATGGCTGGCGAAGTTTCAGAGCAATCAGAGTTTTCCCAAGATCCGTAATTTCATTTCCGCCATGAACATCATCATCCGACGGATACATAAAGCTTCATTCATAAATCTTAGTCAATAGTTTCAAAATAGTTGAAAATAGTGACTTGTTGCAAGAAAAAGTGACTTTAGTGACTTGAGGTCGAAAAAAGAGACTTTTTAGTGACTTGCCCGAAAAAAGTGACCAAGTCACTAAAAAGTGACCTGCTACCAGGCCTGTAGCATAAGAGGTAAAATACCAAAGTGATAATACCAAAAATAATATGCTCAATACTTGAGCCATAACATACTCTGTTATTAGATTCTATTTCAATACCAAATGCATAAACAATTATTATTCATTTGGTATTGAAATACCTAAGCTTGTTATGCCTCAAGTATAAGTTTTATATATTATATTTTGGTATTATGTTTTTGGTATTATATTTTGGTATTTTACCTCTTATGCAAGGCTACATCATACCAATTTCTGTTATTGAGGTAGTCACTCCTGCTCGGGTACAGCTTTAACACTTTTCATAAGTTTTATCATTATCACCGTCATTATCAAGGTTAACAATAAAAGATGCATTTTCGGCCTAAAGTATACTTTTAAGCAAAAAAAAAGTTCTACAATGTTGTTATGGATACTTGGGCCCAAAAGATATTTTAGTTACTAGATAAAGATTGTCGCTTCGGTTTCCTTTGTTCTGCTGTCCGAAACATGTGTGGTACATACCTGTCAAATCGTATGGATTTTTTTTCTTTGACATTTAGCTCCCCTACCCTCGCCAGCAAAAGATGTTCCGGACAGCGACGACAACGACAATCTTTATCTATTAACTAAACTATTTTTTTTGGGCCCTTATTATTGAGTTATCGAAAAATAGGGTGGGCCATTTTATAAAAAAGTGGATTTTTTTTGCGGCTTAGTGACATAAAATGTTCTACAAAATTGTAGCTTTTTCCAATCAACTTTGCTATATAATTTTTTATGTAGCTCTCAAGCTCACTTGTTTAGAGCAATTTTACTTAGCAGTATTAGGGTGTCCCTAAAAAACAGTATTTGTGATATGCGCATTTAATTTTTAATTTTTTACGAATGTAACCTTCTGAATACTTTTGGGGCTTTTCAAAACGCTTGTTTTGCTATAATGACATCGTCTGTATCTTCTTCCGCTGTCGAGTTATGTCAATTTACTTGAAAAAAAACATGACTTCAGTAGAATATAAATTTGCTGCACCTTTTATTTCTAACTCACTTGCTTATCATTTAATTAATCTGCTTCTCTAATTCTGGTTGCTTTCAGAGTCAATGACGCGTCACAAGCAACATCGCTTGAATGAAGCCACTCGTTTAAAAACCATTCTACCGCATGGAAAACTTGACCAGTAATGGACCGCAAGAATGGAACAAAGATTCTGCAACCACAGTCGCCACCACTACAACCAGTGCCGCTACCACAGTCGATGGCCAAAGGATCCAGATCAGCGGCAGCAGCAGCAGCAGCAACAACAACGCGTCGCAAACTGGCCGTCAAAACAAACACCCCCTCCGGCCAACAGCAACCATCTTCGGGCGAGCCACACCCACAAGCAGCAAGATTGTAAGTCCACGTGCCTCTTGGTGAGGAGCTTGAAAGTGTATAAGCATAAACGAAAACAGCTGGGGAATAAGATGCGGATGATTAGAGTGAACAAGACGAGGACCAGTATATAGTAGGGGAGGATGGTGTTAATCACCCAGCAAGTTTTTTGACTGATTTCGATACAGAGCAAGGGCACACTTGACGAATTGGAAAAATTAGGGCTTCATGAAAAAATGAAGGATTTTTTAAGCTAATAAGTTGCACATGTTTTACCCGATTTTCATTTTTTGTCACCAATTGATTGAAAATTTTCCTTAGCTTCGATATGATCAAAAAAAATCGATTTTCAATAGTAAATTGTTGATAAGGCAATTATACTTGAACACTATCTCCACCCGTCCTACTACAGCAAATATGGTTTTGACCTGCCCGATTCGGTTATCGAGCCCTACACAAATTATATCGTACTGTAGGTATATGTACATCAATGTATTATTATTCTGCTGCATTTTTGAAATCCTGAATAAAGCTACCAAAAACGTTATTTTAATAAGTTTGGTAGACGAAATTCCGTTGAAGATTCTAAGCGTTATAATTGCATATTACATTTTCTCTCCGGTGCATTTTAGGCCATTTCTCTACGATATTTTTAAACTGAGGATGAAGCGAGAGTGTGCACATCGAACGCTTTAAAACATCGCATCACAAAGTCATGCCATACCGGTTGCATAGCACGTAGGCTGTGTTCAAGTTTCTTCCATTTGCCCGCCTTGCCGTGTTCAGCGGGCTTATGTACGTAGTGGAGTCGGCTACTAAACTCATACTGCAGCGATGCTTTATTTGCATTTGAGCTTTTCCTACTAGAAGTAGCTAACAAAAATATAATGCACCCAAAAGAGAAGTGTGTTGTTGAAAATTTGCTAGCTTTGAAATACATTGTAGTATTGATAATATATGTGGTAGGTAGAACAATGTCAAGCATAACGCAACATTTTATCTGCGTCGTAGCCTGATAGTCAACATTTACAACATAAAAACAACAGTCAAGGAAAGTAATATTACTATAGTTTGACCCTTTTCATAAAAATAAACGGATGGTTTTAAATTATATTTTATGAAAAGATTCAATATGGGTATATTTGAATTGAAATAAATTCGAACTTCGGGTGTGCACATTTGACAATGACAAGCTTCGAGCCAGTCTTCTGGTTTAGCTATACTTTCAACTTGCCTCACCTAAGCCTAAAGCAACTGATGCAACATCATCAGCAGTTCTGCTAGCACCAGCATTCCTACCAGATAGCTACAACTTTGTCGAATAACGATGCACTTTCATCTGCAGGGACAGAGTCATTGAAGGCTGCAACAGCACCAACAACAACGGCTGCGGCACGTCGAAGATGGAAAACGCGATGCAGCCTACATTCGTGAGTATTCTGAAAACTGGGGAATAAGTTGTAAGGGTGGTATTCATTGTGATAAATTTGATATGTATTATCATTGGTTAAAATTCGATCTCCAAGTACGAAAATTCAAAGTAATTTATCTTAAACCATAGCAGCAGAATGTCTGTTTTTGTGTATAATTACGATTTTCCAGAAGACAACTACACACAATCTCACAAATCAATACGCTTGCAAAATCCTGATACAACATGGAGATATTTATGTTCATGCTAAATAGCAACTACAATATAAATCAATGATAAAATTATTTTATTAAAAGTTAGAAAACACATTTCGCCCAAACTGTTGCATACCGTACATCATCCCGAACATTCTCCCTCAAAGGAAGCGCTTTTAATTAATATAAATTCTTGCAGGCTTCCGTTCACCGTCCTCGACAGATAAGCACAATGGCAGCCATCAAACGGACAGGTTCCGGCTCTGGCAGGGCGGATCTTGTGCTACTGCGGCAAAAATATGCCGGAACAGAAGTTCACTTTCGTCAGGAATCATCCTTGGCCCTCATGACAGGAACTAGAAGGCCTGATTCAATGAATGAAAACAATGCCGGAATATTTAATCAACCTATTCAACTACCGCTGCCCGTTCAAATACCCGATCCGTATGCTAATTCAGTTCCACTCCATGGGCAGGCTCCCATGCAGAGGCTTCCCAGTCAATTGCAAACCCAACCGCCACTACAGTTCGATATGGCACTATCACAAAAGGCTGATTATCTACAGCGACAGCAGCAGTTTCAAATCCAGCAAACGAACAGCGTAAAGCATGGTGGCGTAAATCAAAAACACTTGCCAACCGTGTCCCATCAGACAGGCTCGGCAATGGTTGTGACCCGACTGCCAAAACAGCACCCGAACTACAAAATGGCACCCAAATCGTTGAACGACATTTACGAGAAGCACTTGTTGAGTCAAACACAGTTCGACGGTGGTGGTTCCGGACCATCATCGAACAACCCCGTACTTATTCAACCGCCGAAAGAGACCACCATCCATCGGATGAAATCATCGCTGTCGATGGTAGCGCCGACCGCCAGCGGCCACCAGGCGCCATCCAATCAGACCAATAAATTGTCCAAAGACCACGGTCCGGTTAATTTATACGAATCGATTCGAGGCAATTATCATATCTATGAAAAAATTGATCCAACCAGTGTGACGGCGGCAAAACGCAGCTCCCGAGTGGAGCAGTATGTGCGACCTCCGCCTCCACTGCAGCCGCGACCAAAGTCACTTCCGGTTGGAGCCAGCGCTGGTGCTGCGGCCAATCTGTTGTCTGCTAGTCAAGTGACCCAACGTGTTCCGCCGAGGCCGTCCTCTGACATTCCGTACAAACTCACCAGTCCGGATGTTCTGCGGGCTATGAAGAGCCCTATCGGAGCGGGTCTTTCGCCGATTTCGGAAAAACCAGCCACTGCGTTCTCCGCCATTCCGGTCTATGGCGGTGCGGGCACCGCACCGGGTGGTGGCGGGAATGCACATAAATCAGTCATTACGGCGGACAAGATCAACATTGCCCTGGAGACGGCGAAAGCGCTCGCAACGGCAGCGTACATCGAGAGGTAAGTTTTTTGCTTTTGGGTGGGAATATTGTGGAATTTGATGGTGCGACAGTTGAGGGGCCCATAGAATCGTATATGAAAAGGGCAGAGTAGATCAACGTCAGATTCGGTTTCCGTTTGATAATGGCACTTTGGTGAATTATGACTTGAGATTGTAGTTACTAAAAAAAATGGAGAAAATATGGTTAAACCTTGGGTTGAACAAAACTATTTAGAATATCCAGCCTAGGCCGTAGGACTGAAAACCTCCCAAATAAAGAAAAAAAAACTGTTTAGAAGGATAGAAAACGATCAATAGTATGCTTATTTTGTTATGGTGCAAAAATGGTAGATCTAGAATACAGTAAACTTGACGCTTGATATTTACATTATCGTATATATGTTCAAAATGGAACACCATTTGTTTCAGAAACCTTCTATGACAATAATCGAGATTAACATTTAATTGTAGTAGTGCTACGGTTTTTAAGAATAAACTTTTCCATTTACACTATTTACGACTAGTAGAGAACAGTATTAATATTATGATAAAGCAATATATTTTTGGTAAACAGAATGTATCATTTTGAAGAAAACAATGTGCTATTATCTTTAAGTATTGCAACAATTTGACGGAGCCTCGTTCGCTGTAAAAAGTTGAACGGAACTCCAATGCTTTAAAAAGTAATCAGATATCACCACGATATTCTCTGAAGAAAAAGTATGCGAATTTGTCAACATTTTTCTCGGCAACGACGCGAATCGGCTTGATAATTTTTTATCCTTACTTTAGTTCTAGATTTTTTGTTTGTTTCTAGTTTTTTAAGTGTTTTTTAAAAGAATTTTTCTATTTTTTTTTTCAGAGTAAGAAATTTTCTAAATTTTCACAGGAAATTCTTTCGAAAAAAAATCTTTCAGATTTCCACAATAAATACTTTGTAGTTTCCGAAGAATATTCTTTTGATTTTTTATTCTTTAAGATTTCCTCTAAATTCTTTTTCCAAGTTAGAACGAAAATGTTTCCAGAATTTCTTCAGGATTATGTTTTTTATTAATGAGCATTGTTTAGAATTTCAACATGAAACTCTTTTAAGGCATTGTGGGGTTTGAGTAAGTAACCATCAACGTGTGGTTGTAAATCAACATCTTAGCGTGTCAATCGATGAGCAGCAAGCCATGACTCGGCCTCTTCTCGTCAGATCTCCGTGGCGGAGCGCTGCTGTCATTGCTTTTCGCTCCGGCCATTTGGGTCCACACATTTTGGCGATCCTGCCAGGTTTTATCTTTGGATCCTGATGCTGATTTCAAAAGGTGAGTTGAATTCAAGTGGTTAATGTGTTAAAATATTCGATGGTTTGAGAAATACAAGGCAGGTGGCTTGCATCCATAAAGCGCGTTTAGAAGACTACTGAAAAATGGATTGTGGTGTGGAAAATCACGAAGCGCGTCTGGAAGACCGCTGGGAAATTGTTTACGGTTTAGAAAATCATAAGCGCGGCTGGAAGGCAGCTGATAAATTGATTGTCGATTGGAAAATGCGTGTCTGGAAAACTGCTAGAAAATGGATTGTAGTTTAGAATATTGCAAGACACATCTGGAAGGCTGAGAAAAGGGTTGATGATCATGAAAATCCCAAGGTCGTGGAAACATTAATTTTTATTAAAATAAATTTAGTTTGAAATGTATACACTTGGAAGCTTCAGTGAATATGAAACTACCAAATACGCTACTTCTAACGAAAACTGAGAGATATGAAAAACTTTTTGGAAGTTTACTTTGGAATTCACTGACTTTGTAGCTATAGCGGATCAGGTATCCGAAATTCACGAAGTTAAAAAACGTTTCCACCATTCACAAAGCTATTAGTTTGGAGTTATTGACTAATAGTACTAGTTAGCAAAAGTCTAAAATTTGAATATGATACCTCATTCAAGTATGATATCTCTACGAAATTGTACAAAAATATCATTTTCTAAGCGATTCAACATCGATATGTTGAAGGTCAGCTTGATGGTGTTATAAACACAAGGCTGATAATTGGATTAAAGTGATTATACAATGAAGCCAGAAATCGGCCATTTTGTAAACCACGTGCTTTTCCATTTTTTTTTCAAGGGCACGAGATGAAAGAACCATGACGCGTATGAGGCTGAAATAATGGTAGATCTTTTGCTTAGTTATGCTGAACAATCATAATTCGAGTTTCGGCACTGTACGAAAACTATTAGGGGAGATGCGGTCAATATGCGCCCCCTAAGCAAATCTCTTAATTTAATAATGATTTTATCCGAAATAATGTAATTTCGAAGTGTTTATCCATAATCTAGCATATCAGTCATTACATTATTGGTCCAACAACTTTTAGGAAAAATCAACAATATTGCAAGAAAACGATTTTATTCCAAAATAATGCATTTTCATTGAAAATGAACGACGCTGGGTAATATGCGCCGCCCAAAAATGATAATCAAAATATTCCAATATTTTTCACTGAAATAGTCACACTATTTTGCAAAAGATAAGTGTCAGTCTTATATTTTAAGGTAGTCAATATTTTAGATTATAATAAAAAAGAGGAGAAAATATTTTTTGTATGTGAAGAAAAAGCATTGTTGACATAAGCTCCGAAATTGCATCGGAAAGAGTCAGAAAAACTTTTTATTTTTTAAAATTTAAACACAGAGTTTTCGACAAAGTTTTTTTACGTAACGGCTTACAAATGTTTTTGAGACAAAATTTGGGGTAATAACCAAGAAAACGTGGTGGCGTATTTTACCCAACCGGCGCATTTCATACGTATCTCTCCTACGCCAGATTTGGAGTTTTGGAAATGTATGTAGATAAACGTTTGGTGAATTTGAAATTTATCACGGGATTCATTCTATAATCACCTTAAATGGACGGAAGTAGACGTTTAGATTATTGCTACAATTTATAATGTTTCTTGAGAGATCATTGATTATTGCTTTCGACTGTGATTGATTATTGACGACGGTATTTTTCGGCTCTTTATGATAAGCTAAAACGGGTTTTGCGGGTCCGACGTTTCGGTGTTTATTACACCTTCTTCAGGGATTTCTAGAACAAAACGCAGCCTTTAAATCCCTGAAGAAGGTGTAATAATGTAAACACATAGTTGACGATAGTTGATAGTTGACGCAAAACCCGTTTTAGCTTATCATAAAGACTGAAAGAGCCGCAAAATACCGTCGTCAATCTTGAGAGATCAATATCATAACACTCGTTAACATTTAAACGATACAATCTAATAACTTCCATATCGTTGTTCTATGATTTTTTTCTTTTATTCATGTGAATTTTTAAAATTTTTAGGTTCTTCACTCTCAAGTGGTCGGGGTTCAGCCAAACCGCACCAAGCGGCATTTTGACTGACTTGTGATATTTCGTTCGCAAAAGGAAAATGAAAAGTATTTCATGTCAATTCATGTATACATTTATTGTAGAAGATCCTCAGCTATGGCGTTTAGCGATGTCCGATGCGATTTGTGATTAAATGAATCAGTTACACGAAAACTTTGGGAAAAATATTGGCGCTTGGTGTGATTTGGCTGAACCCCGACCAAATGTTCTGCGATTGAAAATCGTGGACAAGTTTTTTTAGAGTTCAGTTTTCAAAGAAATTCATCAGTTTCTCAAATGCAATATGTTCAATGTTCGGTCTCGCTGACTAGAATGCACTTTGTCTTCGATGCATTCACCACCAGTTCAACTTTTGATGCTTTACGTTTCAGGCGGGTGTACATTTCTGCCACCTTTGCAAATGCTCGGCCGACAATGTCCATGTCATCCGCGAAACAAATAAATTGACTGGATCTGTTGAAAATCGTACCCCGGCTGTTACACCCTGCTCTCCGCATGACGCGTTCTAGCGCAATGTTGAACAACAGGCACGAAAGTCCATCACCTTGTCTTAGTCCTCGTCGCGATACGAACGAACTGGAGTGTTCGCCCAAAATCTTCACACAGTTTTGCACACCATCCACCGTTGCTTTGATCAGTCTGGTAAGCTTCCCAGGGAAGCTGTTCTCGTCCATAATTTTCCATAGCTCTACGTGGTCTATACTGTCGAATGTCGTCTTGAAATCATTGAACAGATGGTGCGTTGGGACCTGGAATTCACGGCATTTTTGAAGGATTTGCCGTACAGTAAAGATTTGGTCCGTTGTTGGGCGGCCGTCAACGAAGCCGGCTTGATAACTTCCCACGAACTCATTCACTAATGATGACAGCAGGGTTCGTATTGCTCACTCAATCTCAGGAGCATATGATTTTCCCTCACGAAAGTTTTCGGGGAGAAATCGCTTTTCGGGAAAGAAGAATAGCCTGGAGAGTGATAACAATTTTTCGCTCACTTCGATTGCCGCTAAACGTTGGTTTGCTCTTTTTCTTTCATATTCGAATCTTTTCGTGGCATCATCAATGCAAATGGTAGTAGCTTATGTGGAACAAATAACTTAACGCTTTCATACAGATAGCGTGGTGGTGTAGCTAAAGTAAGCGCATCCCCACAGCTATTATTGTTACTATTCTGGGTTCGAATCCCGGCGCGGCCATACAATTTTGTAATTGTTCTGCGATAATTCTCGCGAAAAGTGAGTGAGAGGTAAAAGTAATGAAACGAAAAAGGATTTTCATATAATAGGCAAGATTTTCGTTCATCTTCCAATGCTAATTCTAGAGAAAAGATTGATGGGTGAAAGATGATCCTCAACATAAACAACGAAACAAGATTTTCCCTTGGCTCGAAAAAACGCTTGCTTTGGTCTCATTGAAACGAAAAGTCGAAACCCTGGATGACAGACGTCGGAAGATCATCTGGGATATCACTTTGTAGGCGACATTAAGGATGGTGATCGCTCGAAAGTTCTCACACTCCAGCTTGTCGCCTTTCTTGTAGATGGGGCATATAACCCCTTCCTTCCACTCCTCCGGTAGCTGTTCAGTTTCCCAGATTTTGACTATCAGTTTGCTAGCTTTTCCGGGCCCATCATTGGTCTTTAGCTGTTGGATGGCATCCTAAACTTCCCTCAAGGTGGGGGTTGGTTGGCTTCCATCGTCCGCTGAACTGACGTAGTCATCTCCTCCGCTGCCTTGACTTTCACTGCCTGTACTCTCAGCGCCATTCAAATGTTCCTCGTAATGCTGCTTCCACCTTCGATCACCTCACCACACGTTCGTCCGTCAAGATGCTCCCATCCTTATCCCTGCACATTTCGGCTCGCGGCACGAAGCCTTTGCGGGATGCGTTGAGCTTCTGATAGAACTTGTTATATCGTAATCATTCCCAACGTAAAATGAGAGAATGAAGCGTTTTATCATAGCTTTTCGGTAGGAGCTGCCCATCCGATTTTGCTTTGTTTTCACACATGTATTCGAGTGCGCTAGACTTGTTTTCATGTGATGATGCTAAGAGGGTTTTCCATGGAATTCATAAAGTTTCGCTAGGACATTTTTTAATCGCTTTCAATTTTAAATTCTTGAAGACCAAAATCTGATGTTACATAAGGCTACCTTCGAGCGTCAAATCCTATGAAAAAAATATTGTACTTTTCTCTACTTAAAATACATATGAAGCACCAGAGCTTTAACCCTGGACGTCATCTCGAAATCTTCTAAATTTAAATCTATAAGCTGCATGTATGAACTCGGTATTAACTATAAGCGAGAATATTTCTTAAAGCATCGACAAAAATCAAACAACCACGAATGTTGTTCTGTCTGTATCAGTAAGTTTTACAAAAATTCAGACTGCAATTCGCATAAAAGTTTTCCAATTGTATTGTTTCACATACAAAACGAATTTTGCTCAAAAAATAGAGCAGGAAAAATAAATCTTTATTTTGATTTTCAAAGCAATAATTTAAAATAATTCATATTCTTTATGGCAGTTGAGCCATAAATTATTGATCCCAAACACTCCTATCTTGATCATTTCCATTAGCTTCCTTTAAATCGCGCCGGAGCGCATCCATTTATTTTACATACGGCGGTTATTCAGCTCTGACAAAAAATAATTATGTCACTCTGGTTAAGTTTTTTTTTCTGCGTAATCAAAATAAACAAAAAGCAATGAACATACAACTGAAAGTGCGAATACTTCATCGGTCAAGACAAAACCATTCACTTAATTAGGATACTTAAGTTCTGTAAAACATCTCAAGGAAGTTTAGCAATATTTGAAGATCTCAGGCGCAGAAATATATGCACTGCACAGGTATGTATATCAACAAACCTCACATAAACAGCCAAAAAATCAAAGATACAAATACAAAATTGTTTTGTTCAAGTGATTGACACTTTTTAATGATCCATGCGCTTCTATTTGACACCCAAAAAATGGCGTTGAAACAGATTTATTTTGAAAACTCCATAAAAAGCTTATCCGCGACCGCCCGCCCTGCATCCTTATCTTCCTCCTTTAAACTCCTCCTCTTGGACAACCTGAGCGTTCAATTCTCCTATGATGATTTTAACGTTGTGGCGTGGGCAGCTGTCGTACTTACGTTCCAGCTGCGCGTAGAATGCGTTTTTATCATCATCAGTGCCTTCGGAGTGTGGGCTTTGGACGCTGATTATGCTTTAGTTTCAAAACCGGCCTTTGATCAACAACCTGCACATTCTCTGATTGATCGCAGCCTTTGTATATCGCCCATCACTATAAAATCTGTTCCCACCTTGTGTGTGTTGCCGCAGCTCTAGTAGATGGAATGATTACCTTCAAAAGTTTGTAGCAATGTTCCCTTTCAACGAACCTCCTGCAGCGCTACGATGTCGAATCCACGGTCCTTGAGCACATCGACGAATATTCGTATACTCCCGATGAATTTGAGAGATTTGCAGTTCCAAGAACCGAGTTTCCAATCGCTTTTCGTCGCAGTAGTCCTCGCCGATTGTACCGGTCCGTATTCTTTCGCTGATTATTCGATGCTGATTTTTTTAAGCGCTGGCTTGCATGGCCTGACACCAATCCCCTAAATTTCCGGTGAACCGTTTTGTACAATTATGCTTAGAGTCCCTTGCTATCACTCGGGCGATGATTAGCCGCTCCTAACATAGAGAACAAATGCTCGATCAGATTTGTACCCCGGAGAAGAGCAGCCCCTCTCCCCTTCTCCTTGTGAGCATACGACCATATCTCCTGCCGGGATTGGCTACTCGTTCTTCCCTAAGGTCGATCAGCATCACGAGGAGGTAGGGCTAGGAGTTGCTGGGTAAGAGGCTAAGGACCGCGAGGTGGGGTCTATTTCATTCCTTCAGGTACGCGAAGTACCAATGGTACGCTTTACCTAGCATTTGCCGTGCTTTTAATTATTGATTGAAATTAGTCATTTTTTGAATAACCATAATGATTTGCAAGATTTCTCTTGTTAAAGTGATGTGATGTTTCACCCGAGCTAATAGTCATTTAAAATGACTTTCTCATAAATAAGGCTTTTTTATAGCCCATTCGGTGATTTTGTTTTAATTTATCAATCGTGCTATTGTGTGGGATATAGAAAGGATGAATTTCCCATAATTCAGAGCAATTTCCACTCAAGACGATGATCCACCCCCACATTTTCCGAACCTAATGCTTCCTGTGTGATGAATTGGATTCTAATCCTACAAATCTTCGAGAAAACAAATAGCGCATGCATCCACCAAAGACGCTCAATGATGTTCACCACTCAGAACAACTGTGTTTATTTTCTCGCCATAGAGTGTCTCAAAATAATGCTCTTCCGCCTTGTTTAGCTGATGCCCGCCGCCACTTCCAAAGTCAACCCAATAAATAACATAAATGTTTCCCATAATGAACCAACACATTCGGTTCGATTTGTTTCTTAGGCAGAGAACGCATCGTCATCATCATGCTTTCCCTGTCTCCCTGAACTGCTTCTGGCGATGCTTTGTTTGCTTACCAGCGCTTCAAGGTAACAAATATTTAGTGTCTAAGCAATCTTCCGACATGTAACCAATCTCCAAGGTAAGATATTGTAAGCCCGAACGTAAACCTGCGTCTGCTCAGGAGGGGGAAGATGCAATGAATGGGTGTCACCGCGCATCAAGTGACTTCCCTACACAAAAGCCACAAGCCGCATCAACTTGTAACTAGCGAAAGGTTCTAATTTCGGAGTGAAATTAGTTACGCCAACAAAGCATCAAAACATACTAAACACAAACGACATGCCACAATAAATTTACACACTCTTCAGTTTCGGATTCAATTAGGCGCTTCCTGCTCCCCTTCTGTGTGTCATCCCGTCTAGTGTGAATGCATCTCACACAGTTCTGAACTGAACCGCATGTACGTTGATATTTAGCGGTATGCGATATCGATATTGATGTGAATCCTGATCGACAACACTTGTTGTAACTCAACAAGGGTCTTCACAGTGTTTTAAGTAAGAAATACACTTTCCTGTCAATAATAATTATCAATAGTGGAATGACAATAAACAATAAGAGCCTGAATCCATCATGGAAAACGCAGAAATCTGATGAATTTGTCCTGAAATAAAATCTTGAATACAATGCACACACGTTGCATACCCCTAGCAAAGATAATGAAAACAAAGTCAGATCTAAGTTGAAGAGATCTTTCCACCAACGAAGCCGACAAAATCTTCCACCAAGGAATGCCTGTGGCGAAAGTTTTGATTCGGTTTCTCAAATTTGATGGGAACCCAGAGAGATGCTGTCTAGCGGAGTGGGTGTAGAACAGCCTGATGGAAATCGCTTTTCCATCAGGCCAGGCCGTTTGTTTCTCCATAGACTCGGTTCATCGGAATGGAATTTGGACGCGTTTGAGAATTCGTTGCATGGTTGTTGGTGAAAACTTTAGGTTTGATGGAGTTGTGTTGATTGATTTCCCAATGCGGTGCGGAATAATTTCTTGAAAGTTGTCTGCAAAGGTGAAAGAAGATTATTCATTATTTATAGGCATAATTCTGATTTAAACGCTTCACAATCGAGAATTTATTGGATTTGAAATTTCTGCATAACTCCAAACATATGTTTGCGAATATTTGTATGATTGCATATAGCGGAACTGTGTCGGCTTGCAGTCCATTATAGGTCGTAACTTCATAAAAATATTACCTTCCACTGCTGATCTTCGGTTCAGCAAATAATAACGCATTTATTCTTTGCACTTCAATCCTAAGTAAGATCTTATTAAGAAAGTGCTAATAACAGATGACAAAGAAAAACGACTCCCATAAATCATAAGTTTTAATTGGTTGGCGACACGATTCGGAATACCGTTCCAGATCAACTTTTGTACATATGTTTATCGTAGTGTAAAAGTGTAATGTTTTTAAAACTATGGAAATTCTCACTTTTGTGAAAGAAGTTCATTGTCGTAGGATACTTCACAAAGAAAATTATAAGGGTTGTGTACACATACGGACATGACCGTACAATATAAACTACATACGTAAAACATGATGCATTATCCAATATTTTTGACATTCCATTAATCAAATACGGAAACAGTAAGGAATTTCACCTGGTTATGTCCCAAATAGAAAGTGACAAAACAAACATATCTCTCTTCTTCCTCTTCTTTCTTTTTTTTTTTGATGACTGAAAAAGCCATCTGGTTCCGCTGAAAATGTCATTTTCGGAACGGGTAATTAAACCTTTTCTAACAAATGACTTTTTCAACAAAAGGATGTGTTCGGTCGAACGTCATTTTTGTTCATATCTTCATATAACATTTGCAGTCAAATGGCCCTTTCTTCCGAACATCCAGTTGGCTAAACGACATTTTCGTCCGAATGACTCAAGCGGCCAAATTACCAGTTGACCATTTCGGCCAGATGGGTTTCGGCCTAACGGTTTGTTGTGCCGAGGGACATATTCGGACTAACAACTTTCGACCTTTCGTGGCCATGATTTCCAGCCTTTTCTACCAATCGACCGGCGAATTTTTCGGCAAAATGATCGAATGTCTATATCGGCCGAATAACATAAGCTAAAAAAATTCGGGCAAATGCCCATTTAGGCCAAAAGGCAATTTTGACCAAACAGCATTTCAAGCCCAATGACCTATTCGGCAAGACGAATTCATCGGGCGAATGACGAAAAATTCTCTAGAGTTTCAACGAAATGTTTTGGCATAGCATAGCATAGTTACGGTGTCCTTCGTAGATTGGTCACTAGTGATACTCATGTTTTTCTTTTGAAATCCTTATTCAGTTTGCTATCAGAAATCAAGGTGGGTGTGGTCCTTGATTTCAATCAATGATACTTACTTGATACTTGATGGGCTAAACCTCTTCGATAAACCTACGCCGAATGGAGTATCCTTCTCCACTGGACTCGATCCTGGGCCAATCGCTTCCAGTCGCCCTGAACATTGAGCACCCTCAGGTCCTCTTCAACTGCAAAAAGCCATCATGTACGCGGCCTCCCATGAAGCCTGCGGCCTCTTCCGGGTTCTCTACTAAATATTATCTTCGCTTGACGTTCTTCCGGCATACGAACAACGTGACCAGCCCACCGTAGTCTGCTGTGTTGAATAAGCTTAATAATATCCAGCCCTTTATACACCTGGTCCAATTCGTGATTCATGCGGCGCCGCCAGATACCGTTCTCCTGTTTACCGCCGAGTATTGTCTGCAAAACCTTACGCTCAAACACTACGAAAGCTCTCCGATCAGCCTCCTTTAACGTCCATGTTTCATGGCCGTATAAAGCCACCGGAAAAATCAGAGAAGTATACAGCGCGAGTTTTGTTTTCGTTTGCAACCTACGGGACTTAAGCTGGTTACGAACTCCGTAATAAGCCCTATTTGCAGCAGCAATACGCCTTTTCACCTCGCGGGTAACATCATTATCGCACGTCACTAATGTTCCAAGATACACAAATTCTTCTACCACTTCAAATTTTTCATCATCCAGCACCATTTCGCTACCACCACCACTAATGAACCCACGTTGATTGCCAGCGACCATGTACTTCGTTTTGCTGGTATTGATCATGAGTCCAATCCTACCTGTCTCCCTCTTAAAAGGCACAAAAGCCAATCCCGATAATATCGATATCGTCCGCAAATCCCAGGAGCATATGCAGCATATGATTTTTTGATAATGGTAACGCTGCTTTGCATACCAGCTCTCCTAATCGCTCCCTCGAGCGCTATATTGAACAGTAGATTCGAGAGTGCATTACCCTGCTTTAATCCATCTAAGGTAACAAATGACGTCGATATTTCATCCGCAACCCTTACACTTGATTTCGATCCGTCCAACGTTATAAGCCGTATCAGTTTCGCCGGAAAACCATGTTCAAGCATAATTTGCCGTAATTCATTCCGTTTCATTGAATCGTATGCCGCCTTGAAATCAATAAACAGATGGGGCTAGGGACAAAAGGTCGAAAGACAAAAGGTCGAAAGGACAAAAGGTCGAAAGACAAAAGGTCGAACGGACAAAAGGTCGAAAAGGACAAAAGGTCGAAAGGGACAAAAGGTCGAAAGGACAAAACGTCGAATGGGACAAAAGGTCGAAAGAAACAAAAAAAAATAAGAAGACGAAAGGGACAAAAGGTCGAAATAGACAAGAAACTGAAACGGAGAGAATCAATTTCGCACCAGAGTTGGCCTACACAGTTGGCAAAAACTCTGCTATTTTATTTTACACAATGATTAACAATTAAATAAAATTAATTTAGTGAGTACTACTAATAGATGGATGTTTTAGTTTTCAAAATGTCACTTTGATTTGTCAAAATGGCGCATGCCGCACATCAAATACACCGGCGTGTATTACACGCAGATGTATTTCAAATACACGCGTCTGCGTGGCTAAAGCGTTTTAACAGATTTAAATGGCATTTAGAAAACCTAGATATCCATCTATTATTTGCACTCATTGAATGAATTTTATTTAGTTGTTAAAAATAGTGAAAAATAAAAGGACAATTTTTTGCCAACTGTATAGAACAACTCTGTCTCGATCTATACAAGTTTTATTCATTTCCAAATTCAACAATCTATTTTATCTCTAACAGAACTATCTAGATATTCATAATATTGTTTCATAGTAATTACTCCTTCTTTGAAAATTGCTCATTCTTCAACTTTGATTAATGAGATAAGTGTGTTATTTCTGCTTGAAGTTAAATGCATTTCACAAATTCCTTTGGAATACACAAAACTTGTTATCAACTTGTTCTTGATTGAACTTTTATCACTTTCGACCTTTTGTCCTTTTCGACCTTTTGTCCCTTTCGACCTTTTGTCCTTTTCGATCTTTTGTCCCATTTGACCTTCTGTCCTTTCGACCTTCTGTCCCTTTCGACCTTTTGTCCTTTCGACCTTTTGTCTTTTCGACCTTTTGTCTTTCGACCTTTTGTTCTTTCGACCTTTTGTCTTTCGACCTTTTGTCATAGATTCAAATAGATGATGTGTCTGCAAGTTGTACTCCCGGAATTTATCAAGGATTTGTCTCAGGGTAAACATTTAATCCGTCTTTGATCGGCCCTCACGAAAACCTGCTTGGTATTCGCCGACGAAGGACTCTTCAAGCGGTCTCAATCTGTTGAACAGAATACGGGACAAAATTTTGTTCGCCGAATGAAGGAGGGTTATTCCTCGGTAATTGGCGCACTCCAGTCTGTGCCCTTTCTTAAAGAGAAGGCAAATGAGGCCGTCCACCCAGCTAGCATACAGCTTGTCCATTGTCGCTAATATTTTTTCTGCTCACCGATGCACCGTCACTTCCACTATTCAACAAAGTCTCGAAGTGTTGCTTCCACCTGGCAGCCACTTCGGTTTTATCTGTCAGTTTTATCACATGACAGGAGATGGCGCTGTCTTTCTCCGCATGCCATTGACAGACTCATGAAACCTCCGCATATCGTTCTGCTCCATTTTTCCTGCGACTCGCCAATCACTTGTTCTTCATATTCTTTCTTCTTCCTGCGGTGGGTTCGTTTTTCGGCTGCTCTTGCTTTCTTGTACCGATCTCTATTCGATCGGGTACTCGACACCAACATCCAGCTTCTGGCAACGTTCTTCTCGTCTGTCACTCTCTGACACTCCACATCGAACCAACCCGTCCTGGGTCACCTCTGTGCAGTGCCTACCACTTCTCGTGCTGTTGTGCTCACCGCTCCATAGATCGACTCCCATAGATCGTTGATGTTGTCGCTAACGTTGATTGCACTTATCCGTTCGTCGAGCTTCTGGCGGTACTCAGCCGATATTCCTTCCGCCGACAATCGCTGGATATTGTAACGCATCGTTCGCTGTGATCTTTCGTTCGATACAGTTGACAACCGTGATCGAATTTTACTGACAACGAGGTAGTGATCAGAGTCAATGTTCGGACCTCTGAATGTCCACACATCGATAACATCCGAGAAATGGCGCCCATCCACCAGAACATGGTCTATCTGGTTGCAAGTTTTACCATTTGGGTGTCTCCAGATGTGCTTTCGGATATTTTTTCGTGCGAAGTAGGTGCTACTGATGGCCATCCCTCTGGCAACAGCGAAATTTACTAGCCGTAGGCCGTTGTCATTGGTAGCGGAGTGAAGGCTCTCTCTACCAATTATGGGACGGAAAAATATCCTCTCTACTGACCTGAGCGTTAGCGTCTCCGATTACAATTTCCACGTCATGCTTTGGGCACTCTCCATAGGCTTTATCAAAACATTCATAAAACGTGTCCTTCACATCGTCGGATTTATCGTTTGTCGGTGCGTAAACGTTGATTAGGCTGCAATTGAAGAACTTGCCCCGTATTCTCAACACACAGATTCGTTCGCTAATGGGTTTCCACCGCATCACTCGCTTCATCTGCTTGCCTACCACTACGAAACCAACTCCATGCTCTGCTTTTCAGCCGCCGCTGTGATAGATGTTATACTTGAATGCAGTGTTGGTCGTGGGGTCCACGGCTTGGAATTCACGTTCTCTGGATCTGGGCCATCGGACTTCTTGAATAGCGGCCACGTTCACTCCAACCTTCTGCAGTTCACGAACCAGAAGGCTCACTCGTCCAGGTTCATTTGGGGTCCTGACATTCCAGGTACCGAGTTTCCATTCATAGTCCTTATTTCGTTGCCAGGTCGGTTGCCAAAAATAACGTACTTTTTTTCTTCTATTTCAATTTTCCGTGGTATTTGAGAGGCTTCAGTATACTACCCTACCGGGGTCGCATTACCTACGTCGCGCTGGTGGTGCTGCCACCTTAGGCATAGCTGACGCGATATATCATTTCGTTAATCAGCCGCTGGGTACCAGGTAGACGCTGTTTGAGCCGCACCTTCTGGTGAACAGACGCTCGAGACGTACCTTCTCACTCTAGCTGATGTCAGAAGGACAACAGTGCCCAGGCTGCACTACCAGCTAAGTACACAACCCTTAGCTGGCGGTCTTTTGTCATCGAACGACCAGTGGAAGCGTGAGATAGGAACTTGTGGGGACCAGAGCTCTGTTGGGCGCTCCTTTCTTGACGTCAACCCACCATTTTGTAGCTCAATCTAGGATAAAAAATCACAAAAGCATGAGGATTAATACTACTAGCTACGCCCATATTCACTGTAACCGAAATATAGCTCAATAAAGAAAATAGCTCAATAATATTAAATGTTGATTAGATAGCAAAATGAGATATGGACATGATTGACATAAGAGATAGAAAATCAAGTCATGCTATTTGTAAGAAGTGATTCATATATCCATTGCATATCTTGATATTTTAATGATGTTTGGGTGCAAATTTTTGATAGTTGTGGCCTGTTCTTTTATCTCATGTATTAATCAATATCAAGTCCATATCATGTTTTGTGATTCTGTTCATGGCTTCTGCCCGGTTACTTGTTACTTGTTCTAAAGGTGAGTCCTTTGTCTTTTTATATATGTACGTCTACGACTACGGTTCTATGCCTTTTTTATCCAATATATACTCAACATGAATTTTAATACTTATTAACCAAACTCATTATGCTTGAAATATGAAGAATGTCTGAAATTTGTATCCGAACGGTACCCACATTAAAATCGTGCGTTCTTCCACCAGCAAAAACGTACGTCAAATCTTCGCTGCCACGGAGAAAATCCTCATGAGACATCAGCAGGGTAAAAAATTACATATTCTCGCCATTTTCATCTTCTTCCCCCAGAAGTGCAACTCATAAACAGGCACAATTAACGACATTTATCATTCCCACCGTTGGCGTCGGTGTACGACAGGGTGGAGGCGCCCAACCGAACTGTTTGTTTTCCATTTCACACTTGGCTTAACGCCGAATGAATTAATTTTCCACCAACGAGGAACATCTTGCACTCAGACAAATGGTGCCACAGTTTGGATTGAATTTCTGACAAATTTTCATAAAATTCTCCCAAATTGGAAATAATACCCGGCGACGATTGTGGTCCCATATTGGACACATTCACGCAAACCGCACATTTATTCCGTCGGAGTCGTCGTCGTCGTCGTCGTCGGTATGCATCATCATGCATTCTCCAGTCGCGAAGCCGTGTGTCCTGTCCGCCATATGGAAATGAATGCGCGGAAAAAATGAGCATTAAATCGAAACCGGTGGAGTGAAGTCAAAAGTGCAGACCATAAATTTACTAGCATTTTGTTGTGACATTCATAGAATATTTTAACGACGACATTCCCGGCAAGTTTGAAAACAAACCACACCACACACCTCCGTACTCGTTACTGCGGCTGCTACTTTTCCGGAGTTTTTTTTTTCCCGGGCCGAGTTCATCCACTACAATTGTTGAACAACTATATGGAAACATTTTCCAAATGACTGCTGAGTTTTACATCTCATTCCATTAATGGGCAAGGGCCTCGTGCTGTGACGGCTGCCTTTTGTTAAATTCGTTGTTATGTTGCTTTTATTTTTTTCAATGTTTCACAGTTTTATTTTACGTAAATCACAGATCATTCAAATCGTAATAACAAAGAAATCCTAAAATGCTGTGTCTCGTAGTAGAGTGAATTCTATAGAGTAGAGGAAAACACACTTTTAAAACATTAAAAACTGTATCTGTACTGCGAATTGTAGTGAAGAAATTGTTGAAGAAATCAAAGTTTTCCATTGAAAAAAATATATAATTTCCATAAATAAATCAATATTAGAAATAAACAATAGGGTGGCTCAAAAACACTTTTTCAAATTTTTTGATTGGCCCTCTTATTCGGTTCTATTTGATGCCCTGATGCTCTGGACAAAATTTCAGCCAAATCGGTCATCGTTTGGGCGGTGCTAAACTCTTTGGAAGTTTATATGGAAAAATGTATACAGAAACATCCAAAAACAGTGATTTGCAGTATTTACGATCAAGGACAATGATACTGATTCAGTTCTTGTAGAATTAAATAAAGAATGTTACGCTGAAAACCGCGAGAAGATTAGAGTTTATTAGGCAAAGATATTAATATTTTACTGGAGTGCTGTAGGGGTGCATTTATTTCTTTTCAAAGGTAAAAGAAACGAAATTTGCTTAAACCCCACTACAGAGAAATGCTAATAACTTAGCCAGGCAAACTCTAGTCTTTTCGCGGTTTTCTACATAACATTCTGTATTCATTCTTCAAGATCTGAATGAGTATCATAGTTCTTCATCGTAAGTTGTGCCGTCCAACTGCAAATCACTATTTTTGGATGTTTCTGCATACATTTTTGCATATAAACTTTCAACGAGTTTAGCACCGCCCAAACGTTGACCGATTTGGCTGAAATTTTGTCCAGAGTATCAGGGCATCAAATAGAACCGAATAAGAAGGCGGCCCATCAAAAATTGAAAAAAGTTTTTCCATACTAATTTGAGCCACCCTAATAAACAATTTTTTTTTTTTTTTTAAATTGCCCTCCACTATCCCCCACACCAAAAAGCTCACATGGAGCCCCCTGGTAATGGACGCATCTAATCTAAGCATACTCTGAACAGCACGACAATAAAAAATTTGAATTAACAATGAACTTGTATGCTTAGAACAATAACAAAAAAACTAAGAAATAATACAGGATAGGAATACTTTAAAACTACTGTAAATCCCAGTGGAACGTGTTCCTTTAAAGGGATTTATATTAATTACAAAACTTTTCACAAAATAAGTTTAATTCCTCAAAAAAATTAAAACTTTCCACAAAAAATAATAGATATCAATAAAAAAATATGAAAATTTTCATAAAGAAATTTAAAAAAGCAATAAATTTTTTGTGAAAAATTTTGAAATTGTTTATTGCTTTATGGAAAATTCTTAATTATTGCTTTTAAAAGTGCTATTTTCTTGTTTTGTGCAAAATTATTAATTATTTATGGAAATTTTATATTTATGTTTTTATTGACACCTAATTTTTTTTTGAAATTTTGTTTTGCTGCGCTTAGCTTTTATCTTCAGTCCGATGTAATCCCTCCCCCATCTTCTGGTTTGTACAAAAAAGCGTTTGGTCGGAAAAGCCTAGGCCATTTGGCCGAATAGGTGATTTGGTTGAAAACGTCATTTGGCTGAAAAGGACCCTGAGCAGGAGCGACTAACTCGATGATAGAAATTCATGTCTGAAGAATTTGCATATTATTTTTTGGAATTAATCCTTTGGTATTTACCTCTGGATTACATCAAGTTCATAACTTTGTAAGGTATCAGTAACACTAATCTAATTATAAGATGATGTCGATTGTACATATCACAAAGAAACGTGGCTCCGTAAAGTGTTATATACGTCTGAGCCTACCAAATAAACGAACTTGGAAAAAAGGTATCAATAACAGTGTTAGCTATTATTAGGTTTTTTTCCCCTGCTCGAGACATTTTACCTAATGAGTCATAGGTCATTTGGACCAAAATGGTCGTTTGGCCGAAAGAACCATTTGGTCGAAAATGTTATACGAAAAAAAAAACAGGTCAAATGGTCTACATGCCAACTGCAACTTGGCCTGCTTTTTAACTTAGCATTTCCTCAGTCTCATTTCTCTCTTCTCACTGTGAGATGAGAAGGTCGAAGTGAGAAATCAGGAATGATAAATGATGAGCCAAACGAGATTTTCAGCCAAATGACCTTTTTTGCCAACTGACTTATTCAGTCAAATGTCCTATCCGGCGATATGACCCTTTCGATTAAATCACCTATTTGGCCAAATGGGTCTCGGACAAACAACTTTTGGCCTAGTGGCCGGTCAATTGGCTTTCGGCCGATTTTCTTCGGCCAAACGGCCCTTCTCCGGAAATCCATATTCGTGCATTAGCTGCCATAGCTGTTCTCGATCGTTTATATCGTATGCGGCTTTGAAGTCGATGAATACAGAACGTGTGGACACGTCGTATTTGCGGCAACACCTTGCCCGTGTGGTAGGTTGCTCGCCAATGAATACCACCTGATACCATCTCATGCAATTGGTGCTAGTCGACGGCATATATTTTGGAAGAGTATCTTGCAGGCGGCGTTCAGCGATGTGATTGGGAGGTAGTTGGTACAATCCAGCATGTCGCCCTTTTTGTAGATGGCTTTCCATTAACTCCTGTAGTAGAATCCTTTCCTTTGAAATTTCAGTAATTACTCTTTTTTTAGGTATGTAGACTGTTGCAATTACATCAGTGGCAACTTGCCGAGTTCTGCATTTTTCTTGGAATGCCTTATGTTCAAAACAGTCTTAACTTAGAACTTAGAGCTGAATTGTTCACCTCGATATGCTCCAACCACCAATAAGGCAGTTCGTTTTTCAAACTATTCTCTATTCTTAGCCAAACTCAGTATCATAAAAACCGTTAGAGTAACCGTGTCAACTCGGTGCCAAATCGTTCCCATAAACATGCTTCGTGACTTACCACCGAAATATTATTTCGTCATCCTCCCTATAAAAATCAGCAGCTCCTTCGCTGCTCGACAGCCGTCTTGCCTTTTGCATGGCTCATTAAACGATATTTAGAGTTTATTGCTGGCAGTTCAAAAATTCCCACTTTCCGTGACGTTTTTGCTCCTCTTCTAGTTCTGTGGCTCGGGAGCTGGATTCGTCACGACCTAAGCTCTACCAAGCGGAAAACCACAACAACAGCAGTCAACCAAGCGCTATAGTTCATGGCAACCAGCATCCCACTTGAAACTATATTACAGAGGAAAGTAGTCGCTACAACCACCGAGTCCAATCCTCGAACACGTTTTTCCACTTATCAAACTGGAAATTTAGAGTGAATTTCGTTGCATAGAAAAAAAAACTCAAACTTGCAAGAGCTCTCCACGTACCAATACCTGTGAACGATGGAGGAAATTGTTATTCCTTTTCCACCAGAGAGTATCGAAGCGGACCACATTTCGTCACCCGCCAAGAGTGAAGAGAGTGGAAGCAATTTCGAATCTGCCACTAACCGTGTCATCAAGCTAGCAACTGTCAATCGTAAATCTCACAAACGTTCGGGAACGAATCACATTCGGAGGAAACTTTCACCACGGATCCCTCCCGGAACGAATTGTCGCCACGAGCTCCTTGAAGCGGTCCGAGTTTTAATGTAAATTTATGTGTTTTTCCGATTGACTCACTGTTTCCGTATGGCAACCCCTTAAGAAAGTTGAAACAAACATGTCCGGGCGAAGGAGGATTTCTGGCTCCGTATATGTTGGGTGGTATACAGGTGTAACACGATTTAGTTTTTAAGATTCGGGAATATTCTGAAACTAGGCCCTATAAACTTTTTCCAATAGTCACCCAACACCAGATAAACCTAAAACAGGTAACGATTTGAAAAAAACGGATTCTACTCTATGTGTATGCCGAAATATTCACAGAATATAAAAAGTTGGGCATTTCAATGTATCTTTCAATTAATTCTTATTATTTTCTATGAATACTTGTTTTTTTTTTATTATAAGTAAGAATTAGAAAGGACCTTTACCTTAATCTTTTGTGAAAAAATCTTGTTCCGTCGTATAAGTGTAAAATTATAACAGTACGATACATAAGGTATAAACGCTTACTATAAGATATTATATCTGACCAGTATTATTATAGGCAGTTGGTATGATAGATGGAAATTACATCTTGACTGTAATCGTATGCTGACAACATAGTGTCGAGGATCCACAAAATCGAAGTATTCCTGCACTTTTTATTTTCGAGTTTTGTGACAAAGCTCTGTCAATTTGGTCAAATGGATTGATGAAAATGCACGGCGTTACCCGAGTCGAGGAAAGTGTATAAGTATCACTTTTCATCGCATACCATAAAGTACCTACATGGAGGTGGCTTGAACAACGACGTGTTACAGTCAGATTAAAAGAAGCCGCCCACGACGACGGTGGTGCTATGAGGCAAATTTATTGGTCATGTAAATGGTTAGTAAGAACAAATTATTTTACACCCTTTCTTTAAAGTGGTGTGGATTACCGATTGCCAGCTAAGTGAACCGGGTGCAGTGATCGGATCAAATTATCGATGTTCGGTTGTCGATGTGTGCTTCGGGGGCACCAGGGAGGGGTCCTGTTTGCTTCTTGGCTTCAAAGGGAAAACAAATTAATTTGGCGGCGTCAAGTTTCAACACGGTTGTGGGAATAGAGTTTCGTCTTAATTATGGCGTTTATGTGTTAAGTTGTGTTAAAAAAAGTGACGAAGAAGGTGACTGAACTGGAAATTTTAGGGCTGATGTTCCTATGATCAAGCCCATGAGCCAATTTTATTTCAGCCAACCAGCGATTATCAGATTTTCAATACAATTGTGTATGGAAAAAATCTGTATAAGATCTGAAATTGCTAGATTCGCTTGTAAATATAATACAAGACCTTTTAGGTCTCTGACGAATCCCGAATAAGAGCTTGCATGTTCCCAACAGTTTACATGTATTTTGCACTATTTGTGGAAATTTTATATTTATTTATTGCGTATACCCTGATTTCTTTATTAGCAATTTCCCAATTTTTTGTGGAGAATTTATAATTTTTCATAGACATTTTATTTTGCTGCGGTGCTCGTTGGTACTCCATGAGCATTGTTCGGGTCTTGTCTCCTTAGAGGACTACCAGTCTAAGACTTTGTGCACAAGTTACGTAACGCAAAAAATCGAGTTTTTGAACGCCCTTCCGTCCTTATGTAACAACCAGTAACGTATGACCAGACCCCTCCCCCCTTTATTACATAACGCTCACTGAAACAACACCCCCCTCTTTCTTATTGCCCAATTGTTATAAAAACATCACAAAAACCAAAAAAACAGTCATTCAGTGAACCCTCCATTACTCGAAATTCCCTAAATCAAAGTTATTTCCCAATGTATGTTCACCTGGTTAGGGACGTTCCGATACTTGAAAATATCGATATTTGATTCGATACGATAATCGGATCAAAGTATCGATACCACCGATATATTGAAATGAAAATATCGATATATCGGAAAATCATATGATATTTTAAAAATGAAAGAATATATTTGTTAAATATCTTGGTTGTGCATATGCACAGCATATGTTTCGAAATGGACAAATTGATATGAAATTTGCGAAAAAGAATCCACGTGTCTTGGAGGGACTCGAACCCTCAACCTCCTACTCTCTAGATAGGCGTGATAACCCCTACACAACAAGACCACTTAAAGGTCACGTTTGCGGAAAAGCCATCAGAATCCAGTACCAACCTCCACCGCGGTTAGCTCTCTTTTTGCAAATTGAATATCTTTCGGATGCTTGATTTGCCCAATCTCACATTTGCTTTACTGTTGTATATCCACAGCCAAGCGAGTGCACATTGTTTATTAAACGAGAGGATCGCACTCCATGCCCCCAGCAACGGACTGGGCGGGACGGTATAGAATGCGAATTCAATCGCACTCTGCTGTGCCAAAGGCTTGCTTGGCTAAAGCATTTGATGAGTTTGATTGCCTTTACGTAAACGGTCGCGTGTACTCAGACGACTAATGACGGTGAAAGACCGACACTTGATTACAATTAATTGCATATTATTCGGCAACTCGGCCGGACGAAAACCATTTTTTTGTTAAATATCTTGGCTGTGCATATGCACAGCATATGTTTCGAAATGGACAAATTGATATGAAATTTGCGAAAAAGAATCCACGTGTCTTGGAGGGACTCGAACCCTCAACCTCCTACTCTCTAGAAAAAAAATGGTTTTCGTACGGCCGAGTTGCCGAATAATATGCAATTAATTGTAATCAAGTGTCGGTCTTTCACCGTCATTAGTCGTCTGAGTACACGCGACCGTTTACGTGAAGGCAATCAAACTCATCAAATGCTTTAGCCAAGCAAGCCTTTGGCACAGCAGAGTGCGATTGAATTCGCATTCTATACCGTCCTGCCCAGTCCGTTGCTGGGGGCATGGAGTGCGATCCTCTCGTTTAATAAACAATGTGCACTCGCTTGGCTGTGGATATACAACAGTAAAGCAAATGTGAGATTGGGCAAATCAAGCATCCGAAAGATATTCAATTTGGTAAAAAAGAGAGCTAACCGCGGTGGAGGTTGGTACCGGATTCTGATGGCTTTTTCCGCAAACGTGACCTTTAAGTGGTCTTGTTGTGTAGGGGTTATCACGCCTATCTAGAGAGTAGGAGGTTGAGGGTTCGAGTCCCTCCAAGACACGTGGATTCTTTTTCGCAAATTTCATATCAATTTGTCCATTTCGAAACATATGCTGTGCATATGCACAACCAAGATATTTAACAAAAAATGATTTTTGAATTTGTACGGCCGACTTGCTGAATAATATGCAATTAATTAAGAATATATTTGTTGTACTGCCGTAATCTGAAAAAGTGACGTATGCGCCAAATTACAACATACTAGTTTTCCATTCTTCTGTTGAAGAGCACGATGAGTACTACTCGTTAACACGATTTTCGGAAAATGGTTAAAACGTCACTTTTTCAGATTACGGCAGTGTAGTTATTCATTTATTACCATATTACCGTATTATCTCTTTACAATAATTATTAGTAATTTTAACCGGTAGCGGCGGAGTTTTCGGCATGATACTGACCTCACTATTTTCCGTTCGTACAAATTTGCTGAAACTCCACTGACATTTTTTCTGTATTTCTCCTCAGGTTATTCTGATTCTTGACAACAGAAAATTTTCTCTCCAGAATTTCCACGGAAGTTTTTTAAAGTTTAAATTTAATTTTCAAAGAAAATTCAGAATTTTAAAAAAATCCATTGAAATATTCTAAACTAAAAAAGGAAATTCTCTTAAAGTTTCACGAGATATTAACTTTTTGATTCACATGCAATTCCCTTGAATTTCGGCAGAATACCGAAGAATTTTCAGATTTTCGATAAAAAATAGTTGAAATCCCTAGAATGTCAAGTCTACATTCCAATAAGTTTTTCGTGGAATTACGATTGATAACCTTTTTTTTTTTGTTTTTTTTTTTGGGGAACTTTGTTTTCGTGATTTTTTATTCTAATTATATAATAAGTTCATCACGATTGATAACCTTTAAAGCTTCCTGGTGATACTCTAAAGAACTCTTCGTTAAAATTCCGATGCTTTTCTTGAAAGCTTCATGCCTCACGTTGAATCCCAAGAATTTCCTTCTAAATTCCAAAAATATTCCTGTTAATATTTCCAGTAATTTTCCGTAATTTTTTTTAGAATTATTTACAAGGTAATTTTAAATTTGAACGGACATTCCGAATTTTTTCCCGTGGAGTTTTAGAATGGTTTCCTACGATTTTTTCCTAAGGAAATTTAAAAAAAATCCATGAACATTCTAAAGAATTTTCCGAATAATTTTCTGTGGAAATTATGGAGAACTTTCAGTTGACTTTTTGATTTGTTTTTTTTTTGAAAATTTCGAATAAATCTCCATTTTTTTTGTGCGAGCTCAAAGAGTTTTTGGTGAGAAATTCAAATAATTTCTCGTGGAAATTTTCAACAATTTCTTTAGAAAAACCCAAGGTTTTCTTTCGATCATTTCAAACAATTTGCATTAGAATTCCCTAAAAAACTGTCGAGAAATTTACGAAGTTTTTCCCATGGTCGTTTCGAAGAATTTCGCTTATATGTCCAAAGAATTCCTCGCGAAAATTGCGAAGAATTTCCGAAAAAAAATGTTCCCGGTGACTTCTCCCGCTTTTTTTGGAGAGTTCCTCTTTTAACCTTTCGGGACTCGCTTAGTTCTAAACCGCTCACGCAGTCCCGCTTCTGTTGTGAACGAGAAGCGTGTTTTTTCGAAGGTGTTGTACTTTTTACAACGGCGCGAGTCCCCGAAGGTTAAGTTTCAAAGAATGTTTTTTGAAAATTCCAAAGA
This sequence comes from Armigeres subalbatus, assembly GCF_024139115.2. Lineage (NCBI taxonomy): Eukaryota > Metazoa > Arthropoda > Insecta > Diptera > Culicidae > Armigeres > Armigeres subalbatus. The sequence continues at coordinate 361,994,416 of NC_085140.1, read as the reverse complement.
ATTTTTCTTGGATATTCCAAAATGCTTCCTTTGTAAATTCCAAAGAATTTTCCGTTAAAGTTCGACATAATTTCCCTCGAAAATTGTAAAGAATCACTTGTAGTTTCCAAAAAAGTTCCTGCTGAAAATAAAAAGATACTCTAATAGAATCTGCAATAAAATCCAAATGGAAACTTTGATTTTTTTTATAGATTACTTCGGAGAATTTTCGTGTTCAACACAGAAGAATTTCCCGGTGAAATCCATAATAGTTTTTAATTTAAGTTAAGCCGTAGTTCAAACTATTTCTAAAGCGAAGTTCCTTAGAGTTTTCTGGAGAAACTCAAGAGGTTATTTTGGTAAAATCATGCAAAAAAAAAACTAAAAAAATCCTTAAAAAATCAAATAAGTAAACTATAAACACTAAACACAAAGCTGAAGCATAAATTGAATTAAAAAAAAATTAAAAAGTCTTCGTAGACTTTTGATATACTCCCCCGTCCCCCTTCGTAGACTAACGTAGACTTTTTCGAAACCCCTGGTTTATGGACAGCCCCTTTGGTAGAATGTTGTTTGGCCGAACGTCATTTGCCCGAGTGGTGTTTGGACGATTAGTTGAAAAAACTTAGATTGCGAGTAGTGAAAAGTGAGTAATGAGAAGTAAGTAGTGAGAATTATATGAAGTGTACAGCAATAAGTGAGGAATGAGACATTGGGAAGTAGGAAGCGAATTGAGAAATTGCAAATAAGAAATGAGAAGTGACAAGCAGGCTTGTAAAATGTCATCTGCATGTCATTTGACTAATTTGTTCATAACTTTCTTTAGAAGCAAAATTTCTTCCATAATTTTGAATGTACTCATAACGCTTGAGTAGGGTTATATTTTTGTCCAAGGGTACATTGCTCTAAGTATAACATCAATGGCTGGAGAGTGATAACTCTCCAAAATGTCACGTGTCATTTAACATAATGTCATTTTAATGACATTTTGCCTCCCACGCCCCAGATTACATATTTACAGCAAAGTCTCGTTAGACAAAGTTGTAGGCCCATTTAACCGCTATAAGTTCGTCATACAACATGAATTGATAGCTACCTTCTGAAAAAAGTTCTGGGAAAATTATACAAACGAATGCAAATGACATTTTACAACACTGATGACAAGTGAAAAGTGCGAATAGCGAACTGCAAAGTGAAAAGTGAGAAGGAAAAAGTTATAAATGAGAAAACCGAAGTGAGAAGTGAGAAGGGAAAAGTGATTAGTGGAAAATGTTAAGTAAGAAATAAAAAGTAAGTGAAAAGTGAAATGTGAGAAGTGATATGTGAAAAGTGAGAACTAAAGAGTAAAAATTAAGAAATTAAAAGTGAGAAAGTGAGAAGTGAGTAGTGAGGAGTGAGAAATTTGAGGTGAGAAGTGCGAAGTGTGAAGTGAAAAGGAAGAAGTGGAAAGTGAAAAGTTAAGAAAATTATTTTGAGCTTTTTAGTGGAATGTCTTCACTTGTCATAAGACGAGTTTGTTTTTACATTAACAAACAACAAACGAAGTGAAAAGTGGTAAGTGAAAAGTGGTAAGTGAAAAGTGAGAAGTGAGAGGTAAGAAGTTTGAAGTGAAAAGTGAGAAGTTAGAAGTGAGTACTGTATTGTGAGAAGTGAGATATAAGAAGTGAGAAGCGAGAAGTGCGGATAGAATAGTGAAAAGTGATAAATGAAAAGTGAGAAGTGAGAAGTGCGGATAGAATAGTGAAAAGTGATAAATGAAAAGTGAGAAGTGAGAAGTAGGAAGTGAGTAAAGAGTAGTGAGATTTGAAAAGTGAGAAGTGAGAAATCATAAGCGAGAAGTGAGAAGAGAGAAGTGAAAAATGAGGAGTAAGAAGTGGGGACCGAGGAGTGAGACGTGAGAAATGAGAAGTGAGGTGTAACAGTAGGAGGTAGGATGTGAAAATTGAAAATTGTTAAATTATTCCTTATTCCTTCCAACTTCTTTTTACTTCTTTCTTCTTCTTACTTCCTCCATCCTTATTCACTTCCCTTCTGCCTTCATCATTGCTCTTACTCTTCCCCATTTTCTTTCTTCTTTCTCTTTCCTTCTTTTTTCTTGCTTATTCTTCCTCCCTTCTTCCGGCTTTTTGATTCCTTCTTCCTTATTCTTTCTTTTTCTTCCTTCTTCCTTATTCTTTTTTTGACGTATATTTCATCATTCTCTTCTCACTACCTACTTAACATCTCGCTTTCCTCGTCCTAAATAACATCTCTCACTTTCCACCACTTGTTTCGCAAGGATTTTGATGGCTTTTACGCAAACGTGACCTTTAAGTGTTCTTGTTGTGTAGGGGCTATCACGCCTATCTAGTGAGTAGGAGGTGGAGGGTTCGAGTCCCTCCAAGACACGTGGATTCTTTTTCGGAAATTTCATATCAATTTGTCCATTTCGAAACATGCACAGCCAAGATGTTTAACATTAATGTTGTTTCTGTTTTCCTCATTGCTCAATTCCTACTTCTCATTTAACAACTATCACATCTCACTTCGCACTATTCGCTTGTCACTTCTCACTTCTTACTTCCCACTACTTACTTCTCACTTCTCATTGCATAAATCTCACTACTCAGTACTCACTACTATTTCCCAGCCCTCATTTCTCACTGAAGTCACTTCTAACATTTCATTTCTCCTTTCTCAATTCTCACTTTTCGCTATTCACTTCGAACATTTCACTTCTCACTTCACTTAATAAAGAAATAAAATTTAACTATTCATTTAAACGGCATTCGACCAAATGGCGTTCGGCTAAATCACCCTTTCGTCCAAATGGCATTCGGCAGAATGACCCTTAGCATATTTCTATATGATATGAAATGTAGGGTAAATCACTACTTGGACACACGGACCGATTCCCGGCACAATGTTCAGAAAACGAGTGATTTATACTATTTGGAAGCCGTAGATTGATAATTTTCAAAAAAAGTCTCCCATGTATCTGGCACATTACTCATTTTTTCCTTAAACATGTATTCTACTTCTGATTGATCTAACTACAAAAAATAAAAATGTAGATTTCAAGCTTTCGCCTTCCGTCGCAACAACACTGTGCCATAGGGAATCTTTTCTCTTTCACGAACGGTCTCATCAAATCAACACCTACCTGGATATCGTCACAGTTCTCGATAGAATTATTGCTTGAAGATGTTAATCACCACACAATAGTTCTAATTCTACACTCACGCACTTCTATCTACTCTATTTATTCGTATCACTAGAACTCATATGAATATATTAAAATAGGGTTACTGCTCCCGGACTTCATCTCATAGCACGAAAAACAAAGAAATAAAAAGGTATTTCATTTGTTTATTATTTTTGTGATTTTTTTCAGCAGTGAGCACGCATATTAGCAAAAAGAAGCGACGAAATTGGTGCCGTATTTCTTTGTTTCGCGATGAGATGAATATATGTTCAGTCAGATGGAAAATGGAACAGTTCCCCTACATTTAAAAATGTATCCCCACAAAGAAAAAAAAGTCACTTCGCCAAAATGCATTTCCGCAGACCAGTACGGCTACACATACGAAGTTCATTGATATCTCTGGTTGATCGTAAGATCTGTTTCCTTATCTTCGTTTTCTTTGATGACATTTCATCTCCCACTAAGATATTTTTGCTTCGTAGATTATTGTACAATGAGGACAAACAAGATTAGTTATACACTGCGAGGTTTGAAAACTAAAATACCATTTTTGCATTCGCATATCATAGGACTAACACGTTGCCTAGTAGTCGCGCATCTTTCCGATGGACCAAGCTACGTTGCCCGTACATTAGTCTGAATCCAACACTTGTACAGCTTCTGCGTTAACCAGCTCCTGAATCTTTGGCCCAAAGGTTCTCCTGGACTCCTGTTAACTAGCTGTTTCAATCTCCTGATGAATTCCGTCCGTCGCTACATCGACGGCCAATTCATCTCACTAATATATACAACGGAACCGTTTCTGGGCCCAAATTCTGTTAAGTTGAACCTTAGTATTGTTTGTTCTTGATGAGGGAGTTCCCTTCTTCTGCCCAAACAGGTAAAATGTCCATCATATTGACGCCGTTGAATATTTTTCAGTGACCACGTCTTCACGCGTGCTTAGAGATGTCACAAATTAATCGATTACTTCGATTAATCGATTAATCGTTGTGATAATCGATTAATTTTGAATCGATTCAATAACCGACAAGATTCGAGAGTAAGCGATTAATCGGGATTTTACAACAACTCTTAAATGTCGATTACTTCGATTAATCGATTCATCGTTGTGATAATCGATTAATTTTGAATCGATTACTACTCAACAATCAATCGATTCAATAATCGTCTAGAATCGAGAGTAATCGATTAGTACTAATCGGTTAATCGAGTTTTTACAACATCTCTACGCGTGCTTGGGATTCGGCTACCGATGCCAACTTTCTGCAATGCAATATGTTTGTGCTTTGTAGAAAGCTCGTCTCGGATCAATTTGCTCTTACTTGAAATGGTGGCTCTCATAAAAATCAATTCATTTTTCAAATACTAAAAATAAAAAACACAAAATCGAAATCTTGAGAGAAGCTTTCATTTGACATAATGAGTTTTCTTCTATCCACTATCGTTTGTACTATAGAAATAATCCTCCTAAATCAAATTTCTTATGTCCTTCGGTCCTTTAAAAAAAAATAGCAGCAGCTACTCAAACACTGAATCTTGCGAGTAAATTGTAATTCCATTCATGACGGCCAGACGGTTCCCCTATGTAGTGTCAGTCTCCATGGGTAGTGGACGTAGTGTCAGCTCTCCTCCGAAAAGAGGATGATTTTAGTAATCAAACATCGTGATTTGTGATATGTTTCCCGTGAAATCCGTAAATTAAGGCACTCCAAAAAAGTGATACTTATAAAATTGTATAGTAGTTTCTGCTCAAAATGTAATAATAATGTTATAATAAATGTGATTCACCATGGCAGAAGTTCTATAATTTGCTTTCGGTGTTGGTTATATTGGTCTTTCCAATACAAACAAGGCTAAGTGTATTGCTTGTGTAAAGTATCGCAATAACCTTGTACGTAGTTTACCATGTGCTTGAGTGATAGAATTAAGCTTCAAAATGAAATAGATCTCACGAGAGAATTTGTGCGAGAAACGAGAATACTCGTATAATGAACGTTCCACTCTGTAGGAATGTTTCCTGTGTGCCTTCGGGTTCATTACGTCTATATATGCGTTCAATATTAATCCGATATGTACATATGTATAGGCAATTGATATTGTTTTTACCCTTGCCTCACGAATAACTCGCATGATTGTAAACATGTGTATTGAAGTAGTGGAAGGAAATGCAGGTAAGCCTAATGTCATAATTAGTTTCAAATACAAGTATGTGGGCCTCCGGTTCATTGTCGAAGTGATCGACTGTAGTTTTAAAATGTTTTATTTATGTGCATAGAAGATTATTCTCCTGGTCACCATACATGCATGATGTTCAGCCAACAAGGTCGTCTTTTGGCTTTTCCAACAAAGTTTGGGCATATTTAGTGTATCGAAGAGCACTACTACCAAAGTGGTAACAAGTTGATTGTTTGTTGTAGTTTCACAAAATCTATCCAACACATCTGGACCGATTGACATGTTCTCGAATCATGCATTATTCTTTAATACAAGTTAACCTATTATCATATGCGTATTGTAATACTTTCTAGGATCAATTCTCATACACTTGAAGATATCTGTGCTATTGCTTGAGTGATTACACAAATACATCAATAACACAGTTCGTCTATTTTGGGGAAAACTAACTCTTGAGCTCAGGGCTCTTTCTTTGCTTTGGTGACTTTCATCGAGAGAACATCTTGACCTTGCGAATTCGTGATTTTCATTTTATTTTCTTCCCTTCCAATACAAAATGGCTTCCAACAACGCTCCTGGAGTTCAGTTACAGTGCACCGAAACTACATTGTCTGGTAAGGTTGTGGATATTGAGTCCCAGTTTTCAAAAACGGGTGACTGTAGTGTGGTGGAAACAGGCTTCCCAGCACTGGATCCTGGTAATGTGATTAATTCCGGCGATAGTGTTGTTGAAAAAGCGAATGGAACGGATATTGGAGCGATGTATACAGAACCTTCTTCTGAATCGTGCTTTATTGTTCCGGTTGGAACACTCAGTGTTGACCAATGGCGTTTTCAAGTGCGGATTGAGAGAGGCCAATTTACGCCTGCGTTGAAAGACGCCCTATTGAGGGATCTGAATGTGTTCCTCTATTCTTTACCAAGTTCTTCGTTTACCCCTAGTTTTAGGGGATCTGGCTTAAGGTTTGGTGTGGTTTGGTTTTCTCCAGAAAACGAACCTAGCTATAACTGGCTTCTTGAAAAGCTCAATGCCATTAACGAAAAAGCTGGAGAATATAGGTTCACTATTGAACCCTTTGCTGCACATCAGAACAAAATCTGTGTGAATATTCCCTGGGACTCTAAGGAAGGTCTACGGGACGCAAATGTCTTGAAAAGACTTAAGTTCCAAAACCCGTCTATCATGGCAGATCGCTGGAAAGTGTTTAAGACGAAGACAACAGCAAATAACAAGTTGTTGTTCTGTAGCATTGACGATGCTTCTTTAAATCTTCTGCGCAAGCAAAACTTTCGCTTGAACTATGGGTTCAATAAAGTACACGCTGATGTACTTCTGCAGAAAAAATCTGCTTTGTCTACGAAAAGTAGCTCTATGAAACGTAATTATTAAATGTCTCTAATTGAGGCCTTTACATGTTGCTAACTGCAACTCATTTATTGAACTGCGGGTTCCATTAATTTCAATCCATCGTGATTGCCAAACCTTCCGCTTGACGGTTTATTCAAGGACAACTCTGTTCTGATAATTACACATTCACACACACACTTTACCATACTTCTTCTAATACTTTCTATCCCATCCATCCTTTTCCTTTCTCCGCCCAGGTAAATGATGATAAGGCTTGTTGTATGGCGAGGCACAAATCTCCCATTAGTAGGGGAACGTGCCGCCTGAGCCGATATTTCTGATCCTCCTAAATTTCTTATGTCCTTCGGTCCTTTAAAAAAATAGCAGCAGCTACTCAAACACTGAATCTTGCGAGTAAATTGTAATTCCATTCATGACGGCCAGACGGTTCCCCTATGTAGCACTTTTTTAAACATTTCACAACACTGAACATTTGCAGGGTTGTTCCGGGGATCCTGAAATATTTTCCGCGCCAAATCCGCGCCGACCAAAATCAAATCCGCGCCATTTCCGCGCGGCATGAAATTTAATTCGCGCCAAATCCGCGCGACTCAGAGCTAAATTCTGGCACAATACGTGCATTTTATAATGTATCACAATTATCACAATTTTCTGAACGTTTTCTTTTGAAGTGCGTATTATACAATATTATTCATTTTGCCTTTCCCGTACAACTAAGTTGCATCGAAAGGATATCATTTCACTCAAATTCGAACTTTTGATAAAAGTCCCGGAGACCCATAGTGTTATATACCATTCGACTCAGCTCGATGAACTGAACAAATGTCTGTCTGTCCGTGTGTGCGTATGTGTGTGTGTATGTGTGTGCGTGTGTGTGTGCACAAAATGCCATAAAAACATTAGCCAAATTTTCACATAGAAACTCTTAACCGATTTTCTTGCAACAAGTTGCATCCGCCAGAGACTAAAACGCTGTTGATCACTATTGAATTTCATAATAATTGAAAATTGCAAAAATAGATAATATTAAAATAGTGATGAGACATAGTCACATAGAACAATAATGTGTTATGAAAAATGCCTTGCATCTATGTATATTTTAAAGTTTATCCATGGCTTGCTCCCATTAAGAGTTTCATCGTACTATAAAGATGCTCGTGTTGCACGCATTTAGGCGTAAGTATGCTCTTCGTTCAGTTTCATAGTACTATGAAATTGTCCGAAAGTCAAAATTCGAATATAGGAAATTCGAGAAACTTTTGGCAGAGCCATCTGTCGTCTACTAGTGTAAATTTTCTATCATAACATTAGACGGTGTAACTGTTTTGCCTTTCTTGTACATCATCGAGGTGTAAGCGTAAAGGCTACATTTATTACCTTTTGCGCGAGAAAGGCGCCATCACCGCTAGGTGGATTATTCTGGGTTTTTAAAATGATTTTAAGCTACTTCATAAGCTAATTCAAATTGAAAAAATAATATAGCAGTTAGTACACCCAACCAGCGGTTAACAGATTTTAATTCAATTCTACATAAGAACCTTACAGAAAAAGCTTACAGAATTGTATATGCCAAGATTTTATACAATGATTGCCAGATTTGTTTTTTGGGTGTATTACAACCTTTCTAGATGGTCTTATTCACCAATAGAAGCAGCAAGACTAAGTAAACCAAAATTAAACAGTTAAACAATTTCTATATTCATCGTTTTATAGAAGCAGGATGGTTGCAATTCATATCCAAATAGAAATAATTTAAAATCTAACATACTTGCTCAGGTTTCGTTGAATGTTCTATGTTCTAAAACATAAAACTCTCCTGAAGAAAGTTGTCATAAGGAAGTCCAACAAGATTTTTTGCAGAAATTTCTCTAAGGGTTATTTACAGAAATTCTACTGAAAAATGTAGCAGGAACTCCTGTGTTAGTATTACTTGAATTTCATTGGAAATCTCCAAGGATATCTGCACAAATTTTCTCCGGGATTCCTGTGGAAGTTAGTCTGGAAATTGCTGCTGTAGATCCTTCGAGAATTTATGCAAAAATTCATTCGAATACTCTTCCTAAATTCAATCTGGATGAATTTATCCAGAATAATCCGCCGGATTTTTTACTACAATACATGCGAGAAACCATCCATGAATTCCTGTTGAAATCGCTTTGGATTTTTTTTTGCATAAATACGTTGGTAAAAACACAAGAACTTCGGGGAATTCTCCCGTAAATTCAAAGTGGAATTTCTGCGGTTTGGGAATTCCTGAAGACATTTTTTGATCAATTCCTACTACAAATTCTTTTCCTATTCAGGGTGGAATTTTTAAATTTTATTTAAATTTAAATTACCGTGAATTCCTCTATGAATCTCTCCAAAAAAATGTTTACAATTTATCATAGCAAAATTCTGCAGAAATCCTCTCCAAGCTGTGAAAGTTTATTTATTAAATTACTCATACAATCCTTGACGAAATTCCTTCGTAATTTTTCAGCTGGAATTTCGAAGGAAAAACTTATATAATAGTTATCCGAAAATAACACAAAAATTTCTTAACAAGTCCTGTGGATTTTTTTCCGAAAATATCTGTGGGAATTGACCTTTCAATTGCTGAACAAAATTCCTCTTCAATCTCTTATTAAAATTCTTATTATAATGAGACATCTGCATCAAATCAAAGAACATTTTTGTTTTGTCAATTGCTGTATATACTCTGATTCATTCTAGAGAAATGCTATGAAAGCAATATAAAACCTTCAATACTATAAGAGAAGAAACTAAATCCCGACGGGAGGATTTGACGAGATAAAAAAAATGGATTTTAGGAATCAATAATTAATGACCAAAAGTGACGGGCATCCTCTTATAATACTTGTTGAACGATTGAACAAAAGTGTAATGCATGACATTCAATAAGGACTTGGAAATGTCCGAAAATTTGTGGAAGTATGGACTTGAAACGTAAAGTTTATTCTCAACATTATTTTACTATAGAAAGGAAGCTCCATACCAAAAAACCCAAAAAAGATCCAGATTTTTTTTAGTTAATTTTCACCTAAAACTCAATCCGCGCCAAATCCGCGCAAAGCCTTCAAATCGTTATGTAAATCCGCGAAAACCACGAAATCCGCGAAAATCGCGAAATCCGCGTAGTCGTAACAACCCTGCATTTGTGCCGACTGCGGTCAATGCTCTAGTTCTATTGTTCTACCTTACATAAGAAGTTCTTCGGAACATACTCCAAAGAGTTCGTAGATACCCTACAAACCTTGGAAAACTTCCTTTCCTCAGCGTGTTTCCATAGACCAGAATCGGGATTTTCTGTTTGAAGTTACTGCACTGAGCAGTTGGTTAATTCGCAAGCGTATACTCTAAAGAGCTCTTGGATGACTAATAAGACTTGATGATAATTCATCCAACGGGCTAGAATGAGACTAGTTAGCTACAAATGCAACGTTAATAGTTACGGTGGTTGATCCGAAGGTCTATGTTCCAAGGAGCTTTTGGGTGATTTACAAACCTTGAAGATGATGATAAACCACCCAGCGTGTTTCTACTTTTATACTACTGATTTAGTCTTATTCTACCGAGATGATAATTTCGAATGATTTCAAAATAATTCAAACCATGATACGCTTTTGTGCACTAGTTCAATACCCTATTCACTAGCTTTGGATTCACGGATCGCCATGCTCATGCATATTATGTACATGTACTTTTATTTTATCAATAAGGTTTTTGGAATTGTAATGCAACATCCGCCATAACGCATTTTTGTACGAGGTACGGTAAATTACGGGTTTTTGTAAAGAAACCTTCAGCATTCTGGAACCTCGAAAAGGTCGTTTTGTAGAAAAGTATGGTAGGTTATATGTACCAGTCGTGGTTATAGCACCAGTTGTCACACTAATGCTTTACACGCCAAGTGGCAAATCATATCACCACAAAACATGTTCAGAACAGTGAGAAAAACATATTACACGATAACACCTTTAATCTTCTCCAAAGCAAACGTTCTTTGAACCAGTTCTTTGCATCAGTTATCGTAAAAGTGGTCCCATTATGGTCAATCCCATAAGAAATCAATGGATAATGACATAATAGGAACCATAATTAAGAATAGTGCCACAACTGGTACAAATATTTCTATTATGGATAAAGAAATTTGAGGGACTATCGCGAATTTTAATGCGATTTTCACATTTGTTCTAAAGAGCAGGAAGAGAAACCTTTCGCTTGACATATCAAAACCATACACATGCCTTTTATTCATTTTTTTTCCAAAATAGTTGTTTTTAACTATGGCGACGATTGGCCTACATACACTGCTACAAAACTAAGGGTATGCGATAACACACTTTTTCCTAACGAAACGAAACGAAACGAAATTTAAAATGTCTATGTTGATTCGGATCGAAACGAAACGAAATATAGATTTCTTTCGAGACTTCGAAACGATACGAAATCAAGGTTCATTTAATTCGAAATTTTTCGAAACGAAACGAAATTTTGATTTTTTTTTCCGCGGAATTTTTATTGAATTGGTTTTACATTATGTACGCAATTCTGATTTCACTTTTTCAAAGTCGAATAACTGTTTTGCGACCAAAAGAGTTATAATAACTGAAGAGACAATCTGTGATAAATCGCCACATTCTCGCCGCATATACCATTGGCGATAAGGCAATACCCCAGAATTTGTGCCGCTTTCATAGGAATTCATCGTGGAGCGTGTGCTTCTGAATCTGATCAATTTTATATCAGTTTTATATAAGTAGGTATATAAAAATAAAGAAATTGTGGGATTTTTTATATACGGCTTCAAATTTCGTTTAAAACCTTAGTTCACATAAGAGTTATGTAATTATGCTGAAGCGTACTTCATATTGTCTAGTCAGCGTGGTTTTACAGTATTGACTTAGTAAAAATTTGAAAACGAATGCTTAGATTTATTTTTTTACTTTGTGGGATACTTAACTATGTATCCACATCTGCCAGGCGTATAAGCACATATAGAATTGATATTACTAGATCTGCCAAAATTTATTCCTTCTTATTCCTCGTCTACATATATAGCATACATTTGCTCACTAGAAGAATCATGTGCACCTTTCTAAAATGCACAAAGATATGTACTGAATTTCACAGACCGATAGTCTTATATACAATCAGCTCGAAGAATTGAGCTATTGTGTGTGTGTCCTTGGCAGATGAGAACAGCTGTTATGGTCAGTATGTGGTGAAAGCAATCATAAGTAAAGAATTTTCAGCAATTTTAATGATATTTCAACCAGTTCTGGATTTTTTTGCAAATTCCATGCGTAGATCTAGAAATGCCCACAAATCTGCAATGTTCCTCACATATTGTGTAAATAGTCGAAGGAGAGCTTGATAACGTTTCTTAACTGTACACGTCGTAGTTGCTAATCATGATTGGCCGAGAAACAGAAAATATGCATAGATCACCAATTAAATAATATTCTTGGGATACAAAAAAGTTATTAACAATAACGATGCTGGTCAATAACGGTGCTTATAGTCAATTTAGTATTAGGAGAGGAAAATTAGTGTAACATTCACTGTTTTAAGAGACCGAGGTATGCTCTGCATCTCCGTGAGCGCTGCGGAAAAGGAATCGTTGGTTAATTGAGAAGGTAATTCATGTAAAACCCCTTGGTAAGCGACAAAATATTTATTGTAAACGAAGTTATTTTGAAAACAAGAAGATGAAAAGTGTGTTTCAAATCAATCCAACGCAAGATCAATGTGCTTCGTTCAATAATCTTCTACAACACAATCGATTCCGCACTAAATAATTTTGTGCTCTCTGATGCAGACATTAGCAGGGTTCCGACTTTTCTTTTCGTTGCGTTTTTCAGGCCCAGGGAGAATCTATTTTCGTTGTTTATAGTGAGGAACATCATTCACCCACCAATCTTTTCTCTGGAGCTAGCCTTGGAGGATAAACGAAAATCGTGCCAATTGGATGAAATTCCTTTTTCGTTTCATCACTTTAACCTCTCACTCACTTTTCGTGAGAATTATCGCAGAACAATTATAAAAATTGTATGGCCACGGTGGGACTCGAACCCAGCATATCAACAATAATAGCCATAGAGATGCGCTCACTCTAGCCACACCACCAAGCTATCTGCATGTAGGTACCAGGTTATTTGATCCACAAAGGCACCGAAAATGCTCGGATATGAAAGAAAACGAGTAAACCAATTTCCGACGGCAATCAAAGTGAGCAAAAAATGGTTATCACTCTCCAGATTGTTTTTCTTTCCCAAAAAGTGATTTCTCCCCGAAAGTTTTCGTGAGGAAGCAACCTGTGCTCCTGAGATTGAGTGAGCATTACAAACGCTGGACATAAGTTTTATCACTTCGCGTTCTCCCACACTAGCTGGCGTGATCAGCATCAACACGATCGATTGCACACTGGTTAAACAAATTTCTGCTACGAGAGGTAGATTTTTATCACTTCGCGTTCTCCCGGACTAGCTGCCGTACCATGACCAGCAGCAACACGATCGATTCCGCGTTCATATTGTGCAAACAGTAAAAAAAAATAGCACAAAATTTTAATCATGGAAACACTGAAGACGTTTTATAGAAGAAAACTAGTTACGTATTTGTCGACTAAGAATGGGGTTAGTAAGCGTTAATAGAAAAAATTTTATAACTTGAAGTTTTGAAAACAACTTAACGATTTTGTTCAGCGGCGCAGCCAAAATTTTTTATAATATAAAGTATGGATTAGTTCAAATTTGTTTCGAAATTCCGCGAAATTCCGTTAAATTTCGTTAGAAGCTAGTTTTTTCTAGCGAAATTTTTGTAATTTTACGAAACGAAACGAAATCAAGAAATCAGATTTCGCCATGCTCAAATTCCGCGAAATTCCGCGGAATTTCGTTTCGAACCACCTGAAACGAAATTTTTCGAAATACCGCATATGCTTATACAAAACATAACATTTTCATAGGTTTAGGCTGTATGCGAAGTTTTTGTATTTTATTAGTAAATTTTCTCCCATCTTCTATTAAGATGACCAACAAAATAAAAAAATAAATCGTTTTCCCCTCTGGAAAACACAGTTACTAAAGCACTGCATTATCAAGATCGGTTTTGTTCGCATGGTTCACTTGACAAGAGTAAGTGACTTTCACCGCATGCCAGGGCCTACATGCTTGCGTACTATATGCCTCTTTACCCAGAAAGGAGCTAAGAAGGCGCTCATTATGCGCACATTAGAAGGCAATAAATTTGATTTTAATTATGTTAAATTAATACCTTTGATCTTTTCAACGGCTTACCGCCTGCTGGTTGCTGCCACGGTTGAGTATCCGTATTCTTCTCCGGAAAATCGAAAGGGGAAAACCTTTCTGAGCGATGTACTGCTCTCTACGTTGTTCGGGATGTGCTCGATGACACCTAGGAGAGGATGAACTAAAATGCTTCGCAATGATTTACTTCATTTAAGAATGTTTCATATCCCTCAAAAAAGGTGCAATCTATTGTACATATCATGAAAAATCTTGACACGATGTTATTAAACTAAGATTGCAAATGTAACAAATTCAAAAATAGGAACAAAATGTAGATCGGCTTGTAGTTTTTTATAATATTTTCCAGCAGTATCGAGAACGCAATCCGACAAATCTCAAATCTAGCATTTCCCTTGCTTTAGAAATGAGATGAATTTCTGACGGTGAAATGTGGAATGCTGTTGTTTTGCTATGAATTTATAAAACGCACTTGAAATTATTCTCAAAACAAATCGCCAAAGGATTCCACAAGTATGGTACACTCCAGATCACTCTCCCATATAACGCAACGTACCAAAAGAATGGCATCCTACACTGTATTCCCTCGCTTCCCATGCTCTGCATCTGCCACACGTAGACGTTGGTGACAGCCAGCCAGCAGCGGTGCCCTGTTTTGGGTGCTTGTTCTTTGGTTTATTGTTTTTCGTCGGAAAAATTGGCTTCACGGTGTGGCCTAGTAGTGGCACTTACGGCGCGCACACGCTCCTCAGCCGTTAGACAGACAGACAGTCAGACAAACAGTGTGTGGCCAATGGAATTGTGCTGTTCAAGTTCCGGCAGGAATTATACTTTTTCGGGAGTTTTTCACTTGATGCGACGTCAAGGTGAGCGGGTGCGAGGATCCGCGTGTCGGGAAATTTATTTCACTTTCAAATGTGACACGGCAACTGGAGGAATTACTTTCGGCAGTGGGAATTTATAGCGCAAGGTAGCGGTATTTCATTTTAATGGCTGTGGTACATGGTGGAATAAAGTAAATCAGTTAAGACGGTTTACTTTTTGGAGCAAGGAACATAGGAAATCTGAGATTTATGGAGAATGATATCGAAAACCTTTTGACGGGTTTGTAATTCTCAAATTTTATGTATCTTTACAATTGATGTTATGATGTTTTGGAAAAGTGCTGGAAAGTTCAATGAAAGACGAAACCACTGGGGTTTTATATCCGGAATTTGTTATTTTGACAACACTCGATTTTATTCTTTTTTTTGTTTAGGATGTTTCCCTCCAAAAGAGAGTAACGCAACATATTTTTTTTGTAGAGCAGTGATAGATATATTCGACACGGGCATAACAACAATGATAAAGATGCTAATACTGGTCTGTACCTCTTTGTGCTAATTCGAGGATTTACCAAGCAGCTTTTTGATGCAGAACGTTACAATATCATCCTGAAAATACCTGTCGTTCCCTTTTTTAGTGTTTTTAATAGTTGGCAAGCGTTGTCCTGTATGCCACATATGTTCTATTTGTTTGATTAGTTTGTGAGCTATGAAGAAATTTGTGTTTCATACATATGGCAACTCGGCATTCTAGAGGGGCAAGGGGCTTAAGCAATTGAGTCATTATGAGAATGTTCCTCGGTTCCAAAAACCCTGCATACAAAATTTCACGCCGGTCGGTTCAGTAGTTTTAAAGTCTACAATAATTTTTATGTACATGTATAGATTTTGTCAGAAAAATCACTTCTAGTTTTCATCTTACCTCAACAATTATACTTATTCCTGTTGCTATTTTCTAGTGATGAACTTTGTGAAATTTTAAAAATCACGTTAATAATGAACAAAAAAATTATGTTGCTATTTTCTGCCTCATTATTATTTGTTTATTAGTTCTTTCTTTTATATTTGTTCTCATCATTCAATAAAGAGATCATTTTCTCACTGGATGCATCGAAGCACTGGTATGGTAATTGCGTTTTTAAATGGAAATTATGCAAATTGTCTGTGGTACTCAGGGCTTCGGATTTGACACAGGTTTATCAAAAACGTGTGATCTAGCCGCGTATGCTCCTCATACTGTTCATATGTGAACTCCTCAGAATAACAAGAAATGTGGTTGTTTCATCGTCGACGTATCGCTACTTCGCCACCCTCGTTGGCCTTATGGAATCATTTTCTAAATCGCCGTGGATGAAGGTGGCTGGGTTCAATTTCCGGTCCGGCCTATGTTATTTTCGGTTCAAAAATTTTCTCGATTGCCCTGGCATAAAAGTATCATCGTGTTAGCCTCGTCATAACTGAATGCAAAAATGGTAACTTGGCTTGGAAACCTCGCAGTTAAAAACTGTAGAAGTGCTTAATGAACCCTAAGCTGCGGGGCGGCAATGTCCCAGTGGGGAATGTAATGCCAATAAGAAGAAGAAAGATATCAATAACTTTCTCAAGAACTCAATGAACTTTCATCGGAAATATAGCACGAACGCTTTTTTCATATGCCACATTCGGTTTCCGATTATACGACTGATGATTGCTGTGCTGGACTCTATTACTGACATCGGAAAGCATTGAATCCGGCAATTTTTGGAGGTAATTCTAGGCCCATTACCCGTTGTTCCAATCTTCTTTGAATGACCCAAGCCAATGCTCTCAATATCCAACTCGTAATTGGTATTTATTTCGAGAATATTTGGTTTATGTTTTTGGTTGTGTCTATGTGAAGATTTAAAAACACTGTACGAAATATCATTTGCTTCCAGTATTACATATCTTATATATTCAAAGGCAGCAAAATAAAATTTCCATAAAGAATTAGAAATTTTCCATAAAAAATTAAGTAATTGTTCATGAAGAAATTAAGCCATAAATATAAAGTTTCCACAAGTAATGCATGATTTCCATAAACAATTGAGAATTTTTTACCAAGCAAAAATAAATAAGCACTTTTAAAGGCAAAATTAGAATTATAAAAAAAAATGTTCCTTTAAAAAACAAAATTTCCATAAAACAAATCAATATCCTAGCAATAAGCAATTATACAATTTTTCTCAAAATAATCAATAAAGATCAATAAAAAAATGTCCATGAATATTCAGAAAAGCAATAAAATTGATTAAATTTTCCAAAACTTCATATTTTTTATTGCGCTTTATTGGCTTTTTTGTGGAAAGTTTGTAATTGTTTGTGGTTTGCATACAGTGCCTTGGAGGTCTTACATGACATGGTGCATGACCAACAATTTAGATATGTCCAAACCGGATGGCTTATGTTATCCAAATCATTTTGGAGTTCAGACAAATTGATCTACCAAGTCACTTGGGGTCGGTACAAAATCAATAGCAAGCAATATTCTCCATCCAGGCCAGGATTTATGATCTAGATATGTCCAAGCCGGATGATCTAAGTTATCCAAATCACTCTGAAATTCAGACCAATTGATCTACCAAGTCAACTGGGCGCGCTACAAAATAAATAGCAACCCATGGTATCCATATAGATATTGGTTTAAAACCAGTAGCAACCCATGATGTCCCCATAAACGCTTAGAGGCTATGCGCATAAAGCCTGTCCACGTTAAATTTCGGACAGTGTGATGATGTCCAAATATTTTTAGTCATTTCATCAATTTGGACGAGAATGAAAACATTCTGAAAGAATCACATAAAGCGGAGAGATTCAGCTGTGTGTAAATTGATCATCTCAGTGATTTGTGGAAAATTTAAAAAATCGCATTAGAAGATGGGTGTCCCAAATTTAACGTTTAATATAAATTTTGGATGTGTCCAAATCGTATATTTCGAAACTTTCCAAATCAGTCTGGAACTCAGACCAATTGGTCTACTAAGTCAATTGGGCTCAGTACAAATTTAAAGACAATCCATGGTGTTCATATAGGGCAGCAGTTCTCAACCTGGGGTACATGTACCCCTGGGGGTACCTTCGCTGGCCCTAGGGGGTACCTCGGACAAAAATGCGTAATGGTGGACTTATTGATAAAGCTTGGATAATTGCGCATTTTTTTTCAAAAATTTATATTGTATATAATATGCAATGCGATCAATAAATCCCAATTGAATTCTGCCACAATGTATGAAGGGCTGCGGAACAAAAGATCAAACGAACAAAACTTCAAATGAACAAAATTATTTGTTTTTCACTACAGCTCGTTTGCTTCGTTGCAAGAGGATTAGAAGCAGGTCCGGATTTAGCCGGAAGGGGGCCCCGGGGCCGACAGCTTGATGGGGCCCCAAAATGTACAAAAAAGGATGGTTTTGGTACATAAGATTTGGGGAGGCCCAGGGCCACGCCCCCCCCCCCTCTAAATCACGCCTGATTAGAAGCATCCTTCTACACTTCTCGGAAGCCCTCTTCCAAGCAGCTCGAAGGCCTCCTTTCAAGAGGCTCATAAGCCTCCTGGGCACTTCAGAAGCCTCCTTCAAATGGATAGGTTGCCTCCTTTCAAGAAGCTCAAAAGCCTCCTTTCAAGGGGCTCAAAAGCCTCCTTCCAAGATGCCCCTAAGCCTCTTTCCAAGAGGCTCGGAAGCCTCCTTTCAAGAGGCTCGGAAGCCTTCTTTCAAGAAGCTCAAAAGACTTCTTTTCTAGAGGCTCAAAAGCCTCCTTTCAAGATCCTTTCAAGAGACTCGGAAGCCTCCGTTCAAGAGGCACAGAACCCTCCTTTCAAGAGGCTCAGAAGCCTCCTTTCAAGAGGCTCAGAAGCCTCCTTTCAAGAGGCTCAGAAGCCTCCTTTCAAGATGCTCGAAAGCCTCACTTCAAGAAGCTCGGAATTCTGCTTTCAAGAGGCTTTGCAACATACTATCAAGAGGCTCAGAAGCGTCCTTTCAAGATGCAAAGGAAGGCCTCTTTTTAAGTGACTCGAAAACCGTCTTCAAGAGGCTTGGTAGCCTATCTACAAGTGGTTCAGAAGCCTTTAATGAAGAGGCGCAGAAACCTGCTTTAAAGTGATTCAAAAGCTGAAAGTAGCTTCCCTTCAAAGGCCTCGGAATTATTTTTTCAAGAGCATTGGTAGCCTACTTTCGAGAGGGGGTACCTCAATTAATGCAAAAGGTCTAAGGGGTACCGCTCAAGAAAAAGGTTGAGAACCGCTGATATAGGAGAAAAGCTGGTAAAATGAACAGTTGCTATATTGAGGTTAAATCACTGATTAGGCGTATGTTAACCATGCACAAGTTTTCTTTAAAATAACATAAGGTACCTGAGCTAATATTTTGGTTTTGAGATCAAAATCGTAAATCATGCGCATGATCTCTAAAGGCGTGTATGGACGCCATGGGTTGCTATTGGCGTTGTATTTATCCAATTTGACTTGGCAGACCAATTGGTCTGAGCTCCAGAATGATTTGGACAAATTATAATATCCAGTTTGGACATATCTAGATCGTAAATCATGCGCATGGCCTCTAAGGGCCTGTATAAGTTGTTATTGGCTTGATATCGAGCCCAGTTAACTTGGTAGATCAATTCGCCTGAACTGCAGAATGATTTGGAGAACTTAGAACATCCGGTTGAAACATGCCTGGATCGTAAATTATGCGCATGGTCTCTAAGGGACTTAATGGACACCACGGGTTGCTATTAGTTTCGCACCAAGTATAATTGAGCTGGTAGACCAAAGCTCTGAAATCTATAATGGTTTAGAGAACCTACAACATCTGTTAAAATATTGTCTGCAATCATGATTCGTTATCACTGAAATAGTACTGGATACATTAACGGGTACAATAACAATATTGCGCGATATTCGTGTGCCATTTTCGTCCATATAAAAGTGGCCAACTGAGGATCCTTCCTCCGACGATTACAGGATGTGTGGGCGATCAACAATCTGACATTCATGAGCTGACGATTATTTTGGGTATATAAACATGTGAATTTGGCTGAGAAATGCCTGAGATATTGCTAAGTCAAATCCGGGTCAATGTGACCCGAACACCGTAAGTGTGAGTTTTTTTAGCACTGTAGGAAGGTTAAGCCAACCTATTTCCCGAGTAGACGAAAATAGCTCAATAATATCAAATGTTGATTAGAATTAGATAGCAAAAGTGAGATATTGACATGATTGATATAAGAGATAAAAGATCAGACAGACGATAATATCAATTTATTGCACTAATATATCATGAAAAGATCAAGTTATGCTTGATATTTAAATGATAGTTCGGTACAACTTTTTGGTATTGTTGTCTTGTATCAATCAAGTCCATATCATGTTTTGTTATTCTGTTCATGGTTTGTGTCACCAAATTTATTTGATTTTTTACTCTAACGCATTCCATTTTTGATCTTCTTCTTCAATAGCTCTACATTCCAACTGGAACTTGGCCTGTTTTCCACCTTAGTATTCTTTTAGCATTGCCTCAGTTATTAATTGAAAGCTTTTCTATGCCCGCCATTGCATGAGTATGGATCTTGTTTGGCAAGTACAATGGATACACTATGCACTATTTCGCAATGAAAAAAATGTAGTATAACATTATTTATATAGTAGAATTTTTTTTACAAACTAGACGCTAGCTTGAATTTTCCGAATATTTCATTGTGTAAGTATGCCACATTTTTAACGTTTTTAAGAAAAAACATAAGGAGAAAGTGTCATTTGACTGAAAACCATTTGACCGAATGTCACATAGAAGAATAACTCATTGAGCAGAAAGTTATTGAACCGAGTTTAATTCCACCGAATTGAACGCTTGGCCGCAATGAATGTTTGGCCAAAACGATTGTTAGGCCAAAACTAGTTAAACGAACAATTCGATTTGGGCAAAATAAACGTTTGGCCAAAGAAACCATTCTGCCGAACAAGTCGTTTGGCCGGAAAAAAAATTTGGAAAGATCATTCGGCCGAAAATGTCATTTGGTCGAAAAGGTAATTTGGCTGAACGGATTACATGGCCTTACGGTAGAAAATGTTATTTGGCCAAACAGAGCATACTCCAACAGGGTTATTTGGCCGAAAATACCAATTGACCGAACGATTTATATAGCCAAAAATGTCGTTTCTACGAACGGATGAATAGGCCAAAAACTTGTTTAGCAGAAGAAATAAGACACTGACCTGAAACAAACATTCCACCAAATAGGTCGATTGACAGATTAGCCGAACATTTTATTCTGTCGATAACGCCAAAAAGCATTTTCAGCCTAACGACATACTCGGCCAAATTACCTGTTCGTCGAAACGACATTTTCAGTCGTATAATGTTGCATAGCGATAGATGGTAATACACCCGATTCTTTTTTTACACGGGGGATACGTTCCGTGTTAAAAAAAGTTTTCAGTTGAAAATTTGAAAATCCGTGTAAAAAAAGTTTTATGATTTCTCGACGAATCATGCAAAATTGAGCAACTTGAGTATGGGATTTTGTTACACGCCCGTGAAAAAACAGAATCGGGCATACCTCGATAGTACGTACACCTGCGTTATTTTAGTGTACGTACCATCGAAGCAAAAAAAATTCGAACGAAAAAAATGTTTTTGCCTTTTTTGTTCATTCAGAATGTTTATAGAACCTCCCAGAAGTCAAAATTTCGATAGAAGGCTCTGTACTCTTTTATTTATTTATCATCAGACTAAGGCCGGAGTGGCCTGTGCTGCACATTAAGACTTCTCCATTCAGCTCGGTTCATGGCTGCACTTCGCCAACCACGCAGTCTGCGGAGGGTCCGCAAGTCGTCCTCCACCTGATCGATCCACCTTGCCCGCTGTGCACCTCGCCTTCTTGTTTCCCGTCGGATCGTTGTCGAGAACCATTTTCACCGGATTACTGTCCGACATTCTGGCTACGTGCCCGGCCCACCGCAGTCTTCCGATTTTCGCGGTGTGAACGATGGATGGTTCTCCCAACAGCTGATGCAATTCGTGGTTCATTCGCCTCCTCCACGTACCGTCCGCCATCTGCAACCCACCATAGATGGTACGCAACACTTTCCTTTCGAAAACTCCCAGTGCGCGTTGGTCCTCCACGAGCATCGTCCAGGTCTCGTGTCCGTAGAGAACTACCGGTCTTATAAGCGTTTTGTAGATAGTCAGTTTGGTACGGCGGCGAACTCTATTCGATCGGAGCGTCTTGCGGAGTCCAAAGTACGTACGATTTCCAGCCACTATGCGTCTCTGAATTTCTCTGCTGGTATCGTTATCGGCGGTCACCAGTGAGCCCAAGTACGAATTCTTCAACCACCTCGATTTGCCACCAATACAAACTCGTGGTGGGTGGCTTACGTTGTCCTTTCTTGAGCCTCTTCCTATCATGTACTTCGTCTTCGACGTGTTGATGACTAGTCCAATCCGTTTAGCTTCGCTTTTCAGTCTGACGTAGGCTTCCTCCATCCTCTCAAAGTTACGTGCCATGATATCAATGTCGTCGGCGAAACCAAATAACTGGACGGACTTCGTGAAAATCGTACCACTCGTGTCAATCCCTGCCCTTCGTATTACTCCCTCCAAAGCGATGTTGAATAGCAGACACGAAAGACCATCACCTTGCCGTAACCCTCTACGGGTTTCGAAGGGACTCGAGAATGCCCTGAAACTCGAACTACGCACATCACCCGATCCATCGTCGCCTTGATCAACCGTATCAGTTTATCCGGAAATCCGTTTTCGTGCATTAGCTGCCATAGCTGGTCCCGATCGATTGTATCATATGCGGCTTTGAAGTCGATAAATAGATGATGTGTGGGCACGTTGTATTCGCGGCATTTCTGCAATACCTGACGTATGGCGAACACCTGGTCTGTGGTAGAGCGTTCACCCATAAATCCCGCCTGGTACTGCCCCACGAACTCTCTTGCAATTGGTGTTAGTCGACGGCATAGAATTTGGGAGAGTACCTTGTAGGCGGCGTTCAGCAATGTGATTGCGCGGTAGTTGCTACAATCCAGCTTATCGCCCTTTTGTAGATGGGACACACGACACCTTCCATCCACTCCTGCGGCAGAACCTCATCCTCCCAAACCTTGGTAATCACCCAGTGCAGCGCTCTAGCCAGTGCTTCACCACCGTGTTTAAACAGCTCTCCTGGTAGTTGGTCAACTCCAGGTGCTTTGTTGTTTTTCAGCCGGCCGATCTCCTCCTGGATTTCTTGGAGATTCGGAGCCGGAAGTCGCATGTCCTGCGCGCGTGCTCCTAGGTTCGTTACCATACCGCCACCGTTGTCTGCCATATCGCCATTCAGGTGCTCTTCGTAGTGCTGCCGCCACCTTTGGATCACCTCACGCTCGTTCGTAAGAAGGTTTCCGTTTATGTCCTTACACATATCGGGCTGTGGCACGTGGCCCTTACGTGAACGGTTCAACTTCTCATAGAACTTTCGTGCGTTATTAGCGCGGTACAGTTCCTCCGTCTCTTCACGGTCTCGATCTTCCTGCTGGCGCTTTTTCCTCCGGAAAATCGAGTTTTGTCTGTTCCGCGCCCGTTTGTATCGTGCCTCGTTCGCCCTCGTGCGGTGTTGCAGCAATCTCGCCCATGCTGCATTCTTCTCCTCAACTAACTGCTCACATTCGCCGTCATACCAGTCGTTTCTCTGATCCGGAGCCACCGTGCCTAGTGCAGCGGTTGCGGTGCTTCCAATGGCGGATCGAATATCTCTCCAGCCATCTTCAAGAGATGCTGCGCCTAGCTGCTCTTCCGTTGGGAGTGCCACTTCCAGCTGCTGCGCGTAGTCTTGGGCTAGTCTACCGTCTTGTAGCCGCCCAATGTTAAGCCGCGGCGGACGACTCCGACGCGTGTTGATCACCGTCGAGAGTTTTGAGCGCAGACATACTGCGACGAGGTAGTGGTCGGATTCAATATTCGCACTGCGGTAAGTGCGTACGTTCGTGATGTCGGAGAAGAATTTACCGTCGATTAGAACGTGGTCGATTTGGTTTTCCGTTACTTGATTAGGTGATTTCCATGTGGCCTTGTGGATATTCTTACGGGGGAAGAAAGTGCTTCGGACTACCATTCCGCGGGAGGCTGCAAAGTTTATGCATCGTTGGCCGTTGTCGTTCGATACGGATGCAGACTATCCGGTCCGATGACCGGTCTATACATTTCCTCCCTTCCTACCTGAGCGTTCATGTCACCGATGACGATTTTGACGTCCCGCAGTGGGCATCCATCGTATGTCTGCTCCAGCTGCGAATAGAACGCTTCTTTCTCGTCGTCGGATCTCCCTTCGTGTGGGCAGTGCACGTTGATGATGCTATAGTTGAAGAAACGGCCTTTTATCCTCAGCTTGCACATCCTTGCGTTGATTGGCTGCCACCCAATCACGCGTTGGCGCATCTTTCCCAGCACTATGAAGCCGGTTCCCAGCTCGTTGGTGGTGCCACAGCTTTGGTAGAAGGTAGCCGCTCGATGCCCGCTTTTCCACACTTTCTGTCCTGTCCAGCAGATTTCCTGCAGCGCTACGACATCGAAGTTGCGGGGATGTAATTCATCGTAGATTATCCTATCGCAACCTGCGAAGCCTAGCGACTCGCAGTTCCATGTTCCAAGCTTCCAATCGTGATCCTTTATTCGTCGCCTAGGTCGTTGCCGATTGTATCGAGTCGTATTATCTTCTATGTCGTTCGTAATAGTTGTTTTTAAAGGCGGCTTATTGGGCCTGCGCAAACCTTCTGTCTCGTCGGAGGGCCGTCGTGTCAGGGCTGTTTAGCGTCCCACCTAACACCAGGACTTGGGCTTGTGCGCTTTGAGCGGCACACGGTCGGCTCTGTACTCTATGCATATCTTTTTCGATGTAGTACACAACGGATCAACAGTTACACCAGGATGTAACGGGAAGGCTATGTATCCATTAAAAAAAAACGAATTTTTGATATGAGCTGACTTTCATATTCCTTTCAACATAGCTCGACGAATTGAGGTGATGTCTATAGAAAAAGTCTTCAAATCTAAATTACTGGATGGCGATCTGCTCACAACTACAACTAGCGTGGAGCTGATTTCCTCTTACCAAAAAGTGCGACATGGGAAAATATCTTTGGCAGCATGGCCACTAGATCCCTTGAAACATATTCACGACCAAATATAAAGATACTTTTCTGCAAATGTGGGAACTGTTCTTCAGAATACTAAGGAATTGCTCCTAGAACGCCCCCTAAAATCCCTACTTGAAATCATTTCGTATTTCAATCTAAAATTATTTCATAACTTTATTTGAAATTTGTTTGGAAATTCAAAAATATTTTCCTCTGAAAATTCTTTATGAACTTCATTTGAAAAAAAAACTTTTTGTTTGAATTTCTCCTAGATTTGTTTCAGATACTTATCTAGCGATTTCTCCGAGAATTTCTCGGATAATTTATCCAAAAAAACCTCCTGGGTATTAAACCAGGAATCCCAACGCGAATTTCTCCTGGAATTGCTTCGGATATTCCCACTTACATTCCTCGGGAAAATTTTCCTGAAAAGGGAATTTCCGAAGCAGTCCTTGGAAAAAAAAGGAAAACTTGAGAAATTTATGTGGGAATCCCGGAACAAAGTTTCGGGGGAACTTATAAAGATATTTCTGGAGGAATTCTTCCTGGAAAATCCTGACGGAATTTTGCGAGAGAATCATTAGAGGAATTTCTGGAAGCAAAAGTAGGAGAGCTTCAAAAAGAATCTCTGGGGTTATTGTTTTAAAATATTGATGCGAATTCCTGGAAAAACTCTCGGAAAATCCTTTCTAGAAATTTTAGAGGAAGAACCCGCAGACATTTTGAGAATTCCAGCAGGATCTTTCGGGAGAATTCCCTAAGTAATTTCCAGAGGAATTTCAAGGAGATTTTTTGGACGTTATTCCGAGAAAGTTCGGAGAAATAGCCAGATGAATTTAATGACGAATTTCCGGAATAATTCCCGAAGAAAAAATACCTGACCAATTTTCCGGGAGAGCTCTTGGAGGAATTATGGAAAATGAGTAGGAGGTGGCTATCGAGGGCTTCCACATTAGTTTCTGAAGAAATTCAAAAGGAATTGCTGGAAAAGATCTGTTCACAAATTATGTAACGCAAAAATCCGAGTTTTTGACCCCCTCCCTCCCCCTCGTAACAAAAAGTAACATTTTCGGTACCCCCTCCCTCCCCCATATAACGCGTAACTGTGAAAATTTTAAAGGCAGATTTTTTTCTTTGCTGGAGCATCTAAAGCATGTGGGTTTTGGTATTTTTTGAACACTGTTAGAATAGGGACGGAACATGATGAAAAACCAAGGATATCAAGAGTAGAGTTAGTTCTGGATTAATGCATGGGGACGTGTTCTAGAACTGGAACTAACTTTCTTGGTAGATGAAATAATTCATATACATGCTGATAATACGCTTATGTAGAGTATGTAATCAGCTGTCAGATGTTCCTTGAATTGTTTAAAATAATAGTATAAATTGTGTTATGTAAGACGTGACTGACTGTAAAGTTTTGCTACTAAATTCGTTATAAGCTCACAATGATGTTTGAATCAGATGTAAAATTATTACGTAGCATATGATGGACCCCACGCAATTGCCATGATCAAAACATATTCAAATTTTAACTAACATCCTTCAGAAAAAAACGATTTTTTTTTGTGTGCGTACTATCGAGGTAAAATGTACGTACAATCGAGGGTACGTACTATCGAGGGTACGCACTATCGAGGGTACGTACGTATTTTTAAGCTCAAATTCAACAAGCTGGAATGGACACACACGATTAGGCCTGTGCCGAAAGTTGAAGCCTGCCGAAAAGACCACCCATTACTCTATTTTCGAGCTCAGACACATTTGCTCCGAAAAACAATCTCATCATTTGGAATTAATTTAGAAGAAAAACTTTCAAACTGGCGATCAGACGTTCTACAATGATCCCAAGTTTTTTTCCTAATAATAATTGTACTTCTGGAAATTTGTTCCTGGAATTCACTTTTCGAGCAGTTTAACTGTTTACTCAGTTAACTGAGCAAATTTCCATCCCAATTTTAAAGTGTCATTTTGAATAATAGGCCCCCCTAAATTATTTGTCTTAGATTATTATTGATATGGGTACATAAACATATTATGATTTAAAGCAGCAGTAGCACCTACGCAAATTATACTAACTCAAAACCTTTATTACATTTTCATAAGTTATAATAAATATAGCGTATTTCATTTAGTGCAATTATTTACTAAAGTTTAATTCATTATAATATTATACTTTCTAATATTTGACTGGGATGTAAACACACTGCATAATGCAAATAGCTTCATGTTCTACTCGCTCCACAACTCCCTCCGACTGCGGACTGGTACCACGTGGGTTTGTTTTGGTCGCATGCTCTCTTCCAATCATATTGCACCTGCATCATCTCTTCGAATTTCGAACATTCCACCACACTCCCTGTGACAGCAGCGGAGCAGCGTTGGAAAATTGACGCAACATTTCCCATCTACAGGAAAAACCTCCCTGTGCAACATAACAGTGGGCAGGCCACACTCTCTCACTCTCGTTCTCGCTCGCAGTCGACATACGACGACGATGCAGGAGGCGAATTTCCTCTTCACGAGACGCGACGGCACATTCTGATGATCAGCAGGATACGAGATTTTCATTCCATCAGTGCTTTGTCGACTCACGACCGGTGCAGTCGTCGTCCTGTGCACCGCTCGTATCTGACGTAAACGTGAACCCAGTTTCCGTTTCGCGTACGGTGCGTTTCCTTTGTGCAGCAAATGATGGTTTGTTGTTGTTGTGTCTCGGTCGCTCGTTGGGACGAACGAAAAGATACATTTGGGTGGTGGGGGTTGCGCGGAGAAGAGAACCCGGAAGTCGTCGTCGTCGCTTTCGTTTCGTGCACTCTCGGGCGACGATAGTGGGTCGGTATGTGTGTGTGCACGCGAGTGTAAGGACTTGGGTAAGGTTGCAACTTGCGGGGGCATTCTGGTGGTAGGCCTATTGCACGTAGCCAGCCGCTGGCGCTGGAATGGTTGCCGTAAAAGGGTGTGTGCTCGTTGGGTGTAGAAATTTTCGTGAATGAAGTGAAAGTTTCTAAAAAGAAGTTTGGTTGGTACCGGCTCAGAACGAGCATTACGGGGAGCTTTTTGGAAGAGGATATGTCTATCTGGAGTGTTCGGTTTTGGCGGTGAAGAGTGGCGAGATTGAAAAAAGCAAAATTTGCAAGGTATTCTAGCGGATTGCGATTTTGTATAGAAAGCTTATGCGAGTAATATTTTCTGCTCATATTTAAATATACCGCATCCTAAAATTGTTTATCTCCAATCATTAAATATTTTACTTCGTATTTATAGTTATTAACATTTACAATGATAATGATTAGACGCGAGTTATTGAAATGGGCCGACAGATAATTTAATGCAATTTGCTTGCAGTTTACTACTGTCGTGGCATTCAATGTAAGGGATTTTTTGGTGTGCTGTTTTAACTTTTAGTAGTAGATTTTATAGTAGATTATATACTAAAAATATACTATACTCTAAAAATTTAATATATATATATATATATATATATATATATATATATATATATATATATATATATATATATATATATATATATATATATATATATATATATATATATATATATATATATATATATATACTAATATACTAAAATATATACTAAAATATACTATACTCTTAGTTTTTCAAAACATTGATTATATAAATTTGTCTCAGTTTCTATATTTGAAAATTAAAAATATGAGAGAAATAAATCTGAAACGACCTTTTTAAGATACATTTATTTCAGATTAATATTCATGAAATTTTAATTACTTTTGTACCGGTCGGACTCGATTATCCCGGAATATCGTTTTTTTACTCCGGATAATCGAATCCTCCGGTTAATTGAATCACCAATAAAAAATCTGCAATTTTAGATCGTAGAATTTATATATTATAATTAAATTTACAGTAGCGTAGGCGGGAATTTATAAGGAAGCCCCTTAATTATCCACCTAGCGGTAATAGTGCCTTTCTTGTGTATTATAAAAATAATAACGTTTGACGCCATAGTTAGTGCTGTGCGCCGCCACCGCTGACGGTTTTACTCACGCCTCCTGCTGGTTGTAATTTAATCACGCCGACGACTAATAGTATAATAAACATTGTTTTTAAATCAAGTCAAGAATCCAAAATTTGAATTGAAGTATTTTCGTATTATGTAAATAAATAGTCATAAATTCGAAATCGGCGCCGGCGTGGTGGCAGACAATGTCTAGTTTGGTGAAAAATTTAGTTTTCCGTCTAAGCAAATCTGAATATTTAAGATATCCCAAAAGTAGCCAATTCGTTATATGGCTATCAGTAATAAGGCATTTCCACGGTTATCAACTACAGTATTTCTATACCAAGTTACCTATTCCAAGTAAAGCCATCAAAATATGAACCAAATACGCATTTTATTGGATCCGAACAACTACTTTGTGTTATCAAAATGGACTAGAATGATATACTCCATGCCATCGGGAATTGAGCATCGGAATTATAATAATTTCGTTAGTTTGGATATTTCCCTTGGCATGTAGTCAAAACGGACAGTAGTAAAACAAAATCCATGCCTGCCAAGAAACACTCAAAATATCGATATTACCTTCAAACCATCATCATGCTTATTCGAATATTCTCAGAAATTCTTTGAAAATTTTCTTCAGGAGTTTCATTGGAAACTTCTAGGAAATATATAATATCCAGGTGTTATTTTAGAAATTTATCTAGAAATTCTTCCACAATACCCTCTAGACATTTTTTTGTAATTTCCTCAAATACCTTACCTGTGGGGTTCACGGCCGTGCGATAAGCGGCGCTAGTCGGATTCAATTACCGCCCTAGTATGAAAGAAAGTTTTCGAAAAGCGGGAGACTCTCCACTGGTCCGCACTGGGTGTTGTGTAAAATTTCTGGTCCGTTAGGTGCGCTAGGTGTCAAAAATACAGTTTTTCGCAACCTCTGGTCAAAAATGGTATTCAGCCTCTAGGAATTCCTTCAGAAGGTCAGAATTTCATCATAAATTCCTTCAGGTATTTATTTGGAAATTCCTTTAGAGATTATTTCTGAAATTTCTACAAAAAATCCTTCCGCCAGAAATTCTTTCGAAAGCTTCTCCACGATTTTATTTTAAATCCTCCGAAAACGGATCCAGCCATTCCTTCGAAAGTTCCTTCATTAATTCATTCAGAGTTTCCGTCATGGACTATTACAAAGCTTCCACCACGAACTCCTTCGAATTTTTAAGGAACACCCTAGGAAATTGCTTAAGGATTTCTTCCGGATATTTCATGAGAAATTCGTTCAGGATTTCTCCATCGAAAATTCCTCCGGGAAGTCCTCTAGAAATATTGGAAATACCATAAATGAATTACAAACGGATTTTCCGACATTTTCTCATTTCTCCAAGAATTGCTTTGGGTGTTCCTTCAAGAAATCCGTAAAAAATGCTTCAGGGATTGTTTCGAAAATTACTTCAAAAATTCCTCTATAAATTTATTTAGAAATTCCTCCAGATAATCCTTTTAAAATGCACAGAAGGAGTTTCAAGAATTCCTTCAGTTTCTCAGTTTCCACAGGAATCCCTTCAGAAATTCCATTAGAAAAACCTCTTAGAGTTTCTTTGAAAATTCCTTCCAAAATTTCTATGAAAATTATTTTATCAGTTCTTTAGAACATTCCTTTGGGGATTTCTGTGGTTATTGCTTTAGAAATTTCCATGGAAATATTCTCGGAAAATCCTAAGGAAATATCTTCAGGAACACCTACGGACATTGTTTTAGAAATTCATTCGGAAATAATTAACGATTAACAATTTTAAATTTTTAAGAAAAAAAAGTTTTATCATTCCAAATTATCACGTTTGAAATTGCTTCATGATTTTTGAAAAAAATATCTGATATGTTTGGGAATTTTATGTTTACTTATTGCTTCTACCCTGACTTCATCATTGGCATTTTCTTAATTTTTAAGGGACACATTCTAACACTTTATGAAATTTTGATTTTGCTGCCGTCAAACATATTACCATCAAACGGCAGTTCTAAACAACAGTTTGAAATAACATCAACGCCTTGAAAAGTAACTAGAATCACATACATTTATCAAATACCCGATGATATTTTAATTACCGAAATACGCAAAACGGTTAACCTTTGGGTGGTGCTCAACTCGTTTAAAGTTTGCATTAAAAAAAAGAGAAATATAAAAAAATTGAAGCTTCTGCAAAAAATTAGTTAGCAAACTCTAACTAAAGGATAGCAACCATTTCTGTCTGGCTGCCAAAATATTGTGAATTTTTGACTTCCGCCACTGCTTGCCTGTTTATTGAAGGAAATATTCTTTTAGAATGTACTTGAATGTAATATTTACAACTATTTGGTCTTTTTTCTTGTTTCCCATACCACTTGGTTGATTTTTTCGACGTAGTGTGTTACGTTGTAAGATCTACCAAACAGAGCCCTAGCTCAATCATTTTTTGGTAATTGGCTATTTTATCTTATCAGAAAATCAGAAAGGTCGGACCAGGCATGTTCCCCAACAAAAGAGATTTTTGCATCGCCCATTCTAATGCATAATAGCGTAAAGTACCGTGCATATTCATATTTCGGACACTTAAGAACTTTTTTTAGACAAATGAAGGATTTGTACGTAAGCTAATCATGTCCATCCAAGCATAATTTAATCCAAACAGTTTAGGCCATAGCATTCGATTCTCGAGTTATTATCCCTTCGTCTCGGTCTAAATTTCACTAGAATCACTATTCTTCCGACTCCTACTAGAACCAAACTTCGGACTTCATAATTCGGACATGTTTCAAAAAAATTTCAGACAGCTAGTTTCCACAAAACATTTTTTTCCTGTTCGGGTGTGCCACTGCGACCAATTATTAGATCTATTGTAGCGTTACCCGTATCCTTAGTGTTTAAGTGCATGTCGAATTACTCCAGTGCTATTGAGAAGCAATGCAGTATCGGTTTCGATACAGTTGTTGTTTTGTTTTCTCAAGACCACCATGACAAGGTCCCGCTATTTAGACTCTTCATAGAGAGCAATCCCATTGAAGGCGCGCCCCTTATCAATAGGAAATCAATCCTTTCTTGAGAAAACAGAACAGTAATACTGTTTTTGACCATGTAAGTATCGGAGCCCTAGCCACATCCTTGCCTTGCTTCTAGAATATCACCAGTGAAACAATGAAAACCCGGGATTTAGCTCTGTCTTCAAGAGCATTTCAAGCAAGAGAATTTGTTCGGTAATAAGAACTTCCGTGTGTTTCTCTCACTACCATTGTTCACCAGCTCAAGAAGAGTTAGTACGTATTTAAACCCCTAACTCGATTTTTCCAGCAGTCAGTTCAGCCTAAGACCGGGTACCGAGGTTTTTTAACTAATTGCTTGAAAAGTTGTTTCCGCTGCATACAGTTTAGCCTCAAACAAGAGGAATTCGAGTCTTTCAACTGTCTGCAAGGTAACATTAATTATGTTTTATTTCTGAGACTGCTGTTGGTAGCGAGGACTAAATACGATGAATCCTTAATTACCACAACTTATTGCCCTCGCTAGAAAAATGGATTAGGTTAGGGCTCTGTTTGGTAGATCTTACACCGCAACACACTACGTCAAAGTGATCTACCGTGTTACGGGAACACACAAAACATTAACTGCAAATGTTGAATTCTCTCGTTTAATTATTTTGTTTGTTTTTGTTTAAAATAAACTATTGCTTCAAAACGATATGACCAACGACGACGAGAATATTGAAACATTTCTGTGAAATATTTCGAACCATCTTCTATGCAAATTTTTGTGTCCGAAGTTATGCTACGTTTTGACACGGCAAGTGAATTGAACAGCTCAGTGGAATTCAATTGCCTTGCCAAAAGTTAAACATGTTCAACTTTCTTTTCGTTCAAGTGAATTGAATTAAGATGTTCACACGTTTAGTTCGCGTTAGATTCAAGCGACTTGCTCAATTCACTTGCCTTGTCTAAACGTAGCATTAGGGAGAAAATCTCAATTCATTTTATTGTAATAGTCATAATTTTCCCATGAAAAGAGGAAAGGAAGAAAAGGAACGGAATAAGGATAGAAGAAGCGGAAAACAATGAAAAATATCTCTGAGATTAAAAAAAATCCAGAAGGGAAACCAACCTTGTAGAAATTATTTTTTTTTTCCAAGTAGCTCAATTTTAAAACATGGCAGAGTGTACTGCACATCGTTTTGACTCAAATCCCGAACAGACTCACATTCTGAACACTCGTTACATGGCGATCTATGTTGAACATTTTGTTATTATTGCATAAAAAACGATTTTTTTCGGCAAGCGCACAGATCAAGGGCATCATAATTGCCTAACGATGTGAAAACGTTTAATTTTTCAGAATAAGCAGAATAAAAACATCAACATCATACATTGATAATTACAATCAATAAAGCACAATAAAGTATGATTATCTAGCGCTTCTAGAAGGTTCTTATCTTTCGCTATTCGATGAAATATGATGAGTTTATCAATTTCAGGTTTTATAAAATGTTCTCTCCATATATGACTTGCATAATAGTTTTTGAAATCGGTAGTTCAGTCTCAAATTAATTGATTTCAGAAGGATGAAAGAACAATCATTACCTTTGTTCTTAAATTCTTCCAATGTTCAATTCCCAAAGAGGAATTTTGAAAATGAAGTCTTTACAGAATGTCGGCGTCGCTCAAATATTCATTTGAAATTAAAGAAATATGCAAGCAAACCTTATTCTGGTGCAGACCATATGTTTCAATAAAAAAACTACCATCTACCGCTTTCTCGTTTGTAACAGCTAACTTCTTTTTCCGCCAGATAGAACTATCATTATTCTCTGGTGAGAACCAAAGTTTACCGAAACGAAGTCCATCACTATTGAAGCTAGAAATAAACGATCAAGACGGTTTGCTGTAATAGAGAACTAATCAAATTATTCAATGCTTGTCGTTCAAAACGTTGGTGAAATCTCGCTTAACATTTCAAAAGGACCTAAGTAACATTTTTTTCATGAAATAATTTAAATAGCGCAATCAACAGAACAACATGAAAGCTTTTGATTGCAGTACTCAAATTAATTCATGGAAAAATGTTACTTAGGTCACTTTTGAAAAGTTATGCGAGAAATAACCATTATGCATACTTATTAGAAAACGATATTGATGAAATGCCAATGTGGTTCCACTTAGTTTCAAAGTAGCAACGCCAAGAGCTTGCCTTATAAAGTTTTTTTTTAGTGAATATTTGTCACTAAGATTCCCAGACACTCCGGAAAAAGCCTGTGTTTCATCCACATACCTTTGGAACTATACTATAGGTACTGAGGAATTTGAAACTTGATTAGAAGCCATTTTTACAGAAACTATTCCACTTAAGGGGAAACACAAATTGGCAACAAATAACTCAGTTCAATCAAAGTTAATTGCCTATTTCCGGGGCATTCGTAGAAAATTTTGCAATTCCTCTCAAAAATTCTAAAATACATTTTATTAAAAACGGCGATCAGTATGGGATAGAAAATTTCTGATGACCACACCATTTCAATTTAAAATTGCTTTGTTAATATTGCACTTGATATACACTTTAGAATATTTTATACAATACTAAGAACATAACTAAGCAATTCTCTGTGAAATCGAAGGTCGATTTCTTTTGTATTTTATGATTTCCCTGAAAATTTGCATATACATTCTTTATGGTCCAAAAACTTAATGTGCATCATTAGTTTGCCATTTTGACTCTAGCATAACTTTGGGCTTTGGGACAAAAGGTCAAAAGGACAAAAGGTCGAAGTACAAAAGTTCGAAAAGACAAAAGATCGACAAGACAAAAGGTCGAAGGGACAAAACTTAAAAATCTATAATTCTGTACACACGAGAAAGATAAAATATGCGACAACAAGTTTGAAAACATGTTTCTGAAGAAAAATGTAGCATATTACATGTCCCAGAGATTTCTCCTCCTTCATTTCATGAGCATTTCTTTAACGAATTTACAATTGTATGATTTTCATTAGTTCTCGGGACGATGAAGTTGAATAATTAGTACTTGCTAGATCGTGCTCTTGTAACACGTGTCGCTTCGAGTGCATGTTTGAGTGAAACACGTTAGTTATGGTATCTTTGAATCAGTATCGTATAATGAATTATTTCGCAGCTAACCAACGCGACTTCCTATACATTACATTCCGATGTCGATCATGGAGATACAGAAGATTGTCAGTCTTTGGTAGCAACCTGTGTCAAATTATTTTTTCCACTCATCACCATGTATGAGATGGGGATGTTATTGGTTTTAATTCAACGTGACGTCATTACTGGTTTTAAATAAGAAATAAACATTGAAGCATGTACACTAAGACTGGCCTTAAGCTATACATAACAGCTTAAATTGATGATTCAACCATACGAATTATTTTAATTAACATTCAAACACGCGTGATGTTGTATTTTGTACAACATTAACGAAAATACATCTTTCATAATACACAGCATGAAAGAGCCTGCATGAATGTTCCAGGTCCGCACGTGTCCCGAACGGTTTATAATCATGATTGTGCATATGCATTTTGCATAATGGTAGTAGAATTTTGTGTAGAAATAAGAAGTTGTGGGTTCGAGTCAAGATTGGGTCATCGTTCTCACGAACAGTCTGTAGGTCAGCTATCTAAATCGCTCAAAAAGGTATCTTATATCACAATTTCCTTGTGTCCAGATACATAAATTCCATTATAAAGACATTCTAAGTTGTTGAAATCTTGGCTCAATCTGACCCCTATTTGGCCAATTGTTACCCCCGATGACGGCACCTACATCATAATCTGTATTGTATTGTTCAGTGGCGCCGGGAGTGGGTGGGACAAGTAGGACATGTCCTACGCATGAATTTTCCTGGGTAGGACAGTCAAAGCATTGTCCTACCCATGATTATAGTAAGATGAAGTCATTGGCTGGCAGGAGTCTGTGTGTTAGCAAATGAAGATTTCAAAGTTAATTAGAGTCTAAACAATAGTCTTATATTATATATAAAGATTTATGGGATCAAGAATGTTTTCGTTCATTTAGGAATTTGTGCTCGATCATTTGTATTTTGCCGATAACTCAGTCCAGCGGGTAAATTTTAAAATGTGTTGTACGGTGGACCTCTAGTGTGAAGGGTTTCTACAACTCCGCCAAACTAACCGTTGTTTGAAGTGACTCGATGTCTTTTTGAAAAATCACTTTAATCAAGTAAAAAGAAAAAGTAGAAGGTTGTATTGAAGACACGACCGTAAATTGAACGTAGAATTACGTATAGTTCGATAGTGGATGCAAAATTCAATTATGTTTTCATTGTGGATGTATAAAGGGTGGGTGTACCAATTGTCGCCATACATAGGAACAACTTTTTTAAAATAAGTAAAATGCATATGGGTGGTTTTACATATCAAGCGAAAGGTTTTTTGGTTCCTTATTTAGCAAATCCCATTGTTTTTTTATGGGATTGGTCAAATTGGGGCCACTAGTGCGACAACTGGTGCAAAGAACGTCAAAAATTAAAAACAAACCAATTTTTCCAATTATGCTTTGTTTTGGAGGAAGTCAAAAATGTCTAGCCGGAAGGTAGGCAATTTACTGTAAAAGTGAAATTTAACACTACCTGTCGAAATGAGATTTTCAATATCTCTCCAGAATCCGTTGAAAAACGGCTGAGTTATTGACTCTTACTTCCTGACCTCTTTTCGTGACGGTCCCAAATTTGAAACTTTGGAATGACCTCCCTATCTTACCGAAAGACATAATTCTACGTAAAAAAACGTTGTTTAAATTCCACTAAAACGGAGTTTAAGTGCATGTTGCTGTATCTTCTACTAAATGAGAACAACATTTCAATCATTTAGTCTAAGTTACTGCAAGTAGGTATCTATACCTTCGTTATAAATGACACTCAAACAACGATTTTTTTAGGTAAAGTTGTAGCAAAACCTTCGCACAAGAAGTCCACCATAAAACACATTTTAGAATTTGGCTTAGTCATTCGTTAGACCTATTGACAAACTGCTAAATGATCGAACCCAGTTTACTAAATGATCGAAAACTTCCTTCGTCTAAAGGTTTTCCAGATATAAAATAGAAGTTGTTGAAATCTGCAAATGTGATTAGAGACATTTTCAGAAGTTATCATAAATAAAGCACCTTTAAATGGCTTCCAATAAGCCCATGGAAAAAAAGTTTTTTTGAAAACCTCTGAAGATTTATTTAAATTTGAGGAACCACAAACACCCTAAATCCCGTTTGAAATCTGGTCGGTAAAGGCTTCTGAACTCTCAAAAAGATTAGTTGACAATCATGCGATTTCCTGGTAGTTTGCTTTGAATCGCTAGATCCATAACCATTTCTGAAAGTTAATTTAAAATCCTAGCTGTTAGCAATATTTTTTTGAACTGATTAATGATTAATACAAATTTCTGTGATCCGTGACTGAATTTCTGTGATCCGAGCTGCTGATAGATATTCAATAATCGTAAGAATTTCTGTATGTCAACTTCTTAAAAGGCCTTAATAATCTTGGAAAAGCAATATTTGTGCTGAAAATTGAAAAAAATCTTCAATTATGTGAGTATTCTTCGCAAGAACTTTTCAGGACTAAATAATTTGAAATTATATTTAGATTGATTATATTGCCACCGTAAGCATAACTGGTCTATATTGAAATCGATTTCATATCAACATGGGAAGGTATAAGTAGAATATGCATCGATTTCACAACACCAGAACGGTTTGTCTAATAGGAGACAAGCTCAGTGGTCGCTAACTATAAGCAGGAGGTCGTGGATTCGATCGCAGGCTCGTCTCTTTCCTATTCCGCATGTCTTAGTTTATTCTGTTTTTCGTATTCCACCAAAACGATTCCTTCTGTTATGCCTTCCACACTACCAGTTGCAAGACCTCCTATGGCACCTACCCTAGCAGCTCTTAGTGATGAACTTTGTATTTAACTTAAAAATCACTCTAATAAAGCTCCAAAAAATATCTTAGCGGCACACATAGTCCACATAGGATAATGCAGCTTATATGTGACCAGATTCTGTCACAATCAAGTTGCCGCAACCATTTTTGTCTGAATTGTGCTGCTCGGGTATGAGACGTCGTAGAGATCTCGCCACCTTTCTTTAATAAGTGTCCATTCTTTCCTCTAAAATATTCATTCGCAAGCACGTGGCCAGAACAGATCTCGACTGTTGTAGAATGCCTCTGTAGTAACGGATTCAAGCGGAGATGCTACTCTCATACCACAGTCTAAGCTTGTAACACCTTCAAATTAATGTGAATCGCTCAATGGTAATGTTAATATCAAAATTGTTACCGTAGTTCGGGGCTTCTTTTGACTCCGGGGGCTACTTTGGATTTTTGATTTTCTAAACAAACTAAGATTAAAAAATACCAAATTTAAAACAGAAAGTTGCCATCCAACTATCAATAAGACCCGAATGATGGTAATGGCAATTTGAGAGTAGTAAACGTTATAATTCTTGTTTCAAAATGTCCAAAGTAGCACCCGATTTGTCAAAAGAAGCCCCGCACGACGGCACCCAAATTCGCCTTTCCTAATCCATTTTTCCGCGACCGGTAATGGCCGGCAGCTTGCCTGTGGGCTAGTATCTGATTCGACTTCCACAAACGTTAAATCAGAGACTAGCCCGCACGCAGGCGGCCATTACTGCTCGCGGAAAACTGGATTGTCCTACCCACGACTCGGAACGTGGATGCGCCTCTGGTATTGTTGTATTGTTCTAAATACTATGGCCTTTCAATTTGAACCAATTCTGTAATTTCGACCTTTTATCCCTTCGACTTTTTGTCCTTTCGCCATTTTGTCCTTTCGACGTTTTGTCCATTCGATCTTTCGTCCCGTCGACCTTTTGTCCATTTGACCTTTTGTCTTTCGATCTTTTGTCTTTCGACCTTTTGTCATAGATTCCTTTTGACAAGGGCCTAAGCAAAAACTAAAACCTTGAGCACTTTAAAAAATATATAGCTTGGAAATAGCTTGTCCGATAGTTTTGGTGTCTTCGGCAATGTTTTAGGTAATCATTGGGGAATAAAATATACACCGTGAAATCATTGGAAATAAAAATTTTAAATCCATTTTCTCGAAAAGGATTTTTTCAATATTTTATATAGGGGAACTGACGGCTTTGGCAGGTTTTGTTCTATTGCAGGGGGGTTTTTGTCGACCGAATTTTATGAAATTTGGCCACAATATTCTTTGATATGCTAAGAATGTTTGGGCCAAATTTGAGCATAATCAGTCTTAAAAAAAACTCCTGCCAATAATAGAACAAAACCTGCCAAAGCCGTCATTACCCCTATTTTTTTA
Organism: Armigeres subalbatus; assembly: GCF_024139115.2. Taxonomy (NCBI): domain Eukaryota; kingdom Metazoa; phylum Arthropoda; class Insecta; order Diptera; family Culicidae; genus Armigeres; species Armigeres subalbatus. The sequence continues at coordinate 361,955,122 of NC_085140.1, read as the reverse complement.
TATGTTGTAGCAGATAACATATGTACTTTTTTGCACTATGGCTCGTTATGGAGAAATGATGGAAAAAAAGTTATATATTTTAATAATTTTAAATTAATAATTTAATAATTTCGACAAAAATAGTCGAAAATTTTGATTTTTTCATTTTTTTTCTATTTAAGAAAAAAAAATTTTAATTTGTTTATATTCATTGACCACAAAGAATGTATATGCAAAATTTCAAGGAAATCAAAAAATACAAAATTGAAATCTCGAAAAAAAATCATGATTTCACAGAGAATTGCTCTGTTCGTGCAAATTAACACTGAGAATGTAAAATGAGGGATGGGTACCATTATACCCAATAACCATTGCAGCTAGTACTGTTTGATAACAATTCTTGCTCATGCTATCACTGATTCACTATCTTACAGCGCCATCAAAACTTCACCATGATGTGACTATGATGGCAATAAACGACCACATCACGACAACGCAGCAAGCTTTCAGATGGTATATCACTGAAAAACATTAGCAAAGATGCACACCAATCATGTTTTGTACTTTACGTTTCGGTGAGACGAAAACAAGCGATTTTTGGGTCGAGGGAGAATCTTTTTTCGAAGTCTGTGATGAGAAACATCTTTCATTTGCTACTTTTTTCTCTAGAAAACGCGTGAAAGATAAACAAAAATCGTTCCGACTTGATGAAATTCTTTTTATGCTTCATCATTCTTAGAGATGTCGTAAAATCCCGATTAATCGATTAGTTACTAATCGATTACTCTTGATTCTTGTCGATTATTGAGTCGATCAATCATTGTATAGTAATCGATTCAAAATTAATCGATTATCACAACGATGAATCGATTAATCGAAATAATCAATTAATTTTCGACATCCTTATGATGTCGTAAATTCTGATTAATCGATTAGTAACTAATCGATTACTCACGATTCCTCTCGATTATTGAATCGATTAATCGTTGGGTAATAATCGATTCAAAATTAATCGATTATCACAACGATGAATCGATTAATCGAAGTAATCGATTAATTTGCGACATCTCTAATCATTCTTACGCCTCACTAATTTTTCGTGAAAATTTTTGTCCTGCATTTATAAAAATTGTATGACCGCAACGGGATTTGAACCCAGAACACCAACCAAAATGGCATTGGGTTGTGCTCACTCCAGCCACAACACCACACCGTCTGTTTATTGGGGATAGGTTATTTGTTTCAATATCATATAGACAATTTTTATTTCTTGCAAACATGCAAACCCATAAAAAAAACTAATATATCAAATCGTACACATTTACTAAGTAATCTTTTCACTGAGCACCTTTAAGGTGAATCACTTAATGTTGAGCGATTAAATAATTATCTATTCAACACTCCGTGTATTTTGTGATGATAAAAACCACTAAACGTTAGACCACTTCTCCTAAACTATGTAAATAACACCCTAATAAATTTAAAATGAGTAGCGGTAACTCAGTCTAAGCATATTACTGAGACATTAATCCAATATAATAGACTATACAGAAGAATTCGATAAACATCCCGACAAATGCAAATATTTCCACTGTCTACTTGGCTATTTGACCTTAGTTTTTCTTTCGAGATGAGGTGAATATTACGACGACATGGAAAATGGAACAATTCTTTTAAATGTTTTACTCAACTTTTTGTAACAAATATGCAATCACCTCTATTTATACATACTTTTTGTTTAGGGTCTGAGTACATTCAACAGTTTAGATGTTACGTTGATTGGATATGTACGTTATGAAACTCTGGAGTTGTAGCAAAATAAAATTAATGAAGTTGATTTGCGAGGCCAAATCGTAATAAGGATCACAGATGAAAATTCTTGTCGCAGATTTATACTGACAGCAAGCTTACATGTTAAGTTTCTCAATAAATTACAGTAGTTGCAATCCGCCATGGAAACGCATGGTACCTCACTTTAACAACATAGAAAAGAGCATAACATACCATGCTTCTCCATCAAGCTTGAAGAGTACGAAACACCGGTCTTCCTCTGTGTGGATCCAACCGACCGCAAGTGGGTGGCAGCTGGCGCTCCAGTTGTGTAGTATCCAGGCCCTGCTGCTACGCAACATTGTTCATTCGGGAGCAACATTTTTGTCGCGTGGCTGGTCTCCCCTTTTACGTTGCGTGGAGCAGCGAACAGAATTTCCCAAACACATGACGTGATGTGATGGCAGCCAGCAAGATAAATTCAGTCGCATTCGGGACGTGGTCGAAATTTGATGTGTTTTTCGTGTCACTCCATCCATCGATCCAACTAGCACCAGCATTCCTAAGTGCTGCTGCTGCTGCAGTGGAAATTTGTTTGTTTTCCCTTCTTAATGTGACAGGCAGACAGACGGATAGGCGGTCAGAGAGTAGGGCACTGGGGGAGCTACTGGATGATTTGTGAAACTTTGTTCTACCGTATGGCAGGCTGGAATCGTTGTCGTCCGAATGAATGAGTGCGTAGGCTCGTACCGAGAAGAGTCGGAAACGGTTTTTTACGGCTGCTATAAGGATTAAAGTGAATTCGGTGGAAACTAATTTTCGGTTGGCAGATGGATAACTATTTGCATTGCAATTGGAGCGGTAACTGTGGACTCCAGCAATTTTAGTGAAAACTAGAGATTGAGTAGTGATGATCTGATTGTTACTTTTTCGTTAGACAGCAAATTGAAATCATTTCCGATTGGACTGTCAACAGAAAACACGCAAAGAAGCTGTCCTGCACTACCAACGGACGCCGGGTAACGATCAGTGAAGTGAATCCGACAATGCCAAAAGGATAAGAATGAAAAAGACCCTAAGTGAGACGTGATTTTCGGTCGTTATTTGCTTTTCTTCCATGGTCTCGGACCAACCGTGTCCAGACTTTTCAATGTTTGAAAAAGGGACCACCGCGTCTGGAGAATTTATTCCAAGGAGACCCAGCACCACGAGTTCAGTGGACGACAAACGAACGGAATGAAGGACTCCCGAACCGTTTGTTGGGACGAAAGTGAAATGCCGATGCGGCATCAAGACTGCGGAAAGCAGAAAGGCGTAAGAAAATAGTGCTATCGATTTTCAGCCCTCGAGTGATATAAATCGAGTGTCTGCTGACTGTGAAGGCGGTGTATGTTCCGGAATGTGTATCACTCGCAGTGAATTCCTGTGATTATAGCCCGGATTTTTGCATGCCCCGGAGCGCTGTCAGGTGGGGGTGTGCACTGTAGTGCGGTAGAGCAGTGCAAAACTTTATGCGAGTAAATTGTGCGAACAGATACGAGACGGTGTGCGGCAAAACGGTCGTGGAAAATTACGGTGTCTGTACTGTCGTACTGGGTTGTTTAAATTATTAAATCCGTATCTGTGCTGGATTGAAATGTGTGCTCCGGTTCCTGTCGCATTCCGAATAACGAACGAGACGTGTTAGGCATCTCTTACATTTTGATATTAGTGGTGTTAATTGAAATTGGAATGGATGGTAAGGTACGACAGAAAATAATTTTAATGATGAGGATCCTGATCTCGAATGTGATGCTAGTGCTCGGTAGTGACTACAATAAATTGGTGAACTTGTGCTTTGTAATGAAATGTAAGTGACGCAGTGGAAGTGGAGCACTAGCAGACAGTGATTGAAAGGTAAGTTTTTTTTGCTTTCAAGTTTCTAAACAACGTGTTGTGATTTTTATTATCATAGGTTTGGTTGATTATAATCTGATTCTGCAAGGACTATTCTATAAATATTCAATGTTATTCTCGAATTGGAAAGCTGACATAGAGCTTAGCAAATCAAATAAACAAAATTTCTATGAAATACGTGCTTTTGTGAATTAAATTGCGATTTTCACAACAATTGTACTTGCCAAATAAAATCCAACAAACCATATGCATTATGCGAGGCCCATTATATGAAACGCAAACTTTATTCTCAAAGTGAGGTTTCAAAATTCAGCTTTGCATAGCAGAGAAAATAATTTTCAATGACAATACGTACTTTTGTGAATTTATTATTTTATTATTTTAAATGTACGTGCCAAATAGAATCCAACAACCCATATGCATTTTACAATGCCCATGCTATGGAATGCAAACTTTATGTTTAAAGTGAGCTTTGCAGAGAAAAGAAACCATATTTTTATGAAAATACATAGTTTTGTGAAACAAATTCCGTTTTTCAAAACAAATGAACGTGTCAAATAAAATTCAACAACTTATTTGGATCATGTAGGATTTCTTCTATGTAATTTAAACCTTATTTTCAAAGAAAACAAATTTCCATGAATCAGTGCTCGAATAGTGCTTTCTCTGATCCTGTAATTATTTAAAATATTTTGATATGTTATCCATAAAACTGGAAACTTTATTTTGTTTTGCATTGATACAGAGTGTTTTGCATATAATATATTGATAGCTATCATTATTAATTTGCAGATACCTTGCATCGTTACTCCAAGTGCTTATGGAAGGATATGAAAGGCATGAGAGGAAAGGAAATATTTTGTTCTTTTCCATAAGACGGGCTAGGTATTTAATCTGTGGCTTGGCATATAAGCTTAGTACAGTCTCAACAAGCGATAATGACTCTTACTAAATGATCATCTTTGCTGGGTTTTCTATTCATATGGTATGGATATGCGATTACTTACTTGATACTTGATGGGCTACAGCTCTTCGATGAACCTCATTATGAAGCAAAAATTGCAATTATAAAAGAAGAATTTCCCATAAAAAAAATAAAATGTTACGTTAATGTTACGGTTACGTTAATGAAAAAAAATCCTATAAATAAATCAATATTAGCAATAAAAAAGTTCAAATTTTTCCACAAAATATATTTTCTCCAAAAAAAAAAAAAATTTTCCGCAAGATGATCAATAAAGAGCAATAAATAAATAAGAAAATTTCCATAAACATATATAAAAAAGCAATCAAACTGTGTTTTTTCCATAGATCCATAGATGACCCCTTCTTTAAAAGCCTTTAAAGTTCATGTAAAATTTCATCAGCTTTATTGCTTTCTTGTATTTTTTAATGGAAATTTTCATATTTTTTATTGCTCTTTATTGATTATTTTGTGGAAATTTTTAATTTTTAAAGAAAAAAAAATACTTATTTTGTGGAAAATTTTGTAACTTTTTATTGCTAATATTGATTTATTTATGGAAATTTTGTATTTTTTTCGTGGAACATTTTCACTTTTTATGGAAAATTCTTCTTTTATAATTGTTTTTTTTTTGCTTTTAAAAGTGCTTATTTTTGTTTTGTGGAAAATTCTTTATTGTTTATGGAAATTTTGTTTTATTTGTGGAAATTTTATATCTATTTATTGCTCATACCTTGATTTCTTTATTGGCAATTTCCTAATTGTTTTGAAAATTTTATTTTGCGCCAATTTATGGCCAAAATATTATTTTTTTTATAAATCAAATAAATTTATATAAATGTAAATCAATAGACAAAATAAAGTATTTTATGTAGTACAATTTTAGACCTTTGTAATGTGATTGTTTTTAATATCCTCCCTAATGCACGAGAAGGCATCGTCACAGCTAGGTGGATTGATATTAATTCCTAAATTTCAAAGCTGAACCACAAAATTGAAATGTTGAATATGTCAAATTTGCAATATTGTTAATAAAATTTTCCAAATTGGCGAAATAAATATACTTTCTTTGTCAGTAGTAGGGTTTCCATTGGTATACAAATGTCAGCATAAAATCAACTAGGGCCAAAGTTATAGACTACAGACAAAAGGGTGCCTAAAACAGTACCTCTTCCTCTAATATTTAGTTTTCATTTAGGACAAATTGTAGTAGTGTTTTGTTTTTTGATACGAAATAATGCAAGTGAATACCCAGGTAACCAGTAAGCATTAAATAAAGAATTTATGAGGCCTTTACGGCAGCCCATTAAATGCATATAAGCACTATAGTCTTCTTAAATGCTATTTTAATGCAGGTTTTGGCCCAATACCCTTCTTCTTAAGTGCTTTATACTACTTTATGGATAAAGCCAAACATTTGCTTAGTAGCATTCATTCAGCATCCGAAATTCTGAATAAATGCTTAACTTATTATTATTATTATTTATTCAGACTAAGGCCGAAGTGGCCTGTGCGATATATAAGAGTCTTCTCCATTCGGCTCGGTCCATGGCTACACGTCGCCAACCACGCAGTCTACGGAGGGTACGCAAGTCATCTTCCACCTGATCGATCTACCTTGCCCGCTGCGCACCTCGCCTTCTTGTGCCCGTCGGATCGTTGTCGAGAACCATTTTCATCGGGTTACTGTCCGACATTCTGGCTACGTGCCCGGCCCACCGCAGTCGTCCGATTTTCGCGGTGTGAACGATGGATGCTCAACTATGAAAACAAAAAAGATTTTTTTCAATGACGTTTTGCCTTTCTCGTATACTAAGTATATGTAAAGGCTATATGATCACTCCAAAACCAAACTTTTGATAGAAGGCTCGGAGACCCATGGTGTTATATACCAATCGACTTAGCTCGACGAATTGAGGTGATGTCTGTTTGTGTGTATGTATGTATGTGTGTGTGTATGTGTGCATATGTACAAAATTTTGTAGACACACTTTTTGGAACTTAGCATTGGCCGAATTACTCACAACAAGTTCCATTCGACTAAGAATCCTGTCCCATTGTTTGCTATTGAAAATTGGCCAGATTGGACTATGGGATCAGAAGTTATGACCAAAATACTATTTTCTATGCCCAAAACACGCTCAAAAGCATTCACACATATTTTTTGGTATTTTTTATTTGCACGAGAAAGGCACCAACACCGCTAGGTGGATTATTCAGGGTTTTTATAATTCTATTTGTATTTTTTTTAATATTAGGAAACTGTACCGATTTCCATTTCACTGAACATATATTCATCTCATCGCAAACCAAAGAAATACAACACAAATTTTATCGCTTCTTTTTGCTAACCCGCGTGCTCACTGGTGAAAAAAATCACAAAAATAAGAAACAAACCAAATTCCTTTTCGTTGCTTTGTTTTTGATGGGATGGAAATAGGAGCTATGGGATGAAATGCCGAACCGTTCCCCTATATCGTTATTATATTTTCATATTCAAATGGAACACTATTTTGTTACCCACAAAAGAGAAGTGGAAATAATTTTGCCCAACATATAAACATTAAGCCCCTTCAGGAATATTGAAACTAAATCTAACTTATCTCAGAATGCAATCATCACAAACGTATTACCCGCTTCCCAGCTGCAATGAAACAGCTACAGTAGTGCCACTTTAAAGCACCTATCAAACATGGTGCAATGGATTAATAAAAAGTAGACGAACTATGTACTTAGTGACAGGGTAACGACATGTACTCCTGTCAGTGGTCGAAATGAAAAAAAAAATGTGCAGATTTATATGCTCAACTGTAAGCTCATTGGATATGTAGTCCCTTTTTTTTTAAACCTGCAACATTACTGCATAATTATTAAATTTTCAACAAACTGCATTGTAAACTCTTGAGATATTATTTTCTAAGTCGTGAGTGTTGTGAAAACGACTCCAACCGGGAATTCTTTCCGAAACCCTAATATTGAGTCGATGATAATGAATAACCTAATACTACATGGTTCCATATTGGAAATCGTTCTACGTATGAACATTAAATGCTTTAAAGTGGCACTAATCTAGTTGTTACATTGTACTTCACGAAAAACAACACTTTGCATTCAAAATGCTATTATAGGAGTACGCCTCTCATGATTGCTTTGAGAATGCTTATTTAGAACAGCCAGGTTTTCGAAATACTTATATGTATACAGCATGGAGCATATGCAATGCAAATAGAATGCCGCTATAGTGCTTACTTTAATGCTTATTGATTACCTGGGAAGTTGTGTTCGGTTGTAAATACTCGGCATTATGATGTTTACGTCTTAAGTATTTAGAATAGTAAGATATTCAATAAGAGGCCTTTCACAAATTACGTAACGCTGTAGGGGCAGGGAGAGGGTCAGGCCAAGTGTTACAATCCATACAATGAAATTAAACCTTCCATACAAAAAGTATTACAAAGGGGAGGTTGGGGGTCCAAAATCATCAAATTTAGCGTTTCATAATTTGTGAAAGAACCCTAATACTATAAAAGTCAGTTGAATCAAACAGTAAATAATTAAATAAATTAATAAATAAAAGTTAAACCTTATCGACAGTCCGAAATTTGATTGGACATATGCATTTGGATATTTCGCCCTAAAACGACTCTGTCGTATTTGAACTGACTGTTCTTTGGGGTTGGCAATACCCTCTCAGAATCCAATGACACATTGTGGTTGTTTTGAAAAGTTTTTCGTATAGTTGTGTTTTAAAAATTCATGTAGACTACCGCTTTGTCGAAAATGGCGAACATGACTTAGGGTATTTGTTTCATGACTGGTAATATACTTCTTTATCAACAATATTCGCAAGACGGACAGTTTTGACTTATTTTATGTAGTTTTTTTATAGCTGTCTTGAGCGCTCACTGTTAAAAAAATCAGCCCCAGTTTATTTTTTTTATATCATAAACGCTGTTATTTAAGCGCCTCATAACTAATATTTTCATCGATTTCCGTATGGAGGTTCAAGATTATAAACACGTTCAAGACCATTCATTCATTCATTTATTTAGTCTACATCTAAACAGATAACACTGAATCAACAATTTGACACCACAATACACGGTTTGAGGCCGCATCTCTCCATCCTCGGATACGCCCCACGCTCGCCAAGCCGTTTTGCACCTGGTCTGCCCATCTCGCTCGCTGCGTTCCACGCCTTCTCGTACCTGCCGGATCGGAACATCACCATCTTTACAGGGTTGCTGTCCGGCATTCTTGCAACATGTCCTGCTCATCGTACCCTTCCGGCTTTAGCTACCTTCTGGATACTGGGTTCGCCATAGAGTTGGGCGAGCTCATGGTTCATTCTTCGCCGCCACACACCGTCTTTTTGCACACCGCCAAAGATGGTCCTAAGCACCCGTCTCTCGAATGCTCCAAGTGCTTGCAAGTCCTCCTCGAGCATTGTCCATGTTTCATGTCCGTAGAGGACAACCGGTCTTATTGGCGTCTTGTACATGACACATTTGGTGCGGTGGCGAATCTTTTTTGACCGCAGTTTCTTCTGGAGCCCGTAGTAGGCCCGACTTCCACAGATGATGCGCCTTCGTATTTCACGACTAACGTTGTTGTCAGCCGTTAGCAAGGATCCGAGGTAGACGAATTCCTCGACCACCTCGAAGGTATCCCCGTCTATCGTAACACTGCTTCCCAGGCGGGCCCTGTCGCGCTCGGTTCCGCCCACAAGCATGTACTTTGTCTTCGATGCATTCACCACCAGTCCAACTTTTGTTGCTTCACGTTTCAGGCGGGTGTACACTTCTGTCACCTTTGCAAATGTTCGGCCGACAATGTCCATGTCATCCGCGAAACAAATAAATTTACTGGATCTGTTGAAAATCGTACCCCGGCTGTTACACCCGGCTCTCCGTATGACACCTTCTAGCGCTATGTTGAACAACAGGCACGAAAGTCCATCATCGTCCATCATACAAACCATCATCGTATACGATATGATTTTGTGGCTTCATTTGTTGTGAATTCGCCTAATTTTGATAACGAAACTTGTCTGGTAATATCAGTAAATGTATGGTAATATCAAGACAAAGGTTGCTAGCTTGGTTCCTGTACCGGTCTATGGAATCACAAACTGAATGGAAATATGTCAGAAAAAGATAGCTCAACTTCACTCAATTTGGTGTTATCTAGCATATAATCAATGTTGTAAATCCATATAATTGGAGAGGATATTATAAAACCATTTTCTATCCAAATACACTTACCCTTCCTGCATACCAGAGAGCTTTTTGATGTAGTTACTTTTAACAAAGAAGCAAACGTTACCGATCGTTGATATGGTAATGACTTGATAATAATCAATATAAGCAAACCTAACCAACTAAATATTTTATAGCCAATAAACTTTCCCATGTCGGTCGTACGATCATATCGCACAAAGTTTTCCAATGAAAACCGGTTCAACTGCCAATGGCTTTATAATGAATCCAACTGTTTAGTCAATTCATATTCCAAAATATCCTTTTAGCTAATGAATGTATCGCCTATTTACTCCTCGACGTTATCAACGGGGCCAGCAAACCGTCATAAAACTCCACTATTTAAACCCGTCTCCCATAATATCGCAATAGATAGGCAAATCTTTCCTCCGGGTCAAACTACTCTCCCTTGCTCTGCCCAGCGAAAGCAATTCACTATGCTTTATTGAATCTGACAACAAAACAAGCATCTTCACAAACATAACGAATTAGGCTTGAGGCCGGCCCCCTGCAGACGAAAACCTTAAAGGTGCTTATCAAAATGAACATCGCATTATTAGTGTCTTCCGGGAAAGGGATGACTCCGTTTTTCCCCATTCGGTGCCGTGATACCGCACACCGACAATGGAGGGCAAAACGGGGGAGCAAGTTTAAACAGAAGGTTAGCATTTTAATTACGGTGAAAATCCGTTCCTCTTCCTGCGACAAAGCCAGTTTCCCAATCTTGAACACGTTTTCCTCCAACCACACGGGCGGCAATGAACGCTTATCTGGCGAGAGGGTGGATTCCGATGTCAACACAGTCGCCTATTGTGAACCTGCCGTACAATGACGGTGGTGTTGACGAGAATATAGCAACAACGCGGGATCCTTACTTCGCAGTATTTCTTTGAAGGTAAACAATTTTCTTATGGTGCCTGCTGCCGTGCCGTGGAAGCTATTGCTTCTGAAAAGGCAAAAGCTGTCACGCTTTTGACGTAAAGCTCCCTACTGACTGCACCATCTCATGGGCGTATCTGGCGTGGCCAACGATTGTCTGAATGGTACCATTACTCCACGTTACTCCGCAATAAAAACATGCGGACAAGCGTTTATTAAAAGCATTTATTGTAATGAAAAAGACGTTTATTTACTATTTCATTTAACACATTCATTTCATAATTTTTGAAGAATACATATCTGTCTTAATGGATAATAAATTGAAGGTTGAGTGCAATTTCAATAAAAAAAAATACAGCTTAGTGACCGAACTACATCTGATAACATAGCCCCTCTCTTTCTGCAATCCTAGTTATGACTGTTTACAAGCTACTGCCAGCAGTCAGTTCCAACCGAGAAACTCCTCTCATAATGTTTAATAATTATTCCGCTCTTTATTGTGTTTATTAAATAGATGGAGGGTTTCCCGCCTTTTGGTTGGCTTTCATACAAACAGGCAAGCAGCAATAGCAAGGGTAAGGGCTCGGAAAAATTTGGAAGGTGTTTTTCCGTAAAAAAATCCTACCATAGAGCGAACCGTTCCACATCGAGCTCTTTTTATGCTGTGCTTTCTGGGCGGTTGAATAAAATCTGCGACAAAGGGAAAAGGTTGGTTTCCTGCCAAAAGGAAGTCTGACGGTTCCTGGTACCAATATCCAAACGGGTTGTCAGCGTGGATTAAACAAGCTATAAAATAATTGTAACGAAAACAATTTTGTGGTTTGGAATTCTCGATGAAGGATGGGAACGGGGAATTTCCAACATTTGATTTGGAATGTTCGGTTCAGTTTGCTATTGCTCGTTTGATTTCGATGAGGAAAAATCTATAGTCATCTGAATAGCGAAATATACCTCAATTAATCAAAGCCTGATGCAGCTACTATAATTTGGTCGGGGTTCAACTAAACCGCACCAAGCGGCTTTTTGACTGACTTGTGATATTTCGATCGCAAAAGGAAAACGGAATGTATTTTATGTCAATTCATGCGTACATTTGTAGGATATCCTCAGTTATGGCGTTGAACGATGTTCGATGTGATTTGTGATTAATTAAACCTGTTACACGAAAACTGTGTCCAAAAAATTGGAAATTTTTTCTTGGCGCTTGGTGTGATTTGACAGAACCCCGACCATTTGTGAATTGAGCAGCGCTCGGTTATCGTAATTCGTGAAATGTTTTGCACCGATACCAAGAACGATGTTGGCAGTCGAATTGCATTAATTGTTCAGTCGATAGAATGGTAAACCTCGGCAAAACACAACGGATAAAGTCAGGGAAAAACGGGTTCAAATAATGAATCAACTTAATTCGAATTTGCACATTTCTCAGAATATTTCTGGATGGAAAATCAATTTCTTATTTCACAATATAGGATAACTGTTCTGGTTATTTATCGTTTTGCCTTTCTCGTATACTAAGCATCTATTCATCATTTCAACAAACATAGAATGTGAAAGTTTTGCTTTTGTCGATAGCATGACGTTGTAAAAAATCACAATTTTAAATCAGTCTTCGACTGAAAATCTCCTTAATAAGGCAAACTCTCTCACGAGGATTTTTGATTTCAAATGTCAATTTTAGCTTGAAGGAACTATGGATAAATTACACGCCGAACAATGAATGGAATACGTAATGTACTTTAAACTGCTTCTAGATTTTAAATTACAATTACCTTAAAGATGAAAAGGACTATGTATACCGTATTGCTTTACAAAGTAAAAGGTTTTATCTTCCTCGACATTTATTACGATCGTAAATATCAATCATCTTTGGTCGTGTAAACTTCAATTTAGTTTGCAAGATTTATAACATATTTGTCATTGATCACACTGTAGAGAGAATCGCTTGTTGATTTTATAACGACGAATCAAATGTTTCCTCTCAACCTAACCCACGTAGCTCGAAATATGCTTATGAAGCCGGCCGGCGGGCGGTACCGGTTGCTTTGAAGGAAGGCAAACCCGCACTTGCAATAGATATCCATTATATTCGGCTTTGGAATTATGGCCGTGGGATTACTTTAACACCACCGTAGAACTCCGCCGGCCGACCGACCGATGCCTGACGGTTGGTTGAGCCCGATGACCGTCATCAGATAATAATGGGCTCTACTCTTTCCTGACGCACTTGTGCTTGCGGAATCGGATGCGTGCGTGGGCAATTAGGCTGATTCATTTCTGTCAGATTATATGATAACACAAGAAAACAATGTTACAAATTTCATAAGGTAAACTTATGAATTCCTTTCGTACCTTATGAAGTAAAATTAAATGGATTCATGGGCTTTCATAAGGCAAACAGTTACGAAAATCAAAATGCCAGTGAACAGAATTTTGCATTTATAAGGGTCTCTGGTCCAAATTCGGAAGACTCTCTCGTAGAAATTTCATAAAGCTTGCAGTTGCGTGAATTTGCTGTGGAAGATTTTCATTTAAGCGAATAGGACCCCAACCAGTAAGTCATAACAAAATTTTATCACAATTATATCAATGTGTGTTACAAATAACAATACTTGCAAAAAATTTGTTATAAATTCTCTGTCAAAGATGGAGAAAAGAAACTTTCATGATCGTCATAACATGATTATAACATAATGTGTTATGTCCATTTTTACCGTTAAAAATTGCCTACATTTTTGCTAGATAGATACCACCTTCAGTATAACTTGAATCTACATTCCAAGTTGAACCAGCTACACAAAGTCAATTGCCTAAATTATGGTTAATCATATTCTTTTCAATAACATAATTTCTTATATTATAAGCTATTTTCACCACTTTTTATGTAGCACATTGAGTTATATTTTTGTTCAATTAATAACATATTTAGTAATATTTTTGTTATCTGTAGATATTGTTACAATTTTTGTTACCTTAACTACTAATGGTAGAGTAGAGTGGAGCAAGAGTACGCACTTAGTTTTCAATCGAACATGGGGATTAGAGTGGCCCAGCCTTGTATGGGGAGAAAAAAAGTTGTCGAATTCTACGGGGCACCCCCCAGGATTGTGCCTTTGGGTAAGAAAATCAATCTCTGAAATTTTCAACTCAATCGCTTGTTGCATAAGCTGGCGCATTTGATTTGAAGTTTGTATGGTAGGTTCAGCCAAAATGCATAGGAAAATATACCTCCGTCACTCTTTCGTTCAGGAAATTGGTTCGGTGTGCTCGATTGAGCTCAGAATTGCAACAAAGGTAGTTAATATGTTAAAGATCAATTCCACGGAACTTTAAACGATGATTAAATGACTTTATATAAAGTTTCAGATGATTTATTAGGAGTTGGGCTGTGCACTTTGGAATTTATTGATTGCCATGAAAAACGTGCGCATGTTATCAATGGTGGCTTAGATATGTGCTGTGGCACGCGTTCCTTTGCATATGTTTGGGCGCGCGCGAAATCACACATCGCAGGCATCTTTGATGGCATGCGTACGTTTTTCATGACAATCAATGAATTCCAAAGTGCACTATCTAATCCCTAATAGATCGGCCGAAAAACTATAGAAAAGTTCATTTAATTATCGTATAACCTTTGTTGCAATTCTGAGCTCAATCGGGCATACCGAACCAATTTCCTGAACAAAAGAGTGACGAAGGTGTGTTTTCCTATGCATTTTGGCTGAAACCACCATACCAACTTAAAACCAAATGCGCCAGCTTATGCAACAAGCGATTGAGATGAAATTTTCAGAGATTGGTTTTCTTACCCAAAGGCACAACCCGGAGGGAGGGGGGTGTGGGTGGAACTCTGTTTCCTTGGCCAGTCTAATGGGGATCTTATGAAACAAGCTTCTGCATATCAAATCAATGTCGACGATTCGTATACTCTTCCTTTATGTTACCCAGTGGAAAAAATAATGGATATAATTAAATTCGTTCGACCAGAACCCTTATTGCAAGACGCCTAAAAAACGCACTCCTACCCCACTGGTGCGCATTGGGTGGGGTAAAAGTACGCACTTTTCCAATAGTTGCGGAAACACAATTATTTTTAGCAAAATGACCAAAAAATTATCTTACTTCATATTTTCCTTGCTGTTCAAATCGTCAACAATTGCACATGAAAATAGTTGGTCAGAATACCTGTCAAACTGATGCAGTCCTGCTAGTTTATCTTTTTTTATAACTTAAAAAAATCGAAAACGTACTCTTACCCCACGTGCACTTTTGCCCCACTCTACTCTACATGTTTTATTACAACCGCTGCTATAACATAATAACAAGTTCTGATATAAATCTGTTACTATCTACTGGTCGGGACATTTGGCCGAATAGGTCATTTAGCCGAACAAGTCATTCGGCTAAACAGGCGGTTCGGTCAAATATGTCATTTGGCCAAATATGACATTTGATGCCTCACTTTCAATAACTCACTTCTCAATAACCATTTCTCACTCCTCACTGCGGAAAATCAGCAATTAATAGTTTGAAATGATGAGTGAGAAGCACTTCTCACAGTGAGAAATGAGGCGTGAGAAGTGATACGTCTATTCTCTCAGTTCGCACTACTCATGTCTCGCTTTGTACTTTGACAGTTAGAAGCGAGACATGATTAGTGAGAAGTGAGACGTCTCACTTCTCAATTCTCACTCATCATTCCTCACTTCTCACTTCCCACAGAGAAAATGAGAAGAGCGAAATGAGTAAGCTGTCTAACTTCTCACTTCTCACTAATAATTTCTCACATCTCTCTTCTCACTGTGAAAGTGAGACATCTCACTTCTCATTTCTCACTTCTCACTTCTCATTGTCTCATTACTCACTTCGCACTTCTCACTTTTCACAGTGATAAGTGTAAAATTACTTAAGAGTAGTGAGACCTCAAATTACCTATTTGAATAAATGACATATTCGGACGAACGACTTATTCGGACAAATGACTTGTTCGGCCAACTGACTTGTTCGGCCAAATGACTTGTTCAGCCAAATGACTTGTCCGGCCTAATTACTTGTTCGGCCAAATGACTTATTCGGCCGAATGAATTGTTCGGCCAAATGACTTGTTCGGCCAAATGACTTGTTCGGCCAAATAACTTGTTCGTCCAAATGAGCTATTCGGTCTAACGACATCAGGTGTGTTCTATGCATGTTGACTTATGCAAGAAAACATTCATTTAACGGCCCACCTATTTCCCCAACCCCGAGTTTCATAGTACCAATGTCTCTTATAAAAATGTCAGTTTTGGAGCGAACCTAGGGCCTTTTTGTTTACTTCACGGTGTATTTGACCGAAGAGGCTTATTTTCAAAAAATCAGTACCTTTAAAACACTCACTACACGAAAGTATAGGTTTACCTCTTTCACGTAGGTGCATTTTTAAAATGTTCTATCGGTTGTCATTTTTCCATACATTTTTGGGGGGGTTTAATCGGCTATCATTTGAGATTTCTATGGTTTGCACCAAAAATAGTGAAAAAATAAAAATTGTTCTAGATCCCCCGATAGAACATTTTAGTTTACCCACTATATGAAAGAGGAGAGCATATACTTCCACGTGGTGGGTGTTTCAGAGATACTGTTTTTTGAAAAATATTGTTTTCCCAGAGACACCGTGACTTACGAGTGTACGAAACAACAAAACAAAAATAAAAGATAAATCTCGAAGTTTTTCTTTCAGTGTCTTTCAAACCGCTAAACGATGAGCATGACAGTTGATACTTTCCACATTATTCCGTGTGACGTATGTCATGTTTCCATTATGTCATTCAAATTAACTTAGTCCCAATCAGGACAGAATAACACATTTGTATCATATTGTGTTACTGAGTTTAACAGTTTTTCTAACAAAGGCTGTTATAATCTTGGTTCAAGATGTTGTTAAAATAACTAAATTTTCTAACAAAACAATGAAACATAACTAATTCTGTTATAATTTTGTTGAAAAAATGTGATAATCATTTATCATTACTCGATTATATCAACGGTTGTTATAAATAACTAATGTTGTTACAATCATGTTATAATCTTGTTTTGCCTTCCTAGTCGGGATGTCATTAAATCAATTGGACACACAGGTCAAAGCGTTTTTTTTTTAATAAATATATCTTTAACCTACAGATCTCTAGGAAAGCAAAAACCAGAATAATCCACCTAGCGTTGATGGTGCCTTTCTCGTGTATTATAAATTTGAGAAAAACACATGAGAGTTGTGAAATAACACTTTAGGGATATGGATTTTACCATTTCTATCAATTTATATCTATTTGCAGTTATGTGAATGCATTGGATCTGTCCCCGAAAGTTTTTTTTTATCTTAAAAAAAAACTCAAAGGTGCAGCCCAATCGGGTTGTACGCAAAGGTGACGTAGGACTACGTAGCTATACGAAATGAAGGATATTTTTCATCATAATTTGTGTAAATTTATTAGCATTGTGCAAACTGCTCGGAAGTCAACCGAATCAAGAAACTGAAAGTAGCTCCCAGTTGGATGAACCAGCCGTGGAAAAGGAACGACTCATCGGCCGCTTCAGTGGCGAAGCCGCTCGTCTATCTTTCACTGGATATCATCAGAATCCTAGAAGACATAATGCTCAAAAATGTCCGGAATAAAGGAAAAATAAGCAGAATCGGAGGTGGCGCGAAACCAAACACAAATACTCCCGCGATGGAAACGTACATGCATCGTTTTCTATAGCGCTGGTGGCAAAGTGAGCGGGACTTCAAGAATAAATTACAAACAGTCCTTTTCAGGACTTAAACTATTTATCCAAGAAAAGGTTTTGACCGTCGGGAAAATTGTTTACCCAGACAAACAGACTGTTCGGCTGTTTAAACGACAATGACGATTTTGGAAAGATTTATTGTTTTTAATAATGCGCCATTTGAAAAACTAGGGCAGCTAAACGACATTTTTCACTAAGGTGGCTGCTGTGTTCGCTCCGCTGCGTCCGCTCTGCGTAAAATATTACGCAACAATACGCATCTTAGATAACCAACATTTCATAACCAGGGTTCGTAATGCTCACTCAATCTCAGGAGCACATGATTTTCCCTCACGAAAGTTTTCGGGGAGAAATCGCTTTTCGGGAAAGAAAAACAGCCTGGAGAGTGATAACAATTTTTCGCTCACTTCGATTGCCGCTAAACGTTGGTTTGCTCTTTTTCTTTCATATTCGAGTCTTTTCGTGGCATCATAAATGCAAATTGTAGTAGCTTATGTGGAACAAATAACTTAATGCTTTCATACAGATAGCGTGGTGGTGTGGCTAGAGTGAGCGCATCCCACAGCTATTATTGTTACTATTCTGGGTTCGAATCCCGACGCGGCCATACAATTTTGTAATTGTACTGCGATAATTCTCGCGAAAAGTGAGTGAGAGGTAAAAGTAATGAAACGAAAAAGGATTTTCATCTAATAGGCAAGATTTTCGTTTATCTTCCAATGCTAATTCTAGAGAAAAGATAGATGGGTGAAAGATGATCCTCAACATAAACAACGAAACAAGATTTTCCCTTGGCCCGAAAAACGCTTGCTTTGGTCTCATTGAAATGAAAAGTCGAAACCCTGCTCATAACCAAATTCAGAATCTTGCGAAAAAATTCATAGGATTTTCAGAATCTGTCATTTTTAGAACGGTCCATTGTCTGCGAAATCCCGCTGGCGCGCGCTGGAATGCACTTGTATTCAATAAATTAAGCCCGTTAGTTCCACCCCTTTGTGATCTGATATGGGTGTAAAAATAATGTGCACTCATAACGATTAACGAAGGGGTGGGGCTAATGGAATTACTTCATTAGATATAAGAAAGCTGCTTTTCGACGCGCGCGAGCCATTTTGATCGGGATTCCGCTGACAACGGATCGTACCGAAAATGACAGATTCTGAAAATCCTATGATTTTTTTCGCAAGATTCTGAATTTGGTTATGAGATGTTGGCACCGAAACAGTCCATTTTCCCAATTAACTCTTACTTTTCATAAAATGGTGGTCTCGAGAAGAACCAATTTTCTTTTCCCAATACTCCTTTCCAACTAGCTGACACCACAATTTGTAATAAATTTTCAGCATCTGCACTGGTCTTGCGGGATCGCCACAGTGCTATTTTTATGGTCAACCCTTTCTTCATATAAAATGCTGGTTCGTTGAGGTTGAATGATCTGCAGCAACACATCGAGCACCACCACCAATGCGATGGATTTCCTTTGAAAATGTTATTAGCGCCTCCGTGATGCTGTGTCCGCTCCGCAGCGATCGCTTTGATGCGTCTGCTCTGCGTGAAACCTTGTTCAAACTGAGGATTAGATCCAAACCCGCAAGTGATTGATTTTTGATGTCTGTGCTAGTGATGCATGTACGTGATTGGTTGGTTGACCTATTTCTAAACTTTTTATCAATTATCGATAATAAATAGTTAAAAATCAGTATTTTCAAATAAATACGAAGAAGCGTTGACTCATCCTTGATCGAATGGTCCAAAAAAATTGAAAATCCATCGAGAAACGGCTTAGATATTAAAGTTTAAAGTCTATCATATTTTCGTGACGGTCCCCGATTTTCGCAATCGTAAAGTGTACCCCAATATAGAAAAGACAGACTTAGTCCTACGTCAAAAAATCAAGAGGACCGTTGGCAAAAAGCATTATTTTTCCAATAGCTTTAGAACGCAATGGCCAATCGAGCCAATTTTCAATAGAAGACAACTAGACCGCATCCCGCGTCGATTGCAACTCCGTTTTCAATATGTTGCTCATATTGAATAGCGTTATAAACTCTTTGCAAAGCAAATATTCTTATGGGGTCAATCCATTTGACCGCATTAGGATCAAAAATTGAGACTTCATTCGAGCGTTGAAAATTGGATTTATAAGGCTTATTTTTATTTATTGAACGGCTACTCAGTCTTGCAATTATTACAACGAGTTTTTTTTTATTTACCCGACGTTTCGACACGGGGATGTGTGTCTAATGCTTGATTAGCTAGAAAAAAAATTAAAATCGATAACAGTGCTTCCTAGACAAACAGATGGTGCAAGATAGACTAAACATACGACGACAAACTTGAAACAGACACAATCCCCGTGTAGAAACGTCGGGTAAATAAAAAAACTCGTTGTAATAATTGCAAGACTGAGTAGCCGTTCAATAAATAAAATTAAAACGTACAGTCGATCCATAATCAGTAATTTAGGCTTATTGTTACAACCATGGATCTGTTCATAAGGCGAAGAGGCATTTGCCGTTTGTAGCTTTTTCAGAAGATTAATGAAAGACTAGCAGACCCGACGAACTTCGTTTCGCCTAAAATTGATTTATTTTCTGATTAGATCTCGAGTTATGAAGAAATTGGTGTTTCATTTGTATGGGAGCCCCTTTCCAAAGGGGAAGGGTCTCGAACCATCTTAAGAACCTTCCCCGGCCCCAAAAACCTCTACATACAAATTTTCACGTCGATCGGTTCAGTAGTTTCCGAGTCTATAAGGCACAGACAGACAGAAATTCATTTTTATGTATATAGATTCATTGATAGCAACAAGAATGCTGATAAATTTAAGCAACTAGCTATAGTTGTTTTAATCATAAATCCACAATAAGAATAAAATAAATCTAAGAAGCATGACAATTGTTACATTGGACATACAAACACATACAGACATCACCTCAATTCATCGAGCTGAGTCGATTAGTATTTCTATCGAAAGTTCGGTTTTAGAGTGATCCTATAGCCTTTATGTATACTTTGTATACGAGAAAGGCAGAAAGACGGTATAAAGTGGCAATAGAGAAATGTCATTAATTTTTAAACATTAATCAACAAATCAAAAGATTTGTTCAATATTTGTTCTACTCGGAGAACAGTAAGGCCGCAACCTTAAAAAGCAATAGGCTAATTGAACGTTTAAATTGAACGTGGACAGGGCATACTCTACTATTTCTGGATCAGGCTAGTGTGCCGCAATGCAAATGCCTATGCCACTGCCTATGAATTGGATATCGTCATAAGCGCATCATTAGGCATGGTTCCCGCCAGAGGCGTCGTCCTGTGCAGTCTACGAATGCAACGGGAACAACAGTCAGTGGCGGCTTCAGTAATAGTAATGCTGTGTGCGTCTCTCCAAAATATCGATTTTAATTTATGAGAGAGGTTTTCCGGATTTTTGTTGCGTAGCGTTCGCCGGAAGACTGGAGATGAAAGTGGGAAGGGGTGGACCCTCTATCGCATCGTCGTCACCAGCTGCAATGTGATATATGAGGATATTATTTTTGTCGCCAGAAGGCTAATTATGGTCAGGATTGGCGTCGTACGCGGGCAGCGCCAGTTTCTTCATTGGGAATGATTATTTTGTTTAAAATGTTGCTATACTGAATAGGGTGTTCGTATGTTTAAACTGTTGAAGAACTCACGAGTTGTCCTTCATTTTTGAATTCTGAGGCAATGTAGTGTTTTCCAATATAATCTGGGTCTTGCGTATTTTGTTGATACAAGATTGTAAAAACTAATTATTTATCAAGTGACAAGTCAGCCTCGGGCTAAAAGTCTCTATAATAAATATTAGGAAAAAAGCTATCAAAAAACCTCTTACAATTAAAATTTTACAAACCGCATTTTATTATTTCGTCGGGCGCAAAGCGCAGAGTACATTTTGGACCCAACTACTTAATCACTTTTTAGTTGCATTTGCAAATTTTGATGCAATGGATAGTTTCAAGCGTAGTGCATTTTAATGCTTGTCTTCATAAAAAAAATGTTTTTATCAAACAAATCAGTTTGAAATCGTTTCTACCTAAAATAATCAGTCGACCAATGAAAATTATAGTTTTTTCCTATAGATAAAAACTCTAATTTCGGAAATATAAAAAATGTTGCTACCGGCTTAAACATATTTCATTTTCTAACAAGACCAGCGTTAGGAAAAACTCAAAATCTCAAAACTCATGAACGATTCAAATCACTCGTGAGTTGAAACGCACCAAACTCAGCACTTAAAAAATCATGACTGAGTTGAATCATCCATTAGAATCATTGTAGGTTTTCTTTCGTTCTGCTTCGTGAAATAACAGTAAATTAACATTCAACACATAGAATAAAGGATACTCTTGCGTGTGTAAACAATAAATCTAGGAACTTTTTCAAATAGGCGTAACTGTGTTTGACCTTGAAATTTGAAATGGCTAATACTCTCTCAATTCAGCATATTTCGTTCAGCTAACGGTACTACCAGATAGATCGGAATTTATTCTTCCTGTTAGGCACATAAGTTCACCACAATAGTGTAATTGATGAGCACAATCGCCGTTCCAAAAATCAAGCTTAGAATCATGTACGCCCATTTGAAAAAAGTTCCTAGAAATTGCCTTTTCATAAGACGAGTTTGTACAATCCCATTTAATTCCACCACTTAATTGTACCTTGACAGATACGTATTTCGACCTCAACAGAAAGGTCGTCTTCCGTGTCTCGTACTTGACTCGACTTCGAGACACTGAAGACGACCTTACTGTATTTCCGAAACTCAGACGTGATGATTATTTAAAAATCGCTTATGAATGATTTTACCAACACTGAACAAGACTTGGTTTTTTTTTTCTAAAATGTGTTGGATAGATGCATTCACAGGGAAATAAGTTCCCAGAATAAAAAAATCATCCAATTAGTATTTTAATTTAGTAGCAAACTCATTGATAAAATGCTTTATGCGCAACTTACATGCCTACAGAGAGCTATTATTATTCATATCAGTTTAGCAATAGAACATATCACAATAAAATCATTAGGCACTTATTAGTCATCAATTTTATTAAGAAAGATTCGCATTTTCCCTAAAGAAAAGTATTCACGGTACATCATACAGGATAAAACTATTGATAAATAAATCACTTATTCCAATTAGCACTCTTCAAAGTCACATTTTATTTCAAAAGCGTTTCTTCAGCCAATCAAAATACCTGGCGGAGCCGGGAAAAACCTTCTCCTCGATCTGTACGGGTATCCTCCAAAATAACGCCTACGACCGTATCCATATCCGTATCCATAACCGAAGCCAGGACCATAGGAATAGTACGGATCATAATAGGAGCCGATGAACGGATCCGGGACTAAAAATGGATTGGGTGCAGCCTGCACCAGCAGGGCCGAAAGCACGATGAGACAGAGTACCCCAAGCAGCTTCATTCCGGGCGCAGTTCCAAGGTTGTTGTTCCGATGGTTCGCCGATTGATACTGAGTCGAAGATGTACTTGACCGCATTTCATGCGAAGGTGATTTTATCATCGTAGGCTGGCGATCAACAAAGGGTGATAATTAGGACATTCAATTAGCACCTCGTTCGGTGGGAAACGGGGATTTTTAAGAAGCTACGCGTTTTGAGAATAGAAGATCAATGGATGAGTCAATACAAATGATGAATTTGATCCAGTTCTAAACAGAACATTTCACAAGTTTCATTCAATTAGATGTTAATTAGGCTGATGATTGTTTGGGGGTGCGACGTATTTTTGTTTTGTTTTGAAGTTTTTTTGCGTGTTAAAAAGTAGCTGAATAATATTAGTTTGGGCAGAAATTAGCATATTAGTCATTAATTATAATTAAAACATGAGAAGTGATATTGTTAGAAGTTATTTTGTTTCTCGTAAATATGGTAGGAAAAATCATGACCCAAGCATGCAGTACTCGTAAAAGAAGAAGTCCTATATTCAATGTGCTGAACATCATAAAAGCTTTTCCCAAATCAGAACAGTTCATCAATCTTGCAAAAACAGAAAACATAACTTCCGAGGGTAACTTTTTCATTTCCATCCGGAAACGGATGTATCTTGTATTATAAAAATAATCAAACGCCTCATTTCACTTCAACTCCAGCCCCGCCACCCGTAATATCTGTTTCCGAGTGTGCTTCCGTATGTTTTTCAGTACTTCAAACTTCAAACAACCCCTTTCGAGCAAATGAAAAAAATATACACGAAACACCTCCCCATCCAACACGCTGAGCTGGCGCAAAGCGATCCAGGCCCATATGCATGAATGCCGTCCAGGTCGTCTGACGTCTGCGGATGAGGAGGCATATATACCTACCTCAGTTTGCTTATGACTAGAGTAAACAAGTGCCTTCCGCTTGATCGTCGACGCAAACAAGAATCCTGCTGGCCAAAATTTATAATTATCTTGATATTTTGCGTTACTAAGAGAAAATTATTTTCGGATAACTAAAACAAATGTTTTGCATCCCAATTTGATATAAGAAGTATTCTTTGAATATACTGCTGGTTATTGAGATAGGTACCTCTGAACATTAAGGATATTGTTAGTTTTAATACTAGGCAGTTCCATTTCAAATTGACGTTAGCTGCAACGAAGTTTGGTAAAGAGAAACTCTTCACCAAACCAATATGTCCTCATAATTTTGACCATAAAAATTGAAAAAGCATCCCGAAGTGCAACGAAGCACATCGTCGTATTTCTTAGTCACACTTACTCGAGATATGCGACCAAGATGGAACTGTGTTAAAATTATCATTTATATTCAAAACATATTTCCAACTCTCAAGATTCGCATAAAATAAATATTTTGGCTAGGTGGATGTTCGCCCGCGGCGGTCTGGGCTGAGGATGTGCGATTATCGTATGCGATGGTGCGAAGCTTCTCCTACTTTTTCCCCCACAACCAACCAAAATTGTCGTGATTTTCTATGTAAATGTAATTTTCACTACGCTGTGACCTCCGCCTCAGCTGCACACTGACTGCGTCCGCCGCGACGTTGTTGGTTGTTCTTGGGGTTTCGCGCTTGGTTGGGTTTCATTACATCCTGGTTTTGTCGTGCATATTCTTACTGACTGAATGACTGACTGACTGCCTGGCTAACGGGGGCTCTCGAACATGGCGAAAAATAATCCGATTCATTCATTATGCGCCACCGAAAGTTGGTTTTCCAACCGACCAAGTTGTCATTGGCCAACGAAGGGCATCTGGCGGCATGGAGCTTTCTATTGTCCTGGTTTCGGTATTTCCGTTTCGTTGAAAATCTGCCGAAGCATTGTAGGAATTCCCGTTCGCTACGCTACAATGACGAAGTGTCGAGCGATGGGGATGGAAAAAATGAAATCGTTATCGAAAATTTAGAAAGAATAAATAAATTTAGCTTCATTCTACGTTTCAATATTTGACAACTCAATGCGCATATGCACAGCATATATGGAAGATTAACTTTGAAACTAATTGTATTTGCTAATTATCTAATGAATGCATTCATCTCTTAGACTAGATGTTCCATGTTTTCTTAACACTATCATCCTTATTTGCTATGTGACATTTTAAGTTATTATTAATATATTTTAATTCCCTCTGGCAGTTAGGGTTTTTCCTCAGGTTGAATTGAACCATGTAGGAATTACAATGTTTTTAACTTAAACCAAACTTAACCTAATTTATACTAAGGGTACAAGGAGCTAATCGTTGCAATAGAGGATTGAATTGAAGATTGAAGATTGAATCAATTTTACAATCAAACCTTCATGTCAAACACTGTCAAATACTTTCTCTATATCAAGAAGCGCAACTCCAGTCGAATATCCTTCATATTTGTTGAGCCGAATTAAATTCGCAACTCTTAATAACTGATGGGTGGTTGAATGCCCATAGCGAAAACCAAATTGCTCATCAGCAAAAATAGAATTGTTATTAATATGAACCATCATTCTATTAAAAATAGTCTTTTCAGCTTATTGAAGAAAGCAAACTGATTGGGCGTTTACTAGAAGCCTCAGCTGGATTTTTGTCTGGCTTCAAAATGGGAACAATTTTGGCGTTTTTCCATTCATCTGGAAAGTATGCCAATTGAAAACATATGTTAGATAAATTAACCAAAAAGGATAAGGAAGCTTTTTGATAAGTATGTAGAAAATACCATCATCATCCGGGGCTTTCATGTGTTTAATAATAAATCTTACTTCATCCAAATTAGTTCCCAACGAAGGGTTAAAAACATTCTCTTGATTGAGAATGTCTTCAAAGATCCGTGTAACCTGATCCTCAATTGGACTAGTGAGACCTAGACTAAAATTATGGGCACTCTCGAACTGCTGAGCAAGTTTTTGAGCCTTTTTGCCATTTGTTAATAAAATTATATTTCCCTCTTTAAGCGCTGGAATTGGCTTTCGAGGTTTTTTCCAAGAATTTTCGTTAATTT
The DNA here is from genome assembly GCF_024139115.2 of Armigeres subalbatus. Taxonomy (NCBI): domain Eukaryota; kingdom Metazoa; phylum Arthropoda; class Insecta; order Diptera; family Culicidae; genus Armigeres; species Armigeres subalbatus. Next base: position 361,929,152 of record NC_085140.1, on the reverse strand, counting down.
CCAAAAAGGTTTCGAACTGGAATCCAACTTCGAGACATTATTCTCAAAGTTGGTATTTCCCAGAACAGCGAAACGTTTTGCCTTTCTCGTACAACTAAGTTGTACCGAAAGACTATCATTTCACTCCAGGAACGAACTTTTTATAAATGGCCCGGAGACCCATAGTGTTATATATCAATCGACTCAGCTCAACGAACTTAACACATGTATGTCTGTCCGTGTGTATGTGTGTGTGTATGTGTGTGCACAAAAGCTGAGAAAAACATTAGACAACTTTTTATATAGTAATCCTTAACCGATTTTCTCGCAACAAGTTTTATTCGACAGAGGGCAAAGCCTAGTTGATCTCTATTGAATTTGATAACGATCGTTGCGTTTAAAAGTTATAAAGAAATTGGTACACCGAACCGAGCCATATAAGCGACATATATGGTTGGTGTCTTGACTAAATACGAGAAAGGCAGTATCACTTCTTGGTGAATTAAGTTGGGTTTTATTGCTCTTCATTGGTTATTCTGTGAGTATTTTTATATTTTTTTGTGTAAAAAAAAATATTTTGTTGCAAATAAATACCGATCAGCTTAATGCCATTTGGCCGAATGACACTAGGCAGAAAGTTGTTTGGCTGAATGTATAATTTGGCCAAACAGATCATTAGGCCGAAAAAGTCGTTTGGCCGAAAGGGTCGTTAGGCAGAAAAGGTCATTTGGCCGAAAGGGTCGTTTGGCCGAAAGGGTCGTTTGGCCGAAAGGGTCATTTGGCCGAGAGGGTCTTTTGGCTGGAAGGGTCATTTTGCCGAAAGGGTCATTTGAGACGTTCTCACTCCTCGTTGTGAAAAGTGAGTAGTGCGAAGTGGGTTGTAAGACGTCTCACTACTTACTTCGCGCTTCTCACTTTTTACAGCGAGAAATGAAAAGTGAGACGTCTCACTTTTCACTCTTCATTTTTATCATCTCACTTTTTACAGCGAGAAGTGAGAAATGTGGAGTGAAATTTGAGAGGTATCTCTTCTCACTACTAATTTCTAACTTTTGAAAGACCTATTTGGCCAAATGACCTTTTCGACCAAATGTCTTATTCGTACACCATCGAGAGCATTAGAAGCAGCTCTTTATAAGCTACCATTGCATCAATACGTGAGAATGGAAGCTGAAAAATGTGCACTAAGATTACGAAGATGTAACGAGTTTTTAGATGGAAATCTTTTAAGACATCTTAGTATACTGAGAGATTTTCCTATTAATCCAATCGTAGTAATGAACGAAGACTGGATGGAAAAGAGACTGAACCTAGATATACCATATAAAGTAGTTCAAACAGACCGCCAAATATGGGAATTAGGGGAACCAAATATTCCACCAGGATCGATTAAGTTCTACACAGATGGATAAAAAAATGAATGACAGTACTGGAGCAGGAATCACAGGCCCAGGATTAAACTTATCAATACCAATGGGAAAGTGGACTACAGTTTTCCTTGCAGAAATATATGCAATCTTAGAATGCACATTCGTATGCTTGCAAAGAAAATACAGACATGCCCGGATTTGTATATTTTCAGATAGCCAGGCCGCTCTAAATGCATTAAAATCATTCAAATGCCAATCTAAATTGGTTTGGGAATGCATAAAATTGTTGAAACAACTAGCTATTTCAAACCAAGTGCATCTGTACTGGGTGCCGGGACATTGTGGCATCGAAGGAAATGAAAAAGCGGATTTACTCGCAAGACAAAGGTTCAAATGTCCAGTTCATAGGACCCGAACCTTTCTGCGGAATCTCTACATGTGTTATACAAATGGAGATTAAAACTGGGAAGATAATACTATACAGTCGAGCTGGATTGCTTCGAAAGCCTTAAGACAGGCTAAACAGTTCATCACTCCAAACAAGAAAATGTCGAATAAATTGTTGAGCCTGAAAAAAAGTTCTCTGAGAATAATTATTGGTTTGCTTACAGGTCATTGTCCGGCAAGATATCATTTGAAAAAGATAAACAGAAGTCAAACTGATATCTGTCGCTTCTGTGATTGTGAGATTGAGACCTCTAAACATCTGCTGTGTGATTGTTCAGCACTATTCGTGCGAAGAAAGAAGTACTTTGAGAAGGGCATATTAAGTCCTATCGATATCTGGACAGCAAACCCCAATGTGGTAGTGAAGTTTATAGAAACGGTTGTACCAGATTGGGGTTCTTCGCATCGACAGACAATGGCGGTAACCCTAAATGGTAACTAGCTATTCTGAGTAGATGCAGCACTAAAAAGGGATATACCACAATAGATCAACGTAATGGTCGCGTGGTTAAAATCCCAACAAAAAAAAAAAAAAAAAATGTCTTATTCGGGCAAATGTTCTATTTGGCCAAACGACCCTTACGGCCAAATGACCCTTTCGACCAAATGACCCTTTCGACCAAACGACCCTTTCGGCCAAACGACCTTTCGACCAAATGAACCTTTCGGTCAAATGACCCTTTCGGCCAAATGACCCTTTCGGCTAAATGACTTTCGGCCAGATGGGGTTCGCCCTAAAGGTTTGTTCGGCAAAATGACCCTTTCGGCCAGATAGGTTTCGCCCTAATGTTTTGTTCGGTCTAGTGGCATTCGGCCAAATTGCTTCCGGCCAAATGGCTTTCGGCTGAATGGGTTTCGATCAAACGACCCTTCCCCGTTTATTGCTGATATTGATTTATTTATGGCTTTGATTTTTTTTCGTGGAACATTTTGATTTCTTTATAGAAAATTATTCTTTTATAATTGCACTGTTGATCAATTCTGATACACATAGTTGGGTAGAGAGAAGAGGTGTGAAATGTTGCCAAAGCAGATTCGATGGATACGGGGAATTGACTGATCGTTATTAGCTGGTCATGGAACAACGTCTCGCAAGGGCAGCTGTTGTATAATTGGTAATACGTCCGTGTACTTAATGGAATAGTGTGGGTTCAAGTCCCACCGGCAGCCGAATCTTTTTTCGTAATATATCATAAAAACAACTATATGTATCTAAATTGAACATCTTTTCCAAAAAAAAGTAAAAAAATTGTCTTCCCTTACAAGTCATAAATAAGAAAAAAATGCATTTTTTGCTTTTAAAAGAGCTAAAAGAGGAAAATTCTCAATTGTTTTTGGAAATTTTATATTTATTTGTTGCTCATATCTCATTTCTTTATTGGCAATATCCTAAATTTTTATGGAAAATTTCTAATTTTCCAGGGAAATTTTATTTTGCTGCCATTTGTGATCGACATGATTCAAAAATAGTGACCCGGATTTTGCATAGAATGGATTGGTCTGTACCTTAAATGTCAAATTTATTGTTTATTACTGTTATTTACTGTTTTGCCTTTCTTGTACATCATCGAGGAGTAAGCGTAAAGGCTACATTTATTACCTTTTTGCGCGAGAAAGGCGCCATCACCGCTAGGTGGATTAATCTGGTTTTTCGATCGGATCGGAGACGGATGCCGTAATCCTCCTTTTGCGCTTAAATCCTTCGCAAGATCAGAGTTTTGACGTAAACTACGTCTAAGGGGAAGACTCTGATACAGGGTGTAAAACGGAAATTTCCAAATTCGAGACCGTCACGAAATTAGGATAGATTTCAAACGCTAATAGCTCCTTTATCTTTCAAAGGATTTTCGAGATTTTATTATCAATCGAATCGGCAACTCTCCAGCAATTTTTCAAGCTTATTGGAACTATTAATGATCAACTTAAAAAAATTAAAAATTCCAAATCTTTACCAACCCATAAAATTACAAAAAGTTTCGTTACGGCCGCCGTCTGCGGTTGGTTTTTGTGCTCTACTTTTGTGCGATGATTCGTTAGCGTTAGCGTTAGCGTTAGCGTTGGCGTTGTTACGGTATACTTCGTAGATTGGACACTAGTGATACTCATGTTTCTTATGGAATCCTACTTTTGTGCGGTGATTCACACAAAAAGTACAAAATAGAACCAGAGCAATGACCGCGGTCGGAGCAAAAAAGTAGTGTTTATGAAAAAGTGCTACAGATGCTGGATATGTTCATGTTAGCAAGAGGTGAATATTAAAATTGATTATCAACTTTAAACAAGGTTACACTCTAACTGTTTTGACGGGAATTGAGTAAAATTTCTGTGGGATAGAAAGAGAGAGCAATGCAATTTTACTCAGTCACTGAGTAGGTGAAAGTTAGCGTGTATCCTACTATTTCGGCAGCATCCCTTTAAAATAACACTTCAAAAGCATTAATCGCCATTTAATAGGCAATTAACTATTAAATGCATTAATCACTCTAAGTCGAATAACAATGGGAGAAAGGCATCATCACCACTGTGGAATAATAAATTTGGGGTTTTTAAATGAAAATTTTAAATTGTCATATCCAACCATTTTCATATATAGTGAGTTACGCCAATTTTGTTCGAAACATAAATGGATTGGTCTGCGATCGAATATGATTTGCGGAAAAACTACACATTACACGCGGCAAAACGTTTACCAAAACAATCCTCGCTACCTCCTGACCCCATATATCCAACATCCCAATGGTTTGTAATTTGACTAAGCACGCACGCGCGGTTTGAAGTTTGTATGAGAATTACTATGAGAACAGTGGCGTAACTAAGGAACCATTCTAGGGGGGGGGGGGCTAACTTTTTCTATTCTTACAGTCAAACACAAAAAGTTAGTGTATTTGTTTACCTGTCCGCAAGTTGGCCTACCAAACAGCTATTTCAATACATCCAATGACCACTTGAACAGCTCTGATATAAAAATCTAAAAATGTCGTGGTACGTACAAAACATAAGAGCTTAAGATATGTACATAAGACTTTCGAGTTTTATATATCCACAACCATCCCCTACCAACTTCATTGCGCCTAAAAAAATATCCGCTTATTAGTTCTTAGGTTATGCAGAATTTTCTGGTTCATTTGTCTGAAAGCCCCCTTTTCCAGAAGGGATAGGTTTCAAACAACAACAGAAACATATCTTCCCTTCGAAAACCATCATATCCTAGATTTGGTTCCATTTGCTTGATTAATTCTTGAGTTATGATGAAATTGTTGTTTGTTTTGTATGGGAGCACTTCTTTCCAAAGAGGGGAGGGGTCTCGAATCAACTTAAGAACCTTCCCCGGCCTTAAAAACTCTACATATAAATTTTCACGCCGATCGGTTCAGTAGTTTCCGAGTCTATAAGGTTCAGACAGGCAGAAATTAATGTTTATGTATATAGATTAGAAATAATTTAAAGTTATTTCTCATTTACAGTTTAGTTGGGAGAGAAATTTCAGAGTTTACCGAGCTTTTTTTGGATTATTGGAAATTCAAAGTTTTCGGGAAATAGCTGAAACGTCGTTTGAATACTTTACCAGAGAAATCTGCAGAAAGAAAATTTCATTTAATGTCTGCTATTACAGGCATATGATACGTTGTACTTGGCTATCAAATTATCGAAATGTTTCTCTTGACAATCCTTTCAGAAATGCCATGCATCTTTAAGGGTTATGTTGGAAAGCTAGAGGTCATATGCACACTTAAAAAAAATACTCGCAAGGCAATTCAACGCAATGTAAGAATGAAAATTTTGAAAAATTAATGATTTGCTGATAAATAAAAGTCAAGATTTGTTAGAAATTCTTCGGTAACCTAAGCATCTTGTGTCTCCTACTCAAGTTAAACAATTGTCTTTTTCATGATGTCTAAATATTACGGGCAGTTTATTATTTTACTTGAATATTCTTTATTCAATCAAAATCTCTGCCATTGTATTTCCCGTTAGTCTGTTACTTCTATTATTTATTCAATCAGCATTTAATCAGCATGAAAATACTGTTCCAACTCCAAAATTTTTCTCGACAAAGTCCCAAAATGACTGTAACCATACCCGTCCTATCTCTCACATTGGCTTATCTCTCATTTTGGCAGCACAAATGTCAATTTATAGGTGATAAGCACATCTAAAAACAATGTTGTGCATACTGAAAACGAGAGTGTTTAGCATTCCTAACCCAAGATATAGCAATTTTTCGGATTTAGAAAACATGATAAAATATATCAAACTCACTGTAGAGAGAGATGATAAGAATTCATTATTTGCAGTTACGCCCAGATATGATTAGAGCCTTAGATATGTACAGTACTCATGCAAAGTCGTAGAAATTCTAGGGGGGCTAACTTGATTCTAGGTGGGGCTATAGCCCCCCCCCTAGCCCCCTGTAGTTACGCCAATGTATGAGAACAGTAAATTTTTCGGAAAACCGTTTTGCAACGTTGGTCATTAATATCTAAAAATATATGAGTACATTGGCAACATAGGAAACTTAGCAAGTGAATAAATCGTCTTTATTGCCAAACAGTTCGCTGCTTGCAAGAAAAAATATTAAGAAAATACAAAATCGTGTGAAAAATGAAAAATCCTGAAAATTGAGCACGTAAAAGAATAACATATCAATAATGAGCATTTTTATTTTCTTTATTCGTTGCTTACGAAAATCCGATCGGTTCGCAACAACAATCGTCTTACAGATTTAGAAATATTCTACGAAGTCTTCGGGTTGATTATATTTAGGGGGAGAACCGCCAGTGCCGGACACATAAGCCATTTAAAAAAAAATTAACTATCCGGATTATGTTTCCATTTATACCATACTAGCAGAACGTACCCTGCGTTGCTCGAGTTTTTATGTTTAACGTTCGAAATGTCATTTTCTGCGTTGATTCCGACGCCGCACTCTAGATCATTTTTCGAGCGATTGCATTAGGTTTCTCGCCCTAATATTATATTTTGACAATTTTCCCAAGTTTTCCTTTAAAATTTACTAACCTTTTGCATATAGAAACACAGCTGATCCCAATACGAATCGATTAGTGAGGAAATCTCGCAAATCGGTCATCCTCTTCGTGAGTTATATTGCTTTAAAGGAAGAGTAGATAGAAGAAAGAAACATAAAATATGACTATTGACCATTGATGATTCATACAAACTATATTTGATCATTTGAACACGTTTTTCAACGATGAATTTTGGTGAAAAATTTTACGATTCAGAAAAATGTCTCCTAGTACCGGACACTATTGCATCATGTTCAAATGTGACTAAGTTCCTGTTACATGAGTAAAGACATCATTCAGAATAGTAAATTACTCGCGTGCTTTAAGTTGTAAATATTAAAAATTGTTAGTGGAGCTTATTTGACTCTTCAGCTAAATTTTTTACATCCTAATCCAAATTCCCACCTTTTTCAATGTCCTCTACACTTTTTGTTTCTGCTAATTTCTGTGGCTTTCTCAGCAAGAAGAAACAACTGAATTGAAGTAAGTGTAACAAAACAGGTGTGAAGAATTTTTATTCAACTTCAAATTTTGTACAAAGTTTATCACATGAAGATCTGATATTCCTTGCCGTTAGAAGCCTTTTTAATAGCTTCCTTTTGTACTTAATAAGATGAAGGAGGGACCTCTGCAAGTAGTGTCCGGTATTGGGAGGTGTCCGGCGTTGGGAGATCTCCCCCTAAATAGTTAATGATCCGCCTCACGAAACGATCTCTCACATAGGGGGCGATTTGTATAGTAATTTTCATACAAACTTCAAACTGCTCGTACTCAGTTATATTATAACCAATTCAGTTGAAAATTCAGGAGGTTCACCAAAACAGCAAATGTTATCGTTCAAGCATAAGGGAGCGCAAAAGTCAAATTTTCAATCACTCTAGGCTCTAACCAAAATAATTATCTTATGATCTGTTTAACGTAGTTTACGTCGGGCGGTCGTATCTTGTATATAACCCTTCTGATTTTTTTTATCACCACCCCCTTTTGTTACTTGTTTTGCGTGCGCATGCTTATATTCGAAAACACTAACGCTATTAACAATTTATTAAATTAATTAAATTTACTAACCCAGAAAGGTGACATTAAAGTAATACATATAGCACATATTAAAAACCTATAAATCTGTAACACTTAGTTACAACACAACTGGTAGGCAGATCATCATCCTCGACTATATTTACTGAACAATGTGGTGGATTGATTGATGCTGCTGTTAACTTCCAAGTTTGAGAAACCCTGCCAGAATTCCTTTCTCTACTTTTTTGACCACATCCAGTGTTGCATTGGTGATTTAACAGCTTGACCGTCGTTGCCTATGTCCATCCAGTTTATTAATATATCTCTTCATATTTGTTTTCGCCGTCCAAAACTTTCAAATTACCTAAGACTGACTGTCAACAATAGTTCATGGGAAGCTAACAAGCAGGCTTCGTTGACGGTTGCTCAACAACGGACCAGATCTTTACTGTACGCTTATCGTTTTCAAGCCGGCACACGACAGTATAGACCAAGATGACTGTGTGAAGATTAGTCGTGACGTAAGTCGGGTCTACTACGGGCTCCAGAAGAAATCGTTTGGATTTCTCCTTCATTCAGCGCCTTATCCTAGTTTTTTTTTTGCAAAACACTTTCTCACCCATGTGGCCTGAGCACGCATAGCGGTACCTAGAGCCAAAGTAAAATATTTCCATCCTGGGCGGCTGCTCGCTTTAGACTTGACATGGGCCTAGGGCAGATTCTTGTCGATTTCCTTTATTTCTTTATTGAGGCTTCGTTACCACAAGCTCTTGCGTCTGCCTCTGTTGTGATGTTCTGATGTTCTGCATTCAAAATCCAGTTCTGAGGACACTATGCCCGATAAAACGCAGACATCGGCAGCCAAAAGCAGCCCTAGCCTTCTTGTTCCGTGCTCCTATGTTAATCTTGGCTCCACAGCCCGACACCAATTGGTTGCTAAGATGTTGAATGTTCTCGACGTTCTCCACTGCTTGCTCGGCTACCGTAAAGTTGCGGGGAATGTTCGTGTTAATGTTCAACGAATTGGTCTTGTTGACAACGACAGTGGTCTTCGCCTTAGAGGAGCTTTCGGACAGGTCGTTCAGCTTAATTTGCACATCAATGCGCTGCAGCGCTGTTGCGCTAGAAGAGTAATATCATAAGCCTAATTAAAATCGTTTAGGTGTTCTATAGTAGTAAGCTGTCAGAGCTATCCACGGTTTGGTACACGGTAAATCGCCCCCACCATGATCTTGTCGTTTACGATGAAGAACAGTTGAAGCGTAGATTGAATACATTCTTACCTCATCCCAGGTACTACTTGGACAAGCTCAGACAAAGTTCGGTTATGCAGAACGTAAAAGCTTCGTACTGGTCTTCGATGAGGCCGACGATTTTGCCCGAATCTTCCATGCGCCCCACATATTTTCATGCACCCTATTCCTGTTTACGGATGAACGAAACTTTCGAACGAATGCAGTTCGTTCGAATCGTTTCCCCATTTGATTTTGCTGGCGTAAACGAGAATGCGCATAAGCTTTCGTTCGAAAGAGCGTTCGTACGTAAACAAGAATAAGGGTGATGGTTAAGACGCCTGAATAGTCGCGGTGTTCCAGATTTTGCATTTTCGCAGATAGCACCTCAATCGATATGCGATCATCCCGGGAGCATTGTTGGATTTTATTCTTCGGATGGCTGCTTTAATCTACTGCAGTGATAAAGCTTCGTAGTTAACACGGGTGATGCATCGCACCTTTGGCTGCTCATATCGAAATATTGATCCTTTGGGTCGGTGAGTAATCTGTCGCGTTTTTCACAGGCATCCACAGATTCATCGTAGAGGAATAAAATATCGCAAATTGCTACAGTTTACTCCCTTTCGTTGGCCATGGAGTTCACCCACGCTCGTTTATCTCGTCTACAGCAGCATTTAACTTCCTTATCTAGAGCCAAATACCATTGATGGGACTCGTTCTTGCCCGCTATATCGCGGCCTTCGCTTCTCTACGCTCCCCAATCTTCCGCCAGGATGAGGATCTCGCCGATTAGTTGCTGGTAGCCAGACGAAATGTCAGCGCTGCGTTTATTTTGGAAATCAAGGAGGCTACGTATCAGTTTTCGGCTGATGCAGATATGGTCAATGTGGAAAGAGCGATCATCCAATCACCATGTCGTTACTGCCACAGAATTACAAGACCATGATGTAGTCCATGTTGTCGGAGCCGATCTTTGCATTGAAGTCGCCCATGTAAATCTTGATGTCACCCTCTGAGAATGTATCTACGAATGTATTTAGTTTGCTGTAAAAATTATCCTTGTCCTGTACCTCGGGAACATCGGTAGGGCGCATTACATTGGATTATCGTGAGATTCCTCACCCTTGTGTCATGAATCTTGAAATAATTTAACTTTCTCATTAAATGGTTCTTGTGGTACTCCTCACCATCCATTTTTTTCGCTCTGGTTTTTAAAACTCCGATCCGAACCAGCAGATGTTAATCCACCGAAAATCATACACTGAATGCTACGAACCTGTACTTCGCAACACGCATTCAACGACCCTTCAGAAGTATCCGTTCCAAGTATACAGTTATATAATCTATTCAAAAATGTTTAAATTTGGTATTCAATGTGGTCGTACTAATAATATATCCTACAGTTGATGAACGCCGCTGTGTCTTGGCGCTAAGCAGGAAATCAACGCCTCGGAGAATGTTTCCCTCTAATACTGGAATATAACAATACCTATCCCGACGGAAGTTTGAGTTCTTCAAAAATTAGCCAACGGAATTCACTCAGTCTCAGGATTCTGAGATTCATGTGCCCTGCCTCGCTGGTGCCAGCTTACCTTGCTGAACTAGCGTTAGAACATTTCATGCTTCAGTTCGTGTCAATTGCTTCATGCCAAAAGTCGTTGTTTTTGAATCAGTGTTTGATATTTCTTTATTAGTTTCTCGAATGGTCTGCCCCTATCCACCTAGCTAAATACGCAACCATTGACTGGCGGTCGGTTGTCATCGGTATTGAAACTTGTGAGGACCAGAGCTATGTTAAGCATTCTTCCTGGATGTCAACTAACCATCACCATTTCGTAGCCCAAAATAGTAGCGAAAGAAGAAAATATTCACGTCGATATTCAAAAGAATTTTGGTAATCAAATTTAAAAGGTTCAACTCAGAAATTTGAACTGAATAGTTTTTATTTGCGCATGGTTTAGTTCATCAAAGCTCCAACCATTTGTAAAAACTCCATCACTCTGAAAATTCGTTGGATAAATAGAAGGTTGGAAAACATTTTTGAAGTGCGGATAAAGGAGTCGTAATTTTGCTCGGCAGTGACGGCGGCACGAATCTGCGTAGCGATCATTCAGTTTTTGTTGTTTTGGAAAACATGAGAGGTCCTAAAAAAAAATCGTTAGTCAATTTAAACAATTTCCACTATTTGGATCAGTCTTGGGCTTTTACTCATATGAGTGAGAATTTCCAAACCTAAGAAATATGAAACGCTTTGTGACCGTAATCAACCTATTGAATGTTATCATGGAAATTGAGATTTAACCAAGAATTATAGCATCTCTATTCAAAAACTGCTGATTTCCCAGATTAGCAGAAATTTATTGGTGTACTCCGCTCAATCCTACCCACACCGCATCGTATCGACTGTCAACACTCAGCTCTGCCCTTTTTTTTCGGAAAGGAACGTGACTGAATCACGAGCACTTCCTATTGTTCGGTGGCTTATTTCCTCCAAAAAGGCGTTCCAAAGCACATCTCCAGCGCGATCCGACTGAACGAGCAGCGATATGTCACCCATCGTCGTCGTCGGAAATAACCGGAAGAACGATCGCACAAAAGGGCAAAAGCTTGGCACCCATATCGAGAGGACCCGACCCGCTGCTTATCGACATGGAAAGGATTTGTGCTACCCTTTTCACACCGTGCACCCTTCCCTCAATCCGATTGCCGTTCGCGCGCGCGATCCCCACTGTTTGCCGCGTCTCGAAACCTAGGGAAAAATTTGAATATTTTTCGCATTACTTTCGGGCATAAAACGATTATGTGTATATGGTGAAAATATGTTATTTCAGTGTGCCACTGGTTGTTGCTCGTGTGATGGTTGTTTGTGATTTTTTCCACTGAATCTAGGAACTAGGATAGGATGTCGAAACGAAGGGTAGGCGGGGTGCGGTGGGGTTTGATTGTGGCAGGGATGGTGTTGCCTGACTCGCTCTAATCAAACGCCTTGCGACATTTTCACCCTCCAGTGAACTTTTGGCGGTGTTGCTGCCGCTCACGTACGGTCTCTCATATGCCGTGACAAGTGGCAGTGTGGTCGGGGCAAAGCTTAGCGGAATGATATTTTTGGATGACTCTGCCGTTAGGAGGTGGCTCCGGCCGCATATGTGATGTGAAGAGTAGAATATCAGATTCAGGGAAACTGAATAAAAGTTCGTTTCCATTGTACTGTTTTGATGTTTACGATAACCCAATGCTTGACAACATTTTCTTATATTTGTAGATTTTGAATTGAATTCAAAGTCGAAATTGACTAAAAGTTCCGTCGAATAAAACTAAAGAACTGTAATTTAACCAAAATGTTAAAAATGAAGTAAGAATTACGAATGAGAATCAGCGCGAAGAAATAGAGACACGGAATAGTACACTATTTCCAAAAAACTGCTGTCTTTCCAATGAGCTCGCCCAACGACCGCTAAGTATTAGGAAACATCCATAAATTACATAACATAGCGCCATGAGGTGGGTTGCCAGAAGTGTGAGAACTTTTACAAAATTTTCAGATACTCCATACAAAAAGTGTGACATGGTGGGAAGGGGGTTGAAAATGGCCAATTTCCGCGTTACGAAATTATAAGATCTTCCCTTATTATTAATAAAAGATTGGGCCTCGGAAATTTTAATATTTTTTTTTAGCTGTGCACTTCAAATACTCTGCTTCTAACCTATTCAATTCACGTCCTAGAAATATGTTTTATTATTTTATTGTCTGTGTTCTACACTCACTATCAAGTTCAGTAAATTTTGCAAAGATAATAATAAACATATTGTTAGTAAAACTAAACCCAAATGCACAAACTGAAAGCTAGGTCAATATGTTATGTTCACAAATCTGTGCTCCTCTAAACCTGACTGAGTTGCAAACACGATCCCAAACCTGTTCTCGGAATAGTTCCACAATCTGTGCACATATGCTCTTTTGCTTTCAACGTGCCCTCATTCGTTCCAAAAACTCATAAACGAGCAAATTATTCTGCTCATCGTTCAGTGCATTCACAAACAAACGTCGTCGGTCGTCGAGGGAGGAAATCATCACCTAAAAGGAGGCGCCGGCCGCACGAAAGAAATGGAAAATCTCTTTGCGCACATCAACTAAGAATTGCGGAGCAACAAGAAACATTTGGCCGCTGTTCGTAAATAAATATGCAAACAAAATAGGAAAACTACGAAAGCATGAGCGTAAACTGATATCGAGTGCATGCATCAACGGGCGGAACAAGTGTGGCATTCCTCAAGATCCGAATTATTTGTTTCCCTATCAGCGTTTGAAATGGATAAACTGAACTTTCATTTCCAATATATGAAAGCAGCATCCCGTATCGGAACAAGCATTCTTCAAATCGACAGAGGCAAATTATTTGCCAATAAAATATCTTCCCGAAGCACAGCGCAAAAGTCATAAAGCACACATGCCTCCCTTCCTCGGCCAGTTGGGTACCCAATAACGAACAAGGAACCACCACAGGGCGAAGATATGGAACATCAGCATATTTTGTGCCGACTTTCCATCTTCCCACAGCCAACCGGAGAGAAATATGATGACGCTGCTGCTGCTACCCGAAGCCCCACTCGATTCCCCTCCCAGTGGATTTGATAGCGAGGAAAAATTCAAATGATAATACACAATAACCTCAAAAACATAATAGAATCCTATTATCCTTTTAAATTCCTCTATAATATGCTTCCACTCGGGAGGTGAATGCTATCAGACCTTCCCGCCTTGCAGTGCAGTGCTTCCTTAGGTCAGGGTGGGGACTTTTCTCGACAAAACTGGTTAGAATGTTTATGCTTTTGAAAAGTATTTTAATTAATGTCAATACGTTTCATGCGAGTATTTTTGAAAAATGTGGACTAGTCATTTTGAGATGTAAAGATCTGGTTCAAAAACCGGCTACTTCTACTAACGCTTGGCAGTACTCTTTTACAGTTCAGGACAATCGCTTATTGCGTGTTATGGTTATCCTGACATTTATTGCGAGAACAGAGAAAACTTCTAATTTTGCGGAGCAAAGAAGAAGAAGAAGACTCAGTGTCGGAAACTTCAAATGACATGCACTGTGCGAAAAGTGTTGATATTCCTTGATATCAAGAATATTCGAGAAGTCTAAGGCCCGATGTCCACGTAGCGTTTTTTCAACGCTGCGTGCACACGGCGTTAAAAGGACGCAGATGTGAATCGGGTAAAAGCGGTAACGCAGCGTCACCCCACCGATGCACACCTGCGTTTTTTCAACGCCACGTGCACGCAGCGTTGAAAAAAAAACGCTACGTGGGCATCGGCCCTAAAATGTTTCAAAAACCCATAAATACGTTCCGAAATGCCTTGAAAGTACCATAAAATTTATTTAAAATATATAGCGGCAAGTAACACTCGTTTAAAGTTACATATTTTCGCTGATTTCAATAACCAACATTCACACCGAAAAAATCAACCAACATTATTTTCCGTGCATAGGCTGACCAGATCATTTTGGTAGAAAAACGGGACAAACGCACTTGCAAAAAGGGACATGTCAAAAAACTTGTGTCAAAATTCAAGAGCTTCAGAATTTTCAATATTTATGGTCTTAATTTTCATTTTCCGTGTAAGAAGTTAGAGAAAAATTTAAGAATGAATTTTTCAATACCATAACCTTATTTTAAGTACATTAACTAACCTTCTAAGTAAGTATTGAGTTAGTTGTGGAAAAATACTAAACTACAAATATTTCACTCTTCAAAAGGGCGCGGACAAAAACACTAAGGAACAAAAATTACGCATTTTTCAATATTATGAAAAATTCTGGAATTTTGAAATTTTATTCTAATCCACTGTTAAACATGCATTAAGATCTAAGGATTTTATTATTGACCAATATAAAAAAACTTTTCCAATTTTAAACTATTGAAAATTAAAAAAAATAGTCAAAGTATCCTTCCTGAAGGTTGGTTTACAGTTCGGAAAACGTGTCATGGAGTTGATCCCCATGCATCAAGGGGGGGTTGCTTTTTCTTAGCTAAAATCCCCTAAATTACGCCTCTTTAAAAAGACATGGCGAATCAAATCCCGTGATACGTTTTCCGTATTGTAAACCAGCCTTCCAATCCTGGGCATTAGAGAGATAAAAAAAAAACAATTTAAAAAATGTCAGAAGACAAATGCGAAAGAGAAATTGGGTGGGAATATTGATTACCCATGCCAAAACCCTTTTCCATGAATATAAGCGAGGAACATCTGCGGATAAAATAACTAGAATCTCAACAAGGAAAAAACATTAATAAGAAGTAATTTTAATTATTTTCATGAATATGATTGGCGCATGTGAATAAATATCAAATCTAATCAATTCACAGTCCTTTTTTCGAAATTGATTTAAATGACGATAAAAGTAGTCTCACTTCTCTCACATGTGCTTCCAAAAGGTCCACACATATGGAAGCTCCTGAACTGTTAACTAACCTTAAGGTGATTATACAATAAAGCCAGAAATCGGCCATTTTGTAGACCACGTGCTTTTCCAATATTTTTTTCAAGAGCACGAGATGAAAGAACCATAACGCGTATGGGGCTGAAGTAATGGTAGATCGTTTGCTTAGTTATGATGAACAATCATAATTTGAGTTTCGGCACTGTACGAAAACTATTACGCTAGATTTGGGCTTTTGGAAATGTATGTAGATAAACGTGTGGTGAATTTCAAATTCACCACGGGCTTCATTCTATAATCACCTTAAAGCACGTGAGGACCGAAGTCCGACCAAATTTTCACTCGGTTTGAAACTACCCTAAACTTGATTTTGTTCAGCTGACTTATAAATTATTATTTCTTAATACCGTCTTTTTTTATAGTGGATGAATTCGAAATATTCTGAATTATTCAGAAAGACTTTGAATGATTCTTAATGTTTCGAAATAATCAAACGATTGAAAAATATGTGGTGAAGCAGATTTAAAAAAATATAATTAACCTTCGTTGCAAGATTTAAAAAAAAAATCGAAAATGAACTTAATCTGGAAATTAGAATGTCTGTCCGTGCGCTTCGTTTTATTGAAGCGTAACCTGATTTTCAGGTTATACTTATTTACCGAGTTACCGGTTTCGTTCAATCTACTAATGAAATTGGCCAAATTTAAATTCCATTTTGCAGCTCTTTAGCAGAATCAATGAAAAAACGGGATAAATTGAGGATTTTTTAGATTACGACGGGACAGCCTAATCAGGTCTAAAAAACGGGACTGTCCCGTTAAATACGGTACGTATGGTCAGCCTATCCGTGCATCAAATGATTTGACGTTTACGGAACAGCTTTCCGACGGTCGACCGTCGGACCCTCGTTCGAATTTTTCTATCTTCTCGCAATACAAGAGAGGATAATGCAATATTGTCATGGGCTGTTGTTAAATTCAACTTTCGCCGTTTAAAACTTGTCGACGATAACAAATTGATAGTTATTGTCCTTCTTGTTTTCTAATTTTTATAATGATTGAAAAAGAAGAATGAGAGAAATTTCTTCGTACAGTGTTTTATAGCGTACCAATGATTATTTTTAAGTGTTTTGGTAAAAAAATGCACATGCAAAATCTCGGGAAATAAAAATATGCATTTAAAACCTTGGAAAAAATTGTCGTCGTCACTTCTTAAGGACACGCGGTACTTCTTCTTCTTCTCTTCTCTTCTTCTCTTCTCGCGGTTTTCAGCATAACATTCTGTATTCAATTCTACAAGAACTGAATGAGTATAATGCTTCTTGATCGTAAATTGTGCCGTCCAACTGCAAATCACTGTTTTTGGATGTTTCTGCATACATTTTTCCATATAAACGTCCAACAAGTTTAGCACCGCTCAAACGTTGACCGATTTGGATGAAATTTTGTCCAGAGCATCAGGGCATCAAATAGAACCGATAAAGAGGGCGGCCCATCAAAATATTTGAAAAACTGTTTTTTGAGCCACCCTAACCTTTAGTGATAAACTTTGTACTACACTTAAAAATCACTTTAATAAAACTAAAAAAAACCCAGATTAATCCACCTAGCGGTGATGGTGCCTTTCTCGACCTTCGTAAAATGTGTGTGCTTGAAAAAAGATGAGCTAGTGGCTAGGAGTAAAAAAGACAAATTTCTTTGTCCGTTCTATGAAAGATTATTTATAGCAAAGATATTGTAGATCCAGTTGAAAACCGAAAATCATATTTTGTCCCATTTCCGGATGTCGCAACTGCATCGCGAGTGGTGCCCGACTATGGCACAGTTGCGCACTACTCGCGATGCAGTTGCAACATCCGGAAATGCGAGAAAATGCGATTTCGCGGGACCTCGGTTCGGTTTTCAGCTTGATCTACAATATGCTAATAAGAATTTCGACATTTTTGTTTCCTTTTCCAATCTTTTTGACGTACATAACCCTGTTTTATTTCACCCAGTCATATATTTTAAGGATATCACTTTTGGATGTTAGTTGAACTCCGACTACACAAAAAGAAAACGAAAATGTCATTCCCATCACGCGAGCGGAGGGCAATATTTGTTATGATATAAATCTCATGACCGTCTTTCTGCCAAACTCCCGTATGAAGTGGGAGAGACAGAGACAACATCTCAGTTCGTCGAGCTGAATCGATTGGTATATAACACTATGGGTCTCCAGGCCTTCTGTAAAAGTTTGGTTTTGGAGCGAACACACAGCCTTTTCGTATAAAAAGGCTAAAATGGTGTTTCGGCCATAACTTCCGATCCCATAGTTCGATCTAGCCAATTTTCAATAGGAAACATTGAGACAGGATTCTGCGTCGAATGCAACTTGTTTCGTGTGAATCGATTAAGGTTAGGTGTCCGAAAAATAGGTCACATTTTTTGTGATTTTTATGAAAAAAGGTATTTTGGGTCATACTTCCAATCCCATAGTCCGACCTGTCCAATTTTTAATAGGAAACAATGGGAAAGGATTTTGCGTCGAATGCAATTTGTTGCGAGCAAATCGGTTTAGAAAAAGTGCCTGAGAAATGAGTGACATTTCTTACGCAATATTTTCGTATGAATTTGTATTTTGGCCATAACTCTCGATCCCATAGTCCGATCTGGCCAATTTCAAATAGGAAATAATGGGACAGGATTCTGCGTCGAATGCAACTTGTTGCGAGCAAATCAGTTGAGGCTAAGTGCCCGAAAAATGAGTGACATTTTTTACACGATTTTTTCGTATCATTTTGTGTTTTGGCCATAACTTTTGATCCCATAGTCCGATCAGGCCAATTTCAAATAGGAAATAATGGGACAGGATTCTGCGTCGAATGCAACTTGCTGCGAGCAAATCAGTTGAGGATAAGTGTCCGAAAAATGAGTGACATTTTTACGCGATTTTTTCGTATGATTTTGTATTTTGGCCATAACTTTCGATCCCATAGTCCGATCTGGCCAATTTCAAATAGGAAACAATGGGACAGGATTCTGCGTCGAATGCAACTTGTTGCGAGCAAATCGGTTGAGGATAAGTGCCCGAAAAATGAGTGACATTTTGTTGAGTAGTTTTGCGCGCACACACACACACACACATACACACACACATACACACACACACACGAACT
Source organism: Armigeres subalbatus (assembly GCF_024139115.2). Taxonomy (NCBI): domain Eukaryota; kingdom Metazoa; phylum Arthropoda; class Insecta; order Diptera; family Culicidae; genus Armigeres; species Armigeres subalbatus. The sequence goes on along the minus strand of NC_085140.1, from coordinate 361,910,474 downwards.
GAGTCGATTGGTATATAACACTATGGGTCTCCGGGCCTTCTATAAAAAGTTTGTTTTTGGAGCGATCATATAGCCTTTACGGTATACTTAGTATACGAGAAAGGCAAAAAGTATTTTGACCATAACTTCTTATCCCATAGTCCGATTGGGTCAATTTTCAATAGGAAACAATGGGACAGGATTCTGTGTCGAATGCAACTTGTTGCGAGCAAATCGGTTAAGAATAAGTGCCTAAAAAATGAGCTAGACTTTTTAACGTGCTTTAATATGAAAAAAAGTATTTTGACCATAACTTCTTATCCCATAGTCCGATTGGGTCAATTTTCAATAGGAAACAATGGGACAGGATTCTGTGTCGAATGCAACTTGTTGCGAGCAAATCGGTTAAGAATAAGTGCCTAAAAAATGAGCTAGACTTTTTAACGTGCTTTAATATGAAAAAAAGTATTTTGGCCATAACTTCTTAGCCCATAGTCCGATCGGGTCAATTTTCAATAGGAAACAATGGGACAGGATTCTGTGTCGAATGCAACTTGTTGCGAGCAAATCGGTTAAGGATAAGTGCCTGAAAAATGAGCTAGACTTTTTGCGCACACACACACATACACACACACATACACACACACATACACACACACATACACACACACACATACACACACACAGACATCACTCCAATTCGTCGAGCTGAGTCGATCGGTATATAACACTATGGGTCTCCGGGTCTCCTATAAAAAGTTCGTTTTTGGAGCGAACATATAGCCTTTACGTATACTTTGTATACGAGAAAGGCAAAAATGCAAAACCTTCCATTCCACAGTGGTCCAGGTAGCAAACGAAACCGTAAATAGCAGAGATAGAAAAAAAAACTTTGTCCTACAAAGTTGTTCCTAACGGTAAGGAGCTTATGGGGGTTTTCATAAAAATAGGGTGGATCACATTTAAAAAAACTGAAAAGTAAACATGAACTGCTACTGTACGTCCTTTTGAATAAGTACCCGAGATTTTGTTATTACAATATCAAAGGCATGACAAATTTATTTTTCGTTTTGTATTAAAATATCTGATCATGTTATGCTTAAAGTGTTTTGGATATTAACTTTGGCGTTATTTTTTGTCATATTACCTCTTATTCATGTCAAGTTCATACGAATTACTGTTTTCAAGATATTAGCTTCTGCTCAGACTCTATAACAAAATGATGTGGCGTTTGCCATATCATGAAGTATGCCATGGAAGAAGCAAAACACATAAAATTTCAATGCAATAATATGAGGTTATTTTCAACTAACCCCTTGATTTAAATTCTGGAGCATGGATTTAAAAAATGGAGCATGAAAGTAGTAGAATAAGGTCGAGAAAACAGATTGAAAAATGTTTCCACCATTCATAGATACAGCTGTTAGAAAAAAAAAACATTGTTTTTCGAAGAAAAACCTAATTAACTTTTGATCCGCATGATATATGGCAACGCTAAGCCCATGAAAAGTTGCGTTCTGCAAAACTCAAAAAGTGGTCTGAACATCACATTGCTGAGATATTTGAAACAAAAAAGTCCGAGCAAAAAACCTGCTTTTCTAAGAGTCACCCTCATTTGGGAAAGTTGCTCTAAATCGGTCAATTTAGGATCTAGAGACATACTTTTTTCATTAAAATTCTTGGAAACTGGCTGAACAACAACTTTGAGAAACATTGTATACCCGTATCTTTGCAAATAAAAAAGTTTAATTTTTAATTTTTATACCGCCCTGATTTTTATGAAAACCCCAATAAGCCCCTTGCCGTTAGGAACATCTTCGTAGAACAAAGTTTTTTTTTCTATCTCTGCCATTTTCAGCTTGAAAAACTTTTCACCACTTTGTCTGCTATCTGGATCAATGTGCATTCGACCCGATTTTATTTATAATAATCGAAAGGATCATGCCTTCGTAAAAAATGAAGTAGGTATGACGAATAGGGGAACGGTTCGGCAGTTCATCCCATCGCTCTTATTTCCATCCCAATAAAAACAAAGCAATAAAAGGGATTCGGTTTGTTTCTTATTTTTGTGATTTTTTTCAGCAGTGAGCACACATCTTGGCAAAAAGAAGCGACGAGATTGGTGCTTTATTTCTTTGTTTTGCCATGAGATTAATATATGGTCAGTGAGATGGAAAACGGAACAGTTCCCCTGTATAGCGTTTTAATATGCTTACTGATACCTTTCCGTCCCCAACGTCTGTTTTTAAGGGCTTTCAAAAATCTAAACTGCTGTTAAAATCGCATTTCTTGACCGATTCTTTCGCAACAAGTTGCATTCCATCCGGATGGATCCCAATTTTTGATTTATACTAGTTTCGAGGCTATCCACAGCACGGTTCCAGAATTATTCCAGATTCCGTTGGGGTCAGTTGTCCCCGGAATAAGTGGCCATTTACAATTTGAAGTCAAAACAGGTCGTGCGACACCTCAAACTTCATGATTTCAAAAAGCAATGATGCGAATGATATTTTTGGGGTTCCTGGCCAACTCGGACGCAATCTGGCCACATCGGTCACAATCCGGGGACCTACGGAATGGCCATTTTCTAAATTGATTCAAAATAGGTCGTGCGACACCTCAAACTTCATGATTTCACAAAGCAATGATGGGAATGATATTTTTAGGGTTCCTGACCCACTCGGATACAATCCGGCCACAACGGTCACAATCCGGGCACCAACGCAATGGTCATTTTCAAAATTGATTCAAAATAGGTCGTGCGACACCTCAAACTTCATGATTTCACAAAGCAATGATGAGAATGATATTTTTAGGGTTCCTGGCCCACTCGGATTCATTCCGGTCACAATCCGAAGGACCTACGGAATGGCCATTTTCTAAATTGATTAAAAATAGGTCGTGCGACACCTCAAACTTCATGATTTTACAAAGCAATAATGAGAATGATATTTTTGGGGTTCCTGGCCCACTCGGTTTCAAACCGGCCACATCAGTCCCAATCCGGGGACCAACGGAATGGCTATTTTCTAAATTGATTCAAAATAGGTCGTGCGACACCTCAAACTTCATGATTTTACAAAGCAATGATGGGAATGATATTTTTGGGGTTCCTGACCCACTCGGATTCAATCCGGCCATATCGGTCACAATCCGGAAACCAACGGAATGGCCATTTTCTAAATTAATTCAAAATAGATCATGTGACACCTCAAACTTCATGATTTTACAAAGCAATGATGGGAATGATACAACGGCGTAGCCAGAGTGGGCAGGTTGGGGCAAAACAACTCGAAAAGTTTCGGGCTCAAGAATTCTCCTTGAAATCGTTCTGGAAGCTCCCCTGGGAACTTCTAAATTCCTCCGGAAAATCCACAAATTCCTCTGAAAATCGTTCAAAAATCTTTCTCATGTAATTGTAATTTCTCCTTATCTAGAAACACCTCACTAAATTTGTTTTTTAGGAAATTCATGAGGAAATTCCTTGAAGGTTTTTTTTGTTCTTAAATTTTTCCTTCTAGACATTTCTTATTCTTCCAGAAATACATTCGAGAGTTCCTTCAAGAATACAAACGGAATTTCCTTCCAAAATTCCGCTAGAAGCCAAAAATTTATGACGGAAATTCTCCGATTTCGCTCAATAATTTCACTTGTAAATCTATAAGAAATTCCTTCGGAAATTCTTCTAGGAACTTCTCCGGGCATTCCTTCAGGAACTCTTCCTTTAATTCCTCCAGGATAACTTTCAGGAGTTTTTCCGGTAATACCTCTATAAATTTAATAGCGACATCCTCTAGGATTTCATTCTGAAATTCTTTCCGCTATTACATCAGAATATCCTTCAAGAATTCATCTAAAAATTTCTTCAGAAATTTATCCAGGAATTCGTCCATATATTTCCTCGGAAATTCTTCCAGGTATTATCCCGGGAATTGCTTCAGGTACTTCTCCAGAAATTTCTCCCGAAATTTTTCCTGGAATTGTCCTGGAATGCTTTCCGGACTTCACTAGAAATTCACTCCACAATTTCATTTCGATATTAATTTGAAAGTTCCTCCAAGATATCTTTCAAGAGTTCTTCCAAGTATTTCTTCAGAACTATCTTCGGGAATTCATCCGGTAATTTCTTCAGCATTTCATCTGGGAATTTCTGCAATAATTTCTCCTGGTATTTTTCCGGGAATTCCTTCAGATATTTATCCAGAAATTCCTTCATGAACTTCTCCAAGAATAAGTTCAGGACTTCCTTGTGAGAATTCTTCCGGAAGTGCTTGTGAGTTCCTCTGGGAATCCCTCCAAGAACTTCACAGGGAAATCCAGGAGAATATATGGCAGGAATTTCACGGGAAATGGGATTTCGGAAGTTCCTCTAGAAATTTAACTCCGGGTATTCCAACGACTGTTCCTCTGAAAATTTCTTCCGGTGTTCCAGCAGTAGCTCCTCCGGGAATTCATTCAGGCTTTTTGAAGATAATTTATCTACAAAATCCTCCAGAAGTTCCTAGGAGAATTTCTGTGGGAGATCTTTTGAGAACTCTTCCAGGAGTTCCTCCTGGAATTCTTACGGAAGTTCATTTGGGAGTTCATCCAAGAGCTCTTACGAGAGATACTCTAGAAATTCTTTCTGTAGTTCTTTAAGAAATTCCTCCAGAAGTTCCACCGGAAGTTATTCCGAAAAATCCTCTGATAATTTCTCCGGAAATTCCTAAAGAAATTTCTCCAGGAGCTCCTCCGGAAATTACTCCAGGAGTTCCTTCTTAGAGGAACACTCGGGGGAACTGCCGTAGAAACTTCTGGAGGAATGCTCATAGAAACTGCCGGTGGATCTTCCGGAGGAATTGTCGTAGTAACTGCCGAAAGAGCTCCCGTAAGAGCTACCGGAGGAATTTCAGGAGGAACTCCTAGGAGAATTCCTAGAGGGACTCCCAGAGAAACTATTGGAAGAACTTTGGGAGGAATTTCCAGCTGAATTTCTGAAGAAGGACTAAATGATTTCCTGAAAAAAGCCTGCGTGATTTCTGGTAGAACTTCCGGAGGCATTCTTGAAATAACTTCCGGAGGAATTTCTGAAAAAACTCCCGGGAGAATTTTCAATTGAACCCCCGAAGGATCTGCCAGTGAAACTACCAGAAGAATGCTCGAAAAAATTCTTGGATAATTCATCTTATACACAAATCTCGTCTAGCTGAAACCTTTCTAGGGGTATGTAGCAGAGCTGGATTATCATCATCATCTGAGGACCTCCCGGAGATTACTTTCAGGAGCTCCCAGAGAAATTCTCGATGGAGCTTCTGGAGGATTTTCTATATAAATTCCTGAAGAAGCCTAAATGAATTCCATAAACAAAGCTTGAATGAATTCCCGGAGGAAATTCTGGAGAAATTCCCGGAAGAGGAACCCCCGTAAGATCTGCCGATAGAACTACCGGAATAATTCTTGGAGAAAATCCTACAGGAACTCTTTGAGGAACTGCCGGTGGAATTCCCGGAGGAACTCCAGGAGGAATTTTCAGAAAAACATCCTGGAGAAATCTTGAAGTTTCCACCGAAATTCTATCCCAAAGAAATGGGAATTAATCTAGGAATTCCTCCGAAAATTCCATTGTTGATTTCATTTACGATATAATTTCTGTATGAATTTTCGGTGGAATTCCTGGGTCCTTTGATTGTGACCGATGTGGTCGGATTGAATCCGAGTGGGCCAGGAACCCTAAAAATATCATTCTCATCATTGCTTTGTAAAATCATAAAGGTATAGGTGTCGCACGACCTATTTTGAATCAATTTAGAAAATGCCCATTCTGTAGGTCCCCGGATTGTGACCGATGTGGTCGGATTGAATCCAAGTTGGCCAGGAACCCTGAAAATATCATTCTCATCATTGCTTTGTGAAATTATGAAGTTTGAGGTGTTGCACGACCTATTTTGAATCAATTCAGAAAATGGCCATTCCGAAGGTCCTCCGGATTGTGGCCGGATTGAATCCGAGTGGGCCAGGAACCCTAAAAATATCATTTCCATCATCGCTTTGTAAAAACATGAAGTTTGAGGTGTCGCACGACCTATTTTGAATCAATTTAAAAAATGGCCATTTCGTTGGTCCCCGGATTGGGACTGATGTGGCCGGATTGGATCCGAGTGGGCCAGGAACCCCAAAAATATCATTCCCATCATTGCTTTGTAAAATCATGAAGTTTGAGGTGTCGCACGACCTATTTTGAATCAATTTAGAAAATGGCCATTCCATAAGTCCCCGGATTGGGACTGATGTGGCCGGATTGAATCCGAGTGGGCCAGGAACCCTAAAAATATCATTCTTATCATTGCTTTGTAAATTCATGAAGTTTGAGGTGTCGCACGACCTATTTTGAATCTATTTAGAAAATGGCCATTCCGTTGGTCCCCGGATTGGATCCGAGTGGGCCAGGAACCCCAAAAATATCATTCCCATCATTGCTTTGTAAAATCATGAAGTTTGAGGTGTCGCACGACCTATTTTGAATCAATTTTGAAAATGGCCATTCCGTTGGTCCCCGGATTAGGACTGGTGTGGCCGGATTGGATCCGAGCGGGCCAGGAACCCCAAAAATATCATTCCCATCATTGCTTTGTAAAATTATGAAGTTTGAGGTGTCGCACGACCTATTTTGAATCAATTTAGAAAATGGCCATTCCATAGGTCCCCGGATTGGGACTGATGTGGCCGGATTAAATCCGAGTGGGCCAGGAACCCCAAAAATATCATTCCCATCATTGCTTTGTAAATTCATGAAGTTTGAGGTGTCGCACGACCTATTTTGCATCAATTTAGAAAATGGCCATTCCGTCGGTCCCCGGATTGGGACTGATGTGGCCGGATTGGATCCGAGTGGGCCAGGAACCCCAAAAATATCATTCCCATCATTGCTTTGTAAAATCATGAAGTTTGAGGTGTCGCACGACCTATTTTGAATCAATTTAGAAAATGGCCATTCCGTTGGTCCCCGGATTGGGACTGATGTGGCCGGATTGGATCCGAGTGGGCCAGGAACCCCAAAACTATCATTCTTATCATTGCTTTGAAAAATCATGAAGTTTGAGGTGTCGCACGATCTATTTTGAATCAATTTAGAAAATGGCCATTCCGTAGGTCCCCGGATTGTCGCACGACCTATTTTGCATCAATTTAGAAAATGGCCATTCCGTTGGTCCCCGGATTGGGACTGATGTGGCCGGATTGGATCTGAGTGGGCCAGGAACCCCAAAAATATCATTCTCATCATTGCTTTGTAAAATCATGAAGTTTGAGGTGTCGCACGACCTGTTTTGACTTAAAATTGTAAATGGTCACTTATTCCAAGGACAACTGACCCCAACGGAATCTGGAATAATTCTGGAACCGTGCTGTGGATAGCCTCGAAACTAGTATAAATCAAAAATTGGGATCCATCCGAATGGAATGCAACTTGTTGCGAAAGAATCGGTCAAGAAATGCGGTTTTCACGGCAGTTTGGATTTTTGAAAGCCCTTAAAAACAGACGTTGGGGACGGAAAGGTTAACTTTAATTGTAAGGCGATTGAATTTATGCAATTTGGTGCTAGTGCCGTTTGAAACTTTTAGCAAAGTGTGCGGAATTTGAGGCAGTTACAAAAAAAAAACAATTGTTAGGCGGTCTCAGCACATCTGAAAATATTTTTGGCCGAACAGGTCATTTGGCCGAGCAGCTCATTGACCGAGCAGCTCATTTGACCGAACAGGTCATTTGACCGAACAGGTCATTGGACCGAACAAGTCATTTGACCGAACAGGTCATTTGACCAAACAGGTCATTTGACCGAACAGGTCATTTGGCCGAGCAGCTCATTGACCGAGCAGCTCATTTCACCGAACAGGTCATTTGACCGAACAGGTCATTGGACCGAACAAGTCATTTGACCAAACAGGTCATTTGGCCGAGCAGCTCATTGGCCGAGCAGCTCATTGACCGAGCAGCTCATTGACCGAACAGGTCATTTGACCGAACAGGTCATTTGACCAAACAGGTCATTTGACCGAACAGGTCATTTGGCCGAGCAGCTCATTGACCGAGCAGCTCATTTGACCGAACAGGTCATTTGACCGAACAGGTCATTTGACCGAACAGGTCATTTGACCGAACAAGTCATTTGACCGAACAGGTCATTTGACCGAACAGGTCATTTGACCGAACAGGTCATTTGACCGAACAGGTCATTTGACCGAACAGGTCATTTGACCGAACAGGTCATTTGACCGAACAGGTCATTTGACCGAACAGGTCATTTGACCGAACAGGTCATTTGACCGAACAGGTCATTTGACCGAACATGTCATTTGACCGAACAGGTCATTTGACCGAACAGGTCATTTGACCGAACAGGTCATTTGACCGAACAGGTCATTTGACCGAACAGGTCATTTGACCGAACAGGTCATTTGACCGAACAGGTCATTTGACCGAACAGGTCATTTGACCGAACAGGTCATTTGACCGAACAGGTCATTTGACCGAACAGGTCATTTGACCGAACAGGTCATTTGACCGAACAGGTCATTTGACCGAACAGGTCATTTGACCGAACAGGTCATTTGACCGAACAGGTCATTTGACCGAACAGGTCATTTGACCGAACAGGTCATTTGACCGAACAGGTCATTTGACCGAACAGGTCATTTGACCGAACAGGTCATTTGACCGAACAGGTCATTTGACCGAACAGGTCATTTGACCGAACAGGTCAATTGACCGAACAGGTCATTTGACCGAACAGGTCATTTGACCGAATAGGTCATTTGACCGAACAGGTCATTGACCGAACAGGTCATTTGACCGAACAGGTCATTTGACCGAACAGGTCATTTGACCGAACAGGTCATTTGACTGAACAGGTCATTTGACCGAACAGGTCATTTGACCGAACAGGTCATTTGACCGAACAGGTCATTTGACCGAACAGGTCATTTGACCGAACAGGTCATTTGACCGAACAGGTCATTTGACCGAACAGGTCATTTGACCGAACAGGTCATTTGACTGAACAGGTCATTTGACCGAACAGGTCATTTGACCGAACAGGTCATTTGACCGAACAGGTCATTTGACCGAACAGGTCATTTGACCGAACAGGTCATTTGACCGAACAGGTCATTTGACCGAACAGGTCATTTGACCGAACAGTTCATTTGACCGAACAGTTCATTTGACCGAACAGGTCATTTGACCGAACAGGTCATTTGACCGAACAGGTCATTTGACCGAACAGGTCATTTGACCGAACAGGTCATTTGACCGAACAGGTCATTTGACCGAACAGGTCATTTGACCGAACAGGTCATTTGACCGAACAGGTCATTTGATCGAACAGGTCATTTGACCGAATAGGTCATTTGACCAAATAGTTCATTTGACCGAGCAGATAATTTGACCGAACAGGTCATTTAGCCAAACAGGTCATTTGGCCGAGAGAAGTGAGAAGTGAGACGTCTCTCGAGACGACATGGACACTAATCTACTTACTCCGAAATCAAATTGCTTTTGCAATAATATGCGGTCTGGGTTCTGCCAAATCGCCAATGAAAAATTTTCAAATTTTTTGCCAAACTTTTCTTGTAGCAGATTGATCACAAATCACATCGGCATTTCACAAACCTATCAGCTAGCTTTTGCAGCTTCAGGCAATCTTCTATGCACTTTGCTACAAAAAAAATGTAAGATCATCTGCGAAGAGAATTCTGCATTGTGAGGGTAGTACAAGAGATACATCATTAGAAAGATTACTAGATTACTCCCTTGAGGAACACCTGATTTGTTACAAAAAGTATACGATTCAATTCGCTCATTTTAACAGACAATCTGCGGTTTATTAGGTATGACTCCAATCATGTAAGAGGTCGTACACCAATTACGTAAGCACCTGTTCGGTCAAATGACCTGTTCGGTTCAGGCTTGTAAAATGTCATCTGCATGTCATTTGACTAATTTGTTCATAACTTTCTTTAGAAGCCAAATTTATTCCATAATTTTAGATGTACTCATAACGCTTGAGTAGGGCTATATTTTTGTCCAAGGGTACATTGCTCTAAATATAACATCTGAGGCTTTAGAGTGAAAACTCTCCAAAATGCCACATGTCATTTGACATAATGTCATTTGAATGACATTTTGCCTCCCACGCCCCAGATTACAAATTCACAGCAATGTCTTGTTAGACAAAGTTGTAGGCACATTTAAGCGCTATAAGTTCGTCATACATCATGATTTGATAGCTACCTTCTGGAAAAAGTTCGGGGAAAATTATACAAACGAATGCAAATGACATTTTACAACAGCTGTTCGGTCAAATGACCTGTTCGGGCAAATGACTTATTCGGTCAAATGACCTGTTCGGTCAAATGACCTGTTCGGTCAAACGACCTGTTCGGTCAAATGACCTGTTCGGTCAAATGACCTGGGGGGAGGGGGGGTCGGCCATTGTCTCACGTTCCATATAAATAAAAATTGATTTCTATGTTTAAAATCTTACATGGGGGAGGGGGGTTTAAAAAACCCCGAAAAATTGCTTACGTAATTAGTGTATGGCCTCTAACGGAAGGGTCAGCAGCAACCATGTGGCTCATTTTCTGCAAGCAGTATGAACCTGGAAACTTCGGTCCATATTTTAATGAACAATGTTAATTCAGTCAGAGTGGTTGAAGTAGAGCGACCTGAGTAGAACTGGTCATGCTGGTCAATCGAAATGTAGCTCTTTGCCCCGTTGAATAAAAGATTCCCAACTAGTATTTTTTATAGATTTGATCCAGCTATGATATCCTACGGCAATTAGCAATGTTCCATTTTATCTTATGAGCCATTTAAATCCAAAGGGCGAAGAAACGAATTAAATAAGATTATCAGAAAATGGAGTATGCTTTAAATAAAGATAATAATAGGAATAAGATAGAGAAATGAAAAGATGACAATTGTGCAAGACATCGTGCCATCGTGGTAGGTAATCGAACTACTACTAGTAAAAGTAATATTTACTGTGTATGCTGCATTTTATTCGTTTAGTGGAGTTCGATTGCATACGGAATTATTCATTATTATAATAGCAGTTCACTTCGGGCACGGGGTCTGGATAATATTAGAGATAAAAGACAAAAGAGCTATTAATTGCATTAGCAGTTGGGGAAACTTGAAAATGGTTGACGACATATTATAATGCTGTAATACTTCCACAAAATATCATATTTCATCCAGCAAATTGTGTCATATACTGGTCTGTGCCACTGAATGGGAAATATGTTTGCCGTCGTTCAGGATCAAATTGAGTTCCTTGGTATTCATGTTCATATAAAAGATGGTCAAGCAGATTGCGGTGGCTACATACAGGAGTGCTCGTTCATTGATGGGAATGGGAAATCGACCTTTCTCTTGTGAACCAAGGTAACAGAAATTCTCCCACCGTCATCATGAGGTAGCCTGTGCGAGGTAAACATCGCAGGGATCGCAGGGCAATGGCATCTTTTATTAGGTATGTTTTGCTCTGCCATTTTGTCGGTTTTGTAAGCCCGGAGCGCCGATGATGTTTGCTAATCCGAACTCATACCTGATTCGGTATCATACGAAAGCCCCAACATGCAATGTAAAGTCTGAAATCAGCAATAATAATTTGTGTAACACATGTTCCGACTGTATGCCGATGGAAAGTGAAAAGGAAAGGATCATCCTTTGAGTAACAATAAGCAGTTTATTTCGATTCTAAGTCCATGTAAGAGAGTATCCTAATATTATCATTAGGAATTCACAAAAATATTTGTTTTAGTATAAGTTATTTGTATGCATTAATTACGTAACATTTCTACGCAAATATATTTCTGCAGTTTATTGCAAATAGTCAATGCTCCAAAAGTACAATAAATAAGAAATCGTAACTTTTAAATGTTGGAAACCATTATGAATGGAAGCTCTTATCCAGTATGCATGATATTTATATTTAAACCACTCAAATTTGATCCCTAATTGCTTGCAAAATAGAATGAATGCTCCTACTATATTATTCAGATAGAAATATCGAAACAGCTACCAAAATAACTATAATAACATAACTCACGTTATATTCATTCTAAACATAGGCTATGAAACTTGTTTGAAACTAACCCCGGAAAAACACCCACTTCACAGCGCATTTATTTCTATTTAGATGATAAATTTTTATAGCCACCTCACTGAATGACTGCGAGAAAACGTTTTTGCATTTGCCACTGACCCAACCACCACAACACGCTGCCCTCCAGTGGACTAACAAACGCGCATATAAAAATAGTGAAATGTATATCACCGTCCTCCCCCTCGAAAACACTCCGGTTGTTCAGGCTGGACAACAAACAAGTAAACAATCGATGCGTATCGCCCATCACGGCCTCTAAATCAATACACGCATCGCAATTTACGAGTCTGAAGGGTCAGCCAGTGGACGACGCACTCCGCGCCGCACCGTTAGGCGATCAAACTGTAAAAGTTAATATGGCACCAAACAAAGTCCGGAAAATCTGATCACCACCACGAGCAATCGGGGTTAATGGTGTACAATGCACCATTGGGATGAAAATTGATTTATTATTATGGAAGCACCGAAACAGCTCAAGGGGTGAATATTAGACCGTTCACCCCCACTCTTAGCGGGTGTCCCCACGCCACGCGTGGTCGTTCGATTTTCGTCGGGAGTTTGCCGGTCGGTTGGTGCGTCTGATCGGTGTGGAGTGTTTTTCTCGCGGTCGGTCCATTTGGTTGCACGGATCAAGGGAATAATCCATAGTGGAAATTGAGCGAGGGCAGCCGGGTCCACCCATACGGAGGGGATGCCATAGGTCGGGTCCAGTTGTAGTGGGGGATAGCAACCGAAATGGCCTCTCTAAAATTGTGCTGCGCAACCGAGCGGAGAGTGTTTTATTGCTTCCGGAAGTGGTGTTTAGTTTTGTTTTGGTGAATGATTTTTTTCTCACTTGACCCCTTCAAATCGAAGCGCAGTAGTAGTGAAATGATACGAAATTGTTTGTTGCGCTTTTGTTGGATCAGTGGTGGGTCACGTTGAGTTAGTGGCGAAATTGATTTGCATAGACAAATTGAGTTTTGTGTGACGTGACGCTAGAGGTGCAACTGTTTCCGTTGATGGCCGATAATGGACCAGCAAAGTGGTCCTCAGTGGATCAGTATTTAGTGCACAGGAAATGAATATATTCATTTTGGATTGCCATGACATATATAAATTGAATTTCAAAAAAGTTCGTTCTCAAAATAGACTATTTGGCCACCAGACTTAAAAGGTTTTTTTTTCAACGTATGTTGACGTATGATTTTCCAAAATGAGCCAGAATAACGATTTCGATTTCGGTCTATGGCCTATAAGGAGAAAACTTTGAACGGAATAATAAAACAAATTAAGTCACATCTTATTAATTCTGTTTCAAAAGCCGTTTCAAAAAGCATTAAATTAAAAGCAAATGCCAATACCTACATATGTATGTGTTCAGGCATTAAATGATATTATGCAACCAGGTCCTCCGTAATCAAAAGCGTGCAAATAATCTATAATCAAACCCAAATTGATAAATCTCTGCTAAAATATGCCGAAATGGCAGCCCGAAGAATATTTCGATGAGATGAAGGTGAGACGGCAAATGAATAGAATGCCTAAGATCAGCTACCAGTTTGATAACTAAGGATTGGTACAAATTCTCAAATGAAGATTGTGCAAGTCAAAAGACCTCTTGAAACTTATTACTGTATGTTGAATGTTTTTGTATGTTCAGTATTTACCCCTTTCTTTAACATTCTCGTCTTATTATTTCAATATTTCCGTAATATTTAATATTAAGCGTTTTTGGATATTATGCATTTTTGGAAGAGATAGAGTTCCACCTCAGACATAGACTGTACTTACAAACAAACCTATTGTGAGTATCCAGATATTACCCTTGGAATACCCGTAAAGCCGAAGCTGTATATGTTCTGTGTCCTGTCCATTTTCTCATGCTAGGTGTTAAGTGTTCAGTCTGTATGACCTCTGGCCGAAGACGATGTTCTTGTCTTTTGAAAAAGAAAACCAAATTCCCATAAATAAATCAATATTAGCAAAAAAATTACCAAATTTTCCACAAAACACATAAATATTTTTTCCCACAAAAAAATATTTTTTTTCCACAAAATCATTAATAAAGAGCAAAACAAAAATATGAAAACTTCCATAAAGCAATATAAAAATCAATAAAACTGAGCATTTTTCCATAGATGACCCTTTCTTTAAAAGCGTTTAAAGTTCATGGAAAATTTTATAAATTTTATTGCTTTCTTGTATTTTTTATGGGATTTTTCTCATTTTTTATTGCTCTTTATTTGTTTGTTCTGTGAACATTTTTATATTTATTTGTGTAAAAAAAATTTATTCTGTGGCAAATATTGTAATTGTTTATTGCGGGGAAGGACCGTTTGGCCAAATACCGATCGGTAATTTGGCCGAAAGGGTTGTTAGACAAAAAAGGTCATTTGGCCGAAAGGGTCGTTTGGCTGGAAGGGTCATTTTGCCGAAAGGGTCATTTGGCTGAAAGGGTCATTATGCCGAAAGGATCATTTGGCCGAAAGGGTCATTTGAGACGTTCTTCACTCTTCATTTCTCACTTCTCGTTGTAAAAAGTGAGTAGTGCGCAGTGGGTACTGAGACGTCTAACTACTTACTTCGCGCTTCTTACTTTTTACAGCGAGGAGTGAAAAGTGAGACGTCTCACTTCTCACTATTCATTTTAATTTTCTCACTTTTATAGCGAGAAGTGATAAATGCGGAGTAAGAACTGAGACGTCTCTCTTCTTATTCCTAATTTCTCACTTTTCAAATGACTTATTCGGCCAAATGACCTTTTCGACCAAATGTCTTATTCGGGCAAATGTCATATTCGGCCAAACGACCCTTTCGGCCAAATGACCCTTTCGGTTAAATGACCCTTTCTGCCAAATAACCATTTCGGCCAAATGTCCCTTTCGGCCTAATGACGCTTTCGGCCAAACGACCCTTTCGACCAAATGAACTTTTCGATCAAATGAACCTTTCAGTCAAATGACCCTCTCGGCCAAATGACCCTTTCGGGCAAATTACCCGTTCGGCCAAATGACCCTTTCGGCCAGATGGGTTCCGCCCTAATGGTTTGTTCGGCCTAGTGGCATTCGGCCAAATGGCTTTCGGCTGAATGGGTTTTGACCAAACGACCCTTCCCCGTTTATTGCTGATATTGATTTATTTATGGAAACTATGTATTTTTTTTTCGTGAAACATTTTGATTCCTTTATTGAAAATTTTTCTTTTATAATTACAATTTTTGATTTTAAAGTGCTAATTTATTTTTGTTTTGTGCAAAATTCTAAATTGTTTATGGAATTTAGCAATTTAATACTTAGCTTTAAGTTTAAGTTCAGTATCGTATCATATCGAACTTTCTGTTCAAAGATCCTACAGATTTTCAATGGGGTTGAGGTTGCGAGATGAGCGTTGATTTGATATTGTACAGCAGTTACTCTTTAACGTTTACGACAGTTCACGACAAATCGAAAACTTGATCTATGATCCCATTTAACGACGAAACGATCCATAGTACTTTTGTTTAACGTTAAGTTCCTGGTGCCGATTGCATCCCAAACCATAATATAATCACCACTAGCTTCACAGTCAGTCGCAAATTGTTTGAATCCAATTCTGCATTTGGTTTGCGCCAGTTCGTAGGCCTCGGAAAAGTTAAATTTTCTCTCGTCCATGAATGTGTCATTCTGTGTCTAAGCCACACATTTTTAAGCATACTCCAATCGCTGCTCCATATTATTGGCAGATATGAATTACAATCTGAAACGTTCCGAACTGTTTGCTGACTTTTTTGCGTTTGCACACTATGACAAGATTTCAGCAAATTAATGGGCACTTACCTTTGAATTTTGCCTAATTGCGTGGAGAGTAATGCGTTTATGACTATACGTAAGCTTCTGCTTAAGACCAGTTCCAGGAGCAGTTTCAAATGATTTTGTGCAAGTTTTGTATCACATATTGTACCGACGATAGCGATCGATTACCAATACCGGCCACATCGGACGGCTTTTACCACTATTCTTGATCAATTTTCGTGTTACTATCGGGTCTTTCAATGTGGAATAGCCATATTTTCTTCAAAAAACACTTTGGTGCTAAGAATGCATCAAACCCTGTACGTGCCTGATTTTTTTTTAATAAAATGACAGATCATTGCTTAGCGAACAAACTTAATTGGACATACAAATTGGGCGAAGCGGAATGCGGTCTTGTTTTTTGCTTTCGAAAACTGGTCCGATCGACCATTGCGTTTAGGAGCTTTTGAAATCGTTGTTTTTTTCAAGAAAAAAAATCAGAGGAAAATATACTTTTCGATAATGCTGCAATGCAAATTAATGTGGATTGAATCTGTCCCCTTAAAGTGCTGTTTTCACCTGCCTCATGTGTTTACTCATTACTATTTAAAATACACGAGGAAGGCGCCTTTCAAGTTGGGTTTTGTGTTTTTTGACACTGTTTTCTCATAGAGATGCTCTATGAGTTTTAATATTCTCTGTAGATATATTTGACATGTACAATGGATTTTTTTTAAATTTTAATCCATGTATAAAAAAGTAATTTCAAAAGCAAACAGCACTGCAGTATCACCCACCTCCCGCATCGATGGATCTAACCCTATCCAAGGACATATCTCTCACCTAGTGCAAGATGCGGCAGCAGCAGGTGCGCTGGAAGATTGAATTCAAACATAGAGCCCCATCCCACCTTGTTATATCCCGGCAGCAGTGCTTCGAGGGCTCGTTCTGTTGATATATTATTACGAGCAGAAAATACGATCAGGATAAAAAATGAAGAAAATGTCACCTAAAGCAGGAAGCAGCAGTGCACAGTCACAAAGACACACTACCAGCCAAAGCAGCCAAAGGAACTGTGAGTACAAAACCAGTTTGGAAGATTTTCCAGCCCTTCATAGGGCACGGGCTGGCCTGTCATATGTCGGGGATGGGCTCAGAGAAGGAAAAAGCTTAATACCAAGGGTGAAGGGAGTTTGAAAATAAAGAGTTTATAACAGTACAAGTGAAAGATTATTTCCTATGGTTGAACACATTGTATGGCTGGCAGCAGAAGAAAAAAACGAATGTTTGTCGCCAATATACAAAAGGATAAAGGGAAAGACAGCTAGTAGAGTCGGGATTTCAGGTTTCATAATGTGAGTGTGCTCGATTCCGGGTGTTATTCTATTTGGTAATCCTCTGTTTTTATGGGATTCCGGTTGCGAAAATCCTTTGTGCAACTTTTGCAGTTTTTTCATCCTGCTGACTTGAACCATTTTACGCTAACTGCTTTATTGATACGTAAGTACGCATGCGACGGGAAAGGGGTTCGCTTTTGAAGATGCATCCACTTTCCGTAAACAAGGATACGTACGATATTTGCTGAAGTAATCATCGCATGATAAATGGTGGGCTATACAAGCAATTTCTTTCATCAGCACATGTGTCGATTTGCTTTGGGATAATGGGATCAATGAATCATTGTTTTGGGTAAAATTATGCAACACAACGATAAGCTCTATGGAAATGTTTCTCTTATTATATAAACTTTTGATTTCATTGGCATTACAATACGACCTAATTTTTTAAGTTATTTATATTTAAAAAAATTGAGAATAACATTTGAGATATGTAGAAACATGGTGGATTTTTTTAGTTTTTTCAAACAGCTTCAAAGGCGTCTACGTCTGCTATCCAATGTTCCAGTTAAATTATTATTTCTCCTGCGACCATCCGCTGTACAAGAATCGAACAATCTTGAACCCGCTCGAACGATTGTTATTTCATCAATCAACCACTTAAAAATTAATATCGTTCCTTCTATTCACCAATGATGATAGGATGATTGCTTCTCCTCTCGCTTCAATAAACACTTCTTCTTTCGAAATCATTCATCAACCGACTTCGTAGATGCTCTGCTTCCATTGGAAAACGTAGTTCGATTGTGACAGCAATCATTTTCACCATAGACAAGTAGCTCCCACCCGGCCTTTTAAAAATCTCCACGCTTATAACGAAGTGAAAATGAGCGATGATTTTCCCCGGCGCTTCACACCGAACAAATGAGAGTGACTAAATTTAATCAATTTTATGATCAGCCATAAAATT
The DNA here is from genome assembly GCF_024139115.2 of Armigeres subalbatus. Classification (NCBI taxonomy): domain Eukaryota; kingdom Metazoa; phylum Arthropoda; class Insecta; order Diptera; family Culicidae; genus Armigeres; species Armigeres subalbatus. The sequence continues at coordinate 361,892,290 of NC_085140.1, read as the reverse complement.
AATTATGTTCAAACAGGAAAAGAGTTGATGCGTTTTTTATTCTATCGACTTCGCTACACTTCTAAAAAAATCTCCAAGGAATTGTCTGATACTTTGAAACCATGATGGAAACACTTGTAGCCGAGCGCACACTCTGCAGAGCTGCTGTTTTTCCTCGACTACAAATGAGGGCCCGCGCGCGCCTGACAATGTTGCTGATGTGGCAGCTCATTTGCAGTCATTTTTCATGCTGCTTGCTGTTCTTGTCGGTAAGGGATGCTCATTTGTCGAAACAAGACCAGCACTCTGTCGGATAGGAACAACGGAAAGCAAGAAAGTGAGCTGTGATACGATTTTCATTATGCTGTTTTCGAAAGGAAAATACAAAGATGGATATCCAGCATCTACCGAATGTACTAAAGAACAGAGTGATGAACGGTACACAATCGTTAAATTTAAATTTGAATTCTAATGCTTGAAAACAAAAACATTAACATTTGAGCAAAAGTGAGAAAAGTACGTCACTCTTGGTGCAAAATCCCTTACCCTTAATCGCATCTATTTTCTGTTTAGTTTTGCTCGTGCCAGACGTTTTTCGAATCGTGTGCGCTTGCTTCTTCCGAGAACGAGTTGTTGCGTAGCACTTGTCATGTTTTTGCAGCAGTAAATTAGATTTATGTTCACTAGTTAGTGTTTTTGCTGCACTGTGATATGTTTGTGTGGAAAAACAAAGCGTGATCCCTTCATCGAAACAAGGAAAACAAATACTCATAGGGTGACCATACCGTTGTATGTTGGAATACCAGCTCCATACACCTTCTTCTTCTTCTTCTTCTTCTTCTTCTTCTTCTTCTTCTTCTTCTTATTGGCATTACATCCCCACACTGGGACAGAGCCGCCTCGCAGCTTAGTGTTCTTTAAGCACTTCCACAGTTATTAACTGCGAGGTTTCTAAGCCTGGTTACCATTTTTGCATTCGTATATCATGAGGCTAACACGATGATACTTTTATGCCCAGGGAAGTCGAGACAATTTCCAATCCGAAAATTGCCACCCTCAGCATGGTCTTGCTTTGTAGCCGCGCGTCTTACAGAGACATAATACATCCAGCCTTGCCACACTTAAGCGATTATATTGTGCTGGACTCTGTATTTTGTCTAGGCCTCCCTTGCTTCTAAGGACGCCCTCGAAGGCTTTTCCGTGGGCAATCAGTACCAAATGGAGGGACTCTTGAAATTAATTCATCTTTCCCTATATCTGAGGATAAATCGTCAAAACTCAAAGAAGTTTTTCTTTGGATCGGTGAGTGACTGACACGTCGTGTCTTTGTCTGCCATCCATGGATTTGTCTTTCTCCAATCTGGCATCGTGAAATATCGTAGAGGAGGCCATTATCGCCGATTGTTGTGGCTTTCCTACCACCGTAGACTGTGGAGTCCACCCGCCCCCGCTTCTCCCGTCTGCAGCCAACAACTTCTCTGGAGCCGCTTTTAGTTGTCAAGACTAGTATTTGGCTCCTCTGGAAATGGATCACCTAAAAATGGAGACGGTGCCTTCTTGAGTCCGTAATAAACGCAGCGATGATATCGCTTTTGACTATCATCATTTAATTGATAAGATCCGACCACGCATTTCCAGAATTCAGCGGCGGGAGAATTCACTCGGGTGTCGATTTACCATAGACCGACCAGAAGATCCAGCTGTGAAGAGATCGTTAGTTGAAGAATATGGAACTCAGGTAGTGGATGTTCTGGAAGGTGGAAGCGTAGAATAGAAGTGGGCGGCTTGGCGGCTACTTTTATTGAACCCGGAGAGATCAACTTGGATGAGCTGCGCACTCAGCGAATAGAATGGATTACAGATGTAACCCGACTGGAGATTGAGAAGCGTATAGAATCAAAGGCTGAGGAACGGGAAGAATCAGAGAAGTAAAGTACGAGTCCCGTCTACGGTATGTATCTCTGTAAGTGGGAGTCGGGGCAGGCTGGCGTGGGTGAACATCTTGGCCAATGAAGAAACATGGCTGCAACAACTGAAAATTATCGCCTCAATAACTCACTGACTTGGAAAGCTGGAATGTTGGTTCGATCAATTCGAACAGCATCTTCGAGTCTCAGCTAGCATTCTTCAAAAAGCAGCCATCCGAAGCAGGAAATCTAAAGCGGCCCCAAGGTCGATCGGCAGTCGGCGGAGGTGACCCTATGCTGTCTGTTTTGTCTGTCTGAATCACAAAAATCTGTTTGGCGCCCAGGGATGCAATGTATTTTCAAATAGGGTCAGCTTTGTCTGACCTCATTCGGATTATCGCTGATGTGAGGCAAGGATGCATTTCATCTGCACTGTTACTTCTCAGCGTAATCGAAAAGATCTTGGTGGGTGTGGTTTATTGTTGTGGAACATCTAGACGATTCTGATTTGGCTAATGAACACGAAACGCTATATTAGTACTGCGATGCTCTTTTATGTGTGCTTGACGAGCTGACCGTATGCTTCTTTGCGGCGGGTCCACCATCAACGCCCACAGGACCAGGTGGTTGAGTATCAACGGGAAAAGCCCCTCAATCTTAGTAGCCGGACGATCGGAGGACTTCAATATCTTTACAGTCTGATTTCATCATATGACGAAATTGGGATTAACATGGAACCATGAGTCAGAAAGGCTGGGGCTACCTTTGCGAGTTTTTGAAATATTTAGAGATCCAACCGGGATCCACGCACCAAAATTCGAATGTACTACTCTATCGTGAAGCGTGTTGTATTTAGGCAAAAATAACGCAGATTATGTCTAAAATTTATAATTCGAACGGTTTTACAGTGCCGAGCAACATAAAAGCCAACAAATACTGATAACAATAGATGTTGGAAAACGTGGATGGGTCGGCCATATATTGCAAGGGAGCTTAGACGGAATCTGTAAGGACAAGATATAGCATATTTATGCCGATAGAGATATATGCTCGTATTTTCATTTAAAAATCTCTTGGGGGCACATTTATAGTCTATAAATCATATATTTCGTATCAAGATAAAAACAGTGATGCATAAAGTTCAAAATAAAAACAAATAGAAACAGAAAAGCGATAAAAATTTCGCCTTCTCAATATTTTGGGAAAGTTGAATTTAATATTTGTATCGGCCATTAATCAATTAATTTTCAATCCAGCTTTCCACGCTCGCCATAATGGCGGATGCCATAAAAAATTTGACAAGGACTGCTTCCCGACACTGAACTGAAATTCAGATCTGAGCAATCGTTGAATTTTCTGGTAACCAATTACTTCAAATGAGTTGTTTATTCCTCTATCAACAAACATTATGCACCAGAATTTAAATTTTAAAGTCTAACTTTTTTACTATTTTTAGCTGGCACTTCTCTATTTCAGCGGTTATTGAATAAAAGTGAAACAATGTGACAACAGATTGGATTTTGAAATTCAACGTTCATCACTGATGTTAAAATTAATATGCAATATTCAAGCACATTGAAGGCCGCCGTCTGAACTTGTTGCGAAATGATTCACTTGCGAAAAGTGCAGCTTCATGGGCTTTTGGAACGATGAACATCGTTCTGTTTGCAACAATATTTTTCAATCAACTAGTTTACTTATCATATACGTTTCAGATAATTTATTGGAACAATTTGACATTTATTGAAGACATTCGTCAGCTGCAACTAAGCAAGATGCCGTACTAGGAAGCTTAAATCATCGTTGGTTCTATGGTATGAACTTGGTCCTCTCCCTGCTTTTCGGATCTATTTTCATTCTTCAAAAAAATTGCCCATTCCCAGGCAACTCGGATCGCATCTTTACTACCCTACCAAACTTATCCTGATTTATAGTTAATAATCGATAGGCTGACACATCATTAATAAATTGCAAATTACAACATAATTACATCAACATTATTACCGGTTAGACATTTGTCTATAGTTTATCAGTATGGAATAAGGAGGCCAGTCAATGAATCGATTGTTGTCTTAGAATTAATGAGAGTCATTTATTTGAGCGAATGTTGGCGATGATTTCTCGAATATTTAGCGCTATTTAACTACACAATTGAAATATTGAATGCAGGCTTCACAAGGTTATAAATGAATTTATTGCTTTATACAATTTCCCGTGTCCTACTTTAAGACCTATAAGAGTTTTAGTTTAACTGAATCAGATTTGTAAGAAAGTTCCGGTGTACGTTAAAAATATGGGTGAATAGCTGAATTCATGGGCTCCAGATAGCCTTGCATGCAAAGACGTACGATTCCCAAGCCGGAGATGGCGAGCTTGATTCTCGGTCCGGTCGAGGATATAGAATGTAGAGCCATAGAAGATGAAGAAGAATCTGAATAACTATTCGTAGAAAAATATCAAACTTAAAAATGATAAATCTATCTGTTGAGAAGCGTATCTGATTGAAGAATGTTTTATTATAAGTATGCGTATGAGAAGACATGCGACTACATTAGTTTGCACAGTACTTGGTACCAGAACCTGTAACAAATTTGTAGGAAATACTTCACAGTGTTTACTATACAAACATCAATGTTTGAATATCGAAACAGATGATTATAAGATGATCAAATCTATAATAGATTGCAGCCAGTTTTGATAAAAGACCGAACAAATCAAATTTTACGCTATCATCTAGAACCTAGGAACTTTCATCCGTGGTTGTCTGGACTAGGTAGCGTATGAGCATCAAACATACTGCTATCCGGGAAACCGTAGTTTTGACGTGACTAATTGAACAGTATTATAGAATGTCTACCCCGTATCCGAAATTTTTGAATGGTCAGCATGTTGGATGGATTCCTTATGAACAGAAGGATGTTCATCGTTCCAAAAGCCCATGAAGCTTCTCTTTTCGAGTTAAGTGAATCCTTTCCCAATAAATTTAGATGGCGGCCTTAAATGTACTCTAATATTGCATATCAATTTAAACATCAGTGATGAACGTTGAGTGTTCCAAGATCCAATCTGTGGTCACATTGTTTTTCATCCAATAATCGCCGAAATAGAGAAGTGCCAGCTAAAAATAGAAGAAAAAGTAATATTGCTTATACTGTGATTGTTTAGACTTCTGCGAAAATTGTTATTGACATGTCATATCTCCTCATCTTAGTAATCTGTTAAGTTACCAATGGTCTTGTTAAGGAATTTGACATCTGATGTGGGATCCTGGCTGATCTGTCCTGAATGGTTTTTCCTAAGCTAATACTACTTGTTAGCAACAACTCGATTACCTAGTACTTTTGTATATTTTGATATCTTATGCGTCAACAATTGGCATTGAATCTAGGTACTACGCATTAGATGCAGAGCTTCTAATCAGTTCCTATACACGTTCGAATTGTGGCGATTGAGCGACGATAAAGGGCTATTTTTGGATTAGATATATTTCAATTTTAATTTACGTCAATTGTTCCTCTGCCATGTATTATCGATCCCACGATTGATCCAGGATTGATCCTCCATCAAGTTTAGTTCAGATTTATTACCAAAGCCACGAATCAATTGTGAAGGCATCCTTATAGGACGGAAATAGCTATCCACCAAAACCTGCAGCACTCCTTAGTGGGATTTGTGGATTTCTAAGCGAAATGTACCCCGGATCTCGTCACGAAGTAGGTTGAACTGTTGTTGAAATCTCTATTTCGCATTTTTTAGCAATTTTCTTTGACAATCTAAAAATCGGAAAACTATCAAAACAATCCAGGAAAAATCGAAGCATGCATGTACAGTCGACTCTCTACATCTCGATGTTCTATATCTCGATATATCTCCCTATGTCGATGGTTTCCTCGGTCCCTTCAATCTACATACGTTTGGGTATTCTACATCTCGATAACCTCCCTATCTCGTTGTGTTCTGATCATATTTTGTTCAGAATTCTCTCTCTTTATGTCGATATGTTTAAATTTTTAGGCTACTAGACCATATTTGGACAGTAACAAACAAATCAACAAAGGAAACGACATTTGTTTTGTTGTCGTTTTCGTAGCAACGAGCTTTTTGGATCTAGTACCCATCTCAATTTTCCTTCCATTCCTCGATCTCTTCCTATCTCGATGGTCCCTTCAATATCGAGATGTGGATAGGCGACTGTATTTTTATTGCGCTGAGGAATCGTAACTGAGCATATAATGTTTGCTCAGGAGTCTAATAAAGTGCAAAGTACTCAATAAATTATAAGATTTCAATTCTGGTGCATATTGTTTGTTGATAGAGGAATAAACAACTCATTTGAAGTCATTGGTTACCAGAAAATTCAACGATTGCTTCGACTGGAATTTCAGTTCAGTGTCGGGAAGCAGTTAATGTCACTTTTATTATAGCAGCCGCCATTATGGCGAGCGTGGAAAGCTGGATAGTTTAAATATTTGTACTTAAAATTGATTATACAGACGGCAACTAATGGAACCATAAAAATGTGCCAAATATTGCCATTCGTTGTTGAAACAATTTTATAAGGGTTTATAAGGTGCAAAATTTGATGGTGATCTACAGACACCATGGGCGGGAGAGGGTAAATATTGAAGTCTGTCGGCGAAAGCAGTTTTAATAAGTACTAGGCGAACCTGCCCGATCTCGCTCGGGTTTTATTTTCGATCTGTCAATCATTTAGTTGATTGCAACGTCGCACTCTAGATCGATTTAAGTTGGAGCTTGATGGCTTTCTTCAGTACTCATAAAACCATTGCATTTTGACAATTTTCCTTCTTTCCTCGTCAAATTGATCAGCTCTCAGTGTGAACAAACACAGCTGATCCCAAGAAGAATCGATCAGTGAAGAAATCTTGAAAATCGGGCCATCCGTTCGTGAGTTATAATGCCTCAAAAGAAAAGCAAACTCATTTTTATATATAGAGAAGAAGAAGAAGTAGAAGATTAAATTTGTTTTTTGGTCCAACATTTCGACGGATTAAGGAGCGACAATGCTTCTTATTAAGACCGCTATCGCCACACGATTTCAATCGTTTCTGGAGAAGTTCCCGTGGGAATTATCGGGAATATTTCATTAAATAATTTGAAGAGAATTTTTCGGATGGATTATCAGAAGTATATCCAAAGATATTTTTATAGAAATTTTCGGAAGAAATTTTTGTAATATTGTGTGTAGGAATAACCGTAAGAATTTCTGAAGGAACGCTTCTAGGAATTTGCAGAACAAATCCTGAAGGAACTTCTTAAGCATTTCTAAACGATTTTCGAGTAGAGTTCTTGGCAAATTTTTGGGGGAAATACCTGGAATTTTTACTGGCTTACTCCTTCCAGCCACCATCAGATCTAAGACAAAATTTATTAATTACACGCCCGTTTCAAATCACTCAGTGACTGACTGAGTGACTGATTGAAATTGTATTGCCGTCTCTTTTCTTCTCATGAAAATCTTACTCATTTTTCGTAAAAAGTGGAACTACTCAAATTTTGATTGAGATTTGAGTAGTGATTTGAAACGGGCGTGTAGATTAAATTAGTTTCAATTACATACAGTTTTCTTTTCACCCACTTACATTCAAAAACGTACACTTCTCACCAGTGTGGTCTAATGACTAACCGAGCGTTAAACAGACAAACATTCACTCGGCAGACACGATGACGCACATGGTACAATACACAGAAGAATTCTGATAGTATAAGAATCAAAGGGTGGTTGGTTAGTCATTAGACCAGACTGAGGGAAGTGTACGTTTTCGAATGTAAGTGGGTGAAAAGAAAATTGTGTGTAATTGAAACTAATTTGATCTAATTAATATTTTTTTTCTCAGATCTGATGATGGCTGAAAGGAGAAAGCCAAAATGTTATCAAAAAACGAATTGTGTGTGTGTCTTTTATCACCGAGAAAAATCAACAAACCAAGCGGAATTTCTAGTAGAACTCTCGAGAGCTGGATGGGAGATGGGTATAGGGGAATTCTATGTGAATTTCGAAAGGAATTCAAAGGGAATATCAGGATAATTCTTGAAATAATTTATTGAAAAAAATAGTATCTGTAAAATAATCTAATGCAATTCTCATGTGAATTTCTGGAGTAGCTCCTAGTGGAACTCCTGGTACAGCTTCTAAAAGATTTCCCAGAGGAAATTCTTTAACAAACTGGACGAACTTGCGGAGAAATTTGGGGATAAAGTTTTGTGAAAAAAAAATTCTGATCAAATTTATGGAGGAAATCCTGGAATAAATTCCGGAGGAATTCCTTAAAAACTTTCTTAGGGATTCGAGGAGGAATTTTCAGATAAATTTCTGGATGAACTTCTGGAAGAATTCCTGGAGGAACTTTCGGAAGAATTCCTGGAGGAACTTCATGAGGAGTTGCTGAAGGAACTTCCGGAGGAATTCCTGGAGGAACTACCAGAGGAATATCTTGCGAAAACTTCGAATGAAAAAAATGAGAAATTCTTTCAAGAACTTTTCGAGAAATTCTTGGAGGAAGTTTCGGAAAATTTTCCTGAAGGATCTATTGGAGGAACTACCGAAGGAATTCTTGGAGAACTTGTAACGAACCTTCGGGTCGTTACAATTATTGTTAATATCATTGCCTAATTGTTCTTATTTAATTGTTTCTTAAATGTTCTTGCTTTTTAAACGTTCTTTTTGTTCATGACTTTAAATATGATAAACTAAAATTAAAAGTTATTTAAATAAAATAAAAGTAAATAAAATTGGAGAAATGAAAAAGGTTGTACCAGTCTAATTTGAAGAACAGAAATTCATGATATCAGTTCATTCGCGTTCATGAGTCGCATTTCCCCTGGGAACATATGATCAATGAGATCCAATCCAGGTGGTGAGATACCGTGGGATTGAATTGTGTAAGCCACCCAAAATTTCTTGATCCTGAAAAAATTGCATATGAGCTTCGGCGTGCATCGACCTGTTGGGATTCTTTTGAAGATTTATTGACCTTTCCGAAGTCCCTCTCACATGGACAGAAAGGTGGCTAGCTTAAGCTGTTCGTGTGAAGAGACGCGAACATGCGCGAAAATGATTGTTGGGAGCATGAGAGCAACCATCGGTATCGCGAATTTTCGGATAAAAGCTCCGCTGTACCTTTATATAGAGTGAAACGTTTCAATAAACACTACCGGCAATAAATATATGTACTCTACTCGTTATTTGTGGTCCCGATGAAGTGAAGCTAAGTGAAATTATTTAATGTAGTACGTTTTCGTTGTAGTTTTTTTGTAGTATTTTTCTACTGGAAAGGTTGGCTCCGAAATCAACTCCGGGAAACTCTTTAATTCGACACGATTGGGTTGAGGGAAAATTTGGTCGCTTTACCAGCGATGATAAACCCCCTCCACACTGTTTCATCACTGGCCGACGGTTGTACTTGGGTAACTGGCAATTATTTTATTAAGTCGTTACTAGTAGCGTCCTTCACAGGCGCAATTTAAGTTAGCCACCTGTCTTCCATCCAGAATTGGGAAAAAAGGAACCTTCGTCCTTAGAGGGTCTCAACGGTCGGGCACATTTGAACACGGTCGATGGTCGATTTTCCGTGGAATTGCTGGAGGAGATTCCAGAAGAGTTCCTGGAAGAAATTCCGCAGGAATTCCCGGCGGAAATTAAGCAGGAATTCTTGGAAGAAATTCCGCAGGAATTCCTGGATGAATTTCCGAAGGAATTCTTGGAGAAACTTCCGTAGGTATCCTTGAAGGAACTTCCGGAGAAATTCTTGGAGGAATTTCCGGAGGAATTCCTGGAGAAGCTTCCAAAGGAATTCCTGGAGGTGCTTCCGAAGGAAGTCCTGGAGGAACTTCCGGAAGAATTCCTGGAGGAATTTCTGGAGGAATTTCTTCCGGATGAATTCTTGGAGAAAATATTAGAGAAATTCATGGAGGAGTTTTCGGAAAAAACTCCGGATGGAACCTCCCGGAGAATTTTTTTGAGGAACTTACGGAGAAATTCCTGGAGGACCTACCAGAGGAATTCTTGGATGAACTACTGTAGGATTTGCTGGAGAAACTTCTGGATTTTTTTTTGGATTAAATACCGCAGGCATTCCTGGAGGAGCTTGCGGAGGAATTCCTGGAGGAGCTTCCGAAGAAATTCTTGGAGATGCTTCCGGAGGAACTACTGGATGAACTTCCGGAGGAATTCCTGAAGGAGCTTCCAGAGGAATTCCTGGAGGACCTTCCGGAAGAATTCTTCGAGGAACTTCCGTAGGAATTTCTGTGGAAGAACAGCTGGAGGAATTCCTGTGAAGGAACTTCTGCAGGAATTCCCGGAGGAACTGTTTATTATGTCGTTAAATGTTAAATTACGTAAGGGGCCCTACACACGCTCCGACATGTTGTACAACTTTGACTCCGCCCCCAAGTTTGTGCGACTAATTCAGTTTGCACAACCGTCTGACGAACAGTTGGTACAACCAAAACTCCAACAAACGTAATATTTAGTTATTTTCTTTCTGTATATGCTGATGTGTATGGTGCTGTTTCACGAATACTGTGGATTGTGGATTGAATTGAATTTTATTGGAACGTGAATGGCATGTAATTGGAATTTTAGTGATGATGGATTGGAATGCGATTGAAATTTGTTTAGAGTTGCAATTGTATTTGATTGTGATTGGATTGGAAGTGGATTTGAATTGTATTGGAATCGGATTTTCACAGTTTATAAGGAATTCCACCGGATGCTCATCTCGGAATTTCTCCTGGAATTCCTCCGGAAGTTCTTCCGGAAATTTTTGCCGGAGTTCCTCCAGAAGTTTATTCTGCAATTCCTCTAGAAGTTCCTTCTGGAATTTGTCCGGAAGTTTCTACAGGAATTTCTCCGAAAGTTCCTTCCGGAATTCCACCCGAAGTTCCTCCAAGAATTACTTCGGAAGTTACTCTCGGAATTCCTGCGGAAGGTCCTCCAGATGTTCCTCCCGGAAGTTGCTCTCGGAATTCCTCCGGAAGCCCCTCCCTGAATTTCCCCATAAGTTCTTCCCGTAATTCCTCCGGAAGTTCCTTCCGGGATTCCTCTGGAAATTTCTCCAAGAGCTCTTGCCGGAATTCCACCAGGAAGTTCCACCAGGAATCACACCGGAAGAACTGCTCTGGAAGCTCCACCCGGAATGCAAATGGAAGTTCCTCCTGGAATTCCTGCAGAAGTTCCTCCCGGAATTTCTCGAAAAGTTCCTCCCGGAATTCCTCCAAAGTTCCAAGTTCAAGTTCCTCCCAGAATTCCTCCGAAAAATCTTCCCGGAATTCTTCCGGAAGTTCCCCCCGGAATTTTTCGGGAAGTTCCTCCCGGAATTCCTCGGGAAGTTCCTCCCGGAATTCCTCGGAAAGTTCCTTCCGGAATTCCTCTGGAAGTTTCTCCTGAAATTCCTGCGGAAGTTCCTCCAGGAATTCCTCCGGATGTTCCTCCCGGAATTCCTCCAGATGTTCCTCCCGGAGTTCCTCTGGAAATTCCTCCCAGAGTTCTTTTGCAAATTCCTCAAGGAAATCCTCTGAAAGTTCCTCCAGGAATTCCTCAGGAATTGCACCGTAAGTTCAACCCGGAATTCAACCGGAAGTTTTTTCGGATGTTCCTCCCGGAATTCCCCCGGATGTTCCTCCCGGAGTTCCTCCAGAAATTCTTACCAGAATTACTCCGGAAGTTCCTCTGGAAATTGCTTCATGAAATACTCCGGAAGCTCCTTCAGGAATTCCTCTGGAAGTTCCCTTACGGGTTTCTCCGGAAGTTCCCCCCGGAATTCCGTAATTCCTCCAAGAATTCCGAAGTTCCTCCCGGAGTTGCTCAAGAAATTCCTCCAGGAAGTTCCTCCTGGATTTCCTCCGGAAGTTCCACCAGGAATTCCTCCGCAAGCTTCTCCAGCAATTCCTCCGGAAGTTCCTCCAGGGATTCCTCCGGAAGTTCATCCGGAAGTTCCTCCAGGAATTCCTACGGAAGTACCTCCAGGAATTCCTCCGGAAATTCCTCCCGGAGTTCCTCCGCAAATTCCTTCCATGAAGTCCATCAGGAATTTCTCCGGAAATTCTTCCAGGAATTTGCTCGTAAATTTCTCCGTAGTTCCTTCCGGAATTCCCCCAGAAGTTGCTCCACAAATTCCACAGAAAATTCCTCCAGGAATTCCTCCGGAAGTTATCCAAGGATTTCCTTCGAAATTTCCTCAAAGAATTTCTACGGAAGTTCCTACAGGAATTCCTCCTGAAGCTTCTCCAGGAATTTGTCCGGAAGTTCCTCCAGGAACTCCATAAAAGTGTTTCCTGGAATTCCTCTGGATGTTCCTTAAGGAATTCCTCCGAAATTTCCTCAAGGAATTCCTTCGGAAGTTCCTCAATGAATTGCTCCGGGAGTTCCTCAATGTATTTCTTCTGAAATTTTTTCGAAAGTTTTTTCACTTTCAATCTGTGGATTTTCCATAGGAAATCCTTCAAAATTTCTTTAGAATTTTTTCTGAGAATCTGTCAATGAATTCCACTAAAAGTTGCTCCAAAATTTCAAGCGTGAATTCTTCCGAAAACTTCCCTGGATTTTTTAAGATATGGTCCGTCGACATTCTATCAGTAATTCTGCAATCAATGTTTCTGAGAAGTTCTATAAAAGTTCTCTCTGGAGTTCCTTTACTTCTCCAACTCAACAAACATTACCTACTCAATCACAGATTTTCCCGCCGAAAATCCCAAAAAAAAATCTCCAGGCAGTTTCTGATAGTAGAGGGATTTACGCATTAAGTTCATATGGAATTTTTCATAAAATCTCTGACTCTGAAATTCTTGAAGGAATATCTATTGGTATTATAGGAGCATTTCCATAAATTCCCGAAGAAAAATGTGGGACATTCTTTTAATAATTAAATTGTCAGGCGGCTTTAGAACAAAATATGTTTGACCGAGCATACGCTGTATAACAAGGGGCCTAGTGGCCAAGCGGCCTGGTCAATTTACATACGGCGGCGGCGCAAGAAAATCACCAGCGGCGCACAGGTCTAATATTATCCAATTGTTATTATATTATTATTATAATTATTATTATCGCATATTATTATATTTGCTGTATTATCGCAAAAATCATTTTCTGCTCCTGGGTATTCCACCACAAGAATTGAAAGCAACAGTGTTGTACAACAACACCACACACAATGCAACTTGGTTGTATAACATTTGACTCCGCCCATCACAAGTCGGAGCAAAATCAAACTGTTTTGATTTCATCCGACCAACTTTGCAACTTTGAAACCGTCTGTCCGACAGTCGTACAACTTGCCCACAGACCATTCTGGGGGTGGAGCCAAAGTTGTACAACACATCGGAGCGTGTGTGGGGCCCCTAACACTCGAGGAGCAGGGAGGGGGTCAAGCCGAGCGTTACGCTTAATACAAAAAATAGTATATTCCATACAAAAAGTATTACGTGGGGGATTTTAGTGTTAACTAAAGTATTATTATTTTGTTGGTTAAAATATGAGTATGGTTAAAGTATGAGTATCTGATCTGTTTCGAACAAACATGTTGTAGTTTATGAAATATTCACGTCACAATTAGGTTGATCTTTATCTTCCCTTCAGAAATTCCTTTTCTTCAGATGAAATAGGGACACGGCAGGTGTTTCCGTCCATCGTCATAGGGGCTAAAACCAACGAAAGCAACGTACATTTGCTAGAACTCCACTATAGCAGAACGTTTCTCCTGAGCTTACGACTTGGTGCGTTGAGTTTTACAAAAAAACGTCTCTTTTATTGGTTTTCGAGACTATGACGAACAGACGAAAATACCTGCCGTGTCCCTATGTTACCTTGAGTGGAAGGCACTTCCTCAATATTGAGACGAATTTTGATCAAAGTACAAATTAATCGCTTGCGGTGATGGCAGATAGTTTCCGTCTACTAGTTGCAGCTTTTATTTCCATCCATGCGAATACATTTTTTAAGCTTCTCCTTCTATCGCGCGCTCGTGATTCTGCTGCCGACGGCAACTTTCTGTTGTCACCAAGCGATTATGATTTGCACTTTAAACAAAATTCGTCTCGGTAAAACCTTCGCTTCTATAAAATTGTGATACTTAAAAGAACGGATTGTTTTCCAATAATTCGCCTTCCCATTCACAAACAGTAACTAAACCAGAATCTTGAAGAAATTTCACTTGGTTGCCCTTGATGCCATCCATGCGAATAAATATTTGTAGCATCTCCCTCCGACGCGCGTTCGTGATTCTGCTACGGACGGCCACTTTCGGGTGTTGCTGCAATGCGATTAATTTGCACTTTGAACAACATTCTTTACACAACAAACATCCCTTCTATAAAATGGTGGTCCTGAAAAGAACCAATTTATTGTTCCTGCAAATAAACTAGATCCAAAAAAATGCAAGAAAATTTCACTGGTGTGCCGCTGACATCGAAGTTGTGTTACGGTGTCAGATCTGCCAAACAGTTTAATCAATTTTACTTTACTTAGCCTACTTTGATCGATCTTTCCTTTCCTTATAAATCTCGGTTCTATTTTAATATACTTTCATGTATTGATTTTTGAAGAATACTTTTTTGAGCTATCATTAGAACTTTTATTGGCACACTTTTCTGTTGAAGACATGTGGACTTATCTCGTTCATTTAAAAGTTTTAGCCGTTTTTTGTTGAAAATTATTATTTTTTTAAAATCAAATAAAACGCTTTAAACAAAAAACGCTATGTCAGTTTTCCCACCATAAACCGATTTTTAGGGACCGCCCTAACGTATTTATTTAAAAAACTCATATTTTGTGAACCATAATTGATGGAAATATGGTTTATTCAGCAAAGTTGCTCAATATTAAACATTCTACAACTTTGTGGAACATAGTATAGGTCTATATGTAACAATTAATAAGTTGGTAATTTTTCTATCCCGAAGACGCCTTATATCTAAAACTAATATTTTGGGCGCCAATATTTTTCTTGCTAGATTCAGCTCTGGGACCATTTTGCAATGGTCTAGGCTTGTACCACAAGAATCTGTGCGAACTGTTTCATACTAGTGCTTATGCTTAACAGTATGGGGACCTGCATTTATGCTTTATCTTACAGCTAAAAGCTTTTTTTTTTCTTCGTAAAACAATCAACTTTTCTAGAAATCATCCAAGCTAATACCGTGCTTCCGAAAGCTCTCAACGAAGAACTGACAACCAGTAGCAAACTTACAATACAAAACTCATTCAGCCGAGCTGTCAGATGTATTTTCCATCATTGTCACTTCCGTGAGCAGGCGTACAAAACTTCCACCGTGGTCACTATACTGCTATGGTAGGGAAGCGGTCGGTGGTCGCCTAGGTGGCAATCGAAGCGGAACAAGAGCCAAAGGCTACGACGACGACAACGTTCGCGAAACACCGCCGGACCACGGCAGGAAATCCTCGGTCGCCGATCGTAAGGAAAGGAAAGTTTCTTGGCACGAATCCAACTTTTGTGGTCCGGCCCCGTCTCTGTGGTTAGAGGTGGTGGCCCGGGTAAAAGGCCCTCCGAAGAAACAAGATGGATTGTCGTCGTTCGTTGGTCGTCCCCTCTGCTTTTTGTTTAATTTTGTACTTTTTCATTGTCGGACGCGTGGGTCAGATTTTACGCCATTCTTGATGTCTTGTTTCTCGCCCAAACCCCAGCACAGGACCACGATAAGCCGCCTGGTCGTTGTTCAACATGACAGGCCGGAGGAGGTAGTGGGGGTTGGGTAGCCAGGAAGGATGAGCTAAGGTGGTTGGGTTTGGATGAACACAAAGAAGGAACCGCCTCAAGTGGCTCGCCATCAAGCGAAACAAGTTCTGACAAAAACATAATGTTTCGTCAGAGTGAACTGGTTAGGTTTGTCGCTCGCATTTTTTATTATTTCGAGAGCTATGTCGTCGGTCGCTACCGCCGCATATGAAAGGAAAGTTTGCGAAGAAGCTCTTAACGTGTGCTACTTGAAAAACTCTTACACAGCAGCAATAGCTTGAAGAAAAAGTTCCCTAAAAGAAAGCATCGGGCGGTTGTCGGTTGTCATTCATAATAAAGTTTTTTTTCTACTATTGTTTTTTTGCTCTGATCAAGATGAATAATTTGAATCGATTGTCAGATCTAGGATATTATTGTGAATTATATGAATGAATAGAATTAAGAAAAAAGAAAAAAGTTGAAACAAAACAAGTGAGATTGGTGGAAATATTTTATTTCAATTATCATACACCTAGTAGGAAAAGTTACGAAAAAACAAACGACAACGGATTGGGAAATAATGTCAATTGTAAAAAAAAAATATTTCAAAAGTGTAATAAAAACAAGAAATGAGATATCAGAAGATAATGGTATTATTTTGCAAGACAAAACAATAAACGAATACCAGGCTGTGATTTCGAAATTTATACTCTCAGCCATTCCGTCAATTCTAACCTGCATCAATAATGCCACAGACCCAGACAGTTTCCATTCCCCATGTGGTCCGGTATCAATTTTCATTAGGCAAGTGTTGAACCGTATAAATGGAATAAAATGCTAATTGATTTATTTCTCATCATTCGTCCGCTTATGCCGGCCTCCGGTTGCAATTTCCCATTCCTCATTCGCACCGAACTCCACCGTAACGAATACTGAAACAGCGGCGCATATAAAACCAATTCAATATTTTCAACGTAAACATTAAATAACAATTTCGAAATTTTCTCATCCGTTTTCCATTTCAAGTCTCATCCGTTTTTTCCCCCATTTCCCTCATTTCAGAGCTGCGCAACGCTTAGCTTCGGGCAGTGCGATCCACCACCATCAAGCCTCCTCGTTGGCATCGTCCCTGCCACAGAGCCTTCAGCAGCAGACGGCCAAAATGAGTGCACTCGGAGGCGGTGAAATCGGTGGCTTCTGCGGTGCAATTCAGCGGACACCGCCGCCGGTGCCGGCAGGATTGGCTCGACGGATGGCCAACCGAGAAATCGTTGGACTCGGCAAGGTAGGTGAAAGGGCCCGGATGGGGATGGCAGAGCGGGGTGGTCATTTTTTTCGATTTATTTTCCAATTCCTGCGACAAACTGTGATGGGATTCCGGTGGAGCATTTTTACTTCATTTTTATTTCGATTGTGGATGTTGGAACTGTTTCACTGCTGCCGGTACTTTATATCTCATGTTTCTATCGTGTGAGCTTTCCATTACTAAGATGCTTCAGGAAGAGGGTGTTCCAAATTTGTCAGCTTTGTGCCGATTCTTCATCATGGTTAGATAACTGACTTGTTTGAATTTACTTACACTGCACTGCTCTAGTCAGCACATACATTGTCGTTCCATTGTGTTCTGGTATCACTCGTCCAATTGATGTCTGGTACCACTTTGAAGAGTTATCCTGGACAGAAAGGCAAGAAGCGTCCGCCAGAAAGAGAAACTTTTTTATTATATTTTCACACACAAAGTCTTATTGTTAATCCTGTCAACTAATACAAAGTTTCAATTTCACAAAGAACAATTACTAGTTCAAGAAGTACCATTATAAAAGCTGTGGAGGACATAAGTTTGACTGATGCTCTGATAGAATAAAGAAGTTTTGGAATAGTTGCAAACATACAACGTGCGGTAACCAATTTCACATTGAGCCACCCAAGATATTTATTTAATCCTTTGGGGTCTTATCTGCGGCAAAATACAACTGGAAATAAAGGCTTTACTTGTTTTATGGTTCAGCAACATCACTTGCCGCGTCACATTGGATTAGATTTAGACGGTGACGGTGTATTCGTTGGCCGGAGTATAACAGAGTCAAAAAAGTGCAAACAATATCCTTAGCCTGTCCTCTTGCAGAGACTGTAAGATAAAGATACTCGCGAATATTAATTTATGGTTTTGTAATACTTTTGATATTCGATTAATGCTTCCAATATTTCATACGCTCTGTATCCCTTTGAAGATGACTTTGAAGATGAACTCAGCCAAAAAAAAGAAAGATAAAAAACAAGCACCTCTTCATCAGCTCTGGTCCCAGCCGTCACTTTATTTACTTTTTATTACTCTGACAACTCTGACAGGTGTACAACTTACCATTGTTGCTTGTGTCCACCAAGTCACCAACCAAAGAAAAAGCCATAACCGGAATTGAAATAACCAACCAGCCAACCAACCAACCAAGAGGAGAAGGAAAACCACGTCATAAGATTTTTCCTGCTCCATCGCACACTTAAAGGTACACTTTTTTTTCTCGATCTACTCTCCACCTGCTCTAAAGGGGGTTTCGGTTCCATATGAAAAAAAATATACAGAAAGAAACAGAAACGCTGGTTGGAGGATCGAGGAGATCAGGGGGTCAGTCGAGTCGCCTGTCGCCCAGCAGCAGTCTTATACAATTCTTGAGCCGGAGCCGGAGAGATGTCATGACGTGGCACGTTTCTTAACTGCTGTTGTTGTTGTTACAACAACCCAATAGCATGGCATCGCATCGCTCTTCTCGTCCTCATACAAAGTTGTAAAGCTAATTTCATGCTTTTGGAAACACGAACCAACTGGCGGCGGCAAGAAGTGGAAAGAAGAAGAAGCACGACAGCTGCTGCACGGCACTGTGATGAAGGAGCCGCCCGGTCGGAAGAAAACCCGGAAGCACGTGAATTGTTCGCCATTAGTTGAATTGAAACGAATGGCGAAAGTTAAGTTAGTTGCGGGAATAGAAAAGTATCAACTTAGTGTGGCTTGCGCAGGGATGGTGCTGCAGCGAGAAACTCAGTTAATGTTGACAGGAACGTGATACTTTGCCATTTTTATTCTATTTGTATGTTTTATTGTTTGAAGTTGTTTTCCTGTTTTTACATTTCTAGCCTTTCTCGTACAGTGAGTCTGAGTACACATGGAAGTTTAGTCAAACGTTTACCATTGAAAGTAACTTCCAAAGGGGGGCCTGAAAACTAATGCTGTTATCAATTGACTTTGCTATATAAATCATTAAAGAGTTAAGAAACATAAATTCGAACTCCAATATCGATTAATAATTTTTAACGCGTATTTTGATTTCGGTGATTATGGTAAATAATAAGTTGATTCCACGCACTGAATCAAGTGTCATTTGAAACCAGCGGAGGTTCATACGATGGTTTGGAAAGCGTATCTATAAAGTTACAACCATATGATGAATATACGAATGCGATACACCAACGCAAGATGGACTTTCCGGGTCATATAATGAACACAAAATGAACTTTTATTCGAGCGAACATCCCGCTCAAATGTCAAAATCCATTGGGTGAGTAAATTTGACAAACCTCGGCACATAGGTCTATAGTACTATCTCTTTTCATGACAAATGAATATTTTCTTCTTTTTTTCATTTAATTGCTTTATAAATGCGATATGTTTTTGCCTCTCTCGTATACTAAGTACACGTAAAGGCTATACGTTCGCTTCAAAAGCAAACTTTTTAAACGAGTACCAAAGATCCATAGTGTTATGTACCAATCGAATCAGCTCAACGAACTGAGATGATAAACAAAGATAGGAGCACCGTCTTCGACCAGAGGTCGTGCACACTGGACACTTTAATACCTAGCATGAGAGACAACGGACAGTACACATAACACCCAGTGGACCAGTGGAGAATTTTTCGATTACGACAAGTTTCCTACTTACCGGGGCGGGATTCGAATCCACACTCCATAGCACATGCGTTTAGTCGGTGGACGTCGCTACCCGCACGACCACGAAGCCCACAATGTATTTTTATCGATCTGCTCTCCACCTGCTCGAATGGGGTTTCCATATGAAAAAAATATACAGAAAGAAACAGAAAAACTGGTTGGAGCATCGAGTAGATCAGGGGATGAATCGAGTCCCCTGTCGCCCTGCAGCAGTCTGTCTGTGCGTGTGTATGTGTGTTTATGAATGTATGAGCGCAAAAAAAACTCACTCATATTTTAGGTATACTTATCCTTAACCGGTGTGCTCGCAACAAAATGTATTCGACGGAGAATCCTATCCCATTGTTTCCTATTGACAATTGGCCGGATCGCACTATGGGCTCAAAAATTCTGGCGTAACCATATACTGTACTAAGTTAAAAAGCTGACCAAGTTCTAGTAGGAACTAGTAGAGCTATTACAGAAGAAGAAGAAGAAGTGGCAGCGGTGCGCTGTTCTCTCTTCCTTAGAAGAAATAATGGTTGTGTCCAAAGCAGACTGTAGCCATTCACGTCATATAAAAACGGTAAAATGAAGCACATCAACATTGAACTATGCCAAACCTATTCGGTTTCTCCAGGTTGCAGGCCTATCACAAATAAAATCGTGCAACCAATAATTATGAGATTTTTTATAGACACTTCTTCACATTTTTGAATAACAATAATGAATAATAAAATGATGTCTTCGAGCGTCGATGTTTTTATGACAATTTGGTTGCACTGCGAAGGAAAGTGTCGCGTCGTACTAGTTACAGACGATGCGACGAGTATCAATAGCTATCACTTGTTGCTACGTTTCAGGTTGCGACGATGCCTTTTGTTAGCACTGATTGAGCCTGCCTTTCCAATGAAGCCTTCATCAATGCCCTTCGATCGATTCTTATGATGCTGATGTCATCTAGCGATGTTTCCGATGAATCAATATATCACGACAACGGCGAGTTCATTTTAATTTCAAATGGAAATTTATTCGAATTTCCAGAGGAAATACATTCGAATTTCCAGAGGAAACACATTCGAATTTCCGGAGGAAATTCATTAGAATTTCCGGAGGGAATTCATTCGAATTTTCGGAGAAAATTCATTCGAATTTCCAGAGGAAATTCATTCGAATTTCCAGAGGAAATTCATTCGAATTTCCAGAGGAAATTCATTCGAATTTCCAGAGGAAATTCATTCGAATTTCCAGAGGAAATTCATTCGAATTTCCAGAGGAAATTCATTCGAATTTCCAGAGGAAATTTATCTGAATTTCCAGAGGAAATTCATTCGAATTTCCAGAGGAAATCCATTCAAATTTCCAGAGAAAAAATTCATTCAAATTTCCAGAGAAATTCATTCAATTTCAAATTTCAGAGGAAATTCATTCAAATTTCCAGAGGAAATTCATTCGATTTCCAGAGGAAATTCATTCGAATTTCCAGAGGAAATTCATTCGAATTTCCAGAGGAAAATCATTCGAATTTCCAGAGGAAATTCATTCGAATTTCCAGAGGAAATTCATTCGAATTTCCAGAGGAAATTCATTCGAATTTCCAGAGGAAATTCATTCGAATTTCCAGAGGAAATTCATTCGAATTTCCAGAGGAAATTCATTCGAATTTCCAGAGGAAATTCATTCGAATTTCCAGAGGAAATTCATTCGAATTTCCAGAGGAAATTCATTCGAATTTCCAGAGGAAATTTATTCGAATTTCCAGAGGAAACTCATTCAAATTTCTAATTCGAATTATAATTCAAGTGGAAATTCCCAGAGGAAATTCATTCGAATTACCAGAGGAAATTCATTCGAATTTCCAGAGGAAATTCATTCGAATTTCCAGAGGAAATTCATTCGAATTTCCAGAGGAAATTCATTCGAATTTCCAGAGGAAATTCATTCGAATTTCCAGAGGAAATTCATCTGAATTTCCAGAGGAAATTCATTCAATTTCCAGAGGAAATTCATTCAATTTCCAGAGGAAATTCATTCAATTTCCAGAGGAAATTCATTCAATTTCCAGAGGAAATTCATTCAATTTCAGAGGAAATTCATTCAATTTCCAGAGGAAATTCATTCAATTTCCAGAGGAAATTCATTCGAATTTCCAGAGGAAATTCATTCAATTTCCAGAGGAAATTCATTCAATTTCAGAGGAAATTCATTCAATTTCAGAGGAAATTCATTCAATTTCCAGAGGAAATTCATTTCAATTTCCAGAGGAAATTCATTCAATTTCCAGAGGAAATTCATTGAATTTCCAGAGGAAATTCATTCAATTTCCAGAGGAAATTCATTCGAATTTCCAGAGGAAATTCATTCGAATTTCCAGAGGAAATTCATTCAATTTCCAGAGGAAATTCATTCAATTCCAGAGGAAATTCATTCGAATTTCCAGAGGAAATTCATTCAATTTCCAGAGGAAATTCATTCAATTTCAGAGGAAATTCATTCGAATTTCCAGAGGAAATTCATTCGAATTTCAGAGGAAATTCATTCGAATTTCCAGAGGAAATTCATTCGAATTTCAGAGGAAATTCATTCGAATTCAGAGGAAATTCATTCGAATTCAGAGGAAATTCATTCAATTTCCAGAGGAAATTCATTCAATTTCCGGAGGAAATTCATTCAATTCCGGAGGAAATTCATTCGAATTTCCCGGAGGAAATTCATTCGAATTTCCCGGAGGAAATTCATTCGAATTTCCCGGAGGAAATTCATTCGAATTTCCCGGAGGAAATTCATTCGAATTTCCCGGAGGAAATTCATTCGAATTTCCCGGAGGAAATTCATTCGAATTTCCCGGAGGAAATTCATTCGAATTTCCCGGAGGAAATTCATTCGAATTTCCAGAGGAGATTCATTCGAATTTCCAGAGGAAATTCATTCGAATTCTCAGGGAAAATTCATTCGAATTACCAGGAAAAATTCATTTGAATGTCCAGAGGAAATTCATTCGAATATCCAGAGGAAATTCATTCGAATTTCCAGAGGAAATTCATTCGAATTTCCAGAGGAAATTCATTCGAATTTCCAGAGGAAATTCATTCGAATTTCCGGAGGAAATTCATTCGAATTTCCAGAGGAAATTCATTCGAATTTCCAAAGGAAATTCATTCAAATTTATAATTCGAATTATAATTCAAGTGGAAATTCTCAGAGGAAATTCATTCGAATTTCCAGAGGAAATTCATTCGAATTTCCAGAGGAAGTTCATTCGAATTTCCAGAGGAAATTCATTCGATTTTCCAGAGGAGATTCATTCGAATTTCCAAAGGAAATTCATTCGAATTTCCAGAGGATATTCATTCGAATTTCCAGAGGAAATTCATTCGAATTTCCAGAGGAAATTCATTCGAATTTCCAGAGGAAATTCATTCGAATTTCCAGAGATTTCCAAACGCTTTTTAGAGCAAAACTCAGACGTGGTGCATTTCTTCGAATTCGCAAACGGGTTTGATGACTGAGAATATTGAATTATATGAATAATCAGCCCCACTTTGACGCAGTGCTTCTCAGTTCTTGCGATATTTTTTCAACTGTGATTTCTCCGCATAGTCTTCTATTAGTTGTTGGTGATGCCAGATTCATTGATATCTCCTATGCACGCTACTATGCTGATGGCATTGTTTAGCTACACCTTTCAACTGTCATGTTCTGTACATTAAGCTTGTTGATAGCGCTGTCAATTTTTAGTTCAACATGTTTTGCTCGAGGTAGTATGTTCTCAGTCCTTGTTTTAATCATAATAGCCCAACTTTTGAACTTGAGAAAAAACAAACGCAAGAAATAAAATTGACATTTAAGGCACCTATACTAACTTTTTATGAGAAATAAAAAAAGGATACGTTTGCGTGGCTCTTTACTATGGTTGAATAACAAAAGGAGTTTGGGGGTAAAAACGC
The DNA here is from genome assembly GCF_024139115.2 of Armigeres subalbatus. NCBI lineage: Eukaryota > Metazoa > Arthropoda > Insecta > Diptera > Culicidae > Armigeres > Armigeres subalbatus. Next base: position 361,868,845 of record NC_085140.1, on the reverse strand, counting down.
CTTCTGTGTTCTAATACTTCTGCTTCTACTGGTATCCTACTAAGGCCTAATAAAGGCTTTCATAGTTGGTGTCATCAGGCTTATTGTTTGTTGGCACATGTGTGCTCAAAACGCAGATCCTTTCGACTAACTGGATTCATCTGCTACCGGATCAACGTGAATTGCATGAAGAAAACTCCATGTTATGAACTGCCACGCAGCCGAATTTCAATCATTTAATTAAAGTTACTACAACTAGCAATATAACTCTGTTATTAGTGGAATTTAAATATCGTACTAACAGACAGAGTTGTAGAAGGTTCTAGAAGTCCATCATACAACACATCACCAAATTCTGCCTGTGGAATGAGTTCTTGATAAACTACTAAATAATCAAACCTAGATTACTAAATGATCTTAAACATTATTGGATTGGAACATAATATTATCAGAGCAAAACTCAAACTCTCTATACTTAATTTTTTGAGTATATTTTTAGTAACTTGATTGTTCTTCTTCTTTTTCTTCATTGGCATTACATCCCCCATTGGGACATTGCCGCCTCGCAGTGTTCATTAAGCACTTCCACAGTTTTTAGCTGCGAGGTTTCCAAGCCAAGTTACCATTTCTGCATTCGTATATCATGAGGCTAACACGATGATACTTTTATGCCCAGGGAAGTCGAGACAATTTCCAAACCGAAAATAGGCCGGCACCAGGAATCGAACCCAGCCACTCTCAGCATGGTCTTGCTTTGTAGCCGCGCATCTTACAGCACGGCTCAGCAGGGTCCCGTGATCGTGAAATCTCTTTTTTTTAGCTGAAAATAGTATGACATGGCAATTTGTCTTTCTAAAATAGTAGCATTGAAGCAGCACTAAATGCCAAAAATAAACAAAATAAAAAGATAATAATACTTTAGCTGATGAATGCCAAATTTTGATTCTCAAAATACCGTGAAAATAAAAATTACATTTCATATTGGTAGACAATGTTATCATCAAATAGTCATGAAAGCGTTAATTCCAACACTTAATTCACAGCAAACGGTACTAATGGTGGTTTCGTAAGTGCTGTCAAGTCAAGCAATGCAATGGCAATGGCATGATACAACGTATCTTGATTTCAAAGTTCACTCATCCTATTTTCATTAATTTCTTATTATCAGTTATTACTTCCAATAACTCGTAAATGCCCTTAATCTGAATAGGCTAAAAGCCTAGACAGCACAACTCTGTTCTTCGTTTTTTTCCTTTCGTAGAATCGTATCCCCAACTGCTCAAAACACTACTACGATTTAATTCCAACATAAAAAGGCATTGAAGTTCCAATATTGATCTACACATTGTCCAATTCAGTTGAAAAAAAAATCTTCTCATTTTGCCAAATGTGATCGAATACATGTTTTATGAGCAAGCATCCGACGAACAAACAAACAACAATAAGCAAAAGTAGCTGCCAAAGCATTTAACTGAAGTGGGTGTCTCGAGTGTCTAAATGGATCTGAATTTCAAATTGGTTTACCGAACCTCTCCGGGTGAGCCGCCCGGCCACCTCCGATACATTCCACATATCATCGTCCCCAGTAGTTGATTGCCAGTGCCTGAATACGACCTCACTTAGAGGTGGCACTCTCCAGTTTGATAGAGCACCTCGGATTCAGCATCGCTGCAGCACACAGCAATGGCAACAAAGGACCGCAACAAATGGGGAGTTTGTAGAGAAAAATAAAATCCGATCGGTACGACACGGAGCCGAAGCAGCCGTAGGAAAAACTCATATAAGCAAACATTTTCGCATTTATAAACTCTTAAGTGCCGGGAGAAAATTCTGTACTTTTCCCTCCAAGCACATCCACAACTACTTGTGTGGGGGAGTGTGATCTAACACATAACCCTCTTAGTGGTTCCAAAAATAATATATGTATAGAAAAAAATATTCAAAGGAAGGATAAACCGCCTGAGCGTTGTTTGAAGAACAAGATCTAAAAGATCTGCGAAAAGCATTAAAACACATTTTTTGGTAAGAATAAAGAAAACATACCGAAACAGTTACGTTTAAGACCACAATTTTCCACAACACTCAAAAGGAGTCGATTTGCACGTACTAAATTCAAGAAAAGTAGGTACTTCGTTTCTTTGACAATAGCAACATAGCATAGTGGAAACGCAAGCTGTACAGAATGCGAATAATGTTTGCATCCCTCCCATTCTCAAGTGGATTGCTACTTTTGCTACGAGTGCTTGGCTGTTTAGAGTGAAACCTGATGCAGTTTGTCGCCTTTTTTCCGCAGCTTCACAAGCTGATAGTAGTGCTCGATGAACCTTGCATGAGACGAGCCACGGGCTTCTATATTGAAGATGGAAAATATGTACGTATTGTGCTCTATTGCACACTGGAATAGGGAAAAATCTTCTGACGGTAGTGAATTAGACATGCCCTATCTAAGGGGAATTTGAAAATAATACAAGTATGTAAAGGTGGTATAAATATTTTTTTGTGTCCCTTTACACGATTCGTTCAGTTTTTTTGTTTCGCAAATTCCAAAACTTTTGATGCTATGACTGAAATTTGAAACAGTAATTAACGATGTTAATTAAAAACGTTTATTTTTCAATATTACTACTACAAATAAAAAATCGAAGGAACTGACAAAGATTTTCCTAGACAACGCCTTCACCTTTTATTAGTTCGTATCGCTATGAGACAGCTAATCGAACGAAACTCCATTAAACAAATAAATCCACAAGTTGAATTCCATTGCTCCACTTACATATTCATTACCTGGTCCGCAAAAGCACCAATCCGGTCTCATTTGCCATTCATCCTGGGCCAGACAGCCGGTGGCAGTTTTCCCGAAGCACATCGAAATGAACGTTCAGGTTCCCATAGAATCATCAACAAAAGAGAAGGCTGCCGCACCTCGTGCCTCTGGTCGAGCTCGGTGTGTCGAAACCGCCGAAAACGCCAACCAGTGAATAGTCACTCAATTAAAGTTATTGTTATTGCCCTTTTGAATGTCGAACGGTCGTTAGCGATCGAATTTATTAGCCACCTCTTCCAGCGGAAAATTTGGAGAAGAGACTACTTTCCGAAGTCCTGCAGCGAAGGTGCTCCAAATTGAATAGTTTGCTGTTTTTTTCCTAGTCCAATCCCCAAGGGAGGCTACTATGGACAGAAGACGCTCCAAAGTATCAGGATAATTTCGTTTCCATCGTGTGTTGTGCCTGCAGGGGAACACTTCAACAGGACGAGACATAAGTGTGGAACGAATTTTCTTCGCAGTTGGGGTTCTGGATTTACGAATAATGCGAACTCCAGCTGAGAGAGCATAGAAAAGAATTCTTCTAGCTTTTCTCCGTTTGCAGCCTAGAAGTTTGTAGTGACGATGATGATGAGGGTACAAATGCAAGCGTAGCTGATAAGTTAGTCGCCCTTCCAACAACCAACAACGGAAGGCCGGAATGGTTGCCGGGAATAGATTCGCACATATTTTATCCCTGACCGAGTTCCGGTGACTACCCACACCCCACTACCGCCCAATACACGCTCACAACAATGGTCCTATAATGGCAATAACATGGTTGTGTTTATGGAGTTGGTTTCGGTTCATTCCGATCGAGCCAGACGTGTTGGAATTGGTGCACAATGTCTGCGATTAGGGGGAGCTCAACTTCGCTGACGATGGAATGCAAAGGCAGACGAGGCGTGTATGCTCTCGATTGCAAACGAGCGATATTTCTTTTCTATTTATTTGTATTAGCCACTCATAATCATGCCTGAAATGTTGTTCTTCTCACTAGGGCTGTGATTTTTATGCTTGTTATACCGTTTCTAGGATAGTTACAAAGAATGACATTGTTTGCGTTTAAAAGACTGTGACTGTGGTTCTAGACTGACGGGAAAAAAATTATATAAAAAGCCAAGGGAGAAGTTCATTGCATTTGTCATTTTCCCTTTAAATGTGTGTAGTTACATTTTTGTTTGGTGTCAATTCTATTATAACCTTCGTTGTACTGTAACAATGATATTTTGATCTTCATAAACCAAACTATAGTTTTCATTTTGTTTTGCGGCTTTGAATGTGTTTAATTGTGTTTTTGTCTGAATCTTATCCCCCTATCTCTATGACCACGAGAGGATTACCAGTGCTAGACCAATCTTGAACCTTTAAATTGGAAAAAAATCTATTGTAAATACGAAAATTATTGCACTCGGATGGAATTTAACATTATAATTTATATTTTTAAAATGTATTCCAATTTCCTAAAAATTTTGCCCTATCATGTACGTACCCTTTTGCTCAAAAAGTGCCTCAAACTTTGATTAATTGGCGAAATTTGGCCGATCGACTTGTGTACTAAAAGGTTTGTCAGATAACCGTATGTAAAGAGTTCCTATCAGGGGCCGTACACATATTACGTAAGCACTTATGGGGGGAGGGGGAGTTTGTCAATATCTTACGGGCCATAGAAATAAAAAATCTTTTGGATGGAAAAAATCTTACATGGGGGGAGGTGGGGTCAAAAAACCCAAAAAAAAAATTGCTTACGTAATAAGTGTACGGCCCCTCAGTCGTGGACCGAAAATTAGACCGCCTGAAGATAACCAGAAAAACAAAAATAAGAAAACACAATTTCAGTTGAGTTTGCCAAACGAGTCACATGGATTTTACACGACATACGGTCGAAAATATCATGTGACCAAACAGGTCTTTTGGTAGAAACTGTCGTTCATCGAAAGTATCTATTTGTACCTACTGATCCCGCTACGATCTTTGCTTGGACCCGTCCCTTCGTTTTACGTAGGACCCGTTTGCGGAAGTGAAATTCCGTTCTGGGAAAAAACCTCTTAGAAGGTCACGTCTCCACGCTAAGCAATGAGCATTAATAAAAACAAGAGGAAAGGTGAGTCTCTGAATTCTCCATTTCCTTCTAAAAAACAAGGATTCAAGACTGTCCTGCCAAAGCGTAGAAAAAATAGAAGGAAGCTGGAGACTTCACATTATTCCTCTAACATTGAAAATAGTTCTTCTCCTATCGAACTGAGCAATCAATTCGATTTGATTCATGTCGAAATTGTGCAAGTCGAATCTACCTCTAGCCCTGGTGTTCAATCCACGCGAAAAAGCAAAGGATTCCGCCAATTGTGGTATCTGTTGCCGAGTTTTCTGGTTTTAGGAATGAGATTTTGAGTAACCTTCAGGGCATCAAGGTTTCATTCAGAATCAGATTGCCAGAAAGGGTGACTGCCGCGTTTTGCCGGGATCCTTTGACGACCGCAAACGTCTTCTTCAATATTTAACTGAGAAGCGGTACAAATTCTTCATATGCGACGACAATACTGAGCGATTGTTCAAAGTGTTCTTGAAAGGTCTTCCCAGTGATGATAAATCACTGGATGAGATTAAAATTAAAATTTCTCAATTACTTGGATTGAAGATGAAAAAGAAATCTCGCTCTGATACCTCCCAGAGTGGTATTTCTCAAAAGTGAACTAAATAATATGAAAAGTTTGGAAAAGGCCTGTATTATGTCCCATGTCCGTGTTACATGGGAACATTTCCGCAGGCCTGGGGGAAATTTCCGAAACCCCACCCATAAGTGCCAAAAGCGTGGTCACGTAACTAAACATTGCCACATGGATACTAAATGCATGATTTGTGGTGGAACCTCTGACGCCCAGGACGCTTGACCTGTGAGAGATGATTCCAATAAATTTAAATGTGCCTTCAAATTCTAACTCGCAACAAATCGAAATTTTCCATAATTGGTGACTTCAATACCAAACACCGTTCATGGAATAATGATCAAAGCAATTTCAATGGTAAAATCTAATTTGAAAATTGTTCTGCGGGATATAATACTATTCAATATCTTAATGGTTCAACTTGTTTTTCTTACAGTCGAAATCCTTCTGCAATTGATTTAGTTTCAACGAATTCAAGTCAGCTGTGTGGCCAATTGGTTACTCATGCTGACTTTGACTCTGTTCACCTTCCTGTGACGTTTGAAATCTGCTCTACTTTTAATTATCATAGAGCTGCTTGGGATTTATATAAAACGTATATGAAACGCTCAGCAGTTCGAGATTACCCATAATTTTAGTCTAGTTCTCGCTACTCCAATTGAGGATCAGGTTACACGGAGCTTCGAAGACATTATCAATCAAGAGAATGTTTTTGATCCTTCGTTGGGAGCTAATGTGGATGAAGTGAGATCTATTACTAAAAAATAAAAAAATATGAAAGCCCCGGGTGATGATGGTATTTTCTACAAACTTATCAAAAAACTTCCTGAGAGCCGAAGGCTTCCTCTACATGTGTGTGGTGATGGTTTGCGTGGGGGTGTTATCAGATTAGACAAATCGACGTTAGAATCTTTGATTACAAAATCACATACGTCCTTTTGAATAAGTGACCGAGATTTTTGCGATTTTTGATGCGCACTGAGCACTTTTGCGAACACCACTCGCGATCAAAATGATTTTTCACAGGAACTGAGTACGCGAGCAGCACTCTTGCTCAAAATGTTTTAATGATTTTGACACCCACTGAGCACTTTTGCGAGCACCATACGCGCTCAAAATATTTAGCAATTTTTTTACACATGACACATTACGGCGTGACGTTACAACGTTTTGACGTACTTTCAAATGGTTTTTTGAAGAAAACTTGCATAAAACATCAATAAACTTATGCATATTATTACATACTCAGCGATTCCACGGGAAAAGAATAGAGTTGAAAAAAAGTTGTCCAATTTTGCTCAAAATCGCTTGGTATGTTCTTCATCGAAAATAATTAGACCTGTATTTTTTATTTTTTATTAGGTGACCATGTTCGATATAGGTTACCAGAAAAATCGCTATTTTCGAAATTTTTCATTTTTAAAAAATCATAACTTTTGAACCACTGGATCGATTTGCAATATTTTTTTATGGATAGAAAGCTTATTACTTCTAGTTCTTACTAAAATTTTTGGTTTGATGTATTGGTGTACTCAAATTTGCTAAAATGGTCAAAATATTCGTTTTTTAAGATTTTTTAAATGTTGGACCACAACGACTATATATTTTTATATTTTTTTATGAAAATTCAAATACTTTTACATAACATATCAAAAAATTAGAAATGTTCATCGAGCCGTTTTTGAGTTACATTTTTTTGAAAATTTCAAGTTTTCTGCCCATACACACATGGAATGAACGTTCAGCGACTCCACGGAAAAAGAATAGAGTTGAAAAAAAAGTTGTCCAATTTTGCACAAAATCGCTTGGTATATGTTCTTCATTGAAAATAATTAGACCTGTATTTTTTTTTATTAAGGTGACCATGTTCGATGTTCAATGTTCAATTAAAACTCAGCATTTAATTTGATTATTTTTATTTTTCATAATTCATCAAAAAAAAATATTACATAGCAAAATTCTTACAATTTAACACACTTTTCTTCATCTGAAAACGAAAACCGTTTCACGATAATGTAATTTTCATTTTGTGGCTTAAAGTAATGAAACGATTGTGTCCCAGAGATTTGTTTTACACGAGTATAACGGTTCTTTATTTTCTTTTCCATTGCATTGTAATCTTTTCCGAGAAAACTCGTAATATATTTTGGAATCTATTTTAGAAACAGCTCAAGAGTAAAGTTCGTATGCAGTTGTAATATGATGGCCTTGTAAACTTGCTTTTGAAGCGTTTCGCTTTAGAACACCTCCTAAAGCGTCACAAGGCCCTTTTCCATGGCAAGTGGCAAAAAAGTTCCACTCTGCTTTAAGACCGAAGTCTTTTTACATGTGGCACAAATTGAAAGCAGTCATCTTATTTTTGTATTGACTGCCTGATCCATCAGAAAAAAAATGGATATTTTTCAGGTAAGGTAGCTTTTTTTAAAATGAAATTCACACAATTTGTTATAAACAGCCGAACGGCAACATGGTTATGTTTAGTAAATTCTGCGATTGCTATGAAGCTTGTATACTTTAAATTTTGTGCTTCATCCTTATAATATATGGCAAAAGGATGGATTGTGCATTGAGCGTTTGCCCAATGAAAACCTTGTATAGCGTCCTGAATAACAAAAGAGTAATTTTCAGAGAAGTCAGCAATTATAATGCAATCAGTTGCTTCCAAATTAATTTTAAGTTGTTTTAAGTAGTTTCCTTGTTGCTCTGCATTAAAATTATGTGGAGATAATTCGCTTTTTTTTCTAAAAATGTTTCCACATACTCTTCTGCATCCATTCGCATTGAATTTAAATGACAACGATCTGTTTGCTTCCATTGTTTAAATTCTAAGGAATCGACATTTTCAAGAAAATTCATCAGGTCATTCTCCAGTGTCTGCGTACCCGGGCAATGATCACAAGTTTCTCTGTAGGATTTCTCTGTAGGATTTTCACAAAGTATTTTAAAAAACAAGTCATGATACGTTTTTAAATGGTTATGAATAAGTTTCTTGTCCTTAAGGGTTTTAAACATTAATTTAACATTCTGATGATAAATGCATACGCAGACAGTATGCGTTCCACTTGAACCAGCTAGAATACAATTTTTTGGGCGGCTGCTGGAAAACATTGAAAATCCAATTTTAAAAGTAAAATATTGCTCTTTGAAAATTGAATAAATTTCACGAAGGTTACATAAAAGTTACCAGTGCTGTACATGCACTTTTTCTCCTGCCATATTTTCAATAACGAAATCTATTTTCCCAGGACATGCTCTGCTTATCTCGTCACTATTATAAAAGTCCCTAACTACAGTTAGAGTATCATCGCTCAAAGACAACATATTTACTCTGGTCTCCGGTGTGCTCATAAAACCTTTTTCAATCTGTAATTTATTTGCACGTTGAGCAGTTCGTTGCGAAACACCGAATTCTTGCATCATTTTGTATGCAGTCCAGGATTTGGGAAGGGAAGTTAGAATCCTATATCGATCGTTTCTGTCAGATATTTCATCAAATTTTGCCTTCATTTGTTGAAGAATTTCTTGCCGTCTCCGGGTTTCTGGGCACCAGCGCTACCAATTGATTCAGCACTCGTTGATTCCAAAGAAAACAAAGATTCTGAAAACAAGATGGAAAAATAACTATTAGTTAGGAGAATGTGATGTAATGTAATACATATTGTATTCGATTATTCTATTTTGTTGCATGATAGGCAACTGCTCTACAAATTGAGCTACTAGGTCGGATTAGGTAAGATTATACGGAACTGATGTTTTTTCAATTTTCTGAATAATCGAGTACAACTAGTATAACGTAGCAAATCATGATGTCTGAATGAACAAAAAGAAGAGATTATTCTACTTACCAACACTAGAACAGCGAAACCATCATTATTGATGTTTGCTGGTGCGGCGAAATTGTTCACTCTAGATGGTCCCGCCACGGCGAAATTATTGGTGCCTGATGGTCCGGCAACGGCGAGATCATCAAGTTTCGATGGTTCAGAAACGGTGAGTTCTTGATTTTCACATTCTATATTAACTGCACTTGGAGCTGCTGGCTCGTTTCCTTTCTTGATAATGCGATAAAGTCGGCAATAGCAGGTATTACAAATGTAGGAACAGCTTTTATCCAATTTTATTCTCCTTTCCGCTGCATAATCATACAGTTTAGGAGTAAGTTTCCTGTAACAATTACTCCAAACATGGCAATTTGAGCATTCGTGCTTCATTGTATTAAACGTTTCTTCAGTAAGGCAACTGGACAATTTCACTGATTTTCTTGACTGACATATACTTTATCTTATAGACCACTTTAAATAGTCCCTTTGGGTATCATTTAGGTAGAGTGAACAAGGAAAAGGAGACAGATGAATCATAATCAAAAAAAAAAAAACAATGAAATACCTGCATCAAAAATATTGAAACATATAAACAAAGCAGGTAACCTATTGTATGGATTGCTGAAAACCAACCTTTTGAAAAACGACATATTGCTTTGCTGATTTTGGAGAATGAAGTCATCAATAACAACACCAGACTATTCCGATTGAAATATTTTCAACTATTGCGATTCGTAAATTCTTCTAATAAACGAGACCAAACAAACACTCTTGAATAACATTTTCATACTTTTGATTTAATTTGAGCTTTTTGAAATAGTGGAGAATAACGTTCATTCCATGTGTGTATGGGCAGAAAACTTGAAATTTTCAAAAAATGTAACTCAAAAACGGCATTTCTAATTTTTTGATATGTTATGTAAAAGTATTTGAATTTTCATAAAAAAATATAAAAATATATAGTCGTTGTGGTCCAACATTTAAAAAATCTTAAAAAACGAATATTTTGACCATTTTAGCAAATTTGAGTACACCAATACATCAAACCAAAAATTTTAGTAAGAACTAGAAGTAATAAGCTTTCTATCCATAAAAAAATATTGCAAATCGATCCAGTGGTTCAAAAGTTATGATTTTTTAAAAATAAAAAATTTCGAAAAATAGCGATTTTTCTGGTAACCCTATATCGAACATGGTCACCCTAATAAAAAAAATAAAAAATACGGGTCTAATTATTGTTGATGAAGAACATACCAAGCGATTTTGAGCAAAATTGGACAACTTTTTTTTTTCAACTCTATTCTTTTCCCGTGGAATCGCTGTACTAATATATTTGTGGACACAGTAGCACCCGTGGCAAGTGTTTTGTTGTTCAATCAAAATTTTCAACGTCTGTTGTCTGTGATTTTTTCATCAAATGCTGTGTCTGGTTGTCAAAGGCTGTCACTGGTTTTGTTTTCTGCGTCTGATAGTAAAAAAGAATTGAAGTGTCAAATGTTTTATTTTTTTGTGAGAATTTCCCCGCGTGCTGCGTCTGATTGGCTAGTCACCGGCAGACAAACAGGGCTATTATATTTATGATTCTGAATCCTTATAAAATTTCGGATCGAATAGATACCAAACACCGTATATGTGTAGGAACAGAGGCGCATCCACGTTCCGAGTCGTGGGTAGGACGTGCGGTATAACGGTTAGTGGTTAGTGTGGTATAACGGTAGGAATAGTTTTGGTAAAACGTGAAACACTAAGAACTAAGGCATACAGAATAGGAAAAGGAAAAGGCTGTGATCGAACCCATGACCTCCTGCTTGTAGGCAGAAATGATATCCACTAGACCACTGAGCTTGTCTACGAATTGGGCAACAATTCTGGTAATGAGAAATCGATGCAGAATGCACATTCTAACTACACTTAATACTACCACTGAAAGCATAACTGTTCCATGTTGATATGAAATCCATTTCGCTATGGGAAAGTTATGTTTGCCATTTAATCAATTTTAAAAATAAACTGGGCTTGAAAAATTCTTACGTCCAGAATATTTATATAATTTGAGAAAATTTCCTCGATTTTTAGGACAAATATTGTTTTTCCATTATCGATTATCGAATATCTCCTTACAAGCTTCAAAAAGAAGTCAGGGGTCACAGAAATTTGAAAAAATACTCAATGGTTTTAATAAATTATTGCTTACTGCTAGCATTTCCTATTATAGAAAATCTGGATGGATCTAGCGGTACAAATCAAACCACCAAAAATCGCATGATTGCCAAAGAATCTGTTTTGGGAGCTCAGAATCCCTTACGGATCAGATTTAGAGCGGACTTCGGTATGTTTCTGGCTTCTCAAATTTCAATAGATCTATTAAGATTAATTGCATATTATTCGGCAACTCGGCCGTACGAAAACCATTTTTTTGTTAAATATCTTGGCTGCGCATATGCACAGCATATGTTTCGAAATGGACAAATTGATATGAAATTTGCGAAAAAGAATCCACGTGTCTTCGAGTTCGAGTCCCTCCAAGACACGTGGATTCTTTTTCGCAAATTTCATATCAATTTGTCCATTTCGAAACATATGCTGTGCATATGCGCAGCCAAGATATTTAACAAAAAAAAGATCTATTAAGGTTTGAAAAAAAGTTTTTCCGTAGGCTTCTTATAATCGTGCTTTATCATAACCTCTAAATAGATATTTATAGGGGAATTGTTCCGTTTTCCATCTCACTGTACATATATTCATCTCATCGCAAAACAAAGAAATACAGCACCAATCTCGTCGCTTCTTTTTGCTAACAAGCGTGCTCACTGGTAAAAAAAATCACAAAAATAAGAAGCAAACCAAATTCCTTTTCATTGCTTTGTTTTTGATAGGATGGAAATCGGAGCTATGGGATGAAGTGCCGAACCGTTCCCCTATATTCTAAGAAGTAAAGTTTTGACATCTTTGAGCGCTTTATGGATTATAAAGTGCTCGAAGTCCTAAAGAACAATCAGTCTTTTTCTTTAGGATCCCAAAAACATCTTTGATTATTGTTTGGACTCTGTTAAACTTTAAAATAACCTTCTGCTAACATAAAATTTCTTACCATCGAATAACTAAATATGTTCTTACCATAATCATGGGTAGGACAATGCTCTGACTGTCCCACCCAGGAAAATTCATGCGTAGGACATGTCCTACTTGTCCCACCCACTCCCGGCGCCACTGTGTAGGAAAATGGCTTTCTAGGATGCAATTTGCTGCGTGACGTTACAACGCGCGTGAAGTCGTGATTTTGTACCTCTACTTAAACATGGTTAATTCTCTGCTCTGGTTGTAATTCTACTCCAAAAATAATGAACACCCTCCAAATATATGAAGATAATGGATAACCCTAGGGGGTAATATGCCGTCGTTTTATTCGACGTCAACATTTCGTGTCATTACAACGCGAGGTTCTTCAAAAACAGGGTTTTCAATGCGTTGTAACGTCACGAAAAAGTATACGAGTTAAAAATCAATTTTTAAGTGAGTTTTCGATCCGTATAGTTTGGTATTGTTCCAAAATGAAAAAGATATAATGTTCCATAATGTATTAGATGAAATCCTGACTTTTGATCAATGGCACGGAGCGTTAATTCCAATGCCTAAATTTGCAAACTAGAACACATATTTTGGCTTCTTTGTAAGATTCCACCGAGTAGAAACAAAAAGCTGATCGTTCGAGCATAATACACAGTGTTTGGTCTTATGTTAAAATTGCGGCCCAACTGAAATTGAAAATTCTATAAAAAATACGATTGAAATCTAATGATAAATTTTATTAAGATAGTAGAAGAAAGTGTGTACAATTAGACTTCATATTCCGAACGATCGCTTTGATACTTGACCTCTGATAGCAGTTTTTCTTTCGGCAGAATAAATTAAGCCTTAAGCCTTAAGAGCATACGAGAGCATACGAAATTTTAAACTCAAGGCTTATATGGACTTCTAAGAAAACTTAAAACAGTCAGTTTTTTCGTGACGTTACAACGCTTTTTTTTGTGACAGATTTTACCAGGTCAAAATTCAGGTTTCTTACAATTTGAAATCAAGGGCACTGATTCTATACTTTTTCATCTTTGAATAGATGAGAACAGAGTGCAAATTGATGCATCAGAACCCAAATTACAGTTAATTTGGGAAAATATGTCTAAACAGCCATTACTCTTCATTATTATCAATTATACTAATTGTTAGTCAAAAACTTATTTTTCGCTAAAATATTATCATACCAAATATTTTATTTGATGATTTAGGTATTGGAAAATAAGGGAAACACATAGATAATGTCAAAAATTGAGTTTGAAAAATTGATGCTCTGGTGGACCTGTCCGAAGAATGTGTCATACTGAGCAATTCTCTGAATACCACTCGCGGTCAACATGTTTTAGCGATTTTTTTACACGCACTGAGCACCTTTGCGAGCAGCTCTCGCGCTTTTTATGTAGTTTCGTGGGGCATTTTACTTATTAACTATGATCAGTCCATCCTTTTTCAATTCGGAGTTTATTAATTTGAAAAACTGCCATGTTATCTGGTGAATCGAAAAGTTAACGTGTGGTCTAAATTATGCCCGGCAAGGTTCGCCTAATGTGTGGCCTCGTGTCATCGGAAAAGGACCAGCCGAATACGTTAGGTAATTCTTGGGGACAAAATAGTACTTACGGTACTTACGTTTCGTCCGTTACCAATCAGGGGAAAAACTGATTGCTTTGCAAACGTGTTGTAAGTTGTAAGTCATGGCCTACTGACGCTCAATTCAAATGAATCGCCTGGTTTGAGCGTGCTTACAGCGGCACACTAGGAGTTAACTTTTGTAAATCAGGATGGCGAAAGGCATTTAATGTTTAATATCACGAAAATAAGCACCTTAATCGAAAACATATTTGGTAGGCGTAGTAGCGGACACCTTCCTACATAACTGGTGCCAAATATTTTTTCGTGAAAAGTCCCAACTGTTGAGAAAACCCGCGTTAATTGACTTTAACCATACAAACTTCGGATGGTTAACTCATGCTGGCTGTTTTCACATATACGTTAGCGCCTGGTGCTGACAGCGGAGTTTAGGAAACCGACCACTGTATGTGATTCATTATGCCGCATTGGCGCGTTTGCGTATGGCTAGTCATGTGAGACGTAAGATCGATAAGATAGATATCGGGGAACGCTGTCAACTTCTGGGATTACAAAACTTCGAACGACGACGCTCAATCGCACAACTGTATTCGTCGCAAAAATATTGAAAAGTGAAATTGATGTCCCGATTTTTCTCGCCGACATCAACATCTGCGCTCCACAGAGGAGATTACACACTCAGTTCTTATTTCTGCAGCTCGGCAAAATCCGCAAAGCCTTGTGTCCAGCAAAATTAAAATTGATAACCCGTCAAAACTGGCGTTTGTTAGCTTGGTTTCGGCAAATTATTTGCTGATTTGAAGCAACTTTGACAGAAATCTCAGCAGAAACATGTTTGCTGGGGCACGGTTGCGTGAATCTCGGTAAAAGTTGCTAAGATCCCGGTAAAAAAAAGTTTGTTCAGCGTCGGAATTTCCTTTGTTTTGGAGCACGAAATATAGAATATGGATAGCATGATCCTGATGTGCAATACGTTTGACGTAATCTTTAACCTGTTTGATTTCATTTGTTTAGACAAAGACTCTTGTCAGACAATGATGTTTGTCGTTGGTTTGAAGTAATTATTCTTTGTTATTCTTTGTCAAAATATTAAATGATCATTAAGACCACAAAAGAGTCAGATGAATATTAATCAAGTAAACAAATAAATACTGCTAGTCCCTCGTTGTCATGCGTTGAGGTGGATAGAGAGACTCCCCGTCGGAGTACAATTGATTCACCCCTGGGAACTTCCCTAGGCGGGAGCTGAAAAGCTCAAAAGTTAAGCAAGAAGCATGGGAAATCGGTTAGCTGGAGTAGGCTAGATTCACCGCCAGGGACTAGTTAAGTAGATAGTGGCGTGTGACTGCACCGGCTTCTGGTCGTCCGGGAACCATAGAACCGAAAGCTATCTGCACCCGGAATCTTTGGATCGTTCGCGGTACTTGTCCGGTCACCCGTTGAAGTAAAAAGTGGTTATGATGTGCGCTGATCTAAGAGTAATGAGTATGCTAACAGCAATTTTAATTTCGTATTGTTCTTCAATGGCTCTCTGCCTACTTTCAAACTTTTATACGAGCGACAACGATTGCGAAATCTTTCGACTGTGTTCTTCAACTTACCTTGAAAAAAAAAGTTCCATTCTACTTTAACCTTAGCTAGTTCGTCCCACTACCCTGCACTGGTGAATGCAAATGAAATCAACTATTAACAAGTTCCTCGCAGTGATGAAACCTTATAACAAAGTCTTTCAATTGTATCAGTTCTTATGCAATAATTAACAACGGCGGGCATAGAAAAGCTTTCAATTATTATCTGAGGAAATGCTAATAGAATATCACATTGTCAAGCAGAAGAACTAACTTATTGCAAAAATAGCTATCTGATGCCTTTTCAAAATTTCAGAAAATTTAAATAATATTGATAACATTCACATTTAAAAGCGTGGTGATTTTCTGCAGTAAGCCTTTTAGTTGGCAGCTCTTGGGGAACAAACCACCACGCGTCGGCTTATCTTTTCTGGGATGGGTAAAAAGTGATGTGTGGAGGCGCGTGGTACATCGAAAATGAGTGCCGCCCAGGGTTGTAAATATTCGGCAGCACTGGATGATCATATTTTTATTTTCTTCCTGCTTTGAAATCAACCTCACATTCCCGGAGAGGCAGAAAGGTAAACAACAGAACTCACATCACCCACAGCGCCGCGAAGATGAAATTTACCACAGCAAAATGTACACATTCACCCAGCAAATTGAAAAAATTCACCACGCGTTTAAATGGGCCACTCACAGTCATACGGTAAGGCGCGATCTGAGCAGCATGTCAGAGCGACTTGTGAGTGGCTGAATGCGAAATTGAATGGTCGGTGTTGGAAATGATTTTTCGGCTGCACCCAGTCGCACTCACCACGGCGGCGATGAAGGCGACAGCAGATTATACTGAGATCCATGTTTTTCACTGCATTGACTGTGAAATATTTCTACCCTGGTGCCGCCTGTGCGTTTTGCCTCGCCAAAACGTTAGATTTTCCATTAAAATGTAGAATATCTCAGTTTCGTACACCTTTCCGCCTATTATTTTGACAAGATTAATACATAATTAGAAGCTTGAATGGCTTCCGTAAATTTATTGATTATTATCTAAAAGTGCGTCATGATTCCTGGTAAATCAAAATAATTCATGAAAAAAACTAAATAATTCTTGAAGCTCTTCAAGAATTCACAGACCGACAGTTTAATTGATCAGTTTAAAAAATAAAACGTTGAAATCTCCTGTGCAGCACTCATATATGACTTAAATTAGTCGTACATGGGTTTAGTCACTTTTCTATGACAAATGCGCAGCGTGACCTGCAAAATTACGAGAAGTTTTTGTAGTTTATGATAATTCTTGCACTCTGGAGTCTGGATGGGTTGTTGGTAGACCATGAGAGTTTTTTTTAGAAGTTTGATTTTTTCAGCAAACCTTGAGAACTACAAATATGTTTATTTATTTATTTATTTATGGTGTACATCAACAGATTGTTCGTAATCCTAATGATGATTTAAAACTAGTATGGTCATTACAATAATAACTAATTAACAAAACAGTAAAAACACAACGAAAAATAAACTTGTCATGGGACTTAAATACACTTATCTAGCATATGCGCGTCAGCTACTACGACGAAAAACATTTACAAAGCTACGGCGAAGCGCATCTCTTGTCAAGTGGTAGTCAAATACTGATGCCACCCTATTAAAAACTCTCTGTAGCCCGTTCAGTGCGTTGCCCAGACTATAGTTGGTGCGGCGAAGGGGAAGTCTCAACATTATGCTATTCCGCAATGGCCGATGTTGCACGTTAAGGTTAATTTGTTGCAGAATGTCTGGACAATCGATCCTTCCTTGTATAATGTCAGCGACGGTCAGTGCTCTGCTTAGGTCCCTACGGATACGCAACGGAAGAAGGTCGATCAGCTGGCAGCGATCCTCGTAACTAGGGAGGCGAAATGGATCTCTCCATGGTAGTTTGCGCAATGCAAAACGAACAAAGCGGCGTTGTACTGATTCGATGCGTTCCGATCTGTTGTTGTAGTAAGGACACCAGACCGCCGAGCAGTATTCCAACGTCGACCGGACGAGAGAGCAGTAGAGTGCCTTCAAGCAATGTACGTCGGTGAAATTTTTCGCCACCCTGGACACAAAGCCAAGCGTTCTGGCCGCTTTATCGACGACAAAGGATATGTGCTGGGTAAATGTAAGTTGCGAATCCAGAAGAACTCCCAAATCTTTCACGCAATGCACTCGGTTAATGCTCGTGTCGAGAAGAGATCGGTTTCTTCTTTCGTGAAAATGTAATTACCGAACATTTCGCCGGATTGACCACAAGTCGGTTCAGAGTACACTAGTTGGCAAACACAGTGATCTGGGGTGGCATTGTGCATCTCGATTCGAACGTAATTCTATCGAGTCGAACATGTTTGGCATTACGGGTTTCGATTCGATCTCGAAAACGACTCATCGTTCGAGTATGCTCGAGGAGGTACAAGAATAACGAGATGTTTTGGCATTATGGAAACTCGTTAGCACACTGAAAAACGACTCAAGTCGAATGAAAAACACTCGTCACCTTTATAGCTTTCGAATGTTGTTCGAGAGTTTTTTCTTGCTGAAAGTTTTTAATTATATTTGTTTTTATTTCTCTACGGGAAGAGAATAAATGTTTTATTATTGTCTCTTGAGGAGAAGAATGTCATTAGTATACCTACTTTTATAGTTTCCAGACAATATGCAATCTCTAATTATTCCGAAATCCGCGTAAAAACGACTTCAAATAAAATCGGTTTTTTGAAGTTTTCACGTATTTTTGACGATTTCGATAAATCGCGTGATAAACCTATGAGGAAAATCTGCGTAAAACGTGTATATTCCAAAATCTACGTAAAAATAGATGAGTTAAATAAAAAAAACGCACATGAGTAGACCCAAGTGCATTTAACTAAAATACATGGAAACATCAAAGTAATTTCTTATCGAATCCTTTTTTAGCTTTAAATTATTTAGCTCAAATTTGGATCTGTGACATACACTCGAATAAACATAATAAAACTTATAATTTGTGTCGTAACAATATCTCAATTTACAAAACATGTCGTATCGGCATAATGTTTTAATCGGTTGCAACTGCTCAATAAATAATATTGCTTTTTAAAGTCATTGAGCACAATTTGCTTGTTTATAAATTAACTGCCAATTCATGCCCTGAAGGATGCCTTTCCAACAGGCAACATACTACACGCAGATGAAATTACTCTTATTCTCTCTGTTTACTCACATTCGCCATGCGCTGAAGGTTATCTCTCCAGCGGCGGCAAAGAGTAGAGTGGGGCAAGAGTGCGCGTGGGGTAAGAGTACGTTTTCGATTTTTTGAAGTAATAAAAAAATATAAACTAGCAACACTGCATCGGTTTGACAGGTATTCTGGCCAACTATTATCATGTGTAATTGTAAACGATTTGAATAAACAACAAGGGAGATATGGAGTTAGATAACTTTTTGGTCATTTTGCTAAAAATAATTTGATTTCCGCAACTAGTATTTCATTACCATATATACGTTCAATCAGGTGAACATTATACCATTTCAATAACCTATTGTATAGAGTACTTTATGGTACAGAACACCAATCCGGTTAGTTTTCCAAGAAGTCAAAACCATTACTTGAATGATTTTTGGGACTGTGGGGTAAAAGTACGCAGGAACCGGTGGGGCAAGAGTACGCATATGAATCTTCAAGTTATGATGTCAAACCCGTATCTCCGCCCGAAATAAGACTTCTTCCAAAGTGTAAAGATCCACAACTAAGAAAAAAGGGACAGAATTCGAATTAATCACAAGTTTTTAGGATACGTTGAAGTAATTCGGTGTTAGAAAGGATTTAGCGAACAAAGCACTGAAGCAAAATAATGAAATTGTATTAGGACTTGTTGTACACCTAAACATAGTATGAAAACACAATTTCATCTAAATGATAATTTCATTTAATCAAAAGAAACATTCATAAATTACGCAACGTTTAGCTGGGAGGGGTTGCGAGATATGTGACGATCCATATAATTTTTAGAGGATTCATACAAATAGTGTAAGATGGGGGGGGGGATGAGTGATGAAATAGCCAAATTTTACGTTACGTGATTGGTGGACTTTCTTTAAGGAAAATGCCTATATACAAGCCACGCGAAACCTGATAAATATTTTTACCTTTGTAGTTTTTTGTATATATAAAAAACAATGGTTGTTCGAATGAAAGTGCACATTTTTAGGACCCCCTCCCCCTTTTAGAGTTACGTAATCTTTAAATATTCCGTAATATATACTCATTAAACATCAATTAAATGTTATTAACTTTTATTTGTGTTAATATATACTTAAAGCACATGATTGGATAAATGCGTACTCTTACCCCACCCGATGCGCACTTTTACCCCACCGGTGGGGTAAGAGTGCGTTTTTCACTTGTCTTGCAATAAGGGTTCTACTAAAACGAATCTCAATAATTTCAATATTTTTTCCACTGGGTAACATAAAGGAAGAGTATATGAATCATCGACACTGATTTGATATGCAGAAGTTTGCTTCATAAGGGCCACATGATCGATTGAAAACTAAGTGCGTACTCTTGCCCCACTCTACTCTACTAAACACGGAGACAGCTATCTCTTATTCTCTCTGTTTACATTTCGTTTGACAGAACATACTCGATTGAACTAGTACAGCACCATTCGAAATCTTGTACTGCGACTGAATGAAGTCGAACGAAATAGATAATGCCGCAATTTTTTCGAAACGAATCCAAAAACTTACGAATCGAGTGATTCGATTCAAGATGCGCAATGTCACCCCTGGTTTTGGAGGGATTGGCAATCGGCTATTGAGCAGATGCGAAGAAATATCTTCAGATCGTCCGCAAAGGATAGCCGTGGTCCATCGATTACATGGTGAACATCGTTGAAGTACATAAAGCAGGAAAATTAAAGGCCCCAAGTGACTGCCCTGCGGTATACCAGACGAAGCGCGGAAACTATCTGAGCGACAATCGCCTAAAGCAACCACAAGCTGGCGTCCGGTCAGATATGATCGAAACCAATCGAGAAGATTTCCACCGACTCCAAGTCTGTCAAGCTTGGCGATTGCAATTTTATGGTTCAGCTTATCGAATTCTGCAGAAAGATCCGTGTAAATCACGTCCGTTTGAGTGCGTGCAATCATGCTATCCGTGACGTACGACGTTAGGCACAACAAGTTAGTAGTTGTTGAACGGCCAGCTGTAAAACCATGTTGGTCAGGGCAAAGATATTGTTTGCAGTGGGCATTCAGTGGGTCCATGACAACCAGTTCAAAAAGCTTCGATATTGCACTAAGCGATGTGATACCCCGATAATTGTTCACATCACGCTTGCTCCCCTTTTTGTAGACCGGAAACATATCTGCAGTCTTCCAGCAAGATGGGAATGTGCCGTTGTATAAAGATAGTTGGAATAACAGGAGAAGGGGTTCCAGCAGACAGGTAATATTCTTTTTGAGAATCATCGATGGAACACCGTCAGGACCAGGCTTAGATGATGTCTGATGATGACATCGCTCTCGAGATGGCTTCGACGATTGATTAGCTAATGGGACGTTGCTGGCAGCGGTGGTCACGACATTAACAGGTAGTTGTTCGTCTTCAAACACACTGGCGAATTTAGCTGAGAACAGGTTGCATATACCTTGTTGGGTGCTTGCAGATTCACTATTGAACACCATGGACGATGGAAATCCAGTCTCTTTGCGCTGTTCATTTACGTAGCTCCAAAAGGACTTTGGGTGAGATCTTAGTCGTCGTTGTATCCCTCTTTGGTAGCGTAGGAAATGATAACGACTGATCCGCTTATACTCGTTGTTGAGTCTAACATAGTGGAATTTGAGTGGCAACGTACGGTGTTTCGTGTAACTTCTGAGTGCAGCTTTCTTGCACCTTTTTTTTTCTTGCACCTTGCACCCTTGCATCCACGGGATACGAGAGTCTGATTGAACGGACTTTTTTGTGACATGCCTGTCGATGATGTACACCATGATGTGAGAAAAAGTTTCTGCAGCAGAATTAATGTCTACTGGATCAAGAATATGTTCCCAATCCATATTTGATAGCACTTCAGTAATACTGCCATGGTCCGCCTTATGGAAATCGTACGACACCACGGCTGGGGGGTTGAAGAAATCACGCATAACATTATCTTCGACGGCAATCACTAGAGGGCGGTGATGAGCAACATCCTTAACTAAGGGTGCAGGAGCCAAACAGATGGAAGGTGCCGTGGTACGACCACTCACGAAGCAGAGGTCCAGAGAGCGATTATTCTCGTTAACCTCGCCATTGATTTGAGATAGCGTACCGATACTGTAGTTATCCAGAAATTTAACGGCACCTGCGTGGAACGTGGAGTTCTCAAGATCCGGACGGAAGAAGCCGCTGTGAATAGGAGTCCATGTAATGCTCGTAAGGTTGTAGTCGCCCAAAATCACAACCTCATCACAAGGCGCGGCCATATCTGAAGCACAAGATACAGATCGGCAGTGTGTGTCAATGAGATCCAAGTCGCGAGTCCGATCCGGAGGGATGTACACAGCACAGAGGAATAGTTGCCTGTCACCAAGCTGAATAACAACCCATACTTGCTCAACGGTGTTCAAGAATCGTCCTCAAGCATTTTTGCTTTCAAGCTGGAGTTAACTGCAACAAGTACGCTACATCCGGTAGTTTTCCTGCTATTCTCCGTGTTGCGATCACAGCGAAAAACTTCGTAGCCGGCTCCAAAAACGTAGCTCGAAATAGTTCGAGAATCAAGCCAGGTTTCAGTAAACACTATGACGTCGTAGTTCTGGTCCAGAACAGCTAGCCTATATTCGTCCAGAAGGCCGTTAATTCTTCCAACGTTCTGGTAGTAGATGGAAGAATTCATTGACTGAGAGTACTTGCCGACATAAGGAGTTCGGAAGACCCCATTTCCTGACCCAAGCACAGGACCGGGAAGTCTGCTGGTCGCTAGCAGGAATGGCACGACTGAGTTGGGTGGATTAGGAGCTTCCTCAGAGCTTGTGACATGAGTGCGTCCCGGGAGCGTACTGTATGTAGAGGTAAGGTGTGCGATATCATATCTCGGTTGAGCTGACGGATAATCATGTTTTTCGGCGTATTCAAGTTGTTGGACGACCCTCTCCCCGTTTAATTTCATTTGAAGTCATAGATGTTCTAAGAGGATTTTTGAACAATCATAAAATTTCCAGATTATTCGCAGTGATCCATAGAAATTTATGTTTAATGAATTAATAAGAATTCCTAGAAGTTAATTATCATTTCTAAGAATCATTAAGAAAATCAAATCCCTAGTAATCATTTTTTTAATCCCTACTACCTTCGGAAAACGAAAAGTTTGTAATCTCAAAAAAAACATAAACCATGTGCCAAATTTGTCATTTCCCTTATTTGTTATACCTTTTTTGTCTCACACACGTTGCAGAACGTGGACGCCCTTCTGATACATACGTATGCGGGTGCGTGTGTATTTGCGTATATGTGTATTCATGGCAAAAGTAAGTAATGGTGCTATCGACTAGATTTAGTTAAGTTTATATACTTGGCTGTCTCAGTCTGTAGATTCAAGAACGATTCTATGCCGATTGGTTTTGGCCTTACGACCCTCGAGAAAGGCCAAAACTAATCGGCCGAAACGTCAAGAATGTAACCATAAATCTACAGACTGAGAAAGCCGAGTTTATAAAGGCAAAAGTAAGTTTGATAGAAACGATGAAAAATAAAGGAAAAAGTGCCCAAAGTAATATCCAAAGACTTGGATTTTCTGTCATCAAATATAAAGCTGCCATGTCTGACTGGCAAACATACCTTCAAATCTCGAATATGTAAACACTATTTATCTGCGCGTTCATTCATGAGTTCGAAACATATACTCGGGTACAAAAACTAATGTTTATTATTCAACGACACCACATCAAGTGTGAACGCGAGCGAATGCGACGCGTGATTAAACACCATTGAAATAAATATTAATTTATTGTGGAATTATACTGCAAACATCGGTTGAACTATGATCGAAGGGTAGATTGAGAGGCGACGATAAGCTCCCTCCCTCCCGTTTCTCCACCACCCCCTTTGGATACAGCGAACAGAAGATTTGCAACCAAACCAAAAAGTGGGGTTTTAGGTCGGGTCTGATGGGGCCATTTGTTTCAAGCTCAACTCGCATCCACTCCCACTATTTGCGATTCAACCCGAAGTAACACTTCATCATCCCCTAATATATTGGGCCCAAATTATCGTACTATGGGGGGGATCCCCAATGGGACCTGGCCTCACGCGTTCCGCTCTCATGCATATGGATTGTTTATGTTCCATTGCTACACGATTATTATGGTGTTTATGAATGGCGAGAATGGTTCTGATAAAATTCATATTTAAATGATTGTCGTTTCAGCTCCATCCGTTTACACTGTGCTACCGGAACTGGCGTCTGGTTCCTCCAGGGAGTTGCTGGAAGCTAGACGGTTCCAGTCTAAGTCATTTGCACCGAAAGTTCGTTATTCATATGGAAAATTAATTAGCTGAAACTGCATTGGAAATTAATTCAGTACCCGGCACCGAGTGTCATGTAAAATTCAAATGAATTCCCGGGAAACGCCGCTTCAATGCATCCGTCTTTGGTGTTGCTCTGTGCCGTCCCGTTCGTTGTTGTTGTTGCGAAAACCAGGCCAAGTGGTACGAAGGCAACTACCCTACTCGGGATCCAAAGAACATGCCTTATATGTGTTTTTTGCTACACGTAGTGTTGATCAGTAGTTCTCAACTTTTGTTGTGTTGAATCCAATCATATTTAAATATCATTGTGTCTTATTTGGTACTGGTATAATATGATGGGCGTGGGCATATTGTATTTTCTTTTTTCATCATACCGAAAAGGAATTCCATTATAGCTTTGTCTATTACTAATTAGCTATTTGAGCAGTTTGAGAAAAATTTATTCGAATTCCCACAAGATTGTATTACGGTTCTTAACCAGCCATTTGAGACCGTCTGCGTCAGTAACAAGAGTTTTGGTCATGCAGTGTTCCGGCACTGTTTCAACATTTCCGCTTTGGCTTGGTCGCCCGGCTTCCCCCAGGCATCTTTCTCTGCTCGCTTTGACGGCGGACGGACACCAGCAGGAGCAAATTCTCATGTTTTAGTTAAACTAATGATTTGTATCCGTTGTTGCAGGAGAAGCTTTCACTCTGTTTGTTCCTTTTGTCGCCATTCGGACCCGATGGGTCCGTTTGTTCTTCGAAATGGGTTCATACCGGTACCGCAAGGAACGGGATAGTGCGCGGTGTTTGTCTTTCTAACGAGTTGCTAGGACTCATATGGAACCGTTTGCGAGAGTCTAATGCCGACCAACCAACCGACCGACCGTGCCAGGGGGTAACCCCCGGGGGTAGTAATTGGATTCACCCGCACTCGCTACCACTGGTTGTCTGAATGTGCGTCCCAAAAAAAAATGTAGTCGTAGGGAAAAAACGAAGTAAAGCTTGGGACCGGAGAGCTTTCCGAGCTCGTTTACATCGAAAGGAACAGTGACCTGAAAGGGACCGAGACGTTCGCCGGAGGAAGGGTCGCTGGAAGGCCAAACGTATGTTGCACGTTTGCGAACGGGAGAAGGGATGTTTGTACAATCAAGGAACAATAGGAATGTGTAAAGTTGTGCAATGCGGGATTTTATTGTAGATGGGAACTGCGTTGCTGTCGGTTACTGCCCAAAAAGCTACCGTTGACGGGGAGCTTATAAAATATCTACAGACCGGTTGAACTCTGCACAATGAATAAATTAAGAGCACACATACGTACGTGTTCATAAATTTAAACTTTTAGTGTACACATTGTATGGGAAGCTCTCCGTGTGGCAAGAAGCATGTGAAAGCCGCATATGGGCGAGGTTTGATCGAATGAGTTGGCTTTATTGCACTGCGGAATGTATTTGAATAAAGTTTGCAGGGTTGTCGGGATTATTTGCATGTATCTGATTTCAATAGGACTTGATATTGGAACACAATTGTTTTCAATGAAGTATCAATGAAGAATGATTTCTACCTAATATAGTCCTAAGTCCCGAAATAGTATAGAATACAATGATATGCGTGGGTTTCACTAAACTGTACATAAATCAGAAAGAAAGAAGGCAAGACTTCTAGTCATATGCAGTAACTACATACAATTACGCTACTACTACTCTTATTCAAAAAGCTTCAGTCGACTGACGTGCATATAGCTTCGAATTCCCAAATAAACAAAATTGAATTCTAAACCACCAGTTTAACCTTTGCCTAATATTTGCAGCCACTCTCAGACAATAATGATTGCAATTTTCATCTGAGAACTTTTCAAAAGAGAACATTAGGCGCAGTGTTGTGCTTAATCATTATCAGACGATCATAATTGCAATTTTCATGTAAAAACTTCTCACGTAAAAACAGTAGGCGAGTTGTCGCCGGCGACAACTTCTCAAATTTTGTACTCAAACGATAATAAACACAGAATTTTCATTCAATCATTACTCTTCCCTAATAATAGCTAATTGTCAACAGTCCCGTTTTATCTTCTATTTGGCGTTATAGCTTCATGCTAGTAAGGAAAAAGAGTTCAAAATGTAACGGTAAATGCTTCAAATCAAGATTCGATTTTCAAACGATTCTTAATCGCTGGCGAGTTTTAATCACTTGATAATTTAAAAGTAAAATCGCGGGTGAGTTTGATCATTCTTGATTTTTCGAAAATTTGATTTTTCCCAACCCTGATTAGGCGAGTTGCCGCCGACGATAACTTTTCATATTTTGAATTCGAATGAAAAAAAAAAAAAACACAGAATTATCATTTAAAACACGGAGCGAGCGGAATTGACGCAGAAAATCTAAATAAAAAGCAAACAACAAAAGAGAGCAGCGAATTACATAGGACAAGGACAATGTTGCATGCAATTTTATCTGCAACAAACACGGTGTAATATTTGTTGCGAGCTATCCAAACTCCGATTTTTTGTTATATATTTCAAAAGCAAAAACTGAAAGCATGTTCTGAAAACGCAGATATGTACATTATGTGGAAGATTTTGATTTGAAAAATGTATTGTAGGTAATCACTTTCCTTCGATGGGACTCAAACCAAAAAACCTGAGTTTTCTATATGGATGCGCGGCAAACAATCATTGTCCTACATTATATTTTGTTGCAGTTTGGGACAATCGCTTGTTACGAGTTGAGTTTATCCTGACTTTTGAAAGATAGGAAGGTTGGAAAAACCGAAATTTTTCACATTTTGATGAAACATTTCAGGGAGGCAAAACGCCCTTGAAGGACTAACCTACGATGTACAACGCGTCTCCACGTACTGTCCATAGCAGAATGCTGATTCGCCGACGCGTGGTGCGTTCTTCTCGAAGAGTTGCAAGCTAGAAGGCGTTTTGCCTCACGAGTTTTCCGGCAATGAAATATAACCAGTTACTTTTAATGTGAATATGATCAATATGATTCAGATTTCCTACAATTTTTCAATGGCATCAGTTAGCTACATTGTTTAACTGCTGCTTTAGGTCAAAATACTCATGGAAATCGTCACAGCTAAGACATTAAAGAAGTCTTTGCGCTAAGGCATATTGCCCCTCCTTCCCCTACCGTATTTGGTGTTATGGTTTCGTTCAAAATTCGAAAAGTTATGGTAAATGCAAAGTAATTTTCAAAGTATACATAATAGGTTTTACCTTTCTCATATGCACGATTACGTAAACATCTGGGTGCTGCGGAAAGAGCCGCTTGTTTGTTTTCATTTTAATATCAATCCCAATAGTAAAATTAGTTTGCCGTTACTTAGCTGTCAAACATATCCTGCTTTTCGAATTTATATTTTCATGCAGCATGTGGGAGCACAAATGAGCGAGGCTCTACATAAATTTACTATGGTTTGCTTACATTTCCACTTCATGCAAGTGTTGGATCTCGTAGAATGCCTTTTAATTGCTTCCCTACCGATTCGCCTTCATTATATATCTTCGTCAATGGCTCTACATTCCACTAGAACTTCGCCTGCTTTTCAACTTGCTATAAGCATTTCTTGCCTAACTTTTCAAAAGGTCCTATGTAACATTTTTTTCATGAATTAATTTGAATAGCGCAATCAACATGAAGGCTTTTGATTGTAGTAATCAAATTAATTCATGAAAAAATGTTACTTAGGTCCTTTTGAAAGGTTAAGCGAGATTTCCTCAGTTATCAATTGAAAGCTTTTCTATGCCTGGCAATGCATAAGTATGTTTCTTGTTTGGCAAGTACAATGCCACTATGTACAGGGTGTCGAGAAAATTTCCAACCCGAAAACATCCTAGACCTGACCGAGAATCGAACTCGCCATCTCAGGATTGGCAATCCTACGCCTTTGCTCGCAAGGCTACTGGAGACCTCGTGCACTTACTTTATATTGCTTTCAAACAAAATCAATTCTCCTCAATATAAGATCTGAAATGAACATAATGACAATCTTCAATGTTTGGCTCCGGAACTATAGAATGTTTTGGCTTCATTTTGACAAGCAAATCGATTCTATTCGCATCCCCCAGGTAAAGACTAAAGTATTTTATATAAAAGATGGCTATCTGGGATCATAGGGTGTAATGACGAATAGTGAACCTAAACAATAGTGACAGAAACGTGAATAGAATATATTCAATGCGCATAATTATATTCCATCCCACAGAACGCATTGCTTATCGAACTGATTCTAGAAAAAAGTATTCTTTGTAATTAATACAGTATCTTATCCCAAGACACTTGTGGAAATGCAGAGGTATACTCGATCTCTAGTAGCAACGAGTACATACGTGGCCGGTCCAGTAATTGACTGAAAATATTTGAGCTTCAAAAACGTGTATATTTAGAATGAATAAGTTTTCTTTATAAATTTGCATGTTCTAGTCAATCACGCAGTAGCCGCTACAAATTGTACGGTCAAAATACTTGTGCTCTATATAATAATTTTTCTATGAAATTCCATTGATAAATATTAATTTAAACTCTAACTGGTGCTGTGCGTAAACGGGAACCTTCTTACGAACGAGCGTGAGGTGATCCAAAGGTGGCGGCAGCACTACGAAGAGCACCTGAATGGCGATATGGCAGACAACGGTGGCGGTATGGTAATGAACCTAGGAGCACGCGCGCAGGACATGCGACTTCCGGCCCCGAATCTCCAGGAAATCCAGGAGGAGATCGGCCGGCTGAAAACAACAAAGTCCCTAGGGTTGACCAACTGCCAGGAGAGCTGTATAAACACGGTTGTGAGGCACTAGCTAGAGCGTTGCACTGGATTATTACCAAGGTCTGGGAGGAGGAAGTTTTGCCGCAGGAGTGGATGGAAGGTGTCGTCTGTTCCATCTACAAAAAGGGCGATAAGTTGGAATATAGCAATCACATTGCTGAACGTCGCCTACAAGGTACTCTCCCAAATTTTGTGCCGCCGACTAACATCAATCGCAAGAGAGTTCGTGGGGCAGTACCAGGCGAGATTTATGGGCGAACGCTCTACCACAGACCAGGTGTTCGCCATACGTCAGGTATTGCAGAAATGCCGCGAATACAACGTGCCCACACATCATCTATTTATCGACTTCAAAGCCGCATATGATACAATAGATCGGGACCAGCTATGGCAGCTAATGCACGAAAACGGATTTCCGGATAAACTGATACGATTGATCAAGGCGACGATGGATCGGGTGATGTGCGTAGTTCGAGTTTCATTCTCGAGTCCCTTCGAAACACGTAGAGGGTTACGACAAGGTGATGGTCTTTCGTGTCTGCTATTCAACATCGTTTTGGAAAGAGTAATACGAAGGGCAGGGATTGACACGAGTGGTACAATTTTCACGAAGACCATCTAGTTGATTGGTTTCGCCGCCGACATTGATATCATGGCACGTACCTTTTAGAGGATGGAGGAAGCCTACATCAGACTGAAAAGCGAAGCTAAACGGATTGGACTAGTCATTAACACGTCGAAGACGAAGTACATGATAGGAAGAGGTTCAAGAGAAAACAATGTGAGCCACCCACCACGAGTTTCTATGGGTGGTGACGAAATCGAGGTGGTTGAAGAATTCGTGTACTTGGGCTCACAGGTGACCGCCGATAACGATACCAGCAGAGAAATTCGGAGACGCATTGTGGCTGGAAATCGTACGTACTTTGGACTCCGCAAGACGCTCCGATCGAATAGAGTTCCCCGCCGTACCAAACTGACTATCTACAAAACGCTTATAAGACCGGTAGTTCTCTACGGACACGAGACCTGGACGATGCTCGTGGAGGACCAACGCGCACTGGGAGTTTTCGAAAGGAAAGTGTTGCGTACCATCTATGGTGGGTTGCAGATGGCGGACGGTACGTGGAGGAGGCGAATGAACCACGAGTTGCATCAGCTGTTGGGAGAACCATCCATCGTTCACACCGCGAAAATCGGAAGACTGCGGTGGGCCGGGCACGTAGCCAGAATGTCGGACAGTAATCCGGTGAAAATGGTTCTCGACAACGATCCGACGGGAACAAGAAGGCGAGGTGCACAGCGGGCAAGGTGGATCGATCAGGTGGAGGACGACTTGCGGACCCTCCGCAGACTGCGTGGTTGGCGAAGTGCAGCCATGAACCGAGCTGAATGGAGAAGTCTTTTATGTGCAGCACAGGCCACTCCGGCCTTAGTCTGATGATAAATAAAAATGGTGCTGTGCGTCGCCGCCTCAGACGATTTTGAGTCGAGAAATTCTTTTAGGAATTCTTTCACGAATTTCTCTAGTTATTTGAAAACACTCTCACAACGTACTTAAATACATACTTAAATTTCACTAAGAATTGTTTTGGACATGCCTTCAAGTATTCCTTCAAAAACTCCTTCAGTGGTTTCTTCAGAAATTAATCTAGAAATTTCTTTGGAAATTCCTTCAAGAACTTCTTTGGAATTTTTTAGAAATTCCTCCAAAAAACCGTAGGAAATTCTTCAAGAATTTCTTCGGATTTCCGTTTAAAGTTTCTTCAAAAATTCCTTCAAGTATTCCTCAGGAAATTTATTTAACGATTCCTTAGGAAATTGCTTGTAGAGGTGTGTGCCGCCACGGCATGCCGCCGCTGACGACAGTTTTTGGCACGCCGCCGTCGCCGACTTTTTTGCACCGGCGCGCCGCCGTTTAAAATTTGCCACGTCACTAATCTATAATTTTCCACGCTGATTCAAATTTGAAGAAATCCGTGAAATTTCATGATTGATCCCTACAACATCTCGTTGAAACACCAGAGAATTTTTCGTAAAAATACCAATGATTATCTTGAAAGTTTAATACAATTTCTTATTGAAATTTCTAAAAACTCTCCGTAAAAACTAAGAAAAAACTCGCGTAAAGTTTCGAGAATTTTTTTTTAAAGTTCCGAGAATTCTTTGGAATTACCAAGTGGATTTGGATTTCTCAATGGACATTGTTTAGAATTTCAGCAATAAATTCTTCGGATTTTACATGAGAAACTTATCAGAATATTTTTGTTGAAGTCATCAGAAGTTGTTCAAAATTTCTACAGAAAAATATTCTGAATATCCGCGGAAAGTTTCTGTTGAGTACTCTTCAAAATTTACACAGAATATCCTTCATAATTGTACTATCTTGTGAGTGGAAGACGCTTTAACGTTGATTTTCTCAATCTAGGTTAATTAAGATGACTGGTTTGGCATAGCCAACGGTTCAACAGAAAATTCTTCGGAATATCCGCGGGAGACTCCCTGAAATTTTCAAAAATTCTTCAAAGCTTCCGCGGAAATTTTTCAAAATGTATATTTTCAAAACAAAAACTTCGAGAAACTCAACGGAAAATTGTTCGAACTTGTTTAGGGATTTTCTTTGGATTTCTACAAAAAAATCTTTACATTGTCCATGAGAAATTCTTGGCAAATTCGATTGGCCAAAAGCACCAGAAGGCCGAACTGGTAATTTGCCTGAAAAAGCCATTTGCCCTAAAAAGTCGTCTGGCCGAAATGATCGTTTGGCCACAGAAGTAATTAGACAAAAATGCCATTTGGCAATTTGGCCGAAAATGTTATTCGGCATACGGCATTTGGCATAATGACAATTACTGAATGAATAATATCTAAAAGCTTTTTTCAAATAAGCGTAACTGTATTTGACCTTGAAATTGAAACGATTCATACTATCTTTATGCAACATATTTCGTTCAACTGACGTTACTACTAGATAGGGTCCAATCTATTCTTTCTGTTGGGTGCATGAGTTGACCAAAATAATTTGAATTAAGAGCACAATCATTATTCCAAAAATCAAGGTCAGAATCAATTAGGTCCATTTGAAAAAGGTTCCTAGATATGGTAAAAAATGGCCACTCGTTTGGCGAAATTGTTCAAATGACAATTGAACACAATTTTGTAACCTTTCTACGTTTTAAGTTGATACTGTCCGTTAAGCCAAAAGTATTCTAACCATTTTCCATTTAGCCAAGCCGAACTGAACGTTTATCTAAACTGATACAAGGTTGGAAATTGTTTGACCGAAAATGTAGTTTGTCCGAAAGGAACATACAGCCGAAAGGAGTATTCGACTTAAAATGCCGTTTGGCCGAAAAAGTAGCTCGACCGAATAGATCATTTGACCAAAAATACAGTTTGGTAAGAATTGAATTTTGTAAGAAGTCGTTTAGCCGAATAGGTCATTTGCCAGAAAATGCTGTTTTGTCGAAAGGGTTGTTTTGCAGAAAGGACACTTTCGGGCCAATCGGCTTTTTCTGCAAAATGGCCATTCCTATCAAACGGCATTTTCGGTAAAAAATGAACTATTTGGTCTAACGATTGTTTCGGTCAAACTTCCAGTTCGGGTCGAATGTCCCTTTATGTCGTTTATGTTGTTTTTTTATATGTCGTTTTCGGCCAAACAATTTTTCCGGACAAACCATTTTCGACCTAATAGCAGTTTCGGATATACGTTCAATTCGGCTTAATGGGATTTGGTTAGATATTTTTAATTTAAGTTAAATTACTGGCAGTTATCAAACGTCAGATGTATAATGAATTTGCCTTGGAAATCCAACGAAATTCCTTAAAAACTCCGAGTAATTTTCCGTTGAAATCGTTTGCGCGGAAATTCTAATGAATTTTCCATTCAAATTCCGGAGAATTCCTCGTGAAAATTTCAGACAATTTCCTATGAAAACTCCAAAGAGTCTCCCGCGGATATTCTGAAGAATTTTCTGTTTTAACGATGGCCATGCTAAACTATACGTCTTATTTTTTCTAGACTGAGGAAGCTAACGTTCAAACATTCATTCTATTAGCCGCACTCTTCTACAATCATGAAGAATTTTCTGAGTTAATTTCAAAAAATATTCAACAGAAACTCAACAGGAACTTTCCGCGAATATTCCGAACATTTTCCTGTAGTAATTTGGAACAATTTCTTATGTAAATTCCAAAGAATCTCCTGCTGAAACTCAAAACAATTTTCTTCTGGATTACCAAAGAGCTTCTGTTGTTAATTCCGAAAAAAATCTCGAAACTTCAAAGTAGTTTCCGTGAACAATCCGAAAATTATTTTAAAATGAATATTTTGGAAAATCTTAAATATTTTTTGGAAGAAGTGCATCAGATTCTTCAGGCGAAATTCGAAAGATTCTTGAGTTAATGTCTTGAAAATATCCCGAAAAAAGCAAAAAAAAATCTCAAAGAAACGTATTAAAAAAAATCGCCACGCCGATTCACGCCGCCGCTGGCTAAAATGACTTTCGGCGTGACGCCGAAAACGCCGCCGACCAAAATTCGAACCGTCGCCGCCGCCACTAAATATCGGACCGGCGGACACCTATAATTGCTTAACGAATTTCTCTAGGATTTTTTTTTGGAAATTCCTCTTGAAATTACTACGAATATTCCTTCAAGATCTCCTTTGTAAATTCCATCAGGAATTCCTCGGAAAATATCTTCAGAAAATCTTTCGGAAATTGCTACGGAAATTGTTTTAGGAAATCCTTCGGAAACTGTTTCTGTAATGACAATGGATTAACCGGAAAGTTCGGACATGCTGGCAAATAAATTGTAACATTTATCGCCGTAACTTGAAATCGTGTAAATTGTTTCTTAAGAATTGTTAATTTCAAAGGATTTATAACATTTTTTTCATGAATTAATTTGAGTACTGCAATCAAAAGCTTTCATGTTTTCTGTTGATTGCGCTATTCAAATTAATTCATGAAAAAAGATGATACTTAGATCCTTCTGAAATGTTAAGCGAGAATTGTTTTCTTTGATATTTTTTTTTATTTCTCCAGAAATTTCTCTGAGATCTCCTTGGGAAATTATCAGGTCATTTTTTTGTGGAATTACAATGGAAATTCATTTGACAATTCTTTCAGAAATTCCTTTCAGAGTTTCACCATTTCAGGAATTACTAGAAAAGTTTCCTCCCGGTGTTTTGTTGGAATTTCTGCGGTGGTTATTTGGAAACTCTTGGAAGAAATTCTGGAGTACGTACGAGTTTTCCCTCAGGAATTCTTTCAGCAACTTTTTCAGAAATTCTTTTGAGAATTCCATCGGAAATTACTTAAGAAGTTTATTTGGGAATTCATTTGGATATTCGTTTAAGAATTTCCTTAGAAATTAATTTGAAAATTCTAAAGAAGATTTTCCTCATGAAATTTCTTTTGAAATCCTTTTAAGAAACGAGGGCCCGAAAATTGTTTGAATGAATATACCATTTGGCCGAAAAGACAATCAGGTGAAAAGTCATTTTGCCGAAAGGGTCATACAACCGAATAGGTCATCTGGGCGAAATGGTCAATCGACCGAGTAGGTCATTTGGCCGAATATGTAATTTGGCCAAGAATTCCGTTTGGATGAAACGGTCATTTAGCAAGAAGGCCTATTTGGCCGAAAGTGTCATTTGGCCTTAATGTTCGTACGGCAAAAAGGACCACTGTGAATCGTGAGAAGTGAGAAATGAGGAACTAGTGTGAGGCCTCTCACTTCTCGCATTTCTCACTTTTCACAAAAAGCAGTGAATAATAAAGAGTGAGAAGTAAGAAGTGAGACGAATCACTTCTCAGTCCTTATTTCTAAATTCGCGCTGCGAAAATGAGACGAGCGAGATGGGATATGATAAATAAGAAGTGATGAACAATAAGTGAGAAGAGAAAAGTGAGACGTCTCACTTCTTAGTAATCATTTCTCATTCATCACTTTGCACTGTGAAAAGTGAGTAGTGCGAAATGAGAAGTAAGACGTCTCACTACCAGGGTTCTTAATGCTCACTCAATCTCAGGAGCACAGGATGCTCCCTTACGAAAATTTTCGGGGAGAAATCGCTTTTCGGGAAAGAAAAACAGCCTGGAGAGTGATAACCATTTTTCGCTCACTTCGATTGCCGCCAAACGTTGGTTTGCTCTTTTTCGTTCATATTAGAGTCTTTTCGTGGCACCATAAATGCAAATGATAGTAGCTTATGTGGACCAAATAACTTAACGCTTTCATACAGATAGCGTGGGGGTGTGGCTACAGTAAGCGCATCCCCACAGCTATTATTGTTACTAATCTGGGTCCGAATCCCGGCGCGGCCATACAATTTTGTAATTGTTCTGCGATAATTCTCGCGAAAAGTGAGTGAGAGGTAAAAGTGATGAAACGAAAAAGGATTTTCATCTAATAGGCAAGATTTTCGTTTATCTTCCCAGGCTAATTCTGGAGAAAGATTGATGGGTGAAAGATGATCCTCAACATAAACAACGAAAAAAGATTCTCCCTTGGCCCGAAAAACACTTTCTTTCGTCTCATTGAAATGAAAAGTCGAAACCCTGCTCATTACTTATTTCACACTTCTCACTTTTCACGCCTAGTGATTTATTGGGGCGAATGATCTGTTCGACCAAATGACCTATTCGGTCAAATCAAATTACCTATTCGACCAAATGACCTATTTGGACATATTACCTCTAGTGACCCTCTAGGCTAATAGACCTAGTGCCATTCGTTGAAATGGCTTTCAGCCGAATGAATTTTGGCCAAACGACCCGTCCCACTTTTTATTATACCCTTTTGATATTCTGTTAGTAATTTCTTCAAAATTTCATCAAGGATTTCTTTCAGAATTGCCTTCATGAGTTCTTACCGAAATTCATTTATAAAATTGAGAAGTTCTTCTGGAATTCCTTCGGAAATTTCTTGAAGAATTACATTGGAAACTAAAGTCGACTCTCTACATCTTTATGTTGAAGGGACCATCGAGATAGGGAAAGATCGAGGAACGGAAGAAGCATTGGAGTGAACACCAGATTGTGAAAAGCTCGTTGATGTGAAAAACGACAACAACAAAAATGTTAT
Organism: Armigeres subalbatus; assembly: GCF_024139115.2. Classification (NCBI taxonomy): domain Eukaryota; kingdom Metazoa; phylum Arthropoda; class Insecta; order Diptera; family Culicidae; genus Armigeres; species Armigeres subalbatus. The sequence goes on along the minus strand of NC_085140.1, from coordinate 361,832,969 downwards.
TTCTTGTTTTGGATGGTTTGGTATTGTCCAAAGATGACCTAGCAGCCTAGAAATTTTAGTACATCGACATAGGGAGAGATAATTCTGAACAATATATGACCAGAACACATCGAGATAGGGAGATATCAAGATAGAGAGGTTATGGAGATGTAGAGCGCAAAAAGTATGTGAATTGAAAGGACCGAGTAAAACATCGACATAGGGAGATGTATAGAATTATGGAACATCCTCACCCCTCCTCCCCTTTTGCTACGCTTTTTCTATCAATTCTCTAAAAATTGTGTTGCAGTCACGCTTTTTGAAACCACCCCACTCTCTCTTAACCACAACTGTGTGACGTTCTTTTTGGATGGCCCCTTATCTCGATGAGCCTTTCGATATCGGGATGTAGAGAGTTGACTGTATTGACCGATTTGGTATGGTTTTCTCAATAATCGACCCGTCTTGGGATCCACAGTGTTTATACATATGGGAAAACGGAAAATCTTGCTGGGAAAGCGGAAAATCCTGCTGCGAAAGCGGAAATTGCTACTGGGAAAGCCAGATAGTCATAAAAATGCAAGGGTGTGATGTTAGGGTGGTTCTAAAAATCAATTTTGCTCCATAGCGGTCATTGCTCATCTGATTCTTCATCATGTTCTGAGTGTCCTCTGAAAATTTGAGCTCATTTCGATTAAAACTGATTTAGCACAAGCCGTTTCAAGTTTGCATGCAAATTAGTATGGGGGAATTCATGTTTACATTATACTGTTAATGATGCTTCCCCATTCAGCGCAGGTTGAAAGGAAACCTACATAGCAAAAAGGAATACTCACTAGATTTCACCCAACGAAAACCGCATGTTGATTAATCGCCTCAATAATTGGTAATCGATTTTAAAACAGGATGCGAATCTTTAGTCATGATCGTTAAACTTCTTTGAGAGCATCACTGAAATGTGCAGTGCAACATAGTAGCCTGAATTTGTGTGTGCTATCTTTCGCGCCACGAGCAGCAATGTTGCCTGTTGATGAGTTACACAATTAGCTCCAGAAAACCACGGTATAGATTAAATTCGATTGCTAATTATTGGAACGATCAATGAAGATGCGGTTTTCGCTGAGTGAAAGCTGTTGAGTATTCCTTTTTGCTATGTAGGTTTTTTTTAACCTGCGCGTATTGAGGAAGTGTCATTATCAGTGTAATGAAAAAATAAATCTCCCCATAATTTCCCCACTAATTTGCATGCAAAATTGAAACGGCTTGGGCGAAATCAGTTTTAATTCAAATGAGCTCAAATTTGAAAAAAGAATGTGATACAGAATCGAATAAGCGCTGTGGAGCAAAATCGATTTTTTGAACCACCCTAGTGTGGTGTGTTATAGAGGAAACGATCATGAAAATGACTGTCACGCCACTGCCGCCGATAATGTGACCGGCGCATAGATTCAATTCTAACGATTTGATTACATGCATTAGAAATGCCATGGAATGTGAATATAGATTTTTTTTTACAATTTTGAAAAAAGAAATTAAATGTGTACAAGAATTAAATTAAATGTGTATTAGAGTGACTCAAATATTGACTTTTTTGCTTCCCGATGTTTGAACGATTGCATTTGCCATTTTAGTAGCCCTCCTAAATTTTTAGTCAATTTATATGTAATTTGATTGTGCACACGTCATTTCAAGTTTATATGGAAATTACTGTGAAAATCGACCCTTATGTGAGAGACCGTTCCTGGAGGTGGCACATTAATTATTTAAATGCAATCACCACGTTGACTACATAGAATACTTCCTAAGCTGGAAGGCAGCTGTGTTTTTTGTATTTTGGAAGCAAAGTTTTATAGAAAACAGAAGTGCTCATTGATATTGATATTGATGTTATTCTTTTACATGTTAAATTAAATTCTTATGTGTCTTCTTAATTCTCTTGCCAATGTACTCAATCATTTTTAAAAGCTTAATGGGAAGCGTTGAGGAACGATTTTCCACCAAGTTACTGTTTTCATAGTTATTTTCATACAAACTTCCAACTGCGCGTACTCACTTAAGTTACATCCAAATAAGCTAAAAATGTAGAAGGACTATTAAAATGGCAAATGCAATCGGGGAACAAAAAACAGTCAAAATTTGAAACACTTAAGTGTCCATAATAGCTTACTGCACGAAAATAATCGCTGATTTTCATACAAAACGATCATGTTTGAGGATCAAAATTTCGATTTCTAGCGATTGGATTAAGTACATATTTTGCATCCCAATAATGATGACCTAATTTTCAATTAATTATTGACATTTGTATGTATGCTGACTGAAAAAGACACGTTCTAATTGGAAATAATAATAATATTTATGTGCAGATACAATTTATCATGTTATTTTTTATTCAAACATTTCAAGTGCATATTAAGTTTATACCTCTTCAAATGATAATTTTGAATTGCGAATATAAATTGTGAGTTTCGTCCTTTTCTTACTTGTTCAAAGTACAACACTCGTTGGCAATCAAGGCATAGCGTTAATTATGTAATAACCATCTTCACTTTTGCTGCTTCATTTCGCGTGGAACCATGCATGCCGTAGCATACCTTGAACCGACATCAAAGATCCGTACGGTGCGATCCAACATTAATGTAGCTTCCGGTTGTCTCACTCTCGTCCAAATTCGAATATCTGTTCCCAAACTGCAAACATCAGTCAGAATGTATCGAAATGGATGCTGCTTGTAATTCAAGTATCATTGAAAAAATCAGACTTTTATCTTTATCCTTTTGTGTCGCCAACTTCATAATCATCCACCATTGCAATGCGCTGCTGCGGTGCACTTCAGTGAATTATTTTTCCATTAAGGTACGCCAGTCCCTACTGTGCGGGTGGGCGTTTTGCCTTTGCAAAATTCAACGCATTATTGAAATTGTTTTCATGCATTACTTCCGTTCATTAAAATCATAAATTATTAAAAGCGTCTTTCATAGACGGACGGCCGCTCGGAACACCATCGGACCGAGTGCATAATAGGAGAACAACTTTATCCTGTCGCAAAGTTCTTTCTCCATCATCATCATCATCGTCAGGTTAATAGGATCAATTTACCTTGATTAAATATTTATGGATTCGCCTGTGTCAATATTTGATTGATTTTATTTGTTATTAGCCTTAGCTCGAGCCATGACTGTAGTTCACCCATTGACGTTCATGTAAGCAAGTTCCGGTTATTCCAGCAGGGCACCGCAATTGTAGTCAGAGTCAGTGTGCGCCGGCGACAGTAAACATCCCGTTCCAGGATTCACCAGGACTAGGGCACACTGCAAAAGCAGATTGAGGTTAGGGTTTATTCCATTTCTTTTGCTGCAGGGGTTGTTGGTTGGCCGCCGCCGGCGGTGCTTATCGGCAACGGCTTGGTAGATGCAGTGCCGTCCGGTTAGCGAAAGGGATGTTATGATGTTGACAATGGCGAACCCGATTATGTTGTGTCGTGTCCACCCGGGCGTGTATTTATAGACTCGATTGATCCTAAGGCGATTTTGTTATTACTGATAATGACAGTGCCGTTTTCCGAGTTGATTGGTTATTATGGCGTGATTCGGTCATTGTCATATAGCTCTATTATGATAAATATCATATTAACGTGATATAGCTTTAAATAGCTATATCTCTTGTTCAATTAGGATTATCCATTAGTATGCGATATCCATTAGTATGCGTTAATTTCTTATGATTTTTGAATAGGTACCTTGAAGATCATCGATATTAATATCTCGTCGAGATTAGTTTCTAAAGAATTGTGTAATTTCGTCATAATTCTTGAATCTTTGTTTCTTTGAAGGAAGTGAAGAAATCAGAGATTCTCCCTCTTGTTTGTATTAATGCTCATTGCTTAGTGAGGAGGCGTAACACTCTAAGAGTTTTTTTTCAGATCGATATTCTTGCAAGATTTCCAATGCTTGTCGAAATTTTACTTCCACAAACGGGTCCAATTTTCAACGGAACGGTCAATTGTTGGTCGTGACACACAATTTCCTAAAAATATTATTAATACCCATCTCAGATAATATTTAGTACAGAACCCGGAAGAGGCCGTAGGCCTCGTGGAAGGCCGCGTACACGATGGCTTTTTGCAGTTGAAGAGGACCTGAGGGCGCTCAACGTTCAGGGCGACTGGAAGTGATTGGCACCATTTTCTTTTGGGGGCAATCTTGATCTGCATCCGTGGCTAAATTGCCCAAAAACCACAGACATTAAATCTTTCGATTAATCATATGAAGGTATTTTCCCGAACATTAAAGGGAGCAGCTTGAATATTTCTTGAATACGATGAAGCGAATGAATAAATTGTAGAAACCTAATTTGAATCAAGGGTACAAAAGAAAAACGCAAAACAAACGTCTCCCACATTTACCCGATTTTCAATATCATAAAAGACTCGTTATCGTTCGCACAACCAAGGCCATTGTCTGCAGGAACGTTCCTCCATGTATACACAAACCACCCATGAGTAAGTACACGACAAAGTGTATACATGAACGCACTGCATTCGTTTGCTCGGTGAAGCGAAGAGATTAATCCCACATGCACCGCATTGAGCTCCTGGACCTGATGAAGCACAAAGGCAGAAAAGAACCGGAAGGAATCGACTCTTTACATCGAGACTGTAGCATGCGAGCGGACTCCATCGACTATCGTTCATCGCTTTTGAAAAGCAGAAAAATACTCCTTCACCAGAAGTGCATTCCGATCCACCCACTCGCCGGAATCGCATCGGCAGCTGCGCTGGTGGAAAAGCTCAAGACAGAGAACAGCGAACGAGCGTAGGTAAATATTGATTTTCCCGACAAATTGACATTGTGGAGCACCTCGTCGTGACCCGTTCACCGCAAGATGGCATTGATTGCGACGGCACGAGGCGGGAAGGAATATGGTTCACAAAAAAAAACAATCGGTTGTAAGCGATATCCATGGTTTTTTTCCTACTCTTGCATCGGGTGACCCCTCGTCGCCGGTTAGTATAGTCATCATTCGAGAAGGCAAGTTGATGAAAAGCTCGTCTGGAGCGGTTACCCGCGAGCCAGTGAAACTGATGGTGGAAAAAACTACTGCAACGGAGGAGATGAATCGTCCATACTATGTACTCTGTCGATGGGAACAAGGATGATAAATATGATGATGACGTTGATCGGAAACTCGTATATGTTGAGGATTTAGGACTGTAAACGGTGTAAACGGTTCACGGTTTTTACGAAAGCATGAGCAATGAACATATCAATTAAAACATATACTTGTTATGGTTAATTTAAGAAGCTCCGATGAGAAAACCTTCGCTTATCAAGCCTTCAACTGTGAAAATGACTCGAGTAATGGCTGTTGTTTAACAAATTTCCACCGGGGGTCCGGCTCTTAACGGCCATCAAATTTATAAATCTGTGAACCTTAAGCCGTGATGTTGCCTGATCACGCGGTGCCCCTTTTTTGTGTGTTATCTTTCGGCAGGACTTGGGAACGATTTTACCTCGCTCGTTTTAGATGCGCACAACGAGTGCACCTCCGAACCGAACCAGACGTTCGACATACACTAGTCTGTCTGCTCTATATGTCCAATCACTGGGAATTTGCCGTAAGTACATACACCTCGCCGTACAGTTTGTGTTTACTTTTCGGATCTCCACGGAATATGTCGGTAGGTAGCTTCACCACAGAGCAGAGGTGCAATACCCCGACTGGCAGTTCAATAATGGATATACACACTCTGGTGGTGGAGCATTCGTGTGCTTTTTGCCGGTGGTAAAGATGATGATGCTGAGTGGAATCAATCTCGCTCGATCGATGCCAGCCAGAAGGGAGGTGTCACAGCAGGAAGTAATTTTTATTGACAGATGGGAGTGCATTAGATACGATGGCGGTGTACTTAGGTTGATTGAATCTTCGTTAGAACTAATTTTGATTGATGATACGTTGGGGTTTGGGAATGTGCGAAATCAGTATTCGGTGTGATTTGTCATATTAAAGCTAATGGTTGTTTACATTCCCACCTGTTTCAGAAAAGAAACGTCATAACTCAGCCGAAATCGATTCTAGTATCGAATCGCAATGTATAATAACTTTCACATAAATTCCATTTTTCAAAACTGTGCATATGCACAGTATGTGAAAGATTTGCTTCGAAAAATATATTGGACGAAACTAATTTTCTTCGGTGGGGTTTGAACCTACGACTCTCAGTACTGTTTGAACCCCACCAAAGGGGTGTTGTTTGGTCCAATACATGTGATGGCGACATGTGATATGAGGCAACCGAAATGCTGCGATGGGGGCGCGATATATGTTACTCCACGATACCGAAACGATGTATAGGTAATCAACGATAGGCAATCAACGATGTATAGGTAGATTGTACGACAATTCCCCGAAAACCAATTCCCCGAATGCAATTTCCCCGAATGTAACAATTCCCCGAATGCAATTTCCCCGAATGTAACAATTCCCCGAATGTAACATTTCCCCGAATGGAACAATTCCCCGAAAACATAGTACCTCTCACAAACACATCTTCGCAATCGACTGTATTTGTCCGAAAAAAGCAGCGTTTAAAGATACGTTCAAGTGTGTATTATTGGACATTACCAGCGCAATATCCTTTGGTGAAGATGGGCGTGGCCAGGAGTAGTAATCCTCGCTTTCGTGATTTTTATCCTAGATTGAAATCAAGGATCACACCTTCCTTGATTTCTGATAGCAATTTGAATAAGGATTTCAAAAGAAAAATATGAGTATCACTAGTGTCCAATCTACAAAGTACACCGTAACTATGCTACGCTTATCAGCTCAATATCCTTTGGTAGTATGTATTATATATTATTGATCCTCCAAGATGTGTTTTTAAATCATAAAAATATCAGGGTAGAATGATTTCGAAGGTGCTTTTTGATCTATAATAGTCGAACAACGGCTGTGTTTTAAAAAAATCAGAATCGCAAACGGCAATTCCGATTGAAAACGTTTTTGGTAAATATTTTTACTATCTTCGAAATCAAGCTCCTGTCCTGTAAATACCTTCTTAAGAAGTATGAGGCAATGGTTGATGTGAATCCTTCTAAACACAAATATTGCGTTTGCCTAGACTAAGGCAATGGTGAATGTGATTCCTTCTTTAAAAATAATGCATTTGCTCGAACTAATGCAATGGTAAATGCGTCGCTTCTTTAGGGAGTGTTTCCCCAGATTATTATTGTTATTATTCTATCTTTAAGAACATGTATCTGCCCGAAATAAGATAATATGGATGTAATCCATTCTTAAAAAGAAAACATTTCCGCGAAGTAAGGCAATGGTAGATGTGGTCCCTTCTTCAGAAGTAGGCGTTAGCTCGATATAATGCAAATATGAATGAATTGAGAATGATAATAAGGATTAATGTGCTCTCTTATTTTGATGCCAATTTGGCCAGAATAAGGAAAAAATATATATGTATTGAATGTATAATATTTTATCGAAAAACATTTTGCCGAATCCATTTTCTCAGAATAGCATTAGGCTTTTTTTAGACATATAATTGCTCCATATCAATCCTTTATTATATCTGGCAAGCGCGCTCCTATAGTGAACGAATTATCTCCTCTTCTTGTCTTATTATGGACAGATGTTCTCTCTCGAGACGCTTTATACTGGATAAACGAGTTTATATAAAGAAGGAATTATCTCCTCCATTAGCATTACATCGGGTAGACGGGATCATTTAAAGAAGGCACTGCCTCATTGATTTACTTTGTTTCACACAAACGAGTTCATTTAAAGAAGGGACTATCTATCCTCTTTGCCTTATACCGGGCAAATGTGTTCGTTTGAGGTAGACATTTTCACTTCCTTTTGCTTTAAACCGGGCAGATGAATTCATCTAAACAAGGATACTAATACATTTAAAGAAAGCAATATCTCTTCACTTCGTCTTGGGCTGTTTTTCAACTTAGTGTTCCACTAGCATTTCCACAGTTATTGAAACCTCTCCCGTGCCTGCCAGTTGCATGAATGTCTTGTGTGGCAAGTGCAATGGACACACTGTGCTCAAAAAGCCGAAAATGCTTCTCACCCGGCAGCGTCCTAAGCCAAACCGAGAATCGAACTCGCAACCTCTGGATCAGAAATCCTCCAACCGCTTTGTGCCGCACTCAAAAAGAAGAGAGAAGCATTCGGGGAAATGTTACATTCGGGGAATTGTTTCATTCGGGGAATTGTTACATTCGGGGAAATGTTACATTCGGGGAATTGTTATTCGGGGAAATTGACTTCGGGGAAATTGCATTCGGGGAATTAGTTTTCGGGGAATTGTCGTACAATCGTATAGGTAGCCAAAGCGTCTCCATACAAAGTGGTGGCCAATGTATTTTGGCTTTCTCGTACAACAAAGTTGTACCGAAAGGCTATCATTTCACTCCGAAAACGAACTTTTTATAGAAGCCTCGTCAACAACTGATCCGAATAATTCTGAATGATTGCATCAGGCGGCGCTAGTGAGCATCCAAACTCCTTCTGCATAAAACATCAATCTGTATCTCAAGAACCTGATAAGTAAGCTATATGGAGTCTTCAGCAAAGTTGCTTATAGCATCTAGGGGGTTCAAGAAATGATCGAAATAATTCTGAATGTTTGCATGAGGTGGCGCTAGTGAGCATCCAAACTGCTTCTGCATAAAACATCAATATGCATCTCAAGAACCTGATAAGTGAGCTATATGAAATCTTCAGCAAAGTTGCTTAGAGCATCTTGGGGGTTCATGAAATGATCGAAGTAATTCTAAATTTTTGCATGAGGTGGTGCTAGTAAGCATCCAAACTTCTTCTACATGAAACATCACTCTGTATCTCAAGAACCTGATAAGTAAGCTATTTGGAATCTTCAGCAAAGTTGCTTAGAGCATCTAGGCGGTTCAAGAAATTATCGAAATAATTCATAATTTTGCATGAGGTGGCGCTAGTGAGCATCCAAACTTCTTCTGCATTAAACATTAATCTGTATCTCAAGAACCTGACTAGTTAGCTATATGGAGTCTTCAGCAAAGTTGATCAGAGTATCTAGGCGGTTCAACAACTGATCGAAATAATTCTGAATTTTTGCATGAGGTGGCGCTAGGGAGCATCCAAACTTCTTCTACATAAAACATCAATATGCATCTCAAGAACCTGATAAGTGATCTATATGAAATCTTCAACAAAGCTGCTTAGAACATCTTGGCGGTTCAAGAAATGATCGAAATAATTCTGAATTTTTGCATTAGGTGGCGCTAGTGAGCATCCAAACTTCTTCTACATGAAACATCAATCTGTATCTCAAGAACCTGATAAGTAAGCTATATGGAGTCTTCAGCAAAGTTGTTTAGAGCATCTAGGGGGTTCAAGAAATGATCGAAATAATTCATAATTTTTGCATGAGGTGGCGCTAGTGAGCATCCAAACTTCTTCTGCATTAAACATTAATCTGTATCTCAAGAACCTGACTAGTTAGCTATATGGAGTCTTCAGCAAAGTTGATCAGAGTATCTAGGCGGTTCAACAACTGATCGAAATAATTCTGAATTTTTGCATGAGGTGGCGCTAGGGAGCATCCAAACTTCTTCTACATAAAACATCAATATGCATCTCAAGAACCTGATAAGTGATCTATATGAAATCTTCAACAAAGTTGCTTAGAACATCTTGGGGTTCAAGAAATGATCGAAATAATTCTGAATTTTTGCATTAGGTGGCGCTAGTGAGCATCCAAACTTCTTCTACATGAAACATCAATCTGTATCTCAAGAACCTGATAAGTAAGCTATATGGAATCTTCAGCAAAGTTGCTTAGAGCATCTAGGGGGTTCAAGAAATGATCGAAATAATTCTTAATTTTTGCATGAGGTGACGCTAGTGAGCATCCAAACTTCTTCTGCATAAAACATCAATCTGTATCTCAAGAACCTGACTAGTTAGCTATATGGAGTCTTCAGCAAAGTTGTTCAGAGTATCATGGCGGTTCAGCAACTGATCCAAATTATTCTGATTTTTTGCAAGAGGTGGCGCTAGTGAGCATCCAATCTTCTTCTGCATAAAACATCAATATGCATCTCAAGAACCTGATTAGTTAGGTACATGGAATCTTAAGCCAAGTTGTTTAGAGCATCTTGGCGGTTCAAGAAATGATCGAAATAATTCTGAATTTTTGCATGAGGTGGCGCTAGTGAGCATCCAAACTTCTTCTACATGAAACATCAATCTGTATCTCAAGAACCTGATAAGTAAGCTATATGGAGTCTTCTTCAAAAATGTTTGGAGCAACTTGGCGGTTCAAGAAATAATTCTGAATTTTCGCATGAGGTGGCGCTAGTGAGCATCCAAACTTCTTCTGCATAAAACATCAATCTGTATCTCAGGAACCTGATTATTTAGCTACATGGAGTCTACAGCAAAGTTGTTCAGAGTACCTTGGCGGGTCAAGAACTGATCCAAATAATTTTGTACGAGATGGCGCTAGTGAGCATCCAAACTTCTTCTACATAAAACATCAATCTGTATCTCAAGACCCTGACTAGTTAGCTTTATGAAAACAACGTTGCATCCTTCTACTATGCTCGAATCAATATCCGATAATACTCCACTTAGGTCTTCACACGATGAGTAAATTTCAGGAGCACGAATATCTCCATCCAATACTAGTTCCTCATCGGCGGAACTTTCGTCGCTGGATTGTTCTGGTGCTGGTGGCAAATCAACTATCTCCCGTTGAACTTTTTCAACGGTGATATGATCGATGGCAGCTTCAAATGTTTTGAACTTCATCTCATGCTATCACAATCTTCATAATTTTAGTACTAAATAAATACTGCTGATAATTATTATTATATAAAACCTACCAGTACACCGACCGGATAAAGGAAAATAATCAAATTATACTCCACTGCGCACTTCTAAAGATCCTTCCACAAACAAAATCCTTGTGAAACACCGGAAGTTGCGAAAGACACATAAAAACCAGTTCGCTAATATGCGTACCAATTCTTATTGACCGATTTCGTAAACATGCTCAAGGAGGAATAGACGAAATCATTTTGTTGACGTTATGGAGGTACCGATTGAATTTGATATGATGTTCCTAGTTTGCAGTCATATGTTATATTGGTTTCAAAGCAGCCATTGAGATATTCCGGTCATGACCGCCATGGCCATAATAAAACCAAACAGTGCAGTACGGATCGTTATGTAGAGAAGACATCTTTTTCAAAGCTTCGAAACCACCACCAACGGAGTTTGTTTCGAGTGATCCGTGACTATGAATGAATTTGCTCCTTTATGCAATGTGCAACCAAATGTTGTAGGGAAAAGTATGGGTGAAGACGAGAGACAGCGAGAGAATGAGTGAGAGAGATAGAGTGAGAGACAGAAAGAGTGAAAGAGTGAGAAAGAGAAAGAGTGAGAGAGAGAGAAATAGTGAGTGAGTGAGAGAGAAAGAACGAGAGAGTGAGAGAGTAAGAGAGAAAGAATGAGAGAGTGAGAGAGAAAAAGTGAGAAAGGGCGAGAGAGTGAGAGAGAAAGAGTGAGAGAGAAGAGCGAGAGAGAGTGAGAGAGAAGAGCGAGAGAGTGATAGAGAAAGAGTGAGAGGGAGAGAGATAAAGAGTGAGAGGGAGAGAGAGAAAGAGTGAGCGAGAGAGAGTAAAATTTCCAATTACTTGATTCGTTCTCGAGTCAGGCACAAAAATTTGGTTCATTTACGTCAATTTTTTCTTAAATTAAGGTTAAATTCGCCAGTGGCGTTATCAAAATGCTATTCGCATTTTCATAAATAAAATATCATGACTTTGAGTCATGAAATCATGAAGCTAAGTCATGAAAAATGACGCTGAGTAGTGAAAACATGACTCGGAGTCATGGAATCATGACCCAGAGTCATGAAAATATGTCAAAAATATCCGAACTCAGCGTTACGTAAACTTGTTAAATTATTTTTTCATTTCTGTCAAGGCGTCCCTTGCAGATGTTTTCGGGCCGTGTTTCGTGTTAATTTTTGATTAATTAAATAGTTTAATAGTCAAAAGATATAGTTCAAAGTATACAGATCATATGTTAAAAGCGTGTTTATTTCTCGTGCTTGGTTTTCGTGGTGAATAGTGTCGAGTTCGATCGTAATAAGCACCGTGAAGGGTCGCAAAAAACGTTTGTTTAAATATCGCATCTGCGCGTCATCAGCGAAATAATTTAATTCAGCTGGTCGTGAAGTTTTTATGGTTGTATGAAGATTTGTAACAAGGTTACAAGAATTTGAATAGTTAAATTAAAAAAAAAAAAACTTGGTTGGACTTTCCACTTCTCGGGTTAAGAGAAGGCCGAAAGTCCAACACTTATAAATAGGTAAGATTTGAATTTACGAATTTTAATCGATCGCAGCGCTATGGGTGGCGAGAATTGGAAGCATCCATTTTAACGGATCGCGAAGCAGATCACATCGCTCCGCTCCAGAATTGGACAGTATGGCCAATGTACTAGAGATAAAAGATGATTTGCGAAATTTTGAAGTAGATGTATGTGTGGGAATCTCGCGGTTACGCAATGGCCAAGGTGAAGGTCATCTACTTTTAGCCCGAGTATCGCTCTTTCTCGATTCGATCGGCAAAGTGAACGGACGTAGGTCACTGTGAAGAAGTGGAAGTCGAATTGAAGTGTTAGCCAATCGAAAGTTAATTTGTGAGTCAATTGTCCAAAACTTAATTTATAAATTGTATGTAATATGTATTGTATTCATAGCTATCGAGATATCTTAAAGTGGTTGAGGACGTGATAAGAAGGCCCAAGTGCGCCAAAAAAATCGAGCTAGTTTAGTGAGTTTTTATATGTTAAATGTGGTTACAATTATTAATGTTAAACATCTCTAGATAAAAAAAAAATTGCTCAGTATAGTTTCCGACCCTACGGGAAACTGTAAGTTTACCTGCTCGAGGTCAAGGTAAATATCCGACAACAAAACTACTTGTTCTAGTCCATGGGACCGAAATTTTAATAGAGTTTGTTATCGCTTGAAGGATCAAACTTCCTTCAAGCGAAGGTGTTTCGTCCGTGTAGGTGTAGGGGGTTACGCACGCCGCGTGGCCTCTGGGAAGGTCCGAAAACTCGTCCGCTTGTAGCTGGTCTCGCGGCGGGTTAGTGATCAGGCCCCAGCGCATCTACGGGCCATCGGAAGTGACCACTACTTCCGGGGTGTTAGTCGGTCATCAATAGCCGGCCACACTCCATTGTTGGCCTCGAAGCAGTACTCGCGAGTGGAAGAAGCGGGCCCGCCAACGAACTACCTTAGCGTGCACGTGTAGTAAGCCGAGACACCCACCGCTGACAGCATCGCATCGAGCAGCAGGTATCCTTCAGCGAAGCAACACGAACAGGTCAGAGATCTCTATTTTTTTGTACTGAAGAATATTAATTTCCTTGACCACTGGTACCGCCCCAAGGGGGATCAGAATACTGGGGTCGCTCCCCATAGGTAGCATAAATAAAAGAAGGGACTTGCCACAACCGAGAATTGAACTCTTTTACAGTTTGAAGGGTCGGTAAAGAAGAACCGAACCCTATAGCGTAAGCGATGCTTTAGAAACTAAAAATACATTTTATGCCGCCCGCTCGAGGGTTGAACGAGGAGAGAAAAGCGATAACCGAGTGTTTTTTAATTTCTTTTGCATGCGTTATTTTGATTCCCCATTGACTATCCCGTCTAATATCTGAGTTTGGAGAGTGTGAGGTGGTACGATTCGCCGGTTGGGTTGTTTTTTTTGAAGGACTCGCCTTGAGGAGTCTCGCCGGGATTACAAATCTTGCCTCTTCGCATGCAGGTGAAACTTTTTGCTTGCTTGGCGCTTAAGCGAAGTGGTTACTCCAACCAACTCGGACGGCGAAACTAGCCGACCGTTACATTTGGCGCCCAGCTTGTGGGTTTGCGTACGTAAAATTAGGGCGCGTGAATAAATTCTAGGTTGTTTCAAATTCTATACAATTGGTGAAGAAAAAGAGTGTCTACTTACAGTTCTTTGCAAATCGTTGGACTGAAATCTGTAATATAAAATTGAATTGGATTAGTTTAATTGGTTTTGGGTAATTAGAATTAATAATTAGTAATAAACTTATAGTTGAATTTCTTTTCATTTTGTTTCTCTCTTTCTATTATGCACATATATTGTTTTTTTTTTTGCTAAACTAGAATAAGTACATTAGGTTAAAAAGCATTTGATTTGAAGTTTGAATTTGAAATATTTTTGAGTGAAATTGCCGTGCGTGAAAGTAAATTTGGAGTTGAATAGGTTTTTTAGTTCAGCCAAAATGGCATATGCAAATCAAGTAGGCTTAGGTTCATATCTAAACCCCAATGATTTATTACCCGAATAAATTTCTTATTAATTAGGCATCCGAAGACTCAATCTGTTCGGGGATTGCTTAGACGATCCGAAAAAAGCTCTACGCAAAGCTCAATTAGATGAAATTCATAACCATAAAATAGTGTATTCGACACGAAATATTATAGAAGACCTAACGCTATTACAAATCAAATTAACAACAGTACGTCAAGATCTTGAATTAAACGGGTCAACAAGACAACTAATGTCGAGATTGAGACACTTGAGGCTACGCGTTTTACGTTCCAATGCAGTGGACAGCCATCAAGTAAAAATTAAAGAAGAATTACTAGAGGAGTTGGAGTTAATTTATGAAGTGTTTGCCTCCCCCGAGGACCATGTTTCTGGAATTACAAGGTCAATGTCAGGTCGGAAATCATTGCCGTCCAGCTTAGGAGTTGTACCTAGAAATCCAGCTCTCGAATTCCCGCCACCACCGCATGTACCTCGCTCATCGGAAATCGGAAGTACCGCTGATAAAGATCGAAGATCGATTAACCGAGCATCAGCTGCATCGCAAGAACGAGAAGAACAGGAAGAGCAACAACAAGTCGAAGAAAATCTGCCGCGAATAAGTCTACCGCAAACACCAAATCTTCTACAGCAATTTCAACAGATTCAGCAACAGGATCACCAGAGAACTCAGCTACAGCAATCAAATCAGCACCGTCAACTAAACGATTCGCTACGGGAATCTGAGGACCAAACTAACAGGGATGAACTACAACGACAACAGTTACGACAAAACCAGTTGCAGCAACAATGGAGAGAACAAAGACAAAACTCCAATGCGCCGATAAATGTAGGACTCCAAGCAGCGGAAGGTCGGCAAAGAAGAGTCGCTCAGGTTGCGTTCGATAATGTAGAACATTCTGAACTGCCACCAATTCGCGAAGAAGAACCGACAGTTTCTAGGGAGGAGGTTAGTAGAATTGTTGAAAATGTTATGTCAGGTAAAATGGAGGAAATGATGGCAAAACTTATGCAAAGTATGCAAAATTTACTATCCAATCAAGAAGCACGAAACGAGGGTAGACGAGATACGATAGAGGAAAATAGGTCATTTTCACGAGCTGTTGATGGTTTGAATTTTTCTAACATTTCGAATCCACCAATTCAACGGCAATACGAACAAGTGTTCAATACTGCGATGGCCACGCCGATTAATCAAGAGAGGAGATACAATGTAGGAGACCTAAATCCAAGAATTGAATATCAAGCTAGAAATAGGACAAATAATTATTTAGGAACAGAAAGAGATAATTGCTTTCGAACTCCAATCAACAAATGGCAAATAAGGTTTAGTGGTGAACAGAGGGGTATGACTGTAGAAGAGTTTCTAAAAAGAGTTGAAACACTTGCAAAAAACAATCAAATATCAGATGCAGAATTACTAAGTAAAGCAAATTTTCTTTTCAAGCCAGAATCTCCAGCAGAGATTTGGTACTACACGTTTAGCAGCAAATTTACTTCATGGTCAGTTTTCAAATACCATTTACGTTTACGCTTCGAGGTCCCAAATAAAGACAAGGTTTTAGAACGACAGATAAGAGATAGGAAGCAGCTTCCAAATGAAACTTTTTGCTTGCTTGGCGCTTAAGCGAAGTGGTTACTCCAACCAACTCGGACGGCGAAACTAGCCGACCCACAGAGGAGTAACTAGAACAAATTCGTGGACAAAACCCAAAAATTTTTTTCCAACATTTATGCATTCTTATATTTTTTTAGATACTTAAAAACATTCTGCATACTATGGCTGTTTCAGAAGTGACCCAAAACTTTGTTACAAAATATAGTTAGGGCTCAAAAATGAGGTATTGAATTGGATTTTATCTACATTATTTGTGGAGTATTTGGAAAATCTGATTTTTACACAACATAAATGTTATCAACAAGCTATTATTAGTACACAATGAGTAGATTATGGTTGTATGTCTCCATTTTGTTCATGTTTATAGTCAAATTATGAATTCTATGTTTCAGGTGATGACCTCTTGAAAATCACAATTTTTTTCTATTTTTTATGTTTTTCTTCAGAGGAAAAGTTAATCTATACGGCAAGATCCGGCAAAGATAAAACACTTGGGTGTAACTTCAAGATATGGACTAAGCATTTCACGTGAAAACCAGTCCGCAAACGTCCGCAAATTAGATTCTGAGTTATTTGAATAAAATGCGATTTTTCATCATTTTGAAAAAATTTTTTAACATTTGTTCATAAATTACCACATATAACGAATCCAGGAAAAAAAGCATGCTATTTAGCATGCATTTTGTCAAAACACAAATAGAATAATGGGTCTCCCATGAGTTGCGTTGATATCTTTTTTATATTGAAATCGCTTATCTATAAATTCTGCATTGTAGAGAAATCTGTTACACCATAGATTTAGGATGAACCCAAAAATTGAAGTGATCATAATTTATCAACGGAGCCTTATTATGATTGTTTCGTCATGGCTAGCTATGATATTTTGTGTGCTTCAACTCGGACATGGTAATTTTTGTTGTTCCAAGCCATGGTATATAGAATACAGGTGATTTATACAAGCTACAAGCTTCACCTTTTCAGACCCGAATTTTTAAGATTAAGGTTTAAGTTAAGGAGAAAAGAGTGTTCAAGCAAAAAACAGTGTTTACTTTTGTGCATGCGAATTTATACAACCATTTTTCTTTTCGGGTCTTGTGCATGGGTTTAAATAGATTAGATGTTTTTTTTATTAAATGGCAACAATGTTAGAAAATTCATTTAAGGATAGAGCTTTAACTACGGGTTTCTTTGTGAAATATAGCCATTTTATAGAATCGTTCGCGTAGCGGAAGCAAGAGATTTTACATCAAACGCAAGGTTTTATTTGAAAACATATGTATTTTAACATTTTTATCGGTTTTACACTGTTAGGTGGATAGATTTAGCCAAAAAATTGCATTTTCCTGCATAATTGGCAATTATAACTTCGTCCTGAGAATATCAGGCCCAAATAACCGCAAAAAATAGTTTTGGCCAAGAATTGGCTTATTTACTCCTATGTGCGACCGTTACATTTGGCTTGCTGCTGGCATTTGGCTTTGGCTTGCTGAGGCCGAACTCGATTTACCGCGTTTATTTCTTCTGCAAATTCGTCGTCAAATCTACTGCGTTCTCCTGATTCTATCTCATCCAAGTAGTTAATAGGGTACGAACGGTTCCTCTGAGCATACGATCTGTAAACTGACTTGTCGAGTTCATAGCAAAGGCTACACAATGTTTCCACAGTTAGTTGCGAAGTATCCAAAAATGCCAAGTGTGGTCGGTACCAGTCCTTCATATTTTCAAACAGAATGTCCATTTTTGCTTTATCGTCCATTGGTTTAGACATTTGTTGACAAAGTCTTTCAATTTCCCTAGATATGCAACAAAAGTTTCATTTGGAAGGATCGAGAAAGCGAAATACTTTTCGATTATAGATCTATCGAAGGCTTACTGGCAGATCCCATTGGCGAAAGAAAGCAGAGATTACACATCCTTTAGAGCAGGAAAGCACTTGTATCGGTTCAAAGTGATGCCATTCAGGTTGACAGGGCTCCAGTGACCCAAACTAAATTAATGAACAATGTTCTGGGATATGATTTGGAGCCACTGGTACTTGTAGATCTTGACGACATAGTCGTCACGTCGAAAACATTGGCCGAGCATCTTGCACTGGTAGAAACAGTCGCGGGGAGATAGAGTAAAGCAAAGTTGCCCATAAGCGTTGAGAACACGACATTTTGTAGGAAAAGAATTTCCCTATCTAGGGTATATTTTATCGGAAGAAGGCGTGTCAATCGACAGTGTCAAGCTAGAACCAATTCTTAGTTACCCGTCACCAACGACCTTGAAAGAAGTCCGAAGGTTAATGGGAATGGTAGGATTCTATAAGCAATTCATACCTAATTATAGTACCGTATTAGCACCAATAACGGACTTATTAAAAAGAGTAAAACAAAAATAATATGGACGGATAATGCAGACAAAGCGTTCAATGAAATAAAAGCATACTCACATCACCACCAGTGTTGGCAAATCCTGATTTCAGCCTTCAATTCGTGATTGAGTCGGATGCGTCCTTAGTCGCAGCTGGAGCAGTGCTGGTGCAATACCAGGATGGCGTAAGGCGTCCAATCGCATTCTTCTCGAAAAGTTTTCGTCGGCCCAAAAGAAATACTCTGCTACTGAGAGGGAGTGTCTAGCCGTGATTTTGGCTATCGAAAAATTTCGCCACTACGTCGAAGGCACGCAGTTCAAAGTAGTAACTGACGCGCAGTCCTTGAAGTGGCTTCATCAAGTCAGCGTCGAAGGGAGTTCCGCAAGACTTGCTCGGTGGGCCTTGAAACTGCAGCAACACAACATGGTACTAGAATATAGAAAAGGAAAATTGAACATTATTGCTGATGCACTATCAAGAGCGGTGAATGAAGTGGATATACTTACGGTTGACTTAGATCTGGAGAAACTGAAGTCGAACATTTTGAAAGACGAACAAAAGTTCAAGGATTTCAAGGTCATTCGAGGCAACGCCTATAAATATATCGAGCAGCAATCCAGAAGATCCACGATTCGATTGGAAGTATATTCCTCCTAGAAGTGATCGCATCCAGATCCTGGAGGCGGAGCATAGCGTGGCGCACTTTGGATATTATAAGACGATGAGAAAAATCCGGGAGAAGTACTTCTGGCAGGGAATGTGTGAAGAAATAAAGCGCTTCTGTAGAGGGTGCCAAACGTGCAAAACCGCGAAACATCCAAACTCGGCTCGTGTTCCTCCAATTGGTCGTCCAAAATTAGCATCGATGCCGTGGCAGATGGTGTCCGTCGATTATATGGGTCCATTCCCCGGTCGAAGAAGGGTAATACGATGCTCCTGGTAGTTACCGATCACTTCTCAAGTTTGTGATCATACAACCGATGAGAGAAGCAAAAGGCAGGGCAATTGGTAGTATTCATGGAGTTTATGATATTTCTGCTTTTCGGGTACCAGAGATACTAATCTCCGATAATGGGCCGCAGTTCAAATCGAACATATTTGCGTCGCTTCTTAAGAAGTATCGGGTAAACCATTGGAAGAACGCCAGCTACAATCCTGCTAATAATCCCACGGAGCGAGTGAATCGAGTAATCGTGGCAGCAATCCGAACATACCTAAAACAGGAACAAAAAGAATGGGATGAGAATTTACAGAAAATTGCAATGGCCATTCGCACAGCGGTGCATGAGTCAAAAGAGTTTACACCGTATTTCATAAATTATGGAAAGAATTATATTAGTTCAGGAGATGATTACGCTAAAATGAGAGATTTAGGAGAAGATGTAGAATATGACCCGAAAGAAATGAGCGATGAAAGGAAGGAAATATTTGAAAAAGTTAGAATAAATCTGAAAAAGGCGTACGAAAAATATGGGAAATATTATAATTTGCGGTCTAAGGCAAAAACTCTTGACTTTAATGTTGGAGAGACAGTGTTGAAGAAGAATCATTTCCTTTCTAATAAAGCCAAAGGATTCAACGCAAAACTGGCAGACACTTATTCACCTGCCAAAATATTAGCCAAACTAGGTTCAAATTGTTATGAATTAGAAGATTTGTATGGAAACAAATTAGGGGTTTACAGATCAGCGGATCTGCAAAAGAAATAATGCAAGAAGAAACTATAAACCCGTATGATAAATTAAAATAAACAGCAAATTGTAAAGCTATGTATCCTTTTCTAGAACTCATAAGAGACCAGAAAACATCAGTTCGTGTTGAGCTCTGATTAAAAAAAAACACAAAAGCCAAACAAAAAATCAAGCCTTGATTTGGTAGCGAATGACCTTGAAAGGTAAACAAACTTGCAGTTTTGGTGCCCTAGATCGAGAAAAAACTTCAAGCTATATACACAAACAAGAACTCTCTAGAAGCACCAACACACAAAACAAAGGTTTTGGAAGGCTGAAAAGCCAATTTTTTGTAAATAAATCTGTACATAATAGTAGGTAGTTTTAGGATGGAATATGAATTCATTTGAAATGTTTTGGTGTGGGATACGTAGGTAGATTTAAAGACAAAAGGAATGTATGCGAAATTGTGGAACGGTAGATTAGAACCAAATCACAGATTGAAAGTAGAATAGTTTCACTCGATTGAATTTATTCTCTACTCACCAGTATCATCGTTGCGAAATACAAATCCCATTACCTAGCTGATACCCCCTCGCAAGA
The DNA here is from genome assembly GCF_024139115.2 of Armigeres subalbatus. Taxonomy (NCBI): domain Eukaryota; kingdom Metazoa; phylum Arthropoda; class Insecta; order Diptera; family Culicidae; genus Armigeres; species Armigeres subalbatus. The sequence goes on along the minus strand of NC_085140.1, from coordinate 361,812,368 downwards.
TAGAATTGCTCCATAGCCCGGTCCCTGAAAACAAACAAACAAATCTCATGCCCAACATTTTCACAGTTATACCGCAAAATGCATGACCGATTCAAATATTCCGCAAGAGTTTCAGGTTCACAAATAAGCACTACACTATTTCACTACATTCAGTCCCAATTTCCACGGAGAAAATTGGAAAAACTGAAGACGGTACGGAAAACGCGCACTCGTGTTGCAAAATTCGCGACGGAACTGACGACGGTTAGCTTCGTTCGATGCTTTGTGGCTATACGTCTAAAAATAGCATTATGACAGATTATGAGGATAAAGTAGAGGTGGGAGAGGGATTTTAATATAACAAAAAGTTGACAGAACGAGAAGGAGTAGGATTTTGGTAGAACAAAATAAATGAATTACAGTAGAGGCGCGCGAAGTTGGACCACTGATTAATGTAGGAAAAAGCACGAAAGAAGGGAGTTGTTCATGGACGCGTCATGAGTATATAATTCGAATTGTCATTCGGATGTAAGAAACTTTCAGTTTCAGTTTGATTCGGTTCGTCGGGAAATACACCACGAAAGAAGTCGGTCGAGTTGTTACTTGACGGTGAGGTTACGTACCTCGTATAGAAAGTGTAGTTTCGGATGGTGATCTGAAGAAGCCATTGTTGGCATATTAAGTTATCATATACGATAACAATGGGGTTTAAAAGTGTAGGGGGAAAGAAGTGCAAATTTAGTGATGTGGTCCAACTAGAGCGAGAAACGTGTAAATAGAAATAATATATGGTGGTAATAAAAAAAAAAAAAATAAAGTGTAAATAAAAAAAAATATGATGCATGAAATCGTTAGCATGAAAAAAAAATTTAAGCATGTGCATGACAAATAGAGAGAAGCAAAAAGAAGAAAACGAAGATTAGCAAAAAATTAAAAAGGAAGAATTAAAAAAATATATGGATACGATGGATACAGGCGACCCGAGTACACGGCTTGCGGTGTACGTGATCGCGTGATGGCAGCTCCTGCGAATGTAAATATAGAAATGTAAGTAGAACTTGTTGTTTACAATATAAAGAAACAATTTTGAATTATTGGAAAAAAATATTTCCTTCGTAAATATTTTTTGGAATAGGAGGGGGAAATGTAACAAGGTTACAAGAATTTGAATAGTTAAATTAAAAAAAAAAAACTTGGTTGGACTTTCCACTTCTCGGGTTAAGAGAAGGCCGAAAGTCCAACACTTGTAAATAGGGGTAAGATTTGAATTTACGAATTTTAATCGATCGCAGCGCTATGGGTGGCGAGAATTGGAAGCATCCATTTTTAACGGATCGCGAAGCAGATCACATCGCTCCGCTCCAGAATTGGACTACTATGGCCAATGTTCTAGAGAAAAAAAGACGATTTGCTAGATTTGAGATAGATGTATGTCTAGGAATCCTGCGGTTACGCAACGGCCAAGATAAAGTTCATTTGTTTTAGCCTGAGTATCGCTCTTTCTCCTTTTGATCGGCAAAGTGAACGTAGGTTCCTGTGAAGAAGTCTATTTAAAGTGTTAACCAATCAAAAGTTAATTTGTGAGTCATTTCCCCAAATCTTATGTTATAAAATGTATGTAATTCATAGCTATCGAGATATTCAAAAGTGGTTGAGGATGTGATAACAAGGCCCAAGTGTGCCAAAGAATTGAGCTAGTATAGTGAATTTTTGTATGTTAAATGTGGTTACAATTATTAATGTTAAACATCTCTAGATAAAAAAATTGCTCAGTATAGTTTCCGACCCTACGGGAAACTGTAAGTTTACCTGCTCGAGGTCAAGGTAAATATCCAACAACAAAGCTACTTGAACTAGTGTATGGGACCGAAATTTGAATAGAGTTTGTTATCGCTTGAAGGATCAAACTTCCTTCAAGCGAAGGTGTTTCGTCCGTGTAGGTGTAGGGGTTACGCACGCCGCGTGGCCTCTGGGAAGGTCCGAAAACTCGTCCGCTTGTAGCTGGTCTCGCGGCGAGTTAGTGATCAGGCCCCAGCGCATCTACGGGCCATCGGAAGTGACCACTACTTCCGGGTGTTAGTCGGTCATCAATAGCCAGCCACACTCCATTGTTGGCCTCGAAGCAGTACTCGCGAGTGGAAGAAGCGGGCCCGCCAACGAACTACCTTAGCGTGCACGTGTAGTAAGCCGAGACACCCACCGCTGACAGCATCGCATCGAGCAGCAGGTATCCTTCAGCGAAGCAACACGAACAGGTCAGAGATCTCTATTTTTTTGTACTGAAGAATATTAATTTCCTTGATCACTGGTACCGCCCCAAGGGGATCAGAATACTGGGGTCGCTCCCCATAGGTAGCATAAATAAAAAGGGACTTGCCACAACCGAGAATTGAACTCTTTTACAGTTTGAAGGGTCGGTAAAGAAGAACCGAACCCTATAGCGTAAGCGATTCTTTAGAAACTAAAATACATTTTATGCCGCCCGCTCGACTGTTGAACGAGGAGAGAAAAGCGATAACCGAGTGTTTTTTAAATTTCTTTTGCATGCGTTATTTTGATTCCCCATTGACTATCCCGTCTAATATCTGAGTTTGGAGAGTGTGGTGGGTACGATTCGCCGGTTGGGTTTTTTTTTAAGGACTCGCCTTGAGGAGTCTCGCCGGGATTACAAATCTTGCCTCTTCGCATGCAGGTGAAACTTTTTGCTTGCTTGGCGCTTAAGCGAAATGGTTACTCCAACCAACTCGGACGGCGAAACTAGCCGACCGTTACAGATTTTGTGACTCAAAGATAATGTGGCGGCAATTTCCAAGTGTTTACGCGTAATTTTCCCTGCGCCTTTATTGAGAACTGCTAAAACGCGGATTAAAAAAAGCTGGAGAGTGAAAAGTGAAAAAGAGAAGTGTTCCTCGGTTTGAAGTGCATAGATTAAAATAATATTATTTTACAAAAAGATCGTGTTCTATACCAGTCCAAGGTCGTTCGTGGCTGTGCTGATAGGTTTCAGCGCAGGTCCTACCCTGAATATCCAAAGGTAGATGTATTCCCTAGTGTTAAGTCATCGCAGATTAGCCGAGGGATACGTTGAAAATACCAATCACAGAATTACACGGTCCGGTATATTAGATGGATTTTGATGGCATGTTTTACAAACGTTTCATGGGAGGCCCAGAAACGCATAGTGTTATATGTCAATCGACTCAGTCCGATAATCTGAAGTGATGTTTGTAAGTATGTATGACTGTGCACAAAAAAACTCACTCATCTTTCTGGCATTTATCCTTAAGTGATTTACTTGCAGAAAGTATGCTATAGCATTGAGTAACCCTAACGAAGCATATTATTCTCTCATTTGTGTTCTAGAAAAAGAGCTTTATCTTATTTGGCCCATTGTCGTCCCCTTTGAAGAGTGAAATGGGCTAATTTTAATTAGGATGTAATTTTGATAATTTTGTCTAAATAATTATTTCTTCTACTACACAGGTGAATTTATTTTTCAAGATTCTATCGAACTAATTCAAACTTGTTGCCAATTCCAATGTTGTAGTTTAGTTGTAGTTGGGTTTGTCACATATAGCTAAAATAATCACATTTAGCGCATTGTCAGAAGATACCGTGAGCTCAACTTTTTTCCTACGATATCATACATACCATCATATATTATGTGGTGGTTCTATTGGAAACGGAATCATGATAAAGCTTTCATTTTATAATTTTAAAACGGCTTTTAGAACACTTATTTGAAAAGCATGCCAAATTGACATGTTTCAGTCAGAATGTATAGCCATTGGAGAACAAGATTTGCTGCGCGAAGGTATTTATATGTTTATTTATTTATTGATCATAGCCTTCAGTATTGTACTGACTGAACTCACAATCTTTTTTTTAACTTTATTATCGTGATTAAAACTTTAAATCTCGAAATATCTCAACGAATAATCATTCGAAAAACAAAAATAACACAAACTTCAATAATCACTAAATAAAAAAGGAAATAATTTAAAAACTGACGCATCGAAAATGTACAATTATAAGAAGTGAATGTGCTAAAAATAGATTAAACATTAATTGGTTACAAAATGCTTTTTTATCAGATTGCTTGAAAGAAAATTCCCGAACTCCTGTGCTCTCGCTTATATGTTGACAGGTTTTTTAGTCAGTTATGCATGATTTTTATTCTGAGATTTGAACCGACACCCTGGGATCATAAATGACGGCGCCAGATTCATTCATTATATGTCCGCGATCATGACCTTAGTTCATGGCTCCAGTGACAATGGGTCATGATATCATGACCTAAAGTGGGTTTTTACTTTTCGTCAAATATATCGGAATCATAAATGACAGATGCCAGATTCATGAATTATGATTCTATTTTCATGACATCAGTTCATGGTTCGAGAGTCCATACATCATGATATCATGACTCAGTTTGCCACTTTTCGTCTTCAAATATCAAAAACGTAACGCCAAGCTTGCGTTACAGCAAAATAAGTCATGATTTCATGACCTTTTTTCATGGTGTATTTTCATAACATAAAAACACACATTTTTCTCGAAATCATGACCCATTTTGCCACTTTTTAGTTCTGGATTTTTTCCCGTGAGGGGGGCGGTTTTTCAGTATCGGATACCCTATTCCATCCGGACCGCAAGATATCCCTTTGCTACTGGCAAGAGCGTAGGAAAGCTCGGCGAACGAAAAGGGCTGGTTTATTGGGGAAATTAGCAAGTCCGGTGGGACTCGAAAGTTCTGCAACCCCAGAGCCCTGGTGGCTATAAGCCTTTGAAAATCGGCTGGGTAGCCGCTTACTGATGCGAGTGATGCCAGTGCTCCCCGAGTGCATTGGTCTTGCGAATCGATGTGGATGGGAGAAGATCTACGCTTCCCACTAAGTACATTGACTTTTCCCCATAGTTCGACGGTGGATTGGGCCGAATTGATGGAGTCAAGGATGTCTTTCCTCTGCTTCTTTTGACCGTTCGGCATTCATAGTGTTTTTGTTTGTAGTCTTCCAATACACTTACCTTTCTCGGGTGCTCAGGGGGGAAGCCTCCTGAGCGCTAGGAGGGCTTTCCTTCTGGCTTTAACAGCTCGATGCGTTTCGTCCGACCACCAATGAAGGGCTTTACGTCCTAGCCGAGAGCTGGTCTGAGGGATGGATGGACCAGCGGCGACGAGAACGATCTTGGAGAGGTCGGGAAGCGTAAGCGTGGTAGTGTGCTCCAATGCATGTCGAATGTTGCTATCAAAGGACTCCCAGTCGGCGGCATCATAACGCTATCGTGACTTCTTAGAAGTGGTAGGAGGAGAGGTGTTTGCAGTGACCTGAATTAGAAAATGATTGCTTCCATAGAGGTCGGAGAAAACATCCCAATTTAACATGGAAAGGTGGGGTCGGCTGATTGTGGTCACGTCGTAAGCGGTGGCCGAATTGCCATTAAAAAAGGTGGGTGAACCATCGCTTAGGGGAACTAGATCTGCCACCGCGAAAGGTTCGAATAGAGCAACACCACGGGTCCGACCTTGTACCTCCCCAGGTCGAGTGGTGGGCATTCATATCTCCCAAGAGAAGAAGGGGAGACGGGGTCTCATTGATGATGTCACTCATCTTTTGTTTGATGGCGGGAAGCGTTCCACAGGGCTGGCGTAAGGAGCTGGATTGAATTTGGGGACATGCTGGTAGTGGTAGGATTTATCACTCGGGTTGGAGTGCCCGAGGAGCCTAGGACGCTGGATCTGTTGGGACTTATAACCCGGGTTGGTGTCCCCGGGATGCCCGGGAAGCGGCCAAAGGTACTTATTTCACCTGACAGGAGTCGCTTACTTCCTACGGTGTCCTACGGAGTCTTCTGGAGAAACAGCGACTGAGAAACTCTTCTCTATTAGGTTCGCATTCCATTAGATTGACCTGGTAAACATAACAATCACTTTTGCTTCTCTTTCAATCTTTATCTATGATCTAGTGCCAGACTTTGTAAAACCGCTAAATTGTTGGATAATCAAGATAAATTGTAATCATATACATAATATGTTCTATGATGCATTCACCATTTTGCCGTTCTACCTCCTTGACATAAACCATGATAATTCAAGCCAATTTTTTTTTCTTTTCAGGTAAGACATGACACTGCAGCAGAAGACGCTCAATATACCGTGTATTGAACTGATTCATGATTAAGTAAGTTAACAAGTTAAAACCATCGAAGTAGCTTGAAGTCCTAACAAATTCTTCGAAATCGTTTTTGGGCGAGCAATAAAAAACGCAATATTCTTCATTCTCAATTACCTATCTGATATTCAGTTTTACAATTTACAATGTTTTGAAAACTCAGATGTGAATATGCACATTATGCGGAAGATTTTGATTCGAAAAATGTATTGGAGGTATTGAGTTTTTAGAACATTGTAAATTAATGTCCAAGTCGGGTGGTTTCATACCCGGAACATAGGTAATTAACTTTGATTGAACTGATTTTGAGCTTCATTGTTCCATCTGCTAATGGCCTCAATGACTTGCCCAAAAGTTACACTTTTCTCCATTGTGCGGATGATTCTATACACCTGTGATGCTCAGCATTTTGGACTTTTTTGTTCTTTAGTTAGCTCCTAACACAATAAAAATGAGATTAACATACAAGTTAGTACTTAGATGAAAGCTTATGAATATATCATTAAGATGATGGTATTAAAACGGATATAGGTGTCAAAATCACTCCGTACGACTTGGTCAAAGTAAAATAACAGAGTGCATTTTTTTTGCTTTGGTCATGTCATAGACTGAGTAACTTTAACTAACACCGATATCCGTTTTAATTCTTTCAGGTGATAGATATATTTAAAAGCTTTTGTGCAAGTACTAACTTGTATGGTCAAAGCTCAATTTAATTATGTAAGAAGCAAATTAAGGAAAAAACGTCCAAAATGTTGGTATAGTGTGTACGTTATTTGTAAAAATGTTAAAATTCACAGAACATAAGTAATTTTTTAACTTCCATACAATTTATATGAAACGAAAAAATATCATACATTTTTACACCCATTCAAAATCAAAAAGGCAAGATGAGTCCCTTGAGAAACATACGATGGCGTTGCGAAACAGACTTGGATCATCATTTTTTTTTTTCGTACGCAAATCTTCCTCGATGGTATACGTATATTACTGTAATTCTGGAATTCTAACCTATTTCGATATCTTATTGCCAATTTATGGGAACTTGTTCGCATATGTTAAGAGAATCTATGGCAACACTGTTGACTTCACTATATTTTTCCAAAGAAGACTTGATCACGCTGATTGGCAAACTTCAATATATGTAAAAACTAATAAACAGGTGCCCCATGGGCTTTAGTGCAGCTATGAATGAACACGAACAAGGCATCTTGTCTTGAACATTTTGTCTTATTTATTTTGTCAACCGACGTGGAGTACAGTGAACTTTCGCTAATTGATTTCTGTTTTCTAGTTGGGACGCTTTTTGGGCGAAGCCCAATTAAAAAGCAGCTAAACGTGAAAATGTGATTTCAAAACCGCGTTCACGTTTTGTTTCCGTGTTTGGCGGAATCGATACTTTTTGGTGCGTAAAATTTTCCTTTGTTCAATTGAAAAAGTTAACAACATTGACTTCAATTAATTGCGTATTATTCGACAACTCGGTCGTACGAAAATCATTTTTTTGTTAAATATTTTGCATATGTTTCAAAATGGACAAATTGATATGAAATTTGCGAAAAAGCATCCACGTGTCTTGGAGAGGACTCGAACCCTCAACCTCCTATTCTCTAGATAGGCGTGATAACCATTACACCACAATACCACTTAAGGTCACTCCTGACAGAATCCAAGTTTCAAAGTGCTCGCGTTTTCGGGAGCACACCACTCGATACGGAGGCGGCGGACAACTGTCACTGTTCGAAGATAGTAGTGACGTCATATGTTTTCATTCAAACTGAGTGTTTACATACGTCCTTAGTCTGTCTTGTTGTTGTATGTTGTGCTTCGAAACAAAGTATTATAATTATGTTCCCTGCGCTCGTTATAACAGTTGTGGCCCACCAAAGAGGTTTTTGAGGTGGATTTTATTCGAAGATCCACTTATGGTCTGTGATCTGGGGCATTAGCATAACGCCATTTAGCATAGTTTGGAAAGAGAAAGGGTTATTTTATGTATCTTATGTATATAGTAGATGGATGATATATTCTGATAAATATAGACTATAGACAAATTGCAGAGCTACCGAGGAAGGGATCACATCCATCATTAACTTATTCCAGGCAAACGCCTGGGTACTTCTAAAAAAGAAATCACAATTACCGTTGCTTGATGCCGGACAAACATCTACTTTTAAAGAAGGGATCAAATCCATCGTTGCAACGATTTGCCTTGAGGTGGTTGAGGTTAAATACCCGAAGAGTGAGTATTTGCACGGGTTCTGTGTATAAAAAGTATTTTTTTTCATAATTCTTGACCCTATAGTGCGATTGGGCAAATTTTCAATAGAAAAAAGGGAATAGGATTCTTTGTCGAATGTAACTTGTTGCGAGCAAATTGGTTAAGGTTCAAAAAATAGGTTAGATTTTCTTGCGCACTCACATGACACAAAGAACCAAACTTGATTTTATTACCATCGTGATTAATTTTTAACATAATGTTCAAGCTTTTATCACTCTTATTGAATAAGCAAATCATATAAAGCGACATATCATATTTAAATATATATAAATGATACTCTTAAACACTCCATTCTCCGCAAGCAAGCATCCGGAACTACCCGGTCATCAAAATATTCCCTAATAGATAATTAAACCAGATCCAATTAGCACAATGAGCTTCGGATTTCTTCATCTCACTGCCTTCGACATGGCAAAGGCATGCATTAGGCGGGCGCTCGCAAAAAGGCTGCTCAAAGACCTTGAGACGGACATTTTCTTCTCCGCTTCGGCACAGGGAATGGAAATCGCTTTCCTTTTGACTTCGCTTCTGTAATTAAAATATCTTCAACAGTAAGACAACGTCTGCAATCCCTGCCATCACGCTTTCTTGCGCAAGAAGGAAAACTCGGAAAAGCCGTATCCATTGTGTTGGCACGCCGATGAGTTGTCTGTTGCAAACACACATAAAATTAGAGAAACCCCAAGACAGAGGCATCTCCAAGCTTTTCAGGAGAAAACAGCCGTCTTGTGTTTCCTCTACGGACTATTTTAACCGTGACTGATTCTATTGTGATTGTTGTTCTTCTTACCAACCAACAGCAACGACTATGTGGATAGAAATGGCTTACGTTCGCTGATGTCACACTGATAAAGACGGAACAAATTTTCGGGCTTGTTGAGTTCATCAGAGGCTTGCCGCAGTTGTTCGCTGTCAAATAGAAGACGGAAGTCCATTATGTATGTCGGTTTTTTGTTCGTTTTTCTGTTCCAATTAAGTATACCAGAGTAGGTCCCGTGGATTTTTGTTAGGCTGAGCATCAATGTGATACATATTCTCAACTCGATAGCTAGTTTTTAAAAAGTACGTAATTGAAAACCTCAAAAGTCATTATTACGATTTTGTTGTCAATTCTAATAAGAAATTAAATTTACTTTGGGTCAAAATAGGCATAACGATCGATGGGATATTTAAAATTTTCAAATATGTTCATGCCCAACCAACATAAGGATCGACTATTTCCGTAATTCTCATAAACAATCATCTCCTCTCCTATGTTGCTGACTTTCCCGGAGCTTGTGGGTGGAAAGAAGCCTGTCTACATCGTCGTTGGATCCCGTCAAGCCGCATTCCAAATTGAAAAGCACTTTTCAAGGAGAAATAGAAGAGGCACTCTGATATACAGGGAAATGTGAGTCCTCGCACTGCACTGTACGTTGAGGAGGAATGTAAATCGAAAACCAACTTCCAGTGACTGCGGTGCGGTTTTCCGAGAAATGCCATCGTTCAGAGCGTAAAACAAATACCCAGACATACTCCCACAATTTCTAAGCCAAGCAAAGCGATACGATAAATTACGCACTTGGTTAGATAGGATAGAAATACATTTTGATTCGGAAGCTTTCCATGGTGGGTGCTCTCTGTAGTGTGGGAGGTTGTATTTTCTTCCGGAAGGCTTCTCGGGAGGCCGGGGGTGAAAGACAAATTCCAAGCTTTCAACATCGATTTGTGCTGAAGATTGCGTGCGGTTCTGTGGCCGGATCGTTCCTTGGGAACGGATTTCCACATTGTTCGAGTTGTGTGCCGAGCTTGTAACTGGGAATATAAATAATGTACCAGGATGACAACCTGAGAAGTACTTGCTAAATTGGTCCCACACATAACTGAAGCTCTAATTGTGCAGCAAGATTTATTTGTTCGGATAATGACCAGGATCTCGATGGCAGTGCAAACATGTTGGCCGATTCTTGCAAACAAACAAGAGTTTTCCAGATCAGCTATTCGATCCACATGGTAAAGCTACAATTGAGGAAATTTATTTCAAATTCATTTGAAATTCAATTGGTTGTAAACAAAGTATTGAATTTAGTTTCATAGCTTGATGTGATGAGCTTTAAAGATCCCATCGACAGTTTTCGTTGAATGATCCAAGGAATTGATTTATCGGAAAAGTTTGGATTGGATAATCGAAAGTTCTAATAAACACCCGGAACGCTGTATCCAGGTATGAGAAATTCAAAAAACCAAAAATTCGAATGAAGACGAATAACTACCGCCAAATCGATTCCCTCATCCTTAGACTAGCTTTAATTTTTATTCAGCATCAGGTTTTAATAACCAGTGTCAGAAGCTTCAAAGGCGTAGTTTACGTGACGGAAAAATGTTCTACGCAGACATTCGTTCTCATTCATATCGCCACCAGCTCAATAATTCAAGGCCAATCATGCCATTATCACCATCATGGGAGTGTCATTAGCGGTGAAAAGCTCGTATTCCGCTCATACTGGGAGCAATTATCGAAAGAATTGCTCGTATAATGGTCGCAAGCCGTTCCTGTTCAGCATATAAAATTCCATCTACACATTGTATCGCACCGTTAGCCACCGTTAAGTCCTTCGTATTCGCATAATGAAGCCATACGGCACTTATGAATTTTACATGGCGGCATCTCACCGCCAGCATGCCGTACAGAAGAGGTGATTCCCTGGAATCCCGTCCCAAAGTGCCGACAGCCAGAGCCCGATGCCTTCCAAAAGTATGTTAATTTATTCGCCAACGAGTAGACTTTTCACATTATGATTAATTGGGACACATTACGAGTTTATGCTAATGACTGTGTTACCTACCCAACAGTGTTCGCTTATGGGCCGAGCCAGTTCTACAGTCAGTGTCGCCACCGCCACGGTAGTCGTATCCTGGTGGTCCTGCACCGAAACCGGCTGGAAGCGCGAAATCTTACATAGCCCATTATGCTTTTCCTTTATGATTCGCTTCCACAGTCGCGCGCACAGTTTCAGCAAACAATAACAACGCCCACCGCCGACCTGGTTCTCTGACTGCGGAATAATCCCAACGGGCGTAGACAGGAGAAATGCGGCGAAACTGGCAGCAACAGCAGCAGGATGCTCGAGGCGGTACCCGGAGTGGATTAAGTTAAATGATTCCTTCCTGGATGACTGTCGTCGTTGGCTGGAGTCCTCTCTCATATGCTGCCGAAGGGTTCAGGAACGAGTCGGACTTTACTTAGTCCGGATGTGGGAATGAAATGAACATTAGCTTCGGAATGGAGTTTGTGCGTAGGATTACTGCAAGCGGTAGTTTGGTTGGTGGAGCGGAGCGTTGCGGAAATCATAACTGAATATGGAAGTGGATTATTAATTTAAAGCAATATGGGATTATGTTCGGTGGATTATAGGCTCGGAGTTGAGTGTTACCACCATTGCATTACATTACAGCATCGTGTAGCACTTGTCGATTCTGTACGTTCACTGTTATTATAAATAACACTTTTTAAAGAAAAATAGTCCTTTCTATTAGTTCAAACACTTTCCCCGAACATAAAACATAATTAAAATACTGCTGAACTCTCAAATACAGTGAATTCTCCCTAACTCGATATTCTGTAACTCGATATTTTCCCTTACTCGATGAAATTCGAAGTCCCTTGAATCTAGCATACTGCGTTCCCACCGTAAGTCGATATCTCCCTTACTAGATTGAGAATCTATGTCGAAATAATTTTCCAATGCATTTTCACCTCGTTATTGTCAGAAACTGTTACATGCATGATATAGTTAGAAGTTGGATGTGAAAAGTGATAAGCGAGAAGTTTGAAGTGAGAAGTGAGAAATAAGAAGTTAGAAGTGAGAAATAAGAGGCAAGAAGTAAAAAGTTCGAAGTAAGAATTGAGAAATGAGTAGTGAGAAGTGAGAATGTGAGTAGTGGGAAGTGAGAAATGAGTAGAGAGAAGTTGAAAGTGAGAAATTCGAAGTGCGAAGTGAATAGATAGAAGTGAAATGTAAAGAAGTAAAAAGTAAAAAGTGAGAAGTGAAAAGTTAGAAAAGTTATAAGTGAGAAATGAGACGTCAGAAGCGAGATATACGAAATTATAAGTGAGAAGTGAGGAGTAAAAAGTGAAAAATGAGAAGTGCGTAGTGAGAAATGAATAGTGATAAGTGAAAAGTTAAAATTGAGAAGTGAGACATTGGAAGTAAGAAAGTGAGAAGTGAGTAGTGAGATGTGAGAAATGAGAAGTGAGAAGTTATAAATTTTAAGTGCAAAAAGTAGTGAAAAGAAGTGAAAAGTGATAAGTGAAAAATAAGACGTCAGAAGTGAGAAGATATAAACGAGAAGTAAAAAGTGAAAAATGAGAAGTGAGAAGTAAGACATGCGAAGTGATTAATAAATAGTGAGAAATTGAGAAGTGCAAGTAGGAAGTGAGAAGTGAGTAGTAGGGAATTGAGAATTGAAAATCGAATGTAAAAGAATTGAGAAATTCGAAGTGCGAAGTAGTGAGCAGTAAAAAGTGAGATTTTAAAAGTGATAAGTCAGAAAGTAGATATAAGAAGTTATTAGTGAGAAGTGAAAAATGAAAAATAAGAAGTGAGAAAGAAGATGTGCAATATGAGAAGAGATAAATGAATGATGAGAAGTGAGAAGTGAGTACCTCCCTATACTGCTGTAGTCTGAAAAAGGGACGTTAACGCCATTTTCCAAAAATAGTGTTAACGAGTACACTCATCGAGCTCATTAACAGAAAAAATGTTTTTCCATTTTTGGTTGCAATTTAGCGTATACGTAACTTTTTCATACTACAGGAGGTAAGAAGCGAGATGTGCGAAAAAAAAGTATATTCTAGTGAGAAGTGGGAAATGAAGAGTGCGAAATAAGTTGTGAAAAGAGAGTAGTAAGAAGTGAGGACCGAGGAACGAGAAGTAAGAAACGAGATTCTTTCTCTTTCCTTCTTTATTTTTTCTTCTCTCTTCTGTCTTCCTTCTCCTTTCTGTCTTATATATCTTCACTCACTTCTCACTACTCAACGTCTCACTTCCCAATTATCATCCCACACAACTCGTATCCTACTTCTCACTTCGTAAATATCAAATCTCACTTTTCACAACTCACTTCTCATTTCTCACTTATCACTACTCACATGTTACTGCACACATCGTACTACTCAATACTCACTTCCGTTTTTATTACTCTATGAGCCTCATTTCGAACATCTCACTTCTCACTTCACTTAAAAAGGAAACTGTTGTATTCCCTATCTCGATACCTCCCTAACTTGATAGCCCCTTCTATATCGAGTAAGGGAGAGTTCATTGTAAAACAATGTCTCAGTTATAATTAGATTTTATATCAATCGACGCAATCATTGACTACATACACCTGTTTCTGGGAATGGTTCATTGCTTTATGACAAACAATCGTTTGATGATAAGTAATATATAAGTGTGAGTGAAAGTTCATTTTGAGTCATTTCTCAAGTAGAATACGGAAAAGGCAAGACAGCAACGGAAATTGTATTCAAACAAGAAGAAATATCGAATACTCCCCACATGTTCAAGCTGGAATTTTCTAAAAACTTATCGATCGTTAGTGAAAGTATGTTTATGATATCCAGAAGAATGGTTGAGGGCCATTTAGCCGAAAACCATTTGGCCCAACAAATCATTATCCCAAAAGTCATATGACCAAATAACAAACAGCTGAACTGATCATTCGCCATTTTGCCTAAATGGTCATTTGACAAAAAACATCATTTGAACGAATATAAAGTTACAGGAGATTTTGTTAGAAAGCGTTGTTTGGCTGAACTAGTAAGACCGTTACAATATTCAATTAAAATAATGTCCTAAGGTCAAGGGGGGGTACTAAAAAAATAAATGATGCCTCCGAAAGGTAAAGGGGGATAATAAATAAATAAATAATAAAATAAAAAAAAATAAAAAAAAAAAATAAAAAAATCTCATCGAATTTGTTAATAGTAGTTCGTGCAACTAGTTGCAAAAAGATGATTTTTTCAGCACGAGTTGGATAAATACTACGAGTGCTGAAAAATCGAGTTTTACAATGAGTTGCAAACGCTATTTTTTGCAATGTTGAAAAATAGGCTTTTATATGATTTCTTTGGTATGGAAAAGTAGGCCGTTTTATCACTCAAAGACGAACTGTAAACCAGATATTATGATCAAGAATTGCAAAAAATATTTTTTGAAAATTCTCAAATTCATCCGATTTTTTTTAAATGAGAAGTAACACATTTCACTATTCACTAATTACTGCTCAATTTTCGCTTTTCATTACGGACTTCTAATTTCTCATTTCTGTGTTGACATAATGAGAAGTGCGTAGTAAGAAGTGAACAAAACGACTCACTTTTATTTTTCACCCGTTATTCCTCGCTCCTCATTTCTTCCATTCACGTCTCAATTATCATTTATCACTCCTCACTTTTCACATTCACTTTTGGCCATTAGACCCGTGCTGCAAACGACATTCACGGTCTTATCATCTATTCGGACAAATAACATTTTCGGCCATATGGCCCTTTAAATGACATTTCTTTCTTCCAAATGGTAATTTCGGCCTAACGACAATTTGGGCCAAATGAAATATTCGGCCAAACGACATTTTCGTCCAAATGGCCCAATCTGCCGAACGACTATTGCACATAAGCATCAGCATGAGCATTGTGACCGTACAGTGCGTAGTTGCCACTCCATGGTTGAATAGAGCTTACGAAAATTTACACGTTTTAAATGCCAACCTAATTTCAGTCAATAACGGCGCCGTCCCACTGTGGTTGGGAGTTGGGATATCATGAATCATGGCCTTAAATAATAACTTCTTAGGATTGCTTCATTGAAGTTTGATGTTTTCCACAAAGTTGTTGCATGATAAGTGAGCTTTCATATGGGATAAAAATAGTTCGGAACTCTGTCTCTAGGGCGACACTCCAGCCAACTTTTTATATGAGCATGATAGGATGATGGTATCTTCATTATAGTTTAAGAAATTGGCATCCATTAACGCGTACACCGTTAAGGGAAAGAAGATCTCCATCCTGACAAAATGTAAAGAAGAATATCAAGTTTCATCCAAACCAAACGTCACCCAGCCATGCCCTGCGTGCGACAAAAGTGGTTACAAGCTTTAAACCTGCGAGAAATTCGTTGACTTGATTTTACAATCACTTCTTAGCATACCATTGAGCACTTTAATGAGCTTTATTTAAACCATATAACATTTGTTCAGTACATATAAGCTACATTACACAGAAAATGTTCATTACCGAAGAATTCAATTCGAAGCTAAACATAAATATATTGCTGCACAACCGCAATTCGAACCATTCAACACCGCAACAAATTGTAGCATACACGGCGATAGCAATTCACCCGAACGACAAATGTCTTAACTTTCAACAGCTTTCTCCACTGGCTTGACATCCGCTTCCATCACGCTGATTGACGACATCACATTAGTTCAATTGTCACATCATCCAACCCGCCAGGCAACAAGAGCGCGAACGAAGTAACGCTGCGGCACTCATTCGTTGCTCCACGCTGTAAGAAGCGCGGATATCCTGCCATCGTCTTGAGGGTTTTTCTTCTCCCCTGCACCAGAGGACTTACCTCAGACGAATATCTTCCATGCATCCAACTTACACCACAATTTTCCAAATGTCACCAACCGGGCTATTTCCATTGGGGAAACAGAAGTCCATATACGAAATAGCGCGTCGCGTCATCCACTGCTACGCTGCAGCAATTTAAAGCCACACATTTTCTTCGTCCTTGAGGCTTCCCCCGAGTAGGGGTGTTCGCTTAGTGGGTTCCGCAACCGCCATAGATGTGGTTTAGCGAAAACAGCCATCGTAATTGAGGTAGATTGCAATCAAATCTCGGGATCTTCCAGCAAATTAAGACATGCAACTGTTGATGGACATCGATCTTGTGAACACCCCGCAATCACTCGCCGTACCCTGGTAAGTGGAGGAAAAGCTCTTGTAGTCAAACACAGCTTAGCAAGTGTAAGCAGCTTTCGACTGGAGCGCAACAGCGGAACCACTTTTCAGCAATCGTGCCTTTACCGAAGCGATGATTGCGAAAATGAGAATAAATTGCTGCTGCCATATCTCTTCTTCTGGCATGACATTGCCATGAGCAGCAACTTGGCTGTCGCGTCACCGTTTCTTCTGGTTGTATTGTTTGCGTATAGGATGGATAAGCAACTCGTAACGTTCCTCCCGCATACACAGCTCGGAATGGGAAGGATCATCACAAGACAGCATCAGCATCCAGCGCGTCATACACTTGCTAATGCTTTCACGTCATTACCACCATTTCGTGGAGTCGAATCCATCAGCCACGTCCCGAGCAAGAAACACTCACTCCGTGGAACGTGACCTAATCTGTTACCACGCCATGCCACATTGTATGTGGGTGGGTTGACTTTCTCACCCGTGCTGCTGACTGCTTTCAAGTTGTGTCCCTCGAATTAGGATATGACACTTTGTTTGCACGAATTTCATGTTTTATACTAATTCCTATAATTGAACGTCAATATTGTGGTAGTAGCGGATTGTGTTAAAATAATAATCGAAGATACGAAATGGAAGCATGAATTATTTGAATGAGATTTGAATTTCTAAATCGAAGCAATCGGCGTTCGAATAGTAGGCGCCCATTAGCACACGAATATGAGCTCGATTGACAGAACGAAACAAAGAAAGAGACGATACTAATTCGAATATTAGGTACATCGTCTATGTATCACTAGAGCTACTCGTTCTGTCAGAACATACTTGTGAGTACACAGCCCATGATAATTCAGATATTCGACGGATGTCCTAAGGATATTCGCTCGGCCACGACAAATATTTCCTTTCATGGAAACGGGTATTCAATAAACATTGTTTTGCCTATTTAAATATTGATTGAACATAAATTTGTATCATATGAAAAGAGAAAGTATCATAGAATAGTCTGTTCAGATTACGCCATTTATTATGATAACTATCGTGTCAAATATTAGAAAGAAAATGGTGGTTGGCATCTTTATCATGAATCATGATATTTATTATCATAAATGGCGTTGTCTGAATAGGCTATAAAGGATAATGATTAACATATTTCAATTCGTTTCTGAAAATAAATTTCGAAAGACACATATGTTTACCAAATTGTAGGAAATGTGTTATAAGAGTGATGATATTCATTTAACTTGTTTTTTTAAGTTTAAGCATTAGATGGAAAAAATCATCCAATATTTATAAATTTCCACAAAAAATAGCTATTAGATGGATTGAATTTTCTATGAACGTTGAACGCTTCTTAAGAAGCAGTCTTTTTTGGAGAAAAAAATCGTGGAAAGTTCTTAATTGTTTCTGGAAATTTTGCATTATTAAGGTAAATTTCATATTTATTTATTTCTCATATACTGATTTCTTTATTGGAAAATTCCTATTGTTTAATGGAATATTTTTAATTTTCTAAGGAGAGGTTTTATTTTAGTCATTGAACCCTGTTAGGCCCACGGGGTCATGTATGACCCCAACAGAAACATTTATGCATAAAATCCCACAATGGATAAAAGCAAACACTGTCAACAATACGATGTGAGACATGAGCGATGTAGGCCTTACGACAGCCTAGAAAGTTACGAACACGGTGAAGTTCGGAAAAAGTAAATATTAGAAAATATTTGTGGGTGGATTGTATTTCAAAATATGATTTTTATTCGAACGTATCAGTAGAGCCATGATATACAAAAAACTATTTTAATCTTCCTTGAGTGACCTTCAAAACTATCCTTTGGTTCATGACTTGAAATCTACATCTGCAGAAAAGCTTATATTCGTTACTTAAAGTTTATTTGAGTATTCAACAGTGTTCATTACATTTTATAAAAACGGTGAAAAAAACATCGCAAGGTAGTTCTGGCCCAGTCAACACAAGATCGTTTATGATGTCACTTAAGATGCTAAAGTGGAGGCCATATAGGTACTTCCCCATACAATATGTACATATATCGCCTCCACCTTAACATCTTATGTTGCATCATATACGATTTCGTGTTGACTGGGGGGATATTATAGGTTGTCCATTGTCCAAACTATTCTTCAGTTCCATGACTTGAGATCTACATCTTCTTAGAAGCTTTTTTCGGTACTCCCAGCATCGGTATGCTTATAATTGTATCCATTACATCTCCTGGGAAGTCGACAGACATCGTAAGATAGTTTTGAGATATTCTGGGTCACTTAAACTGTCCATGAGTTCGGGACTCGATATCTACAGCTGCTTAGAAGTTCTTTTCGGTACTCGGAGTTTCGATATGCATTCAACTATATCCATTACACCGCCTTGGAGGCTGACAAATATCATAAAATAGTTTTGGGATATTCTGGGTCATCCAAACTGTCTTCAAGTTCAGGGATTGAGATCTACAGTTCTATTCTTTATTTTTTTGATTCTTAATATAATAAGAGTATATCACAAGATCAACAGTTAGTTAGAAGCTATTTTTGGTATTCAAAGCTTCAATATGCACTCTATTGTGTCCATTACATCTCCTGGTCAACCAGAGGTCTCAGGTCAATAGAAATCGTAAGATAGTTTTAGGATATTCTGGGTAATCGTTCTTCAGCTCGGGACTTAAGATCTACGGCTGCAAGACAATCTTTTTTCAATACTCAAAGCTTCAACATGCATTCAATTGTATCCATTACCTCTCCTGGTAGGTCAACAGATGTCGTAAGATAGTTTTGGTTTTGGATATTCTGGGTCATCAAAACTATCCCTAATATCTGGACTTAAGATCTACAGCTGCGAGTAAATAATTTTTATTATTCAAAGCTGCATTATTCATTCAACATATCCAAGTGTGGAATGACAAACAAGCTAGTGTCGTGACTGTAGATTACAAGTTCTTAACTCAAGGATGGTTTGGACGACCCAGAATATCCCAAACATATCTTACTAAATCTCTTGATTTTTTTTTTAAATCTCTCGTTTATTTGGAAGGATCAGTTGCCGTTAACCGTTACGGAGCCGAAATCAAGTTTAACAATACATTTCTTGATTTTTATACATAGTGTTGGTTCTGGGGTATCGAAAGACTCGCGGTAATAATACAGTATGAAAGGAAAGAATTTTCCTTAAGTAATTACTATGCTGATATTCACAAAGTTGACATTTTTTGCGATGTTTCACATCTGTAAATAGACAAACCAAATTTTGTTCGGGTGACAACATTCCGTTTTGGCTCAAATTCCGAACATAACTCATACTCCATACACACGCTGTTATATGGCCGTTTTGGCTTTATTCGTGTATTTCTTTTCATAGACTCTAAAATTCGTTTTGTAATCTTGATCCTGATGGGGAAAACATGCCAGTGTTCGGAATATGAGTCATGTTCGGTATTTGAGCCAAAACGGTATGCAATGGATTAACGACAGACAACAACAAGAGGAAGACATTAGTAATAGGGTGACTATTACTATGATTACAGTTTTACATCAGCAACAATTGTAGTGTCGTGGCTGTAGCTAGCAAGTTCTAGACTCAAGGACGTTTCGGATAACCCAGGATATCCCAAACCATCTTACCATATCTCCTAGTCTTCTCTAATAAGCTATGGACATGGTTGAATACATATCCAAGATTGGACCGACGAAACAACCTAGTGTCGTGGCTCTGAATCACAAGTTCTGGACTCAAGCACGATTTGGGATATCGCAAAACCATCTTACCATGTCTCTTGATCTTCACAAATATGTTATGAACATAGTTGAATACATATCCAAGCTTGGAATGACGAAAAAGCCTAGTGTCTTGACTGTAGATCACAAGTTCTGGACTCAAAGACGGTTTAGATGACCCAGTGTATTCCAAAGCCATCTTATCATGTCATTGATTTTTACAAATATGTTATGAACATCAAGCTTTGATTGACGATAGAAGAAAGTGTCGTGGACCCTGGACTCACGAACGGTTTGGATGACCCAGGATATCCAAAACCATCTGACCATGTCTCTTGAACATCACGAATATGTCATGGTTATGCATGAATACATATCCAAGCTTACGAAAATCCAGCCTGGTAACTGTAGATCGGAAGTTCTGGACTCAATGATTATTTGGATGATCTAGCACAAGCAGCAAAGTAGCATAGCTACACTTTTTCTGATGATATCAATCTACATGGTTGTTGGGCCTTCAATGCAATGCAAATATTTTTGGTGCAGAGGGGAATGGCCTAAAAAGCACGTGGGTAAAACATAACCCAACAGAATAGCTTACACTACGTCTTTAAGCTAATATTTCCAGAGATATGCGTCTGTCCTATCGTCAGTGGCAAAATTTTGTCAGGAAAATCGTACAAATGTCCCAACAATCTTTTTTTGATTGTCCAACGGAATTCCTCTAAAAATTCATGAGAATTTCGCAAGAATATTCAAAATAATTTGTGACTAAAACACTCGATCTGAGGTGTAGTGTGAACGATTTCCATGGGCTACTTTTTTCAGGTAAGCAGTTTGAGCATGAGCATGAGCATGAGACCGTGCATTTCGTAGTTGCTTGACTAGTGATTGACTAGAACAGCGATTCTCAACCTTTTTCTTGAGTGGTATCCCTTCAAACTATTGGATTAATTGAGGTACCCCCCCTGAAAGTAGGCTTCCAGGTCTCTTGAAAGGATAATTCCAAGCCCTTGAATCTCTTAAAGAAGGCTTCAGCACCTTGGTAAAGGCTTCTGAGCCTCCTGCATAGTTTTCGACCCTCTTGCATGGCGGCTTTAGAGCCACTTAAAAGGAGGCTTCCTTTGCATCTCGAAAGGACGCTTCTGAGCCTCTTGAAAGTATGCTTTCAAGCCTAATGGAGAGAGGCTTCTGAGCCTCTTGAAAGGAGGCTTCGAGCCTCTTGAAAATATGTTTCCGAGCCACTTGAAATTAGGTTTTCGAGTATCTTGAAAAATAAGCTTGAGCTTCTTTGAAATTGGCTTGCGAGCCTTTTGAAAATAGGCTTGGGAGCCTCTTGAAACAGACTTCGAGCATGTTAAAGGAGGCTTACGAGCCTCTTGAAAACAGGCTTCCGAGCTTTTTGAAAGAAGGATTCCTACCCTTTTAAAAGGCGGCTTCCAAGCCTCTTGAAAGTAGACTTCCGGGCGCCTTAAAACAAGGCTTCCGGCCTCTTTAAAAGAGGCTTCCCAGCCTGTTGAAAAGAAGCTTCCCAGCCTCTTGAAAGCAGGCTTCCGGGCTTCTTGGAAGACGAGCCTCTTGAAAGGAGGCTTTCAAGCCACTTGAAAGTAGGCTTTCGAGCCTATTGAAAATAAGCTTCCGAGCCTCTTGAAAATAGGCTTGCGATCCTATTGAAAATAGGCTTCCGAGCCTGTTAAAAGGAGGCTTCCGAGCTTGTTAAAAGGAGGCTTACAGGCCTTTTGAAAGGAGCTTTCCGAGCCTCTTGAAAGGAGACATCCGAACTTTTTGAAAGAAGGCTTCCGACCCTAATAAAAGGTGGCTTCCGAGCCTCCTGAAAGTAGACTTCCGGGCATCTTAAAACAAGGCTTCTGACCTCTTGAAAAGAGGCTTCCCTGCCTGTTGCAAAGAAGCTTCTCAGCTTCTTGAAAGGCGGCTTCCGAGCCTACTGGACAAAAGCTTGTGAGCCTATTGTAATGAGGCTTCCGAGCCTCTTAAAAGGAGTTTTTGAAGCCTTTTGAAAAAAACTTTCCGAGATTCTTGGAGACATCTGAGCTTTTTGTAAGAAGGCTTCCGACATTCTTGAAAGGACGCTTTTGAGCCTTTCGAGGATTCCGGGTCTCTCAAAGCGAGGCTTCCAGGCCCCTCGAAAGGAGGCTTCCGAGCCTCTCGAAAGTAGCTTCCCGAGCCTCTTGAAAGGAGCCATTCCAGCGTTTTGGAAGAAGTCCTCCGACTCTTTCAAAAGGCGACTTCCGAGCCTCTTGAAAGTCGACTTCCGGGCATCTTAAAACAAGGCTTCCGGCATCTTGAAGGTAGTTATCCAAGCCTTTCGAAAAGAACCTTTCGAGCCTCTTGAAAGGAGTCTTCCGAGCTATTTGAAAGAAGGCTTCCGACCTTCTTAAAAGCCTTCCGAGCCTATTGAAAAGAGGATTCCGGGTATCTCAAAGCGAGGCTTCCGAGTCTCTTGAAAGAAGGCTTGCAGGCCTCTTGAAAGGAGATTTTCAAGCATCTTGAAAGGATGCTTCCAAGCCTCTCGAAAGAAGGCTTCTGAACATCTTGAAAGGAGGCCTTCAAGCTGTCTGGGTGAATCCTTCCGAGAAGCAAAGCGCTCGAATAGACTTCGTCGCCCTACCAAACTGACTATCTACAAAACGCTCATTAGCTGGGGTGCAGATGGTGGAGAAAGCGAATGAACCACGAGTTGCATCAGCTGTTGGTTGAACCATCCATCGTTCACCCCGCGAATATCCAAAGACTGCGGTAGACTGAGCACATAACCAGAATGACGGGTAGTAGTCTGGTGAAAATGGTTCTTGACAACGATCCTACGGGAACAAGAAGCCAAGGTGCGCAGCGAGCAATATGGATCGATCACGTGACAAACGATTTGCGGAACCTCCGCATACTTGGCGAACCATCCATGGGATCAATGGGGAGGATTCCAATTGATCAAGGGGGAGGATCTAGAAAGGTATATTTAGGAATACGAGGGGAGCGGGAAGGGGGCAACAATCACCCTCGTTATCAACTGATACTTTTAATTTTTAATGATTTATTTACTATTATTTCTTTACAATTACATATTAGTAGTGATGCAAACTACTATTTTTGTCATTAAAAAAAGCTCAATTTTTGATAGATTGGTTCGCATTGAAATGATGCTGTGAAGTATGTACACCGTACAGTCCGTAAGGTTTCAGTTAAATTCATTGAAGTTCTCAATCGCGCAGATTAAGATTTTGCATTTTATTTTTTAAACGTTGTGGAAGCAACAATGCGTAACAAGCATTGCTGTGTTTATGTAGTTCGACAAAAGATATTTTAGTTAAAAGATAAAGATTGTCGCTTCGGTTCCCTTTGTTCTGCTGTCCGAAACTTGTGTGTGCTAAGCGGTCAAATCGTATGTATTTTTCTTTCATTGACATTTAGCACCCCCATCTTCGCCAACAAAAGATGTTTCGGACAGCGACGACAGCGACAATCTTTATCTTGTAACTGCTTTTGCGGTCGCCCGTTTTTTCAAGAATAAACTGTATTGTTATCTTCATTTTAAACTGGAATGAAATTTGTACAAGAGCCATGATTTTGTATCGTTTCGAAGTCACGGAAGTAAATAAACAGTGGTCCAAGCAGTCGCTGGACGTGGATTGTGCAGAGCTTTGAATATTCGAATATTTTTTATGAAGCCCATCGGCCTTCTTTGTCACTTCACTTCTAAACATATTCATATTCGGCTCTGCACAGTCAATTTTCGGAATGAATATGGGTCAGTGAGTATTTATTTGAATTTCACAAATTATCAAATTATCGTAAAACTAAACACATGTTTGATGGTTTTAATAAATACACGTATAGATCTAATTCTAACGTTCAATTGAGGGACATTTTTAGCGGTTATTCTCAGTACAATCAAGGCTAATTATGTTTTTTTTTTCGCGCGCAGGTACCATACTCAGTGGTAATCAATTTAATGAATCTATGAAGAAGTAAACTGAGTAAGTCATTCTATGTTTTGAATAATCAAAACACGATTTTCAAAAGTCGGAACGAATCTGCTTCATGGAAGTGAATATTTCATGCTCTGATTGTGATAAGTAGTAGGGAAAGAGTCGGTTGACTAACAAGTTTGCGCATGATATTCTTCCCTCTTCGGATTCCACTTAGTCACAAAAAGTCACTTTTCATACTTTGTTTTTTTTTGGTTGGTTGTTCAGGTCTCCGCCTAGGAGGCCAGAGGCAATAGTCGGCAGCTCAGTGCGCAGCGCCAGCGTGGGTCACTCAACCTTCCTCTCGGCTAGAAAAACGCCGGTAGGTGTTAGTGACGGCCCATGGCTTGTGGAGGCGATGAACCACAAACGCGATGGGCTTTCGGTCTTTGATCTTGCGACGGAACAGCTGGACGCCATCAACGACTTTGCGTCATCGAAGCATAATATCAGCAAGGACCTCAAGAGGAGCTTGCAGAAACTTCGAAAGTCGATGCTGGACGCCAAGCTGGAGAGGGCGGTCGGGACGGCCAAGTGTAAACCCGTGAAATCGGTGGAGTCGAGGTCTACCCAGACTGAGGCCCAAGGATTCGCGGACTCGTGCAAGGTCGAATCGACCGAAGGCGTGCCAGCGAAGACGGTGGTGCCAAAGTCTACCCAGACTGAGGCTCAAGTATTTGCGGGTACGTCGGGGGTGACTGCTCCAACGGAGCAGACACAAAAACGGGGGAGACAGTCTCCAGGGGATGATCTCCCTGGGGGCCGCTCCAAAACGCGGACAAGGGTAGTGGGGCTGGGAAGCTGAACCCCGGCCAGGTACCTCCATAACCGGGGGAGGAAGGACCTGGAATGGTCCGTCCACTCAGCCGCACCAGACCAATGAAATAGAGGGGGATGACGCCTCCTGGACCCTGGTCAAGAACAAGACGAAAACGAAGACGTCAAGGGCCGAAAAGAAGGCCCAGGCGAATGAGGGTAACAAGAAGTCTAGGGCAGGCGCCAATCGCTCCAGGGGCGATGCCCTAGTCATCACGGCGGACGAGGCTAAGTACTCGGATGTTTTGAAGGCGATGAGGAGTGACGTCAAGCTCGGTGAACTCGGCGCCGACGTACGTCGAATAAGACGTACCCGGATGGGCGAGATGATCCTCGAGCTGAAGCGGGACGTCTCGCAAAAGGGCGCCGCCTACAAGAAGTTGGCGGAGGAAGTCCTAGGCGAGACGGTCAAGGTGAGGGCACTCACGACGGAGGTGAATCTAAGGGTTAAAGACCTGGACGAGATCACCGAAGTCGAAGAGCTCGTCACGGCACTGCGGCGACAGTGTGAAGTGGAGGCGTCCACCGCAGCCGTTCGGCTACGGAAAGGTCCAGCAGGGACACAGGTAGCATTGGTTCGGCTATCTGCAGCGGACGCCTCCAAGGTAGTCAAGTTAGGGAGCGTCAAAGTGGGATGGTCGGTATGCCCTGTGCGCATATACGAGCAACCCGAAGTTTGCTTCAAGTGCCTGGAACCGGGGCACAAGCAATGGGACTGCAAAGGCCCTGACAGAAGCAATCTCTGCGGACGCTGCGGATTGGAGGGACATAAGGCACAATGCTGCACGAACCCTTCCAATTGTTTGATTTGTTCCAGCAAAGCTGTGAACAGCAAGCATCCCATGGGGGGTTCGATGTGCCCGGCGTTTAAGCGTGCTGCAAAATCACAGTGCAGGTAACGCAGCTGGCTTGCTCGGCCTCGCCCGAGTGTTTGGTGTGCGCAGGTTTAGAGGAAACGGCGGAACACGTGTTATTCGTGTGCCCACGTTTTCGCGCAATGCGTGACCACATGCTTGCCACATGTGGTCTGGACACTACCCCGGACAACTTAGTTCGGAGGATGTGTATAGATGAAGTTGGCTGGAACGCCGTTTTATCGGCTATCGCCCAAATCGTCTCGGAGCTACACAGAAGGTGGCGCGTGGACTCAAGGATGGCTAGTTCAGGCGCAAATAAGAGGTGGTCCAAGAGATCGGAGTCGGCTTCATGGGTCATACCGGTGGTCATGCTCTGTGGTCGAACTCGATCCTTTTACCGAACAAGTGGCCGCGCGAAGAACAACGTGGTATCGTCGCTTTCGCGGCGTCGGTCAACCGGGCGGGTTCCGAGCCCGAGGACGGAAAGGGGTCCTCGTCAAGGCTGGGGCAGGCGTAGGCACCGCGTCGGCAAGTCCCTCTGTGTGCTGGCGAATAGACCCTATCGCAGAAAGGTCAATTTGGGGTGCACGCGGCATCATCATTTTTGATACCAGTCGTGCAGAGGGAAGCAGGCGCGAAGTCGACCCTTCCCACCTTCCGAGGACATAGGGCGTGGTAAGGCCACCTGGAAAGCCGGCAATGCGCTGGCACGATACCATGGTGTTCTTCTGAAAAAGCGAGTCACGATGTTCGGTGCTGCAAGGACACGCAGCTAACCTCGAGGGTGCGTTGTGCATTGCCCCCCTTTGAAGCATTACTTTCTGGTTGTACCGAAGGGACTATGGGCTTGGCGGCAATGGAAACGGTTTAGCGGGTCGGGGATGTAGTCCTGCCTCCCTCGGTGATCCCTAACCCCGCACTTCCTGGTCAACCCAGGATGTCTGTTGAGCAGATTTCCCCTCCATTGTTTAGGAAGAAAAAAAAACTAGTCCTAAGCCCCATTTATTGTGCTCTCTGTACAATTTCGCAAGTTCTACTCAATAACGGAGTAGCAACTACGAATTGTGAGGCCATAATGCTCAAGCTCATGCTCAATAACAAATCCTACAAGTACTATCGCTAAATTAATATAAAAATTCTAAATTAAACAAACGAATTGAACGTAATTTTGTTACAAGATAGGTAATTATGTTCCCTATCAGCCGTCCATACATCGCAAGATGGGTACTCTTATGGATGAAAAGTTTATTCAGCAAACACTTTTTCGTGACCGAATTGATTTTTTTTTCAGTGTCTTTTCATCGGAAACTTAACCAGGTTAGAAGTGACCAGGTCATGATCATCCCAGAATTTAAAAATGTACAAATTGTACTTCATATAATTTTTTAATCAAGAATAACATTTGAAAAGGGTTTATGTCTTCAAAATAGTTGTTTGTAGTGCCAAGAAGATGATTTTTTCAACACGAGTTGTGCGTTTATCCAACGACGCTCATCGAGTGCCAAAAAAATGAGTTTTGCAACGAGTTTCACATGCTTTTTTTTACAATTACGAATAATGGTCTTTGATGGGATAAATCTGATTCATCGAATTGGTATAGTCTAATTTACTTCACATGTTCATTCTTGCCAAAGAACAATCAGACTTCATGGTATGTATCGTGCCAAATTGTAGAAGACGTCTAAAATATGGTTTCTATGAAAAAGCTGACATTAAGGTGGTTTGGGGAGGCACTACACAACGTGCTATTTTTTATATATTTCATTATTTTTCATTACATTTGATTTGTCTCATTTTAACTAATCACCTCATAATTTTGGAGCAGCGATTTTCGGTTTTCGATGTCATATCTTTTGAAAAAAAAATTTTAACATAGATGATGAAAATGATGATGATTTGAAAATTGCTAGTGCATCCCGTATTACGTTAAGTAAGCGACAACTTTTGAAGCTATGGATATTTATCTCACATTAAAAAAGGGGGAATTTGCATGATTACTTTCCAAAACTGTTGACGCCAAAGTTGTAATCCAATCAGACAGTTTATTTGGTCTCTGCAATCACTTTCCCAGCATAACGCCATCACTTAGAAAGATACACACCCTCCTCGTTTGAGTCACTTTCCAATCTAGACCAAGCGGAGGGAGGAAATTAATTAGAAATAATTTATTGCCATATTTGCGTGAGTTTGAGTGTGCACAACAAAGTCACTCAGAATGGTGGAATAGCAACATACCTTCAACGAGGGTATTCAAACAGACTGCAGGCATCGGCAGTGTCGTAATGTGGGGCATTTACTGGGGGGAGAGCGATTACGATTCCTCAGTATCGGATTTTTGATTATTCACGTCATGCATCATGGGCACTATAAATATCGCAATGTCCCTCGAGGTATACCCCGGCTGAAATGAGGGAATCGGACCAGAAAAATGAGTGGTTTTTCAGTTAATTAAAGTAGAGCTCTGGAGCCTTTCTCGCGTGTCATCATCATAAATTCCATCGGATGATGAGGCCAACAATGCCGGGCCGTTGGTGGAAGGTGGGCGTGAGTTTTTGAATTTTATGACAGGAAAATCCACTTCATCTGACGGGTGGATTTTTGCGAGAGTAACGGTTGAAATAAATTTCCGACTGTTGTCATGGACGGCAATGGTTGGTTTAGACGAGACTAGGCAGGAAAAATGTGATCTGTCATTCTGGAGGAATTATCGCGAAGCAGGATGTCAGACAAGTGGAAATTATGAATGACTGGCAGACGGCCGGTTGAGATGAGGGTCATTCCAGGAAGGGATTTAGTTTAGGGAGGATTTCTGACATTTCGAAATTCCCGTTCATTTTATTCGTACCAACATGAGGCATTATACACAATCAGAGTGACTCAATGAAAGTGAAAACAATCCTTGAACCACATCCCAATCTTTTGAGTCATTTCTATTCAGATCTTTCAATGACACAAGCTAATAGGTCACAAACCGCTTTCCAAAAGCAGCAACTGGGTATGCATGAAGCGTAATCTACAGATTACTTGGTGTGTAGCGTACCTTTGTCAGAGGATGTCTGGATTTATTGCATCCCATTAAAGGATAACCTCAAGCAAACCACTAACCAATTGCTGGCAATATTTCGAGCCGTTTATAGTGCTGTATTGCATTACACATGTAGAACGGCACGGGGCAAGACGACCCGAGCCCACTTCGGTGCATCATAATGTTGCGACAGTTTCCTGGTTAAGGCTCCCCCATACCGAAGCGATTTCATCGCCGCGACGGCGACAACTAGTCGCCGCGATTCTATCGTTGGGTCGCTGCAGGCAATGTTCTATTTACGCTTCCACACCAACGGCGACAGAATCGCTGTTGCCAAGCGATAGAATCGCGTCGCGACTGTCGCGTCGCGTGTGTTTGGGGGAACCTTTATAGGAGAGACATCGCTTTCAACATCATCATCACCATCATCATCGTCATCGTCCGGCTGACCTCACTGTCGATAGGTTTGCAGACAGAACGATAAGATCGAATTGAAACACGTGGTGGGTGAGACCAGTTCAGTGGTCAGCGTCTCGATACCGAAACCGGCTGTGTCCTTCGGAGGGATAATCATGATGAAGTTATCCCTTGCCACTTTTGACTGCCGCGTTGCTTGCAGGTCTGACTCCGCTGGTGAGTATGTGACCACGACACTAGCTAGTACTGTGTGTCACATGGGAAAACATAGCACTGAAGGTTTAGGTCGTACGAGGTAGTTATTTATCAAATAGTATAAAAGATTCAATGTCATACCGCATTGCAGATTATTTATTTTCTGTTACCTTAACACTCTTACATTTAATTTATTAATGTGATATGCATCAATTTCATTTGTTATATTCGCTAGAATGTAGCTTTCCGCAGATTGGAAAATGGAAATCCGCGATTTCATGATTTATTTTTCCGACCTTGGATAATTTATAAAATTGTTTTCTGAGTAAGCCATGTCACGATATGCTTATTCTTTAGATAATTTTATTTCCTTGCAATTATTTTTTTTTGTTTGGATTTATCCAAAATTTGGAACGGCTTGTTACTGGGGAAAAAGAAAATTTTTCGTTACGCCATAAGTTATAAGTTACACTTCCATAAGTATGCATTTCTCACTCTTCAATCATTACCCGTCTACAATTCGGTAACTTGAAATCGAGCACTCAAGAACATTCCAGCACTGCTTGACACTCCTTGTGTGTGCTTTGAAACGGCATGAGCACTTGAAACCTTTTGAAGACATCCACCCCACTGCTTATCGATCCTAAATATTTTATTATTCCGCATTCATACTTACTCGTTCGACGCAGGTACGAAGAAGTAGAAAGGGTAAGACTCTCATCTTGAATGTGAATTCCTTCACCATACGTGGCAGAAGAAGAGAAGCACACGAAATTTCTCACTCACTTTCCCGGAAAAGTCTACATTCGTTTCACTGCCATCCTCTACACCGCAGCGGACAGGTAATCGAAACCCAGTTAGCTCTCACATCAATCTAACACGTTTTGTATGGTCCCTCACCTGTGCTGCACGACATCCTCTGCGTGTTGTAGGACCTGGTCGATGACTCCCTCGAACGGCGAAAGGCTTATTTTGGCAAAAAGACGAACGAAAAGGAATGAATACTTAACCTACCAGGCGCAGGCAGCCCTGCCTAGCCTAAGGAAAAGTTGAATGTGTTTTCCATCGTTCGCATATCACGATCCTTGCCTACTGCCGAAACGAGCTTCCGAGGCCAAGAGCACCATCAGCATCGACATCGCCACAGCAGCGTAGTGCCGGTTGAATTTTGAGTTCGGTTCCGAAACACATTTCTCCGTCTATGGGAGAATTTTTCAACCAGCTACCAATGCTCGGGGGCATACACGGGCACATCATTTTTCCCAAACAGGAACATTTGTGCACTGGCGTGTCTGTCTATATCTCTGGAAAGCCCTGTGAGAGTTGGTATGTTTGCCTGAATCCGTAGCAAATGGAGCAGCCGAGCGGAAGCGAATCATCGATTGCAAAAACTGTGCCTGGCGGCTTGGAAGCAAATTCGGCGTGAAATCTTCCGTCTGCCGGGAGGCGATGGAACGGTGTTTGATAACACAGCAACAGTAGTAACGACTTTGGATCCCCCACGGGAGATCGGGAACAGGTGACTCAAGTTCGGCAAATGCTCATATGTATATAATCCATACTTCATTTGAAAAGATTCAGCAGGTTGGAATCAATAATAGATAAATCGAAGAGTTATAGATAAAGGCATTTCAATTGTCAAATCAGAATGATAAGATGTTTTCGTTGCTATTATTGCATAATCTTTAAAAAAACTGATGCTGCACTTTTGCGTACGATGTATTCTTTGGGGTCTCCAGTAGCCTTGCGAGCAAAGGCGAAGGATTACCGATCTGGAGATGGCGAGTTCGATTCACGGTCCGGTCTAGGATATTTTCGGATAGGAATCATTCTCGACTCCCTGGGCATGTGTATCCATTGTACTTGCTACACAAGATACATACTCATACAATGGCGGACATAGAAAAGCTTATAATTAATAACTGAGGAAATGCTAATAGAATACTATGTTGAAAAGCAGGCCAAGTTCCAGTTGGAATGTAGAGTCATTGAAGAAGAATAAGAACTATTCTTGGTGTGTAAAGTTAGATTATGCGTAGCTAAGACGTGAAACGTACAATTATTACAAACAAAGACCATTCCAGACCTGAGACCTGAGCGTTTTTGCCTTTCTCGTATACAAAGTATACGTAAAGGCTATATGTTCGCTCCAAAAACGAACTTTTTATAGGAGGCCTGGAAACCTATAGTGTTATATACCAATCGACTCAGCTCGACGAATTGGAGTGTGGGTGTGTATGCGTGCGTAAATTAATCTAACTCATTTTTTAGGCACTTATCCTTAACCGATTTGCTTGCAACAAGTTTCATTCAACGCAGTATTTTGTCCCATTGTTTCCTAATGGAAATTATCCATATCGGGCTATGGGCTCAAAAGTTATGGCCAAAATACTATTTTTATAACACACGAGAAGGGGGGAGTCCCGTAGCGTTGTTGGCTACACGTTAGCCTTATAAGCGAATGGTCATGGGTTCGATTCCCAGCCCCCCCACCAAACCCTCGTCAGTCGCCGGATACGCAGCCCATACGGTGGCGTTTGGGGTACGCGCCTTACCGTCACGGCTGTCTGATGACGACTGACAACTTGTTCTTCTCGGAGGCATTCCTCCAACGTTACCCGGATAAATGGCAACCGAACAATGGACCGATCATCGGATAGACGACTTGGACAAACGGACACAGTGGACTCACGATGAGATGGACTGACAACGACAACAATAATGAATGATAGATAGGGACACGGCAGGTATTTTCGTCTGTTCGTCATAGTCTCGAAAACCAATAAAAGAGACGCTTTTTTGTAAAACTCATACGTACCAAATCGTAAACTCAGGAGAAACGTTCTGCTATAGTGGAGTTCTAGCAAATAAACGTTGCTTTCGTTGGTTTCAGCCCCTGCGACGATGGACGGAAATACCTGCCGTGTCCCTATCTGAAAATAGATTCTGGGTGGATTCTGTACAGCAGAATACCACAGTAGATCACGGCACAGTAGCGGTTAAGAACACAGAGTGCCTACCAAATAAATATACGTATAAAAAAACACACGGGAAGGCTCCATCACCGCTAGGTGGATTAATCTGGGTTTTTTATTTCTATAAGAGAATATTATGTACAAAAATAATGGGAATCTTGTCATTTTCATCTCATATTTAGTAGGGTTTTGGTCAACGTGAATAATTTATGTTTTTGGATTGTTGATTTTTTTCACCACAAAAAAATTAACAATCAAAAAATATACATTTATATATTCATCTCATATGTTGCTAGACAATGTATAAACTTTGGAAGTTTCATGTATTAATCGAGAAATCTCTGTTGGTGAGAATCGCCAGTAAGTTTTGAAAAGGGCGGAATACAAACAATTTTTCAGTTTTCAAAAATAAAATTTGAAATATCCCGAAAGCGGTAGTACTAAGGAAAAAAAATATGATACGCCTTTTTTTGTTTATAATTGACCCAGGAATTATAATTTGGCGTCAAATACATGTGTTTGCTAAGAAGTAGTCAATATTCTAAAAATGAATCAAAAAAAGCTTCTTTTACATTTTTTTTCATTTCTAGTTTCTTCATTCTGATGTCGTTAAAATGCGTTTTTTTAGAATCAAGTTTTTTGAAATAAAAATTTTGTTAAAAAAATAAAGATGGGTTTTTTAGATATTTCAATTTTTTACATAAATCTACGATTTTTTTCAGTGTAAAATAATTGTTTTGACCAGTGTAATATTTTCTCCATAAAACCTTTAGAGTCCCCTACAATTTGTTTGCAGACAGTTTTTTCGTACAATGAACGGTTTTCGAGTTACATTTTTTTAAATTAGTTTATTCGAAAACACATACGACCTTTTTATAAATTCCTCGATTGTCGTTTTTAAATACACTGGAGTCGGTGGATACAATCCGCGTAAATCAAAACCGCGTAAAAAACGCGTGAATCCCAAAAGCCGCGTAAATCCCAAACTCCCAAAACTCACTAAAAATCGATTTTTTGTCGTTTTCACGTGTTTCCTAACCTTTTTTGAAAACCGCGTAAAAAAAACTTTTGAAAAAATCCGCGTAAAAACGTGTAAATCCCGAAAACCGCGTAAAAAACGACTTTTTAATAAAAATAGATTTTTCGCTATTTTTACGCGTAACCAATGGTCTATCGAGCTGTTTCAAATATGGAGCATGCTCCTTGTGCTACAAAGATTAGAATGTGTACAAAGCATAACTTCTCGGCCATCCAAGAAATTCCTGAAGTAATGCCTTTTGATCTACAAGCGTAACCTTATGCTTATTGGGCTTACTGACCAGTTGATTTCGACATCCCTCGCTCCAAGAAATAGGGTAGGCTAGCTGAGTGCCAAATGGACGACTTTTGTACCGCACTGCTCTCTGACGGCAGAGACGACGTCATTCGCGTTTGTGACCTCGTCTAGTTGCTTGCACTAGAAGGTCACTTCCGTCCCCAACGACCTCACCTCGGCGCCGTCACCCAAGATCTCTTCCCGATCAGCACAAGTCAGACAAAAATGTGTGCTGCTAGGGTTGGGCCAGTCGTCCCGCTAGCTTGCGCTCTACGTTTCAGCTCAAAGATTATTTACCAGTCTTGGTGCGTCTGACGCTTCGCGCGTCCTGTTCCAGCGCCGAAAGCTTTTCGATTGATTTCCGCTTTGAGCTACAGACCAGCTGCCAGCGATTTTCGGTCGCTTGTGCCGATGGCACTGGCCGGCAGGTACCCTCTTGCGGCCCGGCGACTTGCGTCTGGTTTGTGCCTTTCGCTTTTTGGGCCGAGAAGTAGCCTTCTCGGGTCAATGCCCTTCGGGCTCCGCTACAGCCCGATGTGCTCCGTGAAGACAACGTTTGGCCTACTGTCGCCTACTGTTTGGTTTTGCTCTGAGCACCTTCGCCGGTTTGTTGCCTGAGCCGTTTTTGGTTAGGCGCAGTCTTTTCCTCCTGCAGGGCGAAATCAACCGCCTCTTCGGCCATATACGATCTTCCAACGAGAAGAAGGCCTCAGTTGTGGCACCTTTGTTTGCCTTCTCGCTTCTCTTGGGTGGCTGATAAAAGCGTACTGTTCTTGTCTTACGACTCGAACAGCATGGCGGTGCACCAGCAGGTTGTGTTTCAGTTCCTTACTGATGTTCTGCCTTCCACTTGCGAACTCGATAATGTTATCGAGTTGCTCGACGACCACCCGCATCGTGGGTAGTTGTCTAAATATTGTACCCAAATCGAAAAGTCTAGATTATAGACACTGTAGGATCTATAGTCGAGCTGAGGCGAAGACGAGTGTAGCCAAACGAACTCTCAATTAGTGTAGCCAAACGAGCATGACGTCACGATTGCAATCCCAGCTATGAAACGTGTGACGTCAAATTCGCGTGGTACACTTCTCACTTCTCACATCTCCCATCTTTATCTAATTTTTTCACTTTTTACATCTCACTTCTCACCTCTTACTTCTCGATTCTCACTTTTCACTTTTCAATTCTTTGCTTCTCACTTTTCACATCACAAACCTCACTTTTCTCTTCTAACTTTTCTCTTTTTGCTTCTCACTTCTCACATCTCACATTTAGTTTTTTATTTCTCACTGCTCACTTCTCATATCTCACTTCTCACAACTCACTTCTCTCCATTCACTTCTCGGCTTTCACTTATCACTTCTCGTTTCTCACTTCTCACATCTTACATCTCACTTCTCGTATAAAATTTCTCACTTCTCACTTATAGCATCTCATTTCTCGGCTCTCACTTATCGCTTCTCGTTTCTCACTTTTCACATCACATTTTCATCTCATTTCTTTTTTTTTAACTAATTATAACTAAAAATAAATTACCTATTACATGCTTTCAGCTCTTAGAATAGGTGTTCCGTGTTTTCTTAACACTATCATCCTTATTTGCTATGATACAGTTTTAGTTATTATCAATACATTTCAATTACCTCTGGCAGTTAGAATTTTCCTCTGGTTGAATTGAAGCATGGGAATTACAATATTTTCAACTTAAACTAAACTTAACCTAATTAATACTAAGGGTACAAGGAGTTAATCGTTGCAATAGAAGATTGTTACATATGCAGTTTCTCAAACAAACGGTTCATATGGACTCACACTACATTCGGCGCTACAGTAATAACTGAACTCGCCTCTTTCGTCGTAAACTAAAAGAAACTCCGGAAAACTCTGGTCTTGTCATCATGACGCAATTCGGAATCGTCACCAAACGCCTCAGTGCAATCAAAGTCAGAATCAGAAGGATTTTTCTAACCCATAGCCGCAAACACAAAGGGACAAAATGCCATACTCACTAAATTATTGAGTCTAGTCCTCCATACAAGCTGACACGCGTATCTTCGTTCGTTTGTTTGAAACATCATTCCTCGCCTACTATTTATTGACGATTATTTTGCTCTCAATTTAACAACATTCAAATTTTAACGGTTTGACATCTATTGTGTTTTGTCTTATCCCTCGGTTCAGTAGCGTAGCCAGAAAATTGGTGTGGGGCCCCCAAAATAATTTTTTTTTTAATGTTGTCTCTGGGGGAGGTTATGCCCAAAACCACGCTACGCCACTGCCTCGGTTCGATCAGGGTAATGGGGGTAATGTTTCTTATATCCAAGGTTGCCACTACTTTTTGGGAAAAGTCTAGGGTTTTTGTCGACCAAATTTTATGAAATTTGGCCACAATATTCTTTGATATGCAAAGAATGTTTAGGCCAAATTTGAGCCTAGTCAGTCATAAAAAACCCCCTGCCAATAATAGAACAAAACCTGCCAACCCAAGCAGCACACTTGCCATAACTGAGTTACTGCCACTTATGTACGACCAAATCCGGTCATATATGAGTTGCTGCAACCAAATCGGTCTAAATTGTGCTACTCGGGAAAGCCGTCATTCCCCCTACTACAAACTGAAAATATGGCAAAATCTGAAAAAAAAAAACACTTTTTAATATAATTTATTGACTCTAATGAATAATATGCCAAAATTGATTTCACTAACATTAAAAATTTCATTGTCTATACAAAAGATCTTTTTCCACCTAAAATTTATTGAGTCGAAAAATTCGGATTTTATTTTGAATGGTTTTTCATTTTACAGGGCTGTTACAACAGTCGCGGATTTCGCGATTTTCGCGTTTTTCGCGAATTTCGCGGAATTGTCGTGGATTTGCTCTTCCAGTCGCGAAAATCGCGGATCCGTTAAATGTTGTCGCGAAAATCGCGGATTTATTACACTCTCTCGAAAATTTAAAATGTTAATGTTTTCATATGAGTGTATGAGAAGTAAGCTATACTTTGGGATCCGAACACATTATATTAACATATTTATAACACATTATATATAATATTTTAGTTATCGTATGAATGTTGATTGATATCCAAACGATATTTGAAAACCGTCTGTTGACCTGAGTGATTCTTATGAATGTTGTTGCGAATATCCATACAATATTTATACAATTTGGGGCTTGACATTTTGTCTATTTTGCTCTCCAAGGGTGTTATTGACCGAATTAAACGCATTCCTGAGTAGACGAAAATAGCTCAATAATATCAAATGTTGATAAGATAGCAAAATGAGATATGGACATGATTGATATAAGAGATAAAAGATCAGACGATAATATCAAAATTTTGCACTAAAATATCATTAGAAGATCAAGTTATGCTATTTGTAATAAGTGATCAATATCATGTGCCATTAGTTTGTTCTTATCCATAGCATATATTGATATTTAAATGATATTTCGGTGCAAATTTTTGATATTGTTGCCTGTTCTTTTATCTCTTATATCAATCAAGTCCATATCATGTTTTATTATTCTGTTCATGGCTTCTACCCGGGTTATAATTCGCACCTGGGACCGCTGAAAATGAGCTAAGGCATCCCGAGTAGAGGAAAATAGCTCAATAATATCAAATGTTGATAAGATAGCAAAATGAGATATGGACATGATTGATATAAGAGATAAAAGATCAGGCGACAATATCAATATTTTGCACTAAAATATCATAAGGATATCAAGATATGTTATTTGTAATAAGTGATCGATATCAAGTGCCATTAGTTTGTTCTTATCCATAGCATATCTTGATATTTAAATGATATTTCGGTGCAAAATTTTGATATTGTGGCTTGTTCTTTTATCTCTTATATCAATCAAGTCCATATCATGTTTTGTTATTCTGTTCATAGCTTCTGCCCGGGATGCTGGTTATCGCACGTAATTATGCTGGTTGTTATCAACTCTGTCCACTCGGTTGAGTGATAGAGAGACGCTTCATCTTTCCGACCTTATGCCTCATCCAGTTCTGCTCCATAGTGACTCCCAGTACTCCAGGCTGTTTATTCCATTTATTTGCCATTTAGTCCTTAGCACTGTCATAGCTCAATTGACCTTTCCCTTCAAAAATTATATCTCTTTTGTATAGTCTCAGCAACTTTTTGATTCGCTTGAGGTCAACTTTCCCGAAGAACCCATATTTTTTTTTTAATAAAAAAAGACAGGATCGGTCGCACAGACTGATTACTTAACATCTAGCATGAGACAACGGACAGGACATTTTACACAACACCCAGTGGACCAGTGAAGAACTTTTTGCTCTACGAAAAGCTTTCTCCTTACCAGGGCGGGAATCGAACCCACACTCCACAGCACATGCGTCTAGGCGATTGGCGTCGCTAACCGCACGGCCACGAAGCCCACGAAATCTAAACAAAAACTGAAAAAGTTTTGCACTGAAAAAGTTTGTCAACAGCTCTTTTTCGATTTCTTGAATTGAATTTTAATAATACAGTATCCCCTCGCTTATCCGGACCTCAGTAATCCGACGACTCGTTAGTCCGGATCTCGCTAATTCGGAATTTTCCGGATTAAAAAATATCAACACCCATTTAAACACATTATGCTGTCAGACTATTTTATCAACAATGTCCTGTTAGACAAAGTTATATGACCTTATAAGCGCTATAAGTTCGGTACACCTCATAATTTGATATGAGTTTTTGAAAAAGGTTTCGAAAAATTAGACAAATGAATGCCAATGACATTTTACAACACTGCTTGTGCTTGAGTACATTACAGAAACTGAGACACCAGGAAATGTAAATCCGACGATCCACTGCTCGCAATAGATCAGTGGTCAATAGACGATGCAATCCCCCCAACTGGGTACTTGTATGTTCATGAGGAGCAGAATATCGCAAGTCCTGTATTCCCCTCTGCTCCAATATGAACTATGCGGAGATTATAACTCCATCCGGCACTTCGTGGACAGCACACCTTATTTCGACAATTTGTTAAACAATCCGCAGACCTTACAGGCTCTGCATATATTTTTCAGAGCTTTTTAGGTAGAATTTTAGGACCTCTCTGGAGAATCAGTTTGGTAAAATCGAGTTCTTAATGCTGCGTTTAGACAGGGCAAATGAATTGAACAAGTTGCTTGAACTTATTGAACGCGAATTGAACGTCTAAACATTTCCGTTCTCAAGTTTCGCAATCTGAGCATTCTGAGGATAACTTCAACCACTATCCGAATCAGCTGGCAGGAACCAGAGCGCAAAAATGGCGTAATCCATGGATACCGAGTATACTATGTGTATCAGAATCAAACCCTTCTGCATCTTCAAATGCTGCAAAGTGATGCCATTCAGAACTCGATATACTACTACACATTGTCCAGCTTAAGTGAAAATGTACATGTGTCAGAAAAACTCCAAAAAACAATTTTTGCTTAAAAAAGTTTAACATATATGGTAAAATAAAATGAAAACAAGCTGTTTCGGAAAACAAAAAAAAAAAAAAAAACAAAAAAACCCTTGAATTGACTGTGAAATAGCCATCAACTATTTTGGCTGCATTTGAAAGTCAGTTCTACTTGAACGTATAACTTTTTATGATTTTATTCTTTTGATAATAATGTATCTTGATATGAAACGTCATGAACTTTATTTTCAGTAAATTTGTGAACTTTGAAATCAAAGCTCTATGAAGTGGGATCAACGACCCATTTATTTATAAACAATAACATAGTTTCTGATTCGCCATTCTAAACATCATGCGACATATTTTTTTCACGTTTTCTACTGATCAAAGCATTGATAGATTAAAAACAACAGTATTGAAATTGTGCATTGAAATGTGTTTTTACGTGATAATTAGCTTATTTTTGTTTGTCGCGGTTTTGTTTTTGTAGTCCCGGATTTCATTTTGTTAGTCGCGGATTTCGCGGATTGAAATTTGGTCAGTTTGTAACAGCCCTGTTATATTGACGAATTCATTTTAAATTTGAACTACGCATAAGCGCATAAGCAGACCCGTGTTTCGCTCGGGCGTCTCTTTTGTACGGGAATCCACGGTGAGCGAAACAAAGGTATCGGTAGCATTGGAGTTTGGCGACGGTAGAATAATCACAAGCGCACGTAGTAATAAGATAATAAATATTGCACATACAAGCCTGAATCAACGAAATAAATACATTAAAAAAGGAATGTTGCATAATATAAGAAAAGATTTGATTGTATGTGCGTACAAAATGTAAATTAAGGCTCCCCCAAACCTAAGCGATTTCATCGCCGCGACGGCGACAACTAGTCGCCGCGATTCTATCGTTGGGTCGCTGCAGGCAATACTCTATTTACGCTTCCATACCAACGGCGACAGAATCGCTGTCGCCAAGCGATAGAATCGCGTCACGACTGTCGTGTCGCGTGTGTTTGGGGGAACCTTTAAGTTCCAAATCACCCGTCGCGAGTTTCAGTAGAGCAAAATTTCATAAATCATAGTTCGAAACAATTCCTTATCAATTACACGCGCAAGAGTGATGTGGAGAGAAAGATGCAGAGAACTCGGCTGGATTTTGAATTATAATTGTGAAAGGAATGACAGTAAGAATCGTTTAGTGGAGCGTGAAACACAGAAACAATCAAAATTAAAATATACTGCAAGAGAGAGCCTCGGGCTAAAAGTCTCGCTAATAAAGACTAAAAAAATGGGCGAGGGATCGAAGAGTCAACACAGCAGAACAAAATTTAAAATCTAGCACCCCACCAGCGAATGACATATATTTATTTTAAGAAAATTTTGTCATATACAAATTTGAAAGATTTTAACACAATAATTATTGTATAAAAATCTTACATATCTGTATGATATCATTACAGCATTTGGATAAAAATCTAACATTTTTTGTATTGAATCCATGCAGAATCTGCTTCTGTTGAGATTTTAAGCAGAATTGAAGATTGTTTTTAGGGTGAGTTATTGATTTTTTAAAGTTTTTTTTTAACTATTATAATCTACATATAGAAGTATGTAAGTTTTTATTATCATATATTCATATTGTACATGCACGTTTGCTTCTTGCTATATGATTTAATTATGATTATTTATGATGCCGCTTCAGCAATAATTAATACACAAACGCAAAGAAACTTGTTCGTCTTCCCTTACGTCCAACAAGTACCATAGCAAACATTCTCAGCTTGTTTTGTCCGGATAAAGAGGCAGTACTAGTGAAGATATGCGAACATCTTCAAGCCATGTAGTAATTTCCAAGTTTGTTTATTTTCTCACTTACCGCTGCTCGGTAATCCATCATTGGTACGTTTGAGGAAGCAAAACAACAGTGCGATTCGCGCACCAAAGTAGTTCAGCATAGAATAGCACCGCGAAAAGTTTTCGCCGGGTTATTTCCAGCTTTATACAGGAACTAGTTGTCTTACATGACGATGATAACGACGACGACGGTGTAGTTTATGGCGAAAACTTCAAAAGTTTGCGACTTGTTTGTTTTGCGATACTCCAGCCCGTGTGCAATGTCGGTTCTTGCTAATCTTTAAAGTAACCAACTTCCCCATCGTGTCGGTATCAGATTGGAAATTTCCCCCAGTAGACAAATTAATCACATCCTAACCGCAGGAAAGCCTCAATTGCTTCCTATTGGATTGGAAACTGCTGCTTAGGCACGTTCTTGTCGTCATCCTTCGGTAACTCCTACCCAATTGTGGCCCAGCACTTGTCTCTACACTTCGTAACAACTAGCTTTGCACTGAAGGAGCCAATTGAATTTTCCTGCAATGCCGAACGCCATGTTCACTTTGGTGTGCAAAACCACAAATTATCCACGTGGTAAATTATATGATGTGGCGGCAGGATTGCTCTCCAACAGGACCGGACTTCCTTCAGCTCATCCGGGCTCTATAGTCAAGCCTGTTCGAGCCATGTGCCAGGAGAGTTCGAACAAACTTTAAAATCCACCAAGAAGCTTTCCCTGATAGCTCCATGAATTAACTCCAGTGAAAGTTTTTCCCGAACTGGCTTTAATTTTCCGCTCACCCTCCTTTGTTGGTTGGAACCTAATGGGTGGAACAAAAGTCAACAGCAAAAGAACTCCGGAGAGAGGGCACACAAAGCACAGACCTCACGTTTGCCCTGCAGCCTTTCCAAACTTTCCTTCGCCAACTCACATGTTCGAGTCGAGCAGAAGTGTAAGCATGGGAACAAACGATGGGTCGCATAAATCATACGGAAGCGGATTTCCAGCGATGGTTGCAGCGAGGAAATGTTTGTTTGTGTACTCCTTGGCTCTGAAGAACAACAAGAGTAGTGAGTGAGTGGCAAGGAGTTTTTCTTCTGCTAGGACGTCGTTCGGCTTTGGGCTGCCTGCTGCCCGGGCCCGGCCGCATACAATATGTAGGTCACTGTACAAGTGGCTGCGCGGCGCAACGAGAGTTCGGCATTACGGAGAAAATGCAAAGAAAAAAGAACAAACGATGACGACGGACAACCAGCCCAGCACTACGGGAGAAAAAGGAACCCCCTCATGGCATTAGCAGTCCCGGCAAGCCGGAGTAATTGCCGTCTTAAAGAGGATTACCGTTCTTGGAGCCCCGGCGGATTTGCACTCACTGTTCGTGGGAATTTTTAATGAGGGGATTTGATGTACAGTTTTCACCGCGTTCCCCCATGACAACGTTGGGAAGTTGGCACAGTTTTGATTTCAGGGAAGCGTTAAGCAGTTCGAGACACGCTGTCAAGCCAGTCATTCAAAGCGGTTCATGTTAACAATATTTAACTAATCAACTTTTTGTGAGATGAATATTATACTAATATATATCAAGATATATACAAGTACATAATATATTGAACATGCTTAGGATTAATTTCACATTCAAACGGAAAAAGTTGTTGAGGTATGGTTAAAGCTAAACACACTGTCCTCACAATTATAATTTTCGCATTACGCTTGATTTTCTATCTATATAGGATATTTATATGGGTTTCGGAAACCTCATAAGAAAGTTCTAAAGAGCACTTTAGGGTGGCATTTCCTATTATTTTTATAAATTAACATTTGTATGCATTGATTATGTGTTTATGTAAGGAATTCGTTTAGACATTTCTCCAGGGATTCATTCGTAAAAAAGAAATTTCTTCGAAAGGTTCTCTATAAAATCCTTTGGAAATTCCTTTAGTAAATTCCTATTTTATTTTCAATTCGGAAACTTGGTTGGAAATTGTTTCAGGAACACTTCCGAACACATTAAAGAATGAAACCAAGTTTAAAAAAAATGATTCAAAGAATTTTGTACGGTATTTCTAAGAGAATTTCTAAAGAATTCCTGAGGGAAATCTTAAAATTGCTTATTTGAATTTTGGAATGAATATCTGTAGGAATTTCCAAAAAATAATTCTAGAATAATTTCTAAAGTGGTCCCCAGCATGCTTACTATCAAGGGCCGCTTAGACGTTTTAAGCTGTTGAAGCGGGCCGCAGTATATTTGCAAGATTTGTTTTTCTGTTTATATTGCATATTATAGAATATTGAATATTTGAACAATATATTGTATTCCTTTAAATTTTTTTAAACAAAATATGTACTTTCAAGGACATTTCATTTTACAGATTTAATCGCTGTATCTGACTTTTAGTCTAAACTACCGTTTTTGCAGTAGCGGACTTGACATAGAAATTTTTTTTCGCCTTGTCGGCTCAGTTGGCAGAAAATATTCTATGCTGTTTTCCCTAATAGTCATGTGGCAACTGATGCTGTAATTTTGATCTTATGTTTTTAATACTTGTTGTTCATTATAACTACAAACACAAACTACAAAAGGGGTTCTTTAAAAACTTTATTAGAATTGTAAACAGCACCCGCTCCAGATTCCGAGCATAATTTGTTTGAGATTCTAAACAAAATCCGTCTGGAATTCTGAACAGAATCCGTTTGGAATTCTAAACAGAATCTGTTTTAGATTCTGAAAAGAATTCGTTCGGGAATCTGAACAGAATCCGATCAGAATTTTAAATAGAATTCGTTCGGCG
This sequence comes from Armigeres subalbatus, assembly GCF_024139115.2. Taxonomy (NCBI): domain Eukaryota; kingdom Metazoa; phylum Arthropoda; class Insecta; order Diptera; family Culicidae; genus Armigeres; species Armigeres subalbatus. The sequence continues at coordinate 361,768,623 of NC_085140.1, read as the reverse complement.
TTCTAAAGAGAATCCATTCGCGATTCGGGGCAGAATTCTTTCGGAACTTGAATGAAATTTTAAATAGAGTCCGTTTAGAATTCTGTTCGAGATTCTAAAAAAATCCGATTCAAGGTTGAATCTGTATTCGATTCTGAAGAGAATTTGAATGTTATTCTGAACAGAATTTATTGTTGATAGTCAACATAGTTTCTGGAGGTAAGAATCCACAAAATTTCAGTTTATTTTTTTAAAACCTAACTTATTTTGAAAAATAAAAACATGCTTATTACGAAGCAGTACATGACAACATTATTTTTACCTGTAGTTCAATCTTGAGTTCCTTTAAATATGCGATTAAATATAAAATTGCTATTATTATATCCCGGAGCGATAACAAACGGAGCGTATATGTCGGCCTACATATCATCTACAAGATGTTCAATAAGTTCGAATACAAATGTTTGATCATTGTGTTTGTAAGCCCAATGTATATATTCTTTATTAGTATTGGTGTTAGCGTTAGCGGTATATATACGCTATCGGATGTGTGTGGTGTTGACATTCTGTCACTTGTTGTTTGTTTATTACGGCGGCGGCGTACTACAAAACTAAGGTTTTGGGGACGATTGATGCCCCCCGTGGCCCGGTATTAAGACGGAGAAGAGCCCTACGTGTTCCAATAGGACGATAACCCTTTATGCACGGAAATTGCGATTTTAGCCTAATATGGGGACAATTTCATCGACTTTTTGGACAAAACATTGCGACCTCCCAGCTTCCCGGATTTGAACCCTCTTAACTTTTTTGTTTGGTCCTTTATTATATTAAAGCTGTACGAATACAAGGTCAGTAACTTGGACCAGTTCAAGACGTAATTCTCAAAATCTGGAACGAAATGCCCATGCAGACCGTGCGTGCCGCTTGCGATGGGTTTTAGAAACGTTTGAAGCTCGTAAAGAAGTACAAAATAGAGGTCATTCCAAAAGAAATGTTACAAACGTTCCTTATAAACAATACTTCCAATGAAATGCAATCGGGATATAATTTATTCTCGATTTTTGAACATTTTTGAAAGTGTATTCGAACTTATTGAACACCCTGTATGTATGAAGTTATGAATTTCATGAATTATAATGATAAAACTATTCACGATATATAAATCGTGCTTCAACATCATAGTGATGTGAACTTGACAGGTTCCCGAATACACCGAGATATTGGGAATGATAAAAAGCTTTTCCTGTCATATAATGCTTATCAATGGGCCACACGTAGTGTATTCTCAGAAAACCTTCGCGGGCCGCACTTTGGGGATCACTGTTCTAAAGTAATTTGCGAGGGAATCCCTGAGGAATTTTTTGAAGAAATACCAATAAAGCAATTCATGAAGAAATTTGAGAATATTTTTAAATTGAAATTTGTTTTAATATTCTTACGGAATTTTCAAATCTCGTGCTAGAATTTTGGATGGAAATTCCTGGAGAAATCTCTTAAGGAAGAAATCTAGAAGAAATTCCATAAGGAATTTCTGGAAGAATTACTTAAGAAATATCCGGAAGATATCCCGAAGGAGTTCCTAAGGTTTTCCTGGAGAAAACTTGGAAGGAATTCGTGGAGTGAGTTTCGAAGTAATCTCTGAAAAGCGTTCAAAAGAAATTCCTGAAGAAATTTTCAAGGGAATTTTTGGATTCATTACCAGAGCATTTTTTGAAAAAAATCCTGGAGGAATGGTCAAAAGAATTTCTGGATAAATTTTAGAAAGAGTTATAGGAGGAATTTTCGAAGGAATGCCTAAAGGGAGTTTTTAGATGGCTTTCTGTAAGAACTCTTGAAGGTATTTGCTTAATTATTATTTAAGAAATTTACAAGTAAAAAATGTCGGTGAGTGAGTGCTGTAAGTGAAAATAAGCGTAAATAAGATATATGAAAAACTGACCTGAAAACTAACGAAAATATGACTCTCCACGAAGTTGGCTGAAATTTTCAGTATTCCGTGAGAAATTCAAATTCAAAGTAAATTTATACATCAAGCATCCTACAGGACTTTTTTGACTATTGGAGGCTTCCGAGCATCTTGAAGGAAGGCTTCTGAGCTTTTTGAAAGTATGCTTTCAAGCCTTTTGAAAGAAGAATTCCGAGCCTCTTCAAGAACATCTTTCGAGTATCTTGAATAGAGGCTTCCGAGCCTCTTGAAGGGAGGCTTCAAATCCGGTTGAAGGGAGTCTTCTGGGCCTCTAGGAAGGCGGCTTTCGAGCCCTTGAAAGGGGACTTCAGAGCCTCTTGATAGGAGGCTTCAGGCTCCGATCCTCTTGAAAAGAGGCTTCCGAGCCTCTTCACAGCGGCTTTCGAGCCACTTGAAAGGCTTCTAAGTATTCTGAAAGTACGTTTCCAAGCCTTTTGGAACAAGAATTTCGTGCATCTTTAAGGGAAGCTTCCGAGCCTCATGAAAAAAGGCTTTCGTGCCTTATGAAGGGATCTTTTCAAGCCTCTCGAAGGGATGCTTCTAAGCCTCTTGGCAGAAACATTTCGTTCCTCTTGAGGCGAAGCTTACGAGCTTCTTGAAAGGAGGCTTCCGTGCATCTCGAAGGGATTCTTCCAAGTTTTCGAAGTTTTTTGAAATTTGTTCTTTCAACGTTTTGTCCTTTTGATCTTTTTATCGCACAGTCCTTCATACACTGTGGTGGTTTTCGAGGGCAGGATTCAATAGGCTTTGATTTACTAATCGCCATGCATATTATGTACAAGACATAGTTTGGAAATAATAAAAAAACACTATTATCAAAACTTTATAAATAAATGTAATACAGCCGCCATTACGCATTATTGGCCGAGGTACTTCCTGGGACCAGCAAAAGTACCCCCAGGGGTACATGTACCCCAGGTTGAGAACCGCTGGCTTAACTGATTAACCCCTCCAATTATAGTGCTCACTGCTAACTCCATGGTGCCTCATCATTACAGTAAGACATAAGGCTCGAGCTGAGTATGTCACACTGATGTATGTCGCCACGCCAGCGCCGACTTAACATTCCAGAACTCGCACCGTTGTAAAAAGTGACAATAGTGAGGGGACTGCGTAAGTGATCCAGAACCTTGCGAGTCCCGAAAGATGAACAGCGAATAAGAATTTACGTACATTTATTTCTTATCACAAAAACAAATTATTTTATAAAAATAATCAAACAGTTCCGAAAAAAAAATGAATGCAAATTATGGATTCTTGACGTTCTTGAAAAATATGTTTAATAAATCAAAAATCAATGCAAAATTCCGAACTAATACATCACGTGAAAGAGTAGGATGTTATTTATAGGAAGCGTCGCCAATTTTCTTGAAATATCAAACCCCACTGATCGCACACTATCCTGGGTTGGCTGTAGATAGAGACGTTAATTGCGCCAGAAAAAAACAGCTTGGGAATTCACATGTTTTTAATTCAACAATCTATTTATCCGAAAAAATATCAAAAAAGAAATCCGAAGAAATTCGAAAGAGTAATCCAAATCCGTGGAATTTTTTTTATAAATTGCTGAGGAAATTCCAAAACATGAACGGGCTTGGTGGTCATATAGCTACCGCTTCTGCCTCATACACAGGAGGTTGAGGGTTCAATCCCAAGTCCGTTCAATTCCTCCCACTTTGTATCTTTTCATATATTTCTCATTTTCTAGCAATCGCTTTCATACCGTTTCCATCTTCTATCCATATACCTACAAATTGATTAGTTCTAGGTAACTGTTAGAATTCGAAATGAGCATAAAAAGCTCGTTTCGGCATACAATTAGAATATACTCCACCCTTTCATTACTATCACATTGGCAACCCGTTAACCAAGACGAACCTCTGCCGTAAAACCTAACCCCAGATTCCAATAAAATTCCTCAGGAACTCGTGGCGAGTGCAGAGGTGTTCTCGGCTTGCAGTGGGCGAGTGACTGCATCATCAATTACTTCCCATCCCCTATGACCGTGAGGACGTGGCCAGCGCCGTTATCGACCATCCAAAATACTGAAGCTCTCGGACTGTGCACATTGAGGTTGGAGAGCAAATCCCATGCTTCATTGGTTCCCTGTGCAATTGCGATTGTTCTGGTCGATCACGGAGTAGCAACTACGAATTGCACGGTCATCATGCTCTCATGCTCTCATGCTCTCAAATTGCTGAGGAAATTCCAAAACAAAGTTACGAAAAAAATTGTGAAATTTGCTGACGAAATCTCGAAGAATTTGTCGACGAAATTTCGAAGGACTTGTCAAGGGTAATTCAAAGAAGTCGCAGAAGATATTTCAAAGAATTTGCCGAGAAAATTGTGGAAAACATATCTAGAGAATTGCGAATAATTTAACGTAGGGATTACAATGAATTTCCTGAGAAAATTCCGAAAAAATTACCGACGACATCTGAGGAATTTGCCGAGGAAATTCCGAAGAATTTTTATTGTATTATCTTAACAAAAATGTGCAAAAAATTGTTAAAAGATATCAATTTTTTTTCAAAAATTTTCAAAAGAAAATGTCGTAGGAACTGCAAAGGAGTTGCCGAATAAATTAAAAAAGACCGGAAATATTTTGAAGAATTTATCGAGCAAATTGCTCGAGAGAATTGCAAAGAACTTGCCGACGAATTTAAAAAGTTTATTATTATAAATATTATTATTATCTATATTTGGTAGACTTTCTGCCGGAGACTGGTTCATCTCCATGAATTTAAGAAGATTTTTTGAGGAATTTTCAATGATTTTATTAAAGACTTTGTTTCTTCAAAAGGAAATTCCGATGAATTTCTTGGAAGATTTGCTTAGAATTTGCAGAAGAAATTCCGAAGACCACCAAAGATTTTACCAATAAACTATTTTTAAAATGAATTATTTGTTTATCGGCTTTACTTCCTCCCTTTCACACTCTATCGTTTCATACTTGTTCGCGCCCTGTTCAAGGCTCACTCGCCACATCCAGCTTTACAGAGCCGATATCACTTAATACTACTACTACTAGATCCCTTCCCAGTCAACACAAGATCGTATATGATGCCATATAAAATGTTAACGTGGAGGTGATATAGGTACATCCCCATCTTTTTTTTTCGGGATGAACCACTGCGTCCATTTCATTGAACTTTTGTAGTATAGCCGTGTCATGCATGTCTCTCTGATCCATTTCTATTCAGAAGAAATGAAGTAGTCGTTTTTTATTCAGATATTTTCTTAAGCTTAATGTAAGGCCTCTTTAGATTAAGGTACCACTATTTATACCCTTCGAGAAATGGCTTATACCAACTCTCAAAGGCGTGCCCCTCAATCAGTTTCGGCTCAACAATAAGTGGGATAATACTGATTTTGGCCATGCATCGGTACTGAAGTTCAAACATATTTTTGCTTCTTCTTATGAGTTCCGAATTCGTTTTTGTACAGAGATCTGATTTCATTGCGTTTTGGCATTTCTGAATCTTACCTTTACACAGAGCTCTAATCAGTCAGAGGGTTCAGCAGATCCACCAAATTCGTATCCGCTTCTTTCCTAATTAATCAGCGCTCTGGAGCTTGAAGATTCATGTCGTCGGCACGGTTCACCTGACACCTTGAGATTCGGGGCTAGGAACGTCATATTGTCAGCTTTAGTGTTGTACGGAGCCTTGCGATATTGTAATGAGGGTCCTGAAAGGACCTCTAAATTCTAGCTTACGCGCCAGGCGACCGTAGTCGACTGCTAGAATTCCAGATCTGGTTTTCCCTGCTTGTTAATGTTCCCAACACTTTATAGTGGTCGCAGTGCCGCGGCTGTTCCTGGAGGATTTTGCAACGGATGGCTTACGCGCCACCTCCGAAGAGGACCACCCGTCGTGTTAGTTTGCCCGGCTATAAACTGGTTAATGAACCAGTCCGGGAGTTTTTCAACACACCAGGAACACGCGTAACCGACCACCCACACTCAAATTGTCTAACCCACGATACCGACAACCAAATTCTTACAATCCTGACCAACGAAACCCAGTACACTCCCAAATCCTATCACGTGCCCACAGTATAAAGTTATCATCACTGGTAACAATCTTCCCACCTCATCTTTCCCTCTCGCTTCGAAAGACGAACAATTTGGATTAATATACGAGGACAGACAATACTAACGCGGAACGTGAAATACCCTCCAGACTCTCTCAATCACACCTGACTAACTAGGAACTACAATTAACAGAAACAAAAAAACATAATAGGGGTATACACTTAACGGCGTAGGTTGCTGTGTATCTGTTTATGGAAATGTTTCACGCACAATCACAAGGGACATATTTCAAATCGCCCATGAAACATTTCTATAAACAGATACGCAGCAACCTACGCCGTTTAGTGAATACCTAGTATATTCTGGTAGGACATTTTATAATTCGCTTCAAATCACATTCTCTGGGCCGGCCTGGAGTTTACGACGGTTCGCCTATTCCTGCTGACTACAGCACACTCGGAATCGCGAACGGGTCCGGATAAAAAGGTTTGGAAACACTTACGGTTCGGGCCAGCTCAATCGGCCGAAGTTTGACTGATGGTTGCCGGTTGGAGTACAAAATGGACGGTTGCTACTCTCTTCCGCTTTCGTCAAGGCGGGAAACCTTGAGTCCAGAGGCAAGGGTTGGCGATGGCGACGAGCAATGGTTATAAGGTTACTGGTGATGGCGTGCGGGCGGTGGCTTTGTCGTCTAGGCTTCAACACACAAGACAGTCGCACAGCTCACAAAAAAACTCTACCGCACAATCTACAACTATAGCCTATAGGTTAGCCAATTACACCACGGAACAAACTAAAGGATCGCGCCCTTCTTTTACCACGGTCAGGATCAAAGTCAAAGTCGATTGCAAATAATCCTCAGATTAGCGTTCTTTGGCAAAGTAACCGCAAATTGAAGCGCGACGGATTACGTTGACCCTGATTGTAGCTCGGATTTTAAGTATCGGTGTCACAGATGGTGATCCGCTTCAAAGGCGCTTATGCGTTTCAGGCGTAACAACTAACCTCTTCACGCAACGTTCTATTTAAATTGCATGCAAGTCTGCACCAGCTGCACGGTTCGTTTTATTTGGTATTCCATGTTATGTTGTATCGAAATTTACTAATTTGAATTAAGTCAAGAATAATTATTAACATTTAACAAAGAAGTATATATTTACAGTTTTAGAAATTTATATTTACAAATTTAGAAACTTAATTTACAAAGAACTTCAAAAGAAATATTGACTACCGTTACAACTTCCAACAACCCCACCTCCAGCTCACCAAATCAGAAATTCGGTTCCTCGATTTTTGGGGTTTCCCAAAAATTCAATTTAACAACGTAATCAATCCGATTATAAGGCAAACCATTTATTGATAATTCCCTAAAATCCTTAAAACTTATTCCAACCCTTCTATAAAATTAGACAAAACACCTGAATTTAGATATTGTCTTTTAAAACTATTTTCATGCGTAAGTTGTATATTTTCGTTCATAGCGTTTCTCTGTTACTTAGCAAGCCATACTGGCTATATGACTGCAATCTGTACGGTTTCTAGTGATTACGTCAAATGTATTTCTATTTCTTTTGCATGCTTAGGTTGGTGGTGAGGCTGAACACTTTTTAATCTTACCCTAACACTTCATGTTTCAGTGGTTTTTGTGGGTATGGTTACTTTGAGGTACTTGCAGCGGTTCCACACTGTCGGGTTACCTGAGCGGTGTTGGTTGAGTGGCCGAGAGCGACGTCGACCTTAGTGCTGTGATCGACGATCTTGCCAGACGCTTTTGGGCTGAGGGCGACCAAGTCTGATCCGTACAAGTCTTTTTTTGCATCTTTCTCTCTAATCATCTTTGACCGCTGGCGTTTGTTCGTTACCTCGTTGTACTCGGACGATGAATAAGAATCGTTGTTTTCGATGTCGGTCTACTCGTCATCGTGTTTTGGTCGTTCTTCTGCTGCGTGAAAATTTCGTCATTTGAGGAAATTGGTGACGTCATTGTTGCATTGTGATGTTTGCTTCTTCACAGGATCACACCAGCGACATATTTTTGGCTGATTACGACGAAATATGTTGAAGTAAATTTATTCGCAGCCCACCATTCGAAATCCCTGGAAAGTAATGGTTCCACGCTTCGTTCTGGATAGAAATTTACTTCAACATACTTGAGCATAAACTCGTGTACGACACTGTGACTTATCGTTGTAGATAGATCGTGATTCTAACGATCACCGTCTCACTCTCAACGTAAACCGGAATTTTGTAGTCATTCTTTTTACACACAATTACTCGCTTGCCATTATGCTCGGATTGATATCGCAAAACGACTTCTTTGTTTATTAACCATATTAAAGCACAATTACGGATGTAATAAAGCTGAATGCTTTTAACATCCGCATAATCAATCTTCATTCGATCCTCTTAGAAATGTTTAACCTTTCCAACATCGGGATGTTTCCAAGCACACTAAAATCAATCACCAGTGTAGATTCCCGCGCATTGTCCATCGTGTTTGGTAGTTACGAGCGTTAGCAAGAGAGTAGCAACGAGACCATGCAAGAAACCAACAATAAAAGATCGAGAACTGATTAAACGCCAACGACTTTTGGCATGAAACAAAGGACACAAATTGGAGCATAGAATGTTTTAACGTTTGCTCAGCAAGGTATGCTGGCACAACTCGCCTGCCAGGTGTGCTGCCCAAACTGAGTGACGTCAGTTGGCCAAACTTTGGAGAACACAAAATATCGTCAAGACAGGTATTGTTATATTCCGGTATTGGAGGGAACAACGCCCGCCAGCACCGAAGAGTTGGTTTCCTGCTTAGCACCCATGCACAGACGGTGCTCATCAGGTGGAAACCAATTAATAAGTAAATAATTAGATTTGCAGATTTAGAACACAGGTTAAAAACCTCACGATAATCCAATGATATGTGCTGCCCGATTGTGCCGAGTTGCAGGACAAGAAGAGTTTCAGCAGTTACCTGAATGCCGTCAGGGGTAAAGTTTCGATCAAGATCTACATGGGCGACTGCAATGCGAAGACCAGTCCGACAAAAATTAAATCGACCACATCTGCATCAGCCGAAAATGGAGATGAAGCCTTCTTGATGGCCGGAATAAACGCAGCGCTGACATTGCGTCTGACCATCTGACCTTCTAATTGGCGAGATCTGATTACGCATTGCTCGGATTCAGCGGCGGGAGAAGAGACTTGGACGGCGATTCAACACACGCCTACTAGAAGATTCCGCTGCGAAGAGATCGTGCGTTGAAGAACTTATAACTCAAATAGTGGTTGCAGCGTAGAAAACTAGTGGACAGCCTTCCCAGAGGTGAGCCAGCCGAGGGCTGAAAACCTCTTATATAAAGACGATAATAATAGTGGACAGCCCTCAAGAATGCCTTTGTTGCAACATGCGAGTGCAACGTAGGTGAGCTGAGCACTCTGAGGGAATTCTAGATCGCAATAGAGATTCAATCAGATTAGGCAACGCACCAAGTTTAGAATATTCAACTCTAATATAAAATCTGTGTTGTTATACGCCAGCGAGACTTGCAGAGGTCCCGCAGAATTTGAAGTATTTGTCAACCGATGTTTACGTTTTTTTGAATTCGGGCCTAGAGGCCTCCCAACTGGATCTCAAATGCCGAGCTTATATGGTGACAAACCAATATCATCAGAAATTCGAGAGTAAAAATGGAGGTGAGTCTGTCCTTCATTACGAAAATGAGGAGATGAAACCGGCAAACAAGAGCTGGATTGGAATCCGCCAGGATATCGTAGCAGAGGCAGACCCAGGGCCAGGGGCTCGTGGCGACGTAGCCTCATTGAAGGAATAAAAGAAGCCCACAGCAATCTGACCTAGACATAAATATGTAGGTCGAGACTAAAGCGAGCAGCTGCCCAGAATGAAAATCTTTTTCGTTAGCAATACCCCTAAGGGTGCTCAGGACACATAAATGAGTGTTCTGAAGTTCGGTTAACGGTTCTACATTGAGTTTAATCTGGCGTTCTACTTAGAACCATTACAGAAATCCTCCGCTCTGAAAGGTTTTTTACCCGGTTCAATGGATCGAGACCGTAAGTGTTATGTGCATGTTTTTTCTTCGTTTGGATTTTCGGATAATCCTGTCCATAACCTTGCTTGCCAATCAAGCCAACGTTCTTCCATTGGGATTCCCCGTTGCGGAAGGCAATTACCCTTGCGATTACCTCTTTTGTGATTGATGTCTTTCGTTCTGTATACTCGTCCAGCTAAAATCTCCAATTAAGTTTTAAAGTTTTTAATGTTTTTAGTTCTAAGTATTGTTTATTCACTTATTCTGTAATGCTTTTCAATTTCGCTTGCGGAACGTATGCAGGTTGGTCTTGAGGGTCGATGCTGCAGCCCGTTCGCTCGCCAGGTGAACGCTTAACACTGGCGATATTTACGACAGGTGAAGAACTGCAACCATTTCAAAATTCTTAAAAATGACGATCAAAACGATGTAGTTTCGTATACAAAAAATGTATGCCCTTATACAGAAAAGTTTGCAAAATTGTAAGGTTTTAAACAATATTTGTATAAAAGTTAATCAATTTCGCAAATGCTCAGATTTTGGTCAGTCCTAATGAAGAATTAAAAAAAAATCTGGCGAACGCTGGTTGTGTGTTGAAAATATACACAGAAAGATGAAAACTTTTCATATTATGCCTTTAATGATGAACTTTATTGAGCAGCACACAAATCTGATCCAATATTGAACTTGTTTCGAAAGATAATAACAAAACCAAATAACGAGGTCAAAAGTCGAGCACCTTTTCCGGACCTTTTTCCTCCCATAGGAACGCTTTTCTTTGCAACGCCAATCGGCAAACCCTTAACCCATAAGCTGTTTGCCCCGGCAGTTGACCGAAGAAAGTTAGACATGCCCATTTTCCGCCCCGTCATCGCGTGATTTGGGCAATTACCTTTATGCTTTATGATTATTATTTTATAAATACCACCTGACTGCTGGCAGGCGGCTGACTGCCGGTTGACCGACGACGACGGGTCAACTTGAAATAAAAGTTTTTTTTCTCCTGCATGCGGCAGGTGTGTGTAAGTTTTGCGATAGTTATGGTTGTTTTGGGGAACTATCGGGGTCGTAGGCTTGGCAAACAGAAATCGGAAGGCTCCATGTAACGAATCGAGCACCACAGACCGGAAGCGGAAACATCAGCCTTAGTTAGGGGAGCGCCAATGTTTCATAAATTTGAGTGGTTATTACAGTAGAGTGGAAAGTTAGGCGGAATGTTTTATTGGAGGAATGTTTATTAAGGGTCATAAAGCATTATTTTTAGGACGTGTTTACACACGACCACAAGGTGCAATTTGTTGGTCCAACTGGGCAATCGAATGGTTAATGAACCTAATCACACAGTAGAGGATGTGCGATTTTTATCCGGCTGTGCCGAATGAGAGAAGCGGAACGAAACCTTAAATCAACGGTTCCGAAGAAAATCCCGAGACAGCCGTTAATTAAGGTCACACTTTCCGTGATGAGCGCTCTCTGCATTGTGTCCTGGTATGCCTTTTTTGCGCTATCTGATTTCTGTCATTACCTCGGGTACCCAAACCGCGCCTGTCGCCAACGAACGAGCTGTCTTGCTTTCTGTTTGCAAGTTTGACTCATGAAATTATAAACAGCAGAGCAAACCATAGGTATGTGAACGCCCGGTGGAAAGGTAAAGAAAACCTGCAGTGAGAACGTTAATTTGACTTGTTCGTTCTCACCCGGGCGCTCGGTGGGCGGGCGGCTGGGGAAAAGGATAACGACACTGCTGTCGCAATCCTTTCCTAACTTCGAAGTCGACGAAGTACGTTTTAGATTCTAGGGGAAGAAAATTTCACAGATTGAAAATGAAATTTTTGCCTCGTGAGGTCTTAGTGCAGCTTTCTAACATACGCTTTTTCGCAAGACAAAAAAGTGACAGAGTTCCGTTCGTGCATAACGTTTGCTAAACAGTTTTTGTTTGCATGTTTTCATATATTAAACATAATAGTGTAATTCCACTAGTCTAATCAATGAAGCAAGCAAACGATACGAAAAACCAACGTGCAAAAAAATTGAAAATGTGCAAACATCGTGTGCGACGACAGCGGGCGGACGGTAGCAATGATTGCAGAGTTTCCTTTTCACTTCCTTTTGCGTCGACCGAACGTGAACTTGACAACTCTGAAACCAACGCCCCAAATGGAGACTAGCTATGATATCGTCACGAGAGAGAAAAAAAACAGGAAACGAACTCCACGAGGATCTTCCGACACTGCACTGGCGCTACTGATGGTGTGGGTTGAAGATCCGGTGATGCCACGACGAAAAAGCTCTAAAGCCTTGTGCCGTGTGGCTTTTGTTCCGCGCTTCCCACACACCTGTCCGGTGCTCATTGCAAACCCCGAGGAATGGTTGTTTGGCTCTTGTTTTATGCTACCATTCTTGTTCGCTCTTTCCAGTCGGTTCGACCCGCAAAGTGTGTATGGAAGAAAATTTCTTTTGTGAACTTTTTATCGCGTTATTTAATTTGAAAGATTTGCTTGATTTTCAGTGAAAATGCAGTGACGAATCCTTCGGAGTTTGAAATACTTAGTTCGAAACATTCGGTTGAATTAAAAAAAAATCGAATGTCCTTTGATCGAAAAGCAGGGCAACCTAACACTTATTAGGAACTTAATTTTGTGGTTCGAAGTTATTTCAATAGAATAGTTATGACACAAATTGAATCAGTTTGTGTGATCAATCGCTTTTCTATATATGGTCGAATATGTTCTACATTTATAAATGTTTTATAACATTAATTTACATGACATTCTGTGTCGAAAAACCCAGATTAATCCACCTACAGTGAGATTTTGACCCTTCCTTAGTTATAAGGAATTTTTTTCCAGTCTCCAGTATTTAAAACGAGATAAAACTACTCAGCTTCCCACGGCGGTTTACCGTGAAAGTGACAAAATAATTGCCTACCCAAAGGCGGTTGTCATGGATTGAGTGACAACTCAACGAATGATAACGTACTGTACATCATGCTGCCTATCTATAAGGAGCTCGTCGGATTGAATAACTATTGTGACATGGTTAGTAACAATCGTAACGCTGGTTGCATATATTGCACGTGTAATTCACAGAGACCTCGATATTAATTAATCCAGAACTAACTAAATCAGTCATTGATCTGAGCGAAACTCAATAGCGTTCAATAATAACATATATTTCGCCTTATGGATGCTTAATTTGGTAAAACTAAACTTGTTCAATACCTTACAAATGAGCTAGATTTTTATGGTAGTAAATTTCAGAATTTGCACACATACGCACACATACATGCATACAAGTGGTCTATTAGTGTCTCAAAACATGCTCACATTTGCTATCTAGCTTCCACTGAAGAAATTTTTGAAATCCCTTTCAATTTTTACGTTTTTGCTTTTCTGAGAAGATTTTTTTGTACATGCTTCTATATGTTCCTCAATTAAAATCATTTGTTTCTTTGAAACAAATAAGAAAAATAGGCATAATTCCATATCAAATCTTTTTTTATAATTATATTTTCAATATCAAAGTGAATTTGTTTCAAATATCATACATTTTATTTAATAATTCACGAGATTTCTTGATAGATTAATACGTAACACATCTGCGTAACGCATACAAAGTGAAATTATAGACACTTCCGAAGGAAGGGTCAAAACGTTCATCTGAAGAGACATTTCTACAAAGGTAAATCTCATTCTATCTAATGTCATTTCGGCACAGAAAAAACATTCGACCTGATTCCTAATGTCATAAGACCTATTCCCGCCGAGTTTCCACAGAATGGAATAAAAAAGATTGAATGGAAATTGAATAAAAACAGAAGCGGTCTCGTCAACAATGGCGATAAAAGGTGACGTGCACTTCACCGGTGGAACCGAAACCGCAACTGCTCTCGTTTGGGTTTCTGATACCGCCAGCAAAGCGCTAACGTGCCGTTTGGAGTGCGATCCTGCGAGAGCGCGCGCTGTTCAGGTGATTTAATTTTGTGTTTATTTAATTTGAAATGAGTGAGTCGCAACTTTCGGTCGACAATCGAGTCTTCGGTCGGGAGTGAGTCGGAAAAGGTGGAATAAGTGACTGCCGTGTCGGGATGACTGACTGACTGACTGAGTGGCTGACTTTTGTGTGTTTGCTGGCGAGGACGGAAGGTGCCATCGAGAGCGCGGTGCTGGCGGTTGATGGCCATAATTGAGTTGGGTTTGATTTGAAATTTAACTTTCAACTTTCAGATCTTGGTGTATGAGTGGGATTTGCTGTTTCCGGGTTGTTTGGAAATAAGGATGGCGCGCGGTAGATTGCGGGGAAACTTAACAAATTGTGTCAATCATGAGTTTGCCATTTTGGGGAAGTTGGTTTGTAATTGAAATTGAGTTTCGGTATACAAGAGGGAGAGGATTTCGTTTCAATGAATGAAAATGGTATTTCGTTTAATTTAAAGGAATTTTTGAAATTTTCTTTTCTGTTCATATCAATTTATGCGTAGAATTGTTCTAGGATATCCTCAGTTATGGGGTTGATGCTACCCCAGTAACATGACCGTGGTAACAATAGTTCTTAAAAAACGACGCGATTCTGCTCAAAAAACTCAAGCGCCATGCTCTCTTTGCCAAATCGCAACCGAGCTGGCTTGCGCATGGAGCCTCGATGCACGCTTAAAATCAATAACACAGAGATATGTTTGCTTCACACAAAACGGACCTAATGCAGAACATCCCCTAGATGAGCAACATTTACACAGCCTCAAAAATAACTCGTGTGGTTTTATTGAAGCTTGGATTTCAATATTTTCAACAGTATTTGGTTCCTCATGAAACAAGGAATCTGTACAAACGTTTACATGTTAAAAAGGATCGTTATCACGACCGTACGAGGCATTTTCGTGCCTGTGTAACTGTCGCTCATCTAGGGGCTGTTCTGCATTAGGTCCGTTTTGTGTAAAGCAAACACATATCTGTGTTATTGATTTTAAGCGTGTGATTGCGATTTGAGTATGATTCTACCGTTACTACTCACCCGGTTGGTTGTCATTTAATGCTGAGTTCAATCGTATGGCAATCTATCAATATTCATTTGCATTTCGAAACTATAAATATTTTTCTCTATAAATATTTTTGAAGAGATAATCACTTATCTTACCCCGTAGGCCGACGGTAATAATTTCGACGACCGACGACCATTTTTCACTACTCTTGTAAAGGTAACGGGGCTATGCTATCATAACCTATTTTATTCATCATCCAACAAAAACATTACTCAATTATGTATCTTCCTGTCATGTTTGTGTATGAGCCACCTAAAAATGTGAAACTATTTCCCTCTTCTTGAGCAACTCATTTATGGACAGTTTCTATGAATAGACGAGGATTGATTACGTAACGCAAACATTTGCCATTTTCAGCCGCACTCACACATGTATGTCGCCCTTTATGTATGAAGCATTTGACTTTTTTTGTATGGATCGTCACACTTATTGCAAGACTTCTCCGCAAACACCCCCTACTTCTAAGCGTTAGGTAATTTTTGGCTGCTCCTATCCACACTTCTTGCAACGCAAATTCCTCCAATGGGCCCTACCAACTTTATTAATCAGTTCATTAAGCACTTCCACAGTTATTAACTGCGAGGTTTCTAAGCCAAGTTACCATTTTTGCATTCGTATATCATGAGGCTAACACGATGATACTTTTATGCCCAGGGAAGTCGAGACAATTTCCAATTCGAAAATTGCCTAGACCGGCACCGGAAATCGAACCCAGCCACCATCACCATGGTCTTGCTTTGTAGCCGCGCGTCTTGCCACACGGCTAAGGAGGGCCCCACATTTACATTGTTCTGAATACTCATAAAATTTGAGCCTAACTGAACGTTATGCCTTGTGATTAATTTTGAGGGATACGAGATTCTCAAGTTACTCGAAAACGTTTTGGAGTTCAGCCCACGGTATCTATCAGATCGATCAAGGCTTTAGCAATGTTCTCATCGTCGGTATACACCCAATCCGGTTCAATAGGCATATACACATTATGCAAACCCAATTTTCTTGAATACGAGATGTCCAAGGTACTCCAAAAAGTTCTGGAGTTCTGCCCACGGTGTCCATCGGACCAACCAAGGTTCTTGCAATGTCCTCATCGCCGGTATATACCCAATCCGGTTCAATAAGCATATACTGCCCCCACTCGCATAACAGTTCCATACTGAGATAATAGCCATTGAAGTTCCAAATCGCATCCTCCATATAAAACTTCAAAAAAATCTAATAAATTGAAGCATCATCGGATCTTGTTGAAATTTTGCTAAGTTGTTCATCATTCGATAGATTACCGTAAAACGATTCAGTTTGATTGATACATTTTGTGGTTTTGTAAATTCTTAACGGGACTGTTATGCGGGTACTTTCAATATGGGACGCACATGACTTAGTATTCTTTTCACTCCTGGACATACAAAATAGCAATTTTTTATGATTTTTGGAATAACGTTAGAAATGAACACTAATCATTGGGTTAACTCAAGTCAAATGGGACTGTTATGCGAGTGGGGGCAGTATACGCATTATGCAAATTCAATTTTATTGAGTACGGGATGCTCAAGGTACTCCAAAACGTTCTGGTGTTCAGCTCACGGTATCTACCAGATCAATCGAGGCTTTGGCAGTGTCCTCATCGTCGGTATACACCCAATCTGGTTCAATAAGCATATACGCATCATGCAGAGCCATTTTTTTAATACGGGATGCTCATGGTACTCCTAAATGTTCTGGAGCTCAGCTAGCGGTATCTACCGAATTAATCAAGCCTTTTGCAATGTCCTCATCGTTGGTATACCTCCAGTCCTGTTGAATAGGTATATACGCATCGTGCAAACCCAATTTTCTTGAATACGGTACTCCAAAATATTATTGAGTTTAGTTCATAGTATCTACCAGATCAATCAAGATTTTCGCAATATCCTCATCATCGGCATTCACTCAATCCGGTGTAATAAGCACATGATCCGTTAAGGCCTGAATTAGCTTGTAAAGGTACTGAGTGAAATCCTATCCTCTCAACCCAAGTAACATTTCAAGTTTTATTCCGCTCTAGGAATGGTTTTCAAGATCGAATTATAAGAGCTAAGGGAACATCCATAAATTACGTAACGCTTTGAGGTGACGATATTGCCAAATGGCCCTCTCTAGATTACCACTATAAACCTGTTATAAGAGTATATAGAAATCAGTTTCAAGCCGCCCGGAAAAAGGGAATTTGGCTGCGGTAGCTGTCAAAAATGTTGCTTTGAAAGAGAGAAACAAAACTTTGCAAAAAAATAATAACAAAATAAATGATGATGAAAATCATGATGAGGATGCATTCAAAATAATAATTTTTCCGGTTTATTTTCCAAAGTACTTCCATGAAAATGAGGTGCGCTTCCGATTTCATGGTCAAAGCTAGTGCAAAATTAAGATTGAAAACAACGCTCCAGCAAAATAATATAGTTCTGCGTAATTAAAACGCCGTCTTATCATGAATTTCAGTGATAAATTACACCGACTTGAAATTGCGTCTCCTTATTCAATATGGCCATCATAGTTTTCAATCAGAAAATTGTTGCTCTCGTTAAACACCATTATCAAGCCTGTCCACGTTAAATTTCGGACACTTAGGTAATGTCAAATTGATTTGTCGTCATTTTATCAATTTGGGCGTGTTTAAAACATGCTGAAAGCAGCACATAAAGCAGAAAGATTCAGCTGTCATGTAAATTGATCACGAATACATCGTTCAGGGCTTGGTTGATTGGGTAGATCGCATGTTTTGAACTCAAGGCCATTTTGGAGACACTGAAATAGGTTACGTTTATTCAAAACTCGATAATTTCTTGTCTTACGATTATTTATATTTACATTTTATTTTTATTTACATTTTTTATATTATACAGTAGCCGTTCGATAACTGCAAAATGTTTACTTTTCAGTTAACGAATGCCGTTCGATAACTGCAACGCATTCTAGACGTCAAACAGTTGTCAATCGACGTCAGATGCAATAAAAGTGCATCTAAATGTGCAGCGCAATGCAGCTGTCATTGAGTTTGACATCAGTTTGAAGTTTAGTGGTCCGATAACTGCAAAACTGTTGCAACTATCGAATTGCAGTTGAATGACTTGCAGTTATCGAACGTCTACTGTAATATGAAATTATAGCCTTCTGGTAGAATATTGGGGGTGCCCAATCTGCCCTGGGTGTGCATAATGCCCCCAGGTCCCCTACCTACATAGCCGGTGAAGAAAAAAAGGGTGAAATCAAATCAATGGTTCAATTTCCGATACCTTGTTAAACTCAGATTTGTCCAGTTATTTGATTGAGATTTTAAATTATTCAAAAATTTGTGGATGAGATTCTATTGCAATGAAATGTGATACGAAATTATTCTAAAATACATACTTGGAATGATTCATAAAAAAGGAAAGGCTTATCTATCAAGTTTCCGGTTCTGAAACAACGAATGGAATTGTTCAATGCTCAATGCGTCCTAAATAAACACTTTCGAAAAAACTTTGATTTAAATGCAATTGATAGAAAAAAAATCATGAAGGAATTTCAATAATTTGTCGTTTTCATCAACATTGAAGAAAAATCGAATAGAGTAAAAGATTTAACATTCAATTAAATGAGATTTCCGAGTGTTTTGGGCATCAATAAAAAACGGGACAAATTAGGGGTTTATTAAACTACTAGCAGACTCGACGAACTTCGTTTCGCCTAAATTGATTTATTCTCTGCTTAGTTCTCGAGTTATGTAGAAATTTCAGTTTCATTTGTATGGGAGCACCCCTTTCCAAAGGAGGGAGGGGTCTCGAATCATCTTAAGAACCTTCCCCGGCCCCAAAAACCTCTGTATACAAATTTTCACACCGATCAGTTCAGTAGTTTTGGAGTCTATAAGGTTCAGACAGACAGAAATTCATTTTTATGTATATAGAAGAAGAAGAAGAAGAAGAAGATGACGGGACAGTACAACAAGGCCTGAAAAACAGTACAATCCCGTTAAATACGGTACGTATGATCAGTCTCTAGACATTAAAACACATCGATGTAACGTGTGTATGCTAGGAGTGGAAGCTGTTGGATTTTCCTTCGTCGCATGGACACGGTAGGTAATGTTGCAAATATTCTAAGTCGTAAAGTTTGCTGGAAGTATTTTTCAAGATCATTGTGTACACTTTTTTTAATCACGCCAGGTAATAATTTCGTTGATTTAAATGATCAATGGAAAGTATTCAGTGAATTAGAATTTGATATGACGGAATGAATCATCACATAATCCTACTTGATTCGATGCTTCCCGCTCTGACGTATGCAGGGATGGTTTAATTCATTCACTCGCCTGATTCAAGGCGATTGTGTTGTTGCATAGAATGCGTTTGAATTGCCACTCATAGTGGAATGAACCTTCTCACCACGACCTAAGCTGAGCGGCGTTACAGATGAATCACCCGATTGTGTTAGCCCTGGAAGCGAATGACTGCAAAACAAGCGAAACAAAACGATTGTGCTCCATGTGGGTCAGGTGATTCTATCGGGAACGCTCACTTGCGATTGAATCTTTTTGGTTCGTGTGATTGCGATTGATTGGTTCAGATGAACTCATTTTTCGATACGTTTGTGTGGTTGTTTACCGAATAATATGTTAGAGTCTTATTAATCGAGAAATGTAAATGTTTATAGAATATAGTCTTCTTATAATCCAATTATAAAGTTCAGTTATAATATGACATTTATCTTCAAAACTCATCAATTATGTGGCTATGTGGATATATGCTGCCATATGCCCCCGGGCACGCGTAGAGGACATTTCAATTTTCACACTAAAATATGCAGGGTTCGGATTTCTTACTTACTCACGCGACAACAGATCGCTCCACCGTCAATTTTATCCGGATAAATTACAGTGCGATAAACTCCGGCACAAGCGATGGTGCGAAAAGTCAATCAAATGCTGCTTACTTTGCTCCTCCAAACTGATTGCATACGACGATGCGCCACGATAAGTAGTAGGTTCAATACAGCAGTTTTTCTATTTGCTTTCAATCGGTTCGTGTAGTGGCGTGGTTATAGTGGGCGCTCTACACATTTTAAAATTGTTTTGGGTTCGAATCCCGTCGCGGACCTACATTTTTGTGAGTATGCTTTTAAAACTCATCTGGAGAAGTGGCGAGGTGGAGAATTTGGAGGCCCAAAATTAAATTATCCGGCAAGCCGCCGCTCGCGAGTTTATCGCCCGTCTTACTACCCGGATAAAATATTGTGTGAGAACACTTGCTCAAAGGAGAATATGGAAAATGGGGCCCCGGGGCCGACGGTATGTACAAAATGTACAAAAAAGGTTGGTTTTGGTACATAAGATTTGTGGGGGCCCGGGGCCACGGCCCCCCGCCCCCCATAAATCCGGCCCTGGAACACGTAAATGCTTCTCCATTCAAAATTGATTACCGCGATCACATTATCCGCTCATGGATCCCATAAAAGGAGTACATACATTTTATGTCGATAATGCTTATACCAAAATATGTTTCCCCAGTGATATACAAAATTTTAATGCGTGGAGTCATTCACGTACTACGGAATAATTTATAATATGATTCAGATTCCGCTGAACGAATTTAGCATCAACACATTTATTGTCGGCGTAGCACCAACTTAGAATTCGGAAGTAGGGACTTCCGAACCGAACTTTCTTCCGAAGTTTTATCTAATTGATGCGTTGTTCCAACGTCGGTATAACAAGCGTTCTAACTTTGTTCCGGATAGACAATATTAAGCAGCGTGCCGAAATCCTTTTACAGTCCTACGTAACACCGAGTATATTATTATTTCATAAAATTCATTTTATTATTATTTCATTTTGAGTAATGATTAATGTGACCAGACGTCCCGGGAGGCTGCATTTTTCAACAAATTTATACCAATTTATACAACATTACAAATATTTTTTTTTATTTTTTTTGGGCCGAAATCTATGCGATGGTCTTTTAACTAAACATGTATGAATAATACAGTCGCTTCTCCACATTTCGATGTTGAACGGATCATCGAGATAGGGAAAGATCGAGGAATGGCGGGAACATTGAAATGGGCACTAGATCGAAAAAAGCTAGTTGCTATGGAAAACGACAACAAAATAAATGTCATTTCTTGTTTTTGATGTGGATATTATTGTCCCAAGGTGGTCTAGTAGCCCTAAAATTTGAACAACTCGACACATCCCGAACGAAATATGACCAGAATATATCGAGATAAAGAGATATCGAGATAGGGAAGCTATCGAGTAGTAGTAAGCGGAAATGTATGCAGAATGAAAACCATCGGCATAGGGAAAGATATAGAGATGTACACTCCCGGCCAAAAGTGTAGGCTCACCCTCGGCAAAAGTTTTTGGCCGTATTTTTGCCGTTTTACATTCGATTTCGGGTATTGCTAGTGTCAGTAGATTATGAGTAGATCTTGCATAGTAGGTGTTTGAAACAAATAAATTTCAATTTTTTATCTGCTAAAATATTACCTTAAGATACACATTCTTCTTAAATTTAGGTTGTAAACATATTTTGATTTTTCTAGAAATTGAATCAGACAAAATTTCGAAATAAAAAGTGAAATGGAACCCAATTTTAATCATCTTCGAGAGGCATTGATAATTTTTTGTTTTATGAAAAAAATAAAATGCTTAATGTAAATGTTGATAATTTCACAGTGTTGTAAAATGTCATTTGCATTCGTTTGCATAATTTTCCCAGAACTTTTTACAGTAGTTAGCTATCAACTATCAAGTATGACGAACTTATAGCGCTTAAATGTGGCTACAACTTTGTCTAACAAGACATTGCTGTAAATATGTAATCTGGGGCGTGGGAGGCAAAATGTCATTCAAATGACATTATGTCAAATGACACGTGACATTTTGGAGAGATTTCATTCTCTAGCCTCAGATGTTATATTTAGAGCAATGTACCCTTGGACAAAAATATAGCACTACTCAAGCGTTATGCGTACATCTAAAATTTTGAAGTAAATTTGGCTTCTGAAGAAAGTTATGAACAAATTAGTCAAATGACATGCAGATGACATTTTACAAGCCTGTTCAACTCATTGTCAACGTTTCTATCCGGGGGTTTGGATGATGAAGATCCAAACCTCCGGATCGAAACGTTAGCAATGATTTGAAATTATCAACCTTTTAATGAGACTGAAAGCCGAAAATTCTGATAACTATTAATCTAGAAACTTCCTCTATTTAAAACGGTTTATGTTTGCTTAGAATTTGCACATGAAATTGCTTCCATCTTGCACGAAAAAATATTTGAATTAAAAAAATAAAAAGTCTCCTGAATTTCAACATATTGTCATTCATTCAAACAGATTATTTTTAAATTTTGTCAGGAAATTCCTTTAAATTTACACAAGAAAATGTTTTGATTTTTCACAAAAAACTGAATTATCTTCGGGAAATTAAGATTATTTCTCATCCAGTACAAGCAAAGGTATTACAGCACAAGAGGCTTTGATAAGCAATGCAACGTTTGTGACCAACATGATTCAACCATAGCTTCCCAGATTTCGCATAAAGAGTTTGATCGCTAACTTGACTGTCAAATTTATTGTTCTGGTTTGTATATACATAAAAAGCGGGCTACTTCATAGTAGAAGAAGATGTTTGACACATAAAGTACATGTTGATCACAATATTTAAAGCGATTATATCGGAATTTTAGATTTCTATAATTTATTTAATTTAAATAATTTAAAAAAATAATTTAAAAAGAAATTACTTCTTTCCACGCAAAACTGCTCTAAATTGCATTGAATTTTACAGGAGAAATTTGAACGGAAAACCTATTCTAAAGAGGAAAGTTTTTTTACACCTTTTAAATCAGCCTTCTCTATGAAGTTTTTAATTTCCATAAAATCGATAGAGGAAATCCAGAAAATACGTCTCGTAAAAAATGAAGTGATGTATCACCTACCTTCAAACGTCGCTTTTTGTAGAAACATATATAATTAATTATACAAATGTGACGTAATTTATGAATGTTATGGTACTGCAAATGGCTTACATGGGATTATGTTACTGCAAATGAAAATATGAGGTTGAGTGTATGTGTACATAAAATATATTGTACAATCCAAATGTTCCAGCTTCTCAAAAGTGGTAAATTTATGGAAAAAAAAATGGAAAACAGTTAATCACTTTAAATGTTTAATTGTACCATATTTACCCTAGTGCACCTGGTGGTTATTAATTTTAAATGCGGGATAATCTGTTTTATGATTAATCAATAAGAATACCGGACAGTATATTTTGATGCAAAAATAAATATGTTCCCTTGTTCCAGAAGTGATCAATGTGGTCGGACATTAATTTTGAATGCATAACCATGATCAAAAGTCATGACATATTTTGATGTTGAGACGGAAATTTACACTACGGGTTGCTCGAGGGAACCTCATATTGTACCGCTCATAAAAAATCTACTCCTCCGCTTATTTATAATCGCAACAAAAAATGAGCGCAAGATAGTCGTCTAAAAAAATATTTTTGAAAATCGGGCCGCCACGTGGGGGATTGTGGCGATGAATGCTCTGATAGCACGTGCTATATGTACTGCGGATAAATTTTCCACATCTATGAGAGCCTTGGAAAATGATCACAAAATCACGAACATATTCCAGAGGTGTTGAACATACTTGGCGATCAATTTCAAATAGATAACCAATTAAGTCCGGAACAAATATAACTTTCTTCTTCTGCATCTTCTGTCATCATTTGTGGTTTTATTTTATTACTAGCCTTATCTAACTCGTGATTTTATTTTATCTAAGTGTCAATCGTTTGTTTGATTGCAGCGTCGCACTCAAGATCGATTTCAACTCGAGTTGATGGATTCTTCAGAACTCTAAATAAGAAGATATAAGACTAACAGACCCGACGAACTTCATTTCGCCAAAAAATGATTTATTCTCTGATTAGTTCTCGAGTCATGCAGAAATGTATGCTTCAATTGTATGGGAGCCCCCCCCCCCCTTCTAGAGCGGGGATGGGCTTCAAACCATCTTAAGAACCTTCCTCGGCCCCAAAAAACCCTGCATACAACTTTCACGCCGATTGGTTCAATAGTTTCCGGGTTTATGGATTTAAACATGCACCGTCTAATTCCCTGAGGAAGGCCAAGACCAAGGGCCGAAACATAGGAAACTAAACCAACGTGTCGTTTCGATTTTTGTGAGACTGAAAAGCCGCTAATCCCAAAGTTATCATATGATACAATCGTTTTTCAAGTTTGAAAAAATAAATAAAATATTGAGCTTTCCCAAAAAATCTTTAAGAAAACTGATGAGATTTTATCAATTTACCCATTTATTTTTTATTTACCACCCCCTTCGATATGCAAAGACCAACATTACAGAAAAAGGAAATCATATTTGTTCCAGCCTTATTTGATGAAAAATCATGAAAAATGAATTGCCGAACAGCAGTTTTGGAAAAAAAATTAACAGACCCTTCAAGCTCCCTGTAGCAACTTGCAGAGTCCAAAAGCGGACAATAATGGATTGACAACCGATTGCAAGCGCATATTCATCTATTTGATGCAAAATTATTCACAAAAGAGCTGACGCTCGGCATATTTTGGCGTAATCGCCAATCGATTTCAATTACGTAACCATCTAAATATTCGAAGCCATGGCTTAAGCTGTTTGGACAAATGTTGAGTTATTATATACGAAATTGTTGCGCATTTTACCTAAACGTCATTTTATCACCTAGCTCTATCCAGTATCCAGGAAGTTGTCCTGAACTAAATGCCTCTCCATGAAAATTTTAATGCTGCACTTCATGCTAATTGACGCATTATCTTTTAAGCTGAAAACAAACCTCAAAATAAAAACTGCGCAAATGAATTTACTATACCTAGTCATTAATTTGTCAAGCAGGCGAAAAACTTGAACCTAGAAATGATGCGCTTTAAAAAAAAGTTCCATCGCATCGGAAGTAGTTAACAAATTCAGTTGGATTTGCTGCCACCCACCCGTTGCTTATTGTGGACTTACCAGCAAAGGCTTCGATATGCTACCACAAATTGCGGTAAACGATCCCGTGAATGCTTCGGAAAGGATCACAGTGATCGAAAGAATGCATTCACTTGCGAATCTTTCCCTTTGCATCGCGTAGCGATCCAGTCCATACATGCGAGAATCGGTGGATAAACACAATCAAAAATTAAACGTAGGCAAAAGTTCATCTGTTTGTTTTATCTCCTTCATTCGCGTGAACGTGTGACTCTTGGTATGGAGCGACACAAACGGTGTGTTTCTTAGCGGGAATATGTTCATGGGTGAGTGCTGATTGAATGTAGGGTGAGGCGATTTTTACCATCCTTGGACGTATGTGCTAAGTTTCCTCCAAGTTGTTTACCTCGTTTTCTTGTTGTTCTAAAGCCTCAGTGGCTAAAGTGGCTAAAATGGCTCAGTACACATGTGAGCATTTACGAAAGCCTTGTCTTTCTTTCGTTTTTTTCTGTTCTCTCCCAGACCGAGTTTCTTTGGAATAGCTGAGCTGCGTCATCTCTCGCGGACGATGTAAAAAAATCATTTTTTTTGGAAAATGTTCCAAAATCGACAATACTGACTGACGTTGTGTTTATACGCGCAGTCCAACCGGAGATGCGGTGGCAATTTGTCCAGCAGCTCTTGCAGAAGAGTCGGTTTGGTTAGGCAGAGCTAGGTGAGCTCGTTGGTTGGCGACCATAATATGACCAACAAGATTTTGGAAGACGTAAAGGTTATCACTCGAGGACGCAAAGTGTTTCATTTTGTATAACACCAAAGACAAAATATCGTATTCTTTCAATGCTGGGTACATGTTCAATAGTCTTTCAATTTCCGGAAAAGACTCAACCATCTGGTTTTACAGTGATTTAATAATAATTGGTAGTTGGTGTCAACATAATCGCTTGAGACTCGAATAACTATTTAAGAAGTCCATAAGGTCGCTACAAATATTTAATTTCCTTTTTGTCCTACTGGTCTCCGGAAGGTCAAGGGCGGGGGGGATAATAAAAAATAAATTCTAAAATGAAAAAAATCAAACAAAATCCTTAAACTGGAAAAACTGGAAACACTGGATAGAAACAATAGTCGCTTAAAAAGTGCTCCGTTAAAAAACACTTTTCTACAAAAAATAGACATTGAATGGTCCTAGATTGTGTGGCAGTGAATTGAGTGCAAAAGCAGCTGGGGTCCCTATCGTTATGCTGAGCGATTTTTGCATGGATTTGCTACAATCAGGTACATAATGCTTCGCCCACAATTACTTATCATTAATTGAGACCATTCCGACACTTCGGATATTATCCATCACAACTTACTCCGACACACACATATCGTCATACCTTTGTTTGTTTCTACCAAAACATCTCTGACACAACTATCTGTTTTGCACTTGAATAAACAAGACGTGAGTTAATTGCAGAGATCATGTCTGATGAAGAAGATGAATACTTCTGTTACATCTGCGCTAAGCCAGAGACTAATGTAACGCGTCTGATCGAATGTGTTCAGTGTAATAAATATGCCCATTTTCGCTGTAAGAAATTGTTTGGCAATGCCGTAACAAGAGCCAAAAGCAAACCGTTTTTCTGCTCTGTGGATTGCAGCCAGATGTCTTCGCATAACATCAGACAAACAACAACAAACGACGACATCATCCATGAGCTACAAGTGCTTGGAAATGCTGTGAAGGGAGTGAAACACGATTCGGAGAAATTTCGTCTGTTGTTTGAGGATACACGAATGCAAATCGCGGACATCGTCTCTACGAGCAAACAAATTGAGAAGTCCCAGGTTTTTCTGACTCATCAATTCGACCAGTTAACAGCTGATTTTAAATCGTTCAAAGAGGAAGTTGGATCCGTGAAAGCTGAAAACTCGAAAATTCGCAAGGAACTGAAAATGTGGCAGGATACATGTGGGGATTTAGTTGGTTCAGTCGATCGCCTGGAGGTTGACATGGATAATATCAACAGATCGGCTAAGGCTAAGAATGCTGTGATACTGGGCTTACCAGCCATGCAAGATGAGGATACAGTTGAACTAGTGTGCATGTTATGTAAATTGTTGAATTGCGAATTCGTTGGAACATCTGTGATTCAATGTGCAAGACGTATCAATGGGAAGCAACATATGAATGGAGTACCTCCTATCGTCGTTCAATTTACCTCCGAGCGGGAGAAAGAGGAGCTTTTCCGTCGGAAACGTGCCTACGGAGTTGTACTCGCTTCAAAGGTTCGCGATGTCTTCAATGGATCTACGCATACGATTACTATTCGGGATGAAATGACGGCTTACGGAAGAGATCTACTGCAGCAGGCCAAAAATTTGCAGGAAACCTTGAAAATAAAGTATGTGTG
Source organism: Armigeres subalbatus (assembly GCF_024139115.2). Classification (NCBI taxonomy): domain Eukaryota; kingdom Metazoa; phylum Arthropoda; class Insecta; order Diptera; family Culicidae; genus Armigeres; species Armigeres subalbatus. The sequence continues at coordinate 361,741,151 of NC_085140.1, read as the reverse complement.
GCCAGGCCGCGATGGAAAGATACTATTGAGGCGACAGGACGGCGGGAAGATTGAGCAAATCAGCAGTAAACTTCAACTAGCAGGATTGCAGCCCACCAATTCCAAAAGAGTATTAAATTTGTCGGGAATTTCACCTCCCAATGTTCCACAGTCTAAACGAATGTAATATATAGTATGTAGTTAATTAGAATGTAAACAGATCTTTCTTATGATGTATAATTATTGTTTCGATTCTATTGATCAATTAAATAAAAACTCTATTCATGCTGTTAACAACTTTCAAATAAAAGTATTACAACTAAATATTAGGAGAATGAATAATATGGACAAGTTCGATGGCCTTAAAGAAATACTAGAACTGTATCATGGTAATATCGATGTTATAGTCATCGGTGAGACATGGGTGAAAGCAGACAGGCTGTCACTGTACAGAATCGATGGATACCAAAGTATTTTCTCGTGTAGACCTAATACTCAGGGTGGCGGCTTAGCTGTATATGTACGCTCAACAATTCCGTTTGAAGAGGTATCAAACGAACATGACAATGGATTTCATCATGTACAAATTCGTATCGATGTTGGAGAGTCACCGCTGCCAATACATGCATTGTACAGGCCTCCTGCGTTCGATTTGTCAACGTTTTTTACAAAGTTAGACACGATATGCGCCACAGCAGGGCGCAATGGACTATCAATCATCGTCGGTGATGTCAACATCCCAACGAACCACACTGAGTGCCGCATCGTAAATGAATACTCAAATATATTACGCTGTTACAACTTTTCGGTAACGAACACATTCTCTACAAGACCTTCAAGTGGAAATATACTAGACCATACAATATGTTCTGGCACACTGAACAGTTCAGTGATCAATGAGACGATTCGTACTGATCTTAGTGATCACAGCTTGGTGATGTCAACATTTTCTCTCCAAAAACCTGTTCTTAAACAGCTTCTTGTGAAAACTATAGTTCGCAACAATAAACTAAATGCTGATTTTCAAAATGCGATGGCCCGTGTACCAGACGAAAGTGCGGAGTGCAAAATGCAGTTCGTCTTGAACACCTACAAAGAATTAAAAGAGAAACATTCAAAATCGGTTAGTATGGAAGCCAAGGATTTGTCCATGGATGTCTTTTGATATTTGGAAATTGATCAAAATCAAAGATAACTTATTAAGGAGAGTTAGAAGAAATCCAAATAACGTTCGTAATAAAGAGTTGTTGGATCATGTAAATAGGAAGGTGAAAAGGGCAAAGGATCATGCCAAGAAAGAATACTACTGTAAACTTTTTTCCACTAACAACCAGAAGAAGAGCTGGACGAATATAAATAAAATCCTTGGAAGAGGGAAAGAAATGAATGACGCTGTGAAGCTGAGCTTGAATGGGCATTGTACTACTGATGGGCCTACAGTTGCTAACGCCTTCAATGACTTTTTTTGCTCGATCGGACCCCAGCTTGCTGCATCAATCCATAGTAACCAAGAAATAAATAGATTTAATACTCTGACTCCTCGAAGAGACTCGATCTTTCTGTCACCAGCAACAGAACAAGAAGTTATATTACTGATAAAAGATTTAAAAAATGGCAAAAGTTGTGGTGTCGACGCAGTTTCAGCCGAGTTTATCAAGCATCATCATTATACTTTCTCCACACTCTTGCGGGATTTATTCAACGATTGTATCTCTTTGGGCACTTTTCCTGATTTTTTGAAAACCGCGAGGGTAATTCCCATTCATAAAGGTGGAAGCAAATCGGACATCAATAATTACCGTCCAGTATCTATCTTATCGGTTATAAGTAAAATATTGGAGAACTTACTTGTCTTCAGAATAATCAATTTCCTGCGAGAACACGAAGTCCTGTACAATCGTCAGTATGGATTTAGAGAAGGAGCTAGTACGTGGACCGCTGCTTGCGAATTGGTAGATGAAATTTATGAAGCTTTCGATGGACGAAAAATAGAAGGAGTTCTGTTTCTTGATTTGAAGAAGGCCTTTGATACAATTGATCACAATGTATTACTGCGTACATTGGCGTAACTAATGAAAAATTCTAGGGGGGGCTAACTTTTTTTAAACTTTTCTATTTTAACACTCATAACACAGAAAGTTTACCATTTTCGCTCGATTCAACTGATGTATATTGTTGGTCTACCAGATATCAATGTAATGGACGACTTAAATATTTCAAATGATGTTCATCGACGCTTAGCCCTGTTACAAAAATCTAGAAATCTTGTAGGATTCCTAAAATCCTTGATAGGTTCAGAAAAAGATAGGTGTTGGGCTCACCGTAAATGGAATGTGAAGCACGATCCTGATTTTTAAAGGATTTTTTGATTTGCTTCGAACCTAGAATACATTATAAATTAAATATTGAATAAATTAGTTAGTTAAACTCTTTTCGCCAGCTTTCAATTCAGTGGCCTGACAATTCCTACGAGATTTCAAACGGGGATCTGACCACAACAAACTAACGCTTCTTTTCTGTTAGAATAACTTCTAGGATGATTTAAAAAAAATCAGTTTTGCATCCCAATACAACTTATTGGTCGTTAATTTTCAATTTAGTTAAAAAAAACAAATGAACACATAGGAACATTTAACACATATTTTCTCTCAGTAGGTCTATTTCACGCCTACTGAGACATTTTCACTGGTTTCATTGCTGTAGCGACAATAGGAGTTTAGAGAATTAAATAGTATGCGTAGTTTCTAAAATCCATCCGAAAGAATACAAAGTTCTTTCTTATTCAACTTTTAGTTACCTCTACTTGAAATCTAAGAGTTTTACCGAACCTTTCTCAAGAAGCCTACAGTAATAATTAAAATGCGCTGCAGCTTTTATGATTGGTATTAGTTAGAAAGGTTAAGATCATACGCTCGATTTAGATAACAATTACTCACAAAACCCTGGAAAAACTTGAAAATCTCAAGGAATTGTCCATTATCCATTAGGTACTTGTAATACTAATAAATAATATATTTTTTAATTTACTTGTTGATGAGATATTTCCTTTGGTATTTCATAAGTTATAACGTGTTTTGAGGGGTCTAAATTTTGTTGTGAGCAAGCCTTATAACAATTGCTCGAAGTTCAAAACTTGAGCGAATAGATTGCTGTAGTGTTTCGAAGAGAGTAATTGGATAATGAAGACAATCCTCTCTCTGCATTTACCCCCGTATATAATCAGTGGACTAGATATGCGTAATACTTATACAAAGTATCAAATTTTCTAGGGGGGGCTAGCCAGATCCTAGGTGGGGCTATAGCCCCCCCTAGCCCCCCTGTAGTTACGCCAATGACTGCGTAAGCTTCACTGTTACGGCATAAGAGGGACAGCGAATGACCTACTGAAGAGCTATTTAACAGGGCGAAAACAATATGTTTCAATAAATGGTGCATACAGTGAAGAAAAACTCGTTTCGGTAGGAGTTCCTCAAGGGAGCAATGTGGGACCTTTGCTATTTCTCTTATACATAAACGATATCGCAAACCTAAAATTGAATGGAAAACCTCGCTTGTTTGCTGATGATACTTCGCTTTCATACCAAAACATCAATCCGGATGCGATAATTCATCAGATGAAGGAGGATCTGTATATTCTACGAGAGTATTTTGCTGAGAACATGCTGTCATTGAACCTTGCAAAAACAAAATATATTCTCTTTCACTCACCTCGTTTAAGAGTTCCCCCCACGACGATCTTATAATCGGTTCAATGAGCTTAGACAAGGCAGCATCTTTCAAGTACCTTGGCCTTATTTTCGATCCAAAATTGCAATGGAATGATCATATATCCCCGTTACAACGCGAAGTGAGCGCTACGTGTGGAGTACTTTGGAAAGTTTCTAAATACTTGCCCAAAAAAAGCATGCTATTAGTTTATTATGCTTTTGTACAATCCAAACTTCAATACTTGGTATCCATTTGGGGTGCTGCATCCAGAACCGGCCTGAAAAGATTGCAATCTACCCAGAATCGTTGTTTGAAACTTCTCTACAAGCGACCTCAGCTTTATTCTACCCTGAGACTATACAGTGAAGCTGATGAAGCAGTCTTACCTATTTCTGCCCTACGAGAGAAGGAATGCCTAGTGCAAGTGCATAGCATGTTAACGAATCTGCTCACCCTGCATAATCAACCTTTGCCACGAACAACAAATCGGTACCCATTGAGAAGTCAGGCTATTTTATCGATAAACTGCCCAAGAACAGAAACTGGGAAAAAAAATTTCACATACTTTGGTTACCACAAGTATAATGGTTTGCAATTCCATATAAGGTCCTAGAGGAACATGCATCACTTCAAGAAAAAGGTTTTGTCACTGATTAGAAGCAAGATTGTAACCTACATATGCTGAAAGTCGCCGTGTTCGTAACAGAAATTGTGAAACCTATCGTTGATGCACACCGACGATGCCACGGATCCAGCTCCACCTAGTAGCTCCTGTTCCTTGTCGCTCGGTCATTTGGAATCGTCAGTTTCTCTTCCAGGTAACAGGAATTGGTATATGTCTGGCCGAAGTCAAGATACTGCTCCCTGTTTAAATGAATCTAATGAATCATGACGATGTCATGGTTTTAGATGCCTCTACAGCTCCTGCTTCTAGAATCAGTTAGCTAGAATTGCCAGTTTCTCTTCCAGCGCTACCTACTGTCAATGAACACCAGACGATGACGCGGCTCTAGATCCACCTGATGGCTCCTGTTCCTTGCTGCTCGGTCAGTTTTAATCTTCTGTCGCTAAGCTACCCATCGAACCTAGGATCATTCATTAACGTTGCCCATGAAGTGACTTGTATAGTGTTGAGTTGCATTTAACATTAGTTAGTAGTAATTTATAGATTATAAGTCATTGAGAGTAGCATAAGAATTTAAATATGTATTGATGAACTTATTGCACTTCCTTTAAAGAGAATGAATTCTCATTGGAAGTGCACCGAAATTGTAAAGAGGTTTGAAAAGAAGAGGAGGTTTTATGCCTTTGGGAGAAGTGATTCAAATGAATACCACTCCCAGAAGCTTTTCCCTGCTCCAAGCAATAAAGATATGAAAAAAAAAGAATGTTTTGGAAATCCTCAAAATTATCCGAATTTTATTTTGTTGCCCCCTCAAAATATAATTTTTTGGCAAAAAAATCCGAGGGGGGGGGACAAAATAGTTCTAAAATATTTGTATCGGCCTAATTAAATAAAAAAAAAACATAATCGCAAAAATCTTTCAGCGTCTCAGTTTGAACCATGTATGTAGATCGAGAAATAATTGAATACTTTCCAGGGATTGAATCCTAAAGAGAAAGTGCAAGTCTCTCACTTATCATCTCTGTGTACATACCTATACGATATGTAGCATACCGCGAGAAACTTGTTGTGGGTAGGACAAATAGGAAATGCTGATAGACTATTGTATTGTATCACTGCCATTCATAACAATAGATATTGATATTGAATTAATTACTTCCTCTTACATGGAAGTAAGGCACTCGCCAACAGTCGAGATCTGCCTGACCATGCCAATGCTGGAAGGGAAATGATGCTTAGTTGGACATCTATACGTAAAAAAGGCGCAGAGGAATCGTTTTGTTAGAACGTGAATCATAGAAAGAACAAAGAACAAACTTTATGGAGTTCAGAATCCCTCACCAGATTTCAAGCGGGCTTCGAGATGTTTCTGGTTCCTCTTCTTTCAAAAAATGTTTTCATCAATACCGATAGAAGGATTAATCAGGCGATTTCTTATGTATATTAGTCCAATCACCACTGAAATCACAATGATAACAAAGAAGGAACATATAAAGATTTACAGCTATCAAAATAAACCATGGAAGCGAGGAAATATTTGCGTGATCAGAACATTATCCACTTCCGCCGCAGTGTTTCATACCAGGGGTAAGTGTAAAATCTTTAAATTATTTGCTTTCATGGTACAAACCACTACAAATTGAATGTGATTAGTTCAATTGTATTATAATGATCACCTGTGAATCAAATCCACCGGAAAAAGGAACAATGTGTGTAAATAAGCATTGATTTTATGAATGCAAAAAATAACTTCTCGCAAAACCTAAAATGACATTATACACTACACCCAGTGGACCAGTGGAGAGCTTTTCGCTTTACGAAAAATTTTCTCCTTACCGGGGCGGGAATCGAACCCACACTCCACAGCACATGAGTCTAGACGATTGACATCGCTAACCGCACGGCCACGAAGCCCATGAAGCTGACTCGGCACTGATTAACTTGAGAATTTCGGGGGAACGAGTTCTTGTTAGCTGATGTAAAGCACCGTTCGTCAAATGGACCTTCCAGAACAATCGCTACTGGTTAGAAAATTATCCCATCAGTTTCCTTATCGGTCGATCTACTGGTAAAAGCTTCCAAACTTGTGCCGCGATAACAACAATGATTTTACAAAATTAAATTAGATATACCACCAAGAGCGCTCTCAGTTATTAAAACAAAAATTTGGTTTAGATTTAATTGCTTAACAATTTACGTTTCATTACTTTGCTTTTAAGTAAATTATAATGATTCCATCGGCTTAAACACAATACTACTGTATTGCAAAATGAAATACATGTTCCATATATTGCAAGTGAAGCAATACACTTCCATTGTCCAGCCTTTTCACTAACATTCTCGGTCACCATCAGAAGATTAGATTCGGGCCAATCATTGCATGATCCGATGACATTTTTCACACTATTTAACTGTACTTCCTATCCCTTACCAGGACAATCGTTCACCCAAAGCGACCCATTCGGACAACCACAAGCCACATTTTCAAGGGAGGGTTACAGCAAGACAGATAAACCGAAGAACCGAACCCACTACAACTGACTGCAATATTGATTAGCCCAATAAAGACTTTGACGATGCTTGCTACCCAAGAAGCGAAGCGATGTACGTACACGTTGCGTTATAACCCGCACATGCACCCAGCAACATGCTCACGTCTGATAGAGATAGATTGATCTATCCACACATAATTAACTTTATTCAATTAGGGAGCGTGGTTTTGCGCTTGGTCGTTCAATCATGGTCTCATTCCCCGTCCTCGCCGATCCACGACTCGGAAACTTGACTCCGGCGACGGAAGTCCCACTCCGTAGGGTCAAACTACGTTGATGAAGATATGGCTTTCCGGGCTGCTTCACAGCTGAAAATTTCCCCCTTCGTTGGGCACCCTTCCCTCTTGTAGGGATTCCTTCAAAAGAACTTCGGACTAAGGGAATGCAACTTCTTTCCCTTCTTTTCTGGGGATGGCTTCTACTTGCCCGAAGGCTCCGTCGCCGTCGCGCCGATAAGTTGATATAAAAAAGAGGGTGTTGAATCACTTTCATCTAATTAGGGCCGGTGCATTCCGGAAGATTATTGATTTTTATTTTCTTCTAGGGTTGATTGCGTTCGGAGTCAACCATGGCTCGGCAGAAAGCTTATACTGAATCACTTGGTGGTGTTTCATTAAATTAAAGAGCGTAATAAAAACGAATCTCACTCTATTTAATAACTTGAGTATGAAAGGTCAGCAGAAGCGCTTATAGATGATGAAAGTAGGATATTTGTGGGTGTCTGAATCGGACTGTCGGAATAACAGTAAAAGCAAAATAAACATTTTAGAATACTAACAAATCAGTAACAAGCAATTCTATTTCTAACTCTGGCGTCGATTTTAGTGATGACCCTTTTAACTATCAGAAAATCACTAATTTTAGAAATCGGACGACGATATCATTTTTTAATTGGCCCTTATCCGCTAAAGCTGAGAAAGGTAAATCGATACTTTTTAAAACTGTTTTTACATTTTATTTTTTTGCGTATTGAATAGCGTCGATCATGGTCATTTTTTCAAATTATTGGTTTTTCGAAACCATTCTGGTCCCAAACAACTATGCAGAATTTGGGCCCGATTGATTGCTTCCTCGCTTTTCGCATCGCATCTGAAGTTTGTATGGAAATTCGTAGAAGTCACTCAACAATCTATCTATAAAACTTAAAAATTCTCTATGGTTACGGATGGGTTATTTCCTGCAGGGTCACATTCTCAAAAACTCACTTGACAATTTATGTTGGAACTAGCAACGTGTAATTGAACTTAAAGATGCAATGCGGCTTTAGAGGTGTATGCCAAAGCGTAATAGCCTGCCAATACCGAAACTATTTTCATGAAATTTGAATCCCACTTCCACTCGAACAACAATTCTCATTCTGTCTCTCTCTCTCGCTCTCTCTGTCTATTCCTCCCGCAGGTCAAAGTGATGCTCCGTGTTTCCGATGACCCGCCATCGAAAACGGCATCCGGTGGTGAAGAGCCTCAGCAGCAGCAGCCCAGCGGAAGCAACAACTACCTGACGGTGGACAAGAAGAAACGCCAGGTGACGCTGTGTGAAACGCAAACCAACTTAGCCTGCGGCGTCGGTGGCACCCAGGAACGAGGACCCATGGTGTCGGCACCGAAAATGTTTGCATTCGATGCATTATTTACGACCGAGGACTCGCAGGTATCGTATTCGTGTTTCGCCCTGTAGCCATATCCGTCCTATATATAGCGGCATAGTTGGTGGGTACCCGCCGACCAAGTGCATGAATATGATATGGATTTTCGGTTTTGTATAAAGGAAGGGTTGACCTCGCACTCGGCTCACGGAAGATGCATTTGCAAGAGGAGTTTCGATAGAGGTTTTGAAGGGTTTTCTGGTTTTTCAACCCAACAGGGGATGAAACATGATTACTAAGGTAGAATATTTAATCTATTCTTCGCATTTAATGCACTGGAATAAGCCACCCGTTGTGGTTTTGAAGCCATATCATATTAGTAATTTGCATATGGTGAGAGACATGGAATGAAAGTAATTAAAATAAGGAATATTTAATGATAAGTCGATTTTAAAAACGGCTATGCAGTATTGAAGATTGAAACAAGATGTATATTTGTCCGACGTTTCGACACGGGGATGTAGAAATATGTTAATTTCACTATGTCTGCATTTGTTAAGGAGAAATGATGTGTTTCACTGAGAAAAAATCATGGGACAGTATGTGCGGTTACTTTGCCTTTTAAAAGCAAAAGAAACCGCATACCAGTCCCACCCTTTTGAATTGTGTCATGCGTGTTCATTGTGTCACTAAGGAAACAACTGTCACTTGTTTTATATTGGCTAGAGTCGGATCGTTTTGCGCATACGTTTGGTGAACATTATACCGGATCTATACCGTGGGGCATCAAAATCCGTACACTTAAGCACCTTAGTATATGAAAAAGTCACTAGAAAACAGAAATCGAATGCAAATGAAACGTTTGTTATTGACACAGGAGCGTGAAAGCTTCTACTTTTGAAGTGTTTCACATTTACACTATAAAAACTACGAAAAACATGATAAAATAGAAAAATATATTAGCTCTTTTAGTGGAATGTATTTAACCGTCTAAGACGAATTAAGTACTCTCCATTTAATTCCACCAGTTAATCTCCATACTCTCCATTAATTCCACCAGTTAATGATTAACTGGTGGAATTAAATGGAGAGTACTTAATTCGTCTTAGACGGTTATGATAAAATAATAAATTATATCAACTACTCCTAAATCGAAATCCGTCCACAGGACGTTTCAAGCGAAGCAAAGTATGGACCATGGCTGTGAAGAAACGGCGTCTGATTCGCCTCTTATAGTTGCGAATGAAGATGAGCAAGATGATCCTGGAAATTATGGAAATAACTATGGTGATGTAACATTAAATGAAAACCTGTTTTCCATAAGTGCAGACAACTCTGATGGCAGTTTTTTTTGGTACCCAGTCGGAGAAATCTAGATCGCAGTGAAAAAGGACGAAGAAAGAAGCAAGAAAGCGAGACGGCTGTGGCCACAATACTTGAGAATTTCGGCTACAGCAAGGAATGTGGCAATTTGGTTTCAAAGGCTGACAGGATCGATATCTATAATAGCTTTTGGTCCTTCGATGCAGCAGTTCAGAAGTATTTTATGCGGGAAAGGGTTATACGTGAAGCCGTAAAAAGACGCAGTCGAAATGCTTTCTCCGGGGAAAATCTGCGAAAGCGTCACTCGTATGAGTTTCATATTCGAGCAGTGGCAAGTGATAAAGTGCCGAAAGTTTGCCGAAAGTTCTTACTCAACACGTTCGGATACGGGAAACATTGTGGGAAAATATTGAGATATTAAAAGTGGAACTAGACTAATATTCATACGAATTTGAAAAGAAATCTCGCTTAACTTTTCAAAAGGTCCTAAGTAACATTTTTTGTCATGATTTAATTTGAGTGCTGCAATCAAAAGCTGGCATATTGATCTGTTGATTGCACTATTCAAATTAATTCATGAAAAAAATGTTACTTAGATCCTTTTGAAAAGTTAAGCGAGAAATATTATCTATCGTATGGTTGATGATGCTGACGATGATGAAGAAGGTAAACCAAGATCTCTCGGGGAAACTATGAGCGAAGCACTGAAAAATATACCTCTGTCAAAACCCACACAGCAAATAATTTTGAAAATTCAACGACGTTTAAAATTGCATCTTATTCCATCAAACGAATTAACATTCGATATTCAATAAAATTTGACTGAATTTTACAAGCAAGCACAGTTTAAATTTATTTGGATTTAAAATAATAGTGAGATCGATTGAATGTTACGTTTATTTGCATGCTCCAAATATGTGCATGAGAATACATTTAAAATCACAACATATTTTTATCTGTGCACTACAACAACTATAATCCGTGTGATTCGCATTATCGTCGTGAACATGCACCCAACTGATTATACTTGCCATATGACTTGTCTGTTAGGAAAATGTACGAGACAGAAGTGACCTACCAGTATTATTTTCGAATCTTGGAAAAAAAATATATTTCTATACACAGATAAAAATATGTTGTGATTTTAAGTCTATTTTCATGCACATATTTGGAGCATGCAAATAAACGTAACATTCAATCGATCTTACTGTTCTTGTAAATCGAAATAAATTTAAACCGTGCTCGGTTCTAAAATTCAATAAAATTTAATTGAACATCGAATGTTTATTCGTTTGTTCGGACTTGCTGCTATTTTACACGTCATTGAATTTTCAAAACTATTTTCTGTGTAGTGAAATTGTGACATGTGCAAAACATATATTTCGGAAACGCAGCACCAAAAAACCTCTGGACATTCCGATGACAATCAACCTTTAATCGAGTCTTGCGCCATATGCATAGAGTACATGGATCACAGACAGCTATATGTAGCAGCCCGATCGGAATACCGAGATTATGAAGAATCCGTTAAACCAGGCCACGTGGTTTAGCGGTCGACCTACAGAAGGTGCGTGTGAAATTTGTCACATACCTTATATTAGCGAACGGATTTTGCAGACCTACCACGTTTAGAAGGGCTCAAAGCGGTCGTTTTTTCTCAACGGCTTATTGCTTTCAACGAAACATTTGCTAACGTCGGCAATTACACAAAGTCTGTGCACACAAAGTCGCGTGCGTCTGTGCACACAATGTTAGCGGTCGATCCTCAAACGACATTGCTGGTAGGGTGGTCGGTATTGACCATTTTCGACAAATACCGGTATTCGGTATTTAGTGGAGTCAATACCGGTAATACCGGTAAAATACCGGTATTGGTGAAAATTTCTGGAATTAAAAAAAAATGGACTTTTCAATGAAAAACAATATTTGTTGACAAACTTCAAATGTTAAAGTCATTGCTTGTTGAGCTGGGCAACTAATCTCCCAATCCGCATCGGATTTTGTTAGCAAAGTTTCAAGTTGCTGAGAATGCTCTCTCTGGTTCAACGGACTTCAGGCAAATGGTTTCAAGAACGTTGACAATCAGTATCAAGCAGTAGCGTAGCTAGAAAATTGGTCTGGGGGGGGTGTTCTGAATATTTTTTTTTTCGAAAAAAAAATTCTTCCAAAAATTTTGTTTCTGGGGGGGGGTTATACCCAAAACCACCCCCGTGGCTACGCCACTGGTATCAAGTAATTGTCCCTAATCCCTTCAGATTCATAGAACATAGATACGAACATAGATTCGTAGAAGAATTCTTTTCGGATTACTTGTAAGGAACCTAGCGTCAACGTAGTTTCCACCGGCAACGAAAGTGCTTTGCTCTGCTGCAGGCTCTTCACGAGTTGTTTTATAATCGATAACGCTTCAAGATCTCGTCCGCTTGCTGATTGCTTTACGACAGATTATAAAAAAAGCAAAAAGATCGGCGTATTCTGATCGTCTCTCTTGATTTTGTTCTTTGAGAGTATCGAAAAAGGTGGCGGAGAGTTCTGTGGCTTGATTTGATAATTGCTTCAACATTAATTGGAGCGCTACATTGGCTTCATATAGAGTGCAGAACTGGCAATATAGTACAGAGAATTCTGTTTTTACAAGATTTTTTTTTCGCTCGTAACTTTGATCGTGTGCCTTCAATTTGCCACCGAAGTTTTCGCAATATGTATCAAAAAATCATGAATAATTCAAACAAAAATCAAATGGTTATTAATATGCGGTAAACATTTAGGACCAGTGCAAAATTGAGAAAATGTAAATCGTTTAAAATCAGAATCCAGTGTAGTTCCACTGCAGCCTGAACAGGTTAGAATTAATTCACCTACCGCCAAAAAACCATCATCACTGAAGTTGAATTTGAATTGAAACTTCAAATCGATCATAGTTTTTTAAACGGACCCCTCCAACTCATAGAACCATTTGAGCATGGGTAACATCCCGAGCAGAGACCGCTATCAAACTATTATCAGAATGATAACATATCGTTCTGTCGATTTGTTCTCAAGGAGTTTAGAAAATAATTATTTAATAACTAATCTAGCTCGTAGGTCTTGATATCGCATATGAGTTCTATCAAATAAGTTATTCAGCAAGATATAAGTATTTTGATATCACTGTATGATCCAAATATCAAAATAATCTCGAAATGTTTATGCTCCATATAATTACAGGTCGGACTCGATTATCCGGAGTATCGATTTTATTTTCACTCCGGATAATCGAATCCTCCGGATAATCGAATCACCACAAAAAAAAAATCAAATTTGCAATTAAATAACAGAAAATTGTTTTATTTTATTTGCAGTGGTGTAGTCAAAATTTATTTGAGAAAAACATTGATTAATCCACCTAGCGGAATCGGTGACTTTCTGGGGTAATATGGAAAAATAGTATTTTTGCCAAAACATCTGAGTCCATAGTCGGATTCAGTCAATTTTCAATATGAAATGATAAGACAGGATTCCCATTTGAATGCAACTTGATGGTTGGCAATAGGTGTCAATAAAATAGCTAGACTATTAAGTTTTTGTACAATGAATAGTATGTTTGCCTTTATTTCTTTTGAGTCCATTGTCCGATCCATTAAATTAACAATACTAAACAATGCTTCAATAGGAAACAGGATTTCCCATTAAATGCAACCAGTTGGAAGCAAATAAGAATAAGGATAAGTACCGCAAAATGGGTTAGATTTTGTGCACTCAAAAACACAGACATCACCTCAATTCGCTGACCATAGACGGTCGGTATATAATACTACACCCAAAAAACAAATCTGACAATTATTGTATAAAATCTGGGCATATACAATTCTGTAAGCTTTTTATACAAATATTGTATTAAAATAATTATACAGTTTCTGTAAGGTTCTTATGCAGAACTGTATTAAAATCTGCCATCCCCTGGTTGGGTGATTCATATATGAATCTGCTAGCCATCTAAAATAATGTTAAAAATTTAAAGATAATTTGGGAGATTTCCTTTGGAAGCTGGAAGGGGTCGCCGTGTTCACAACTAACAATTTGGTTTTGCTGAAGTTGTTAACTAAACCTAAACTCTGCTCACCTAAATGAACGTCCATAAATTACATAAGTGTGACAATCCATGCACAATTTTAAAATGATTGATATAAAAAGTTTGATTTTTGCATTACGAAATTAATGGATTATAGGGGGATATTCTGCAAGATAAATTCCTTTACAAAACCTCCAATTATAAGGAGATCGGTTCTGATTATGCATTTCTACTTCCAGAAAAATATATTAAGCTCGTTTAGTGGAATGTATTAAACCGTCTAAGACGAATTAAGTACTGTCCATTTAATTCCACCAGTTAATTTTCGTTATCTTTGCAGATACGTATTTCGACCACAACTGTGTGGTCGTCTTCAGTATCTTGTACTTGAGTCGAGTCAAGTACAAGACACTGAAGACGACCACACAGTTGTGGTCGAAATACGTATCTGCAAAGATAACGAAAATTAACTGGTGGAATTAAATGGACAGTACTTAATTCGTCTTAGACGTTCATTTCTACTTGTTTTACTCATGGTCCTCAATTACAATTGTACTAGAACAAACCGTTTTATCACAACGTCGTTGGGGGAAATATTCATCTGCTCTTTTTTCGCAGTTGAATCATGTGATGAGCAATTTTTTTTTCATGTCTTGTTATGATCGAAAAAACTTGAGGCTTCTTGTCTATCGTCGTTAATATATATTAAAAGCGAATTCTGCCATCCTTGTTATGCACCCAAACTATGGCGGCGAGGTTACGCTTTCATGTGTCGAATGAGTGACTGCTTCATCAATTTTGGAACCACATTGGATTGATATAAATAGCAAATCTGAAGATGTTGTCTCAAATGCAACAGCTTAATTGACAATCGATCATGAAATTACATGACAGAAAAAAGAGAAAACAGACTTCCACGGGAAAGTACTTGGAGCGAGAAGTTTGTGGACATGTTTTAGAGAAAATAGTTTATACATGGAATTAAGATTAAATAGATAAAACACCCCTACTGCAGTCCCTACCATTCCAGCTACGTTCATGGTTCTTCATATAATAATATTTTGTATGAATATGGCAGTAATATATTCATTTGAATTCATGGATTTGACATACAAGCCTATAGTCAAATTTCAATATAAAAAATAGCACCATTTCAACCCCCTCGAACAACCTTGGTACGTCCCATATTGCTAAAATAATCGTATTGTATATTATAATATTGAAATTTAAAAATAAAAATAAAAAAAATCGAGGAAAAAAAATACTCCGGATAATCGAGTCTAAAATTCCGGATAATCGAACTCCGGATAATCGAGTCCCCGGATAATCGAGTCTCCGGATAATCGAGTCCGACTGTATTATCATAATGAAAACTCATTGTGCAAATTGAACGAAAAATGCTTGAAATGATAATAAGTTTTTTTTTGCTTATAGAGATATCAATAAATATTATCATTTTGTTATTTCTCATACAACATTCAGTTCTCCTTTTTGATGTGATTGCTAATAACTCGTTCACAGGGTCACCAAAATGAGATATTAAAAATGAAAGTATCAAAATATCGAAAACAGTCATTGGCAATTTGACAGATGGTGAATGACTATTATGATAGATTTTTGCCGTAGCATGAACGTCGCCAAAGATGCTTACTTGTGCAAAGGTTCATTCATGCGCGCGTTGAATCGTTGTTAGTGTTTGTTACACGGTAAGTCTTTACTACTTGTATCCGCATATTTGTTCCATCTTTGCTGGATTTCCTATTTTTATGGGCCAGGTATGCGATTACTGGCAGTTTAGTTGATATAAGTAGATGAAAAATATTCGAGATTTTTTATACTGACAGCAAAATGTGAAATACCGAAAATACCGGTATTTCCCGTCTCTAATACCGGTATTTTCGGTACTCAAAATTGGACGGTAATACCGGTATTACCGGTTTCGGTACTACAACACTCCAGTAAAATGCTAATATCTTTGCCTAATAAACTCTAATCTTCTCGCGGTTTTCAGCATAACATTCTATATTAAACTCTACAAGAACTGAATGAGGATCATTGTTCTTGATCGTAAATTGTGCGGTCCAACTGCAAATCACTGTTTTTTGATGTTTCTGCATACATTTTTCCATATAAACTTCCAACGAGTTTAGCACCGCCCAAACGTTGACCGATTTGCCTGAAATTTTGTCCAGAGCATCAGGGCATCAAATAGGACCGAATAAGAGAGCGGCCCATCAAAAAAATTGGAAAAGTCTTTTTTGAGCCACCCTAATATTCAGATAAAAGAATTGATGCTAAAGTTTTTTTAACCCCACACTTTTATGGCTGCAGACAGCTTCCATGCTGCTGTAGAAGGATCAATGCGGAAAGTCCCTTTAATAACCTTCGAGGACTTTCGAACGGTGGTCACAAACGCAAAATCGGATGCTGATTTCGACCTAGAAAAGCAACTGAAGAAAAGAAAGTTAACCTCGAGGCATTGACGCTGACAGGAAAGCCGGTTTGTTGAAAGTTATTTTGCCACTAATCGAAGAAGACAAGAAAGTGTATTGGGTTGATTTGCCCCAAACTGGGATTAACAATTGATTCAAGAACAGATTTACTGTCGGTTATTTTATAAAATAATAAAAAATAATATAAAATAATATTTTTTTAACATTTTTCAAATGTTATTTTCTTTTTAATAATAGTTCTAAGAATAATAAGAATAAACACAATCGAAAAATAAGAATTTCAAGTAGTTTTTATCACTACTTCAATAAAGAGACTCATATACGGTTACTTTTAATATGAGATTCAAATACGGTTACTTTTAAGATGGGACAAATCGACTAGGTATTTTTTTCGAAATTTCAGAACAAATAATATGGATTAATTGAAAGGCACAAAAATATGAACCAATATAGGACCATTGCTTATTTAATCTCATAAATGATGAAAAGTCATATGGGACAGTTATGCGATTACAAGCAGAATAGCTCCCATAGTCAAACTAGATGAAAAAGATGAATGTACATTTATAAACCAAAAATATAAACAAATTAGAATGATCTCACCGAAATCCTTTGTCCAGTTTGAAAAATTGAGAATCCTGCTCTAAGGTCGAAAGACAAAAGGTCGAAAGCCAAAAGGTTGAAAGGATAACAGGTCAAAGGCCAAAAGGACGAAATGATAAAAGGTCGAAGGGTCAAAATGTCGAAGGGACAAAAGGTCGAAACAAAAAATCTGAGTCAAAAGGTCGAAAGTAATAATATCAAAGGACAAAAAGTCGAAGGATAAAAAGTCAAAAGAACAATAGATAGAAATAACGGTTGTAGGACAAAAGGTCGAAAGTCAAAAAGTCGAGAATCCAAAACTCGTAGATCAAAAGGTCGAATGTCGAAAAAATAGGCAAAACGTCGAGTTATATTCAACAATTCTTTTGCGCATTTATGTTTATATATGTTTTACCTGATAATACTTCATTGTTGAATTTCTCCTTCTATTAGCCAAAGGCTGTTCATTCGGTATTCGCATATTTATATATATATTTGTGTTTCACTAGAATAAATTTTATTGTTGAGTGTTTCCTTCTTTTAATCATAGAATTTTCTGTCAAATTTCGCACATTTAAATTTATTTGTGTTTAACTGTATTTTTATTGTTGATTTTTTCCTTCTTCCATTCATTATTGCTAGGCTTTAGTAACTTCAATTGTAATTCCTGAAAATAGTTCTTTACTCATTTTAATCAAAATGATCATTCAAAATATATTATTTCTCGCGCTTAGTATAATAAGGCCGTAACTGCATTGATCGCTTTCTCTTCGTCGATATTTTATTTTTATTAATTCAGCGAATTTCGGCCCCCTAAGGTGAACTTTATTGTTTGTTGAAGGATGGTTGCCTCTTGCACCAGAAACAACAATCACGGTTGTAATTGCTTAACCAGTTCAGTTACAAACGAAACAAAAAATAGATTAAGATAAATCGATCAATGCAGTTACGCCCTTGTGATACTAAGTGCGAGATTTTAGCTTAACTTACCATCCAACAGTAATTTTATTTTTATGTGCTCAAAAGATGATACATTTTTGCTTACAAAGTTTGTTTTTAAGTAATCACTAGCGAACAATACCCAGCTTTGCCCGGGTATTTGTGTTGCAAGTGTCATATATGTACTGAACTATTTGCAGCACCGCACTCTAGATCAATTTCCGTACTATTGTTACTTTTTCCTCAACCCAAAGTTGTATTCCGCCGATTTTTAACCTTCACCAGCTTCTTGTATATACAAATCTTACGGATCCCAAGACGAATCAATTAGGGAGGAAATTTTGCAAATCGGTCAACCCGTTCTTGAGTTAAATCGTCATGAAAGGAATTTGAACTCATTTTTATTCATAGAGATAGACGAATGTTATAAATTTATTTTAATCATTAGAAACCGTTACGTTACGCTGTAAAGTCCCCAGGTAACCGTAAGCCTTAAAATAAGCCGTACGGGCGACTATAATGCTAGCACAGAACTAACAAGCTTTATACTGGCTCTGTAATAGCCCTATATTGCCGAAAAGGCGAAATATAATGCTAATGGTTACCTGGGTAGGGAGGGGCATCGAATTGCACAAATTTGCGTTACGTGATTTGTAAATGTAAGTACAAGTAATCCTCTAACGCCCATAACCGCCTTTGATATTTTTTTTGTAATTTTTAATTGTTCAGATTTAAAAAAGTGTTCGATGTCGATCAATAATATAAACAAGCATTGAGCTTGTTCAAATCTGACTAAATATTGAGTAAAAGTTCTCGAAGGAGATTTGAAAGCTACGTTAAGTGAAAAAGCCGCCTGTCTCATATTTTACTCTCCCGTAAATGATAAAAAATACTGACGTGAAAAGAATGGCATAGAGGTGAGCCAGCCCAGGGCTGCAAGCCCACTAATAAAGACACACAAAAAAACGTGGGAAAGGTGGCTGTCTTCATAAGAGGAATTATTGATGGTCATCTTTGAATGACAGAGATATTAACAGCTTTCCCTTTCCCCCTTCTTTCCCTCACGATGGAGCACCAGCAATCAATGACAGGAAATAACAATGGCGTTGTAACAATTCAAAGCATGGAAAAGCAATTACAAAGGTATGGCGATATTTCACTGCAATATTCACCAAAAGAATCGATTCACATATCGATCAATATTCCTCAAGTATTGACGCTTGTTATTAAGTTAGGGATCTCAACCAATTATGTTGACGGAAATGACGAATACAAAGACTTGCTGTATTATTGTGAAGTTCATTGATTACGCCTTGGTACCATGTTTGAGAGATTTTTTTTTTTCGAAAAGAAAACGGCACTATTTTATCAAGATAAAGAAAAACCACTGCTCGAGCTGAATGATCCTGAATAGATGAGTGACTTGGCTTTTCTAGCAGATATCGCCAAACATCTCAATGACTTTAACATAAAGCACTTTGGCACAGTGGGTTGCTGAAATCTGGTACATTTTTCTCATCCTGTTGAAAACAGTTTATGCAAATCTGTTGGTAAAGTAACGAAATATTCCATTCTATCAACACCGTTTACCGATGTGAATATTTTACCTGATATGTGACAAATGGATTCCTAATGCAACCACAAAACAAAAAAGATTATTTAAACTCAATAAAATCGTGCTTAGTTTTTTTAGAAAATGAAAAAAAAAACACTGATAATTTTGATCATCGAAAAGGTCCGAATATTTTCTGGCCCGCCAGCAAGTGTGAATTCTAGAAATTGGCCCATGGCTTGAAAAGGTTGGGCAGGCCTGGCCTAAAATGTGTTCAGATCGGTTTTAGAAAGCAAAATAGTTATTTTGTGCAAAAACAAAAATGTGATGTTATAGGGTTAAGTAACCTCTAAAGAAAAGCGCCTGTTTAAAACATAAGGCATACCTCGTTATAACAGTCTATGATTAATGAAACCTTCAATTTCTGTCTATTCGACTTTTATTTTCTGTCAACCTTTTGTCCCTTCGATCTTCCGTCCTTTCGACCGTTTGATCCAATTATTTTTTCAACCTTTTCCTTCAACCTTCTGTCATTTTTTCGACCCTCTTGTCTTTCGACCTTTTGTCCTTTCAAACTTTAGACTTTCGACCTTTTGTCCTTTCGATATGTTGTCCTTCCGTCATTTCATCCTTTCGACTTTTTGTACTTTTGACCTTTTATCTTTTCGACCTTTTGTCCTCTCGATTTTTTATCCTTTCGACCATTTGTCCTTTCGACCTTTTGTCCTTTCGACTTTTTGTCTTTTCTACCTTCTGTTAATAATTATTTGCGAGCGTCTTAGGGGAAAATGTTACACGGTTTTAAAAAAAATTGTCTTCCTTTTACTTCCACTACATTGTTTCTTCGTATCTACACAAATACGTATTTCGTCCACTACTTGTGGACATCTTCAGTGTGTTGTTTATCGACTCGATACACACTCGACAACACACTGAAGATGTCAACAAGTAGTGGACTAAATACGTATTTGTGTAGATACATTCTGTTCCTTCGACCTTTTAACTTTCGGCCTTTTGACACAGATTCTGCTCTGAAGAGTTATTGTCCCTGGTTCCGATTAGGGACAATCCAGAGTCTATTATATAGAGTTGCGCAAAGAGGATCTTCTTACTCTTATTCTGAATGATGCTCTTGTTATTATGTTGAAAACTTTCATTTTTGTTCAACCCTTCAAGTGACTTCACGGGAGTGATCACTTCTAAAGCTTTTAATTCGATAACCAAAGTCACCTACAGAGTGCAAACACGTGAGTTTCTGGTTGCAACTTTATTGGGGGGTGTATTGAAGTTTTTTGAAGCTGTTTCTAGAACAAATCTAATACATTTCAATTCATGAGTTTTAATTCGCCATAATAATCATCAGGCGATAACAATACTTCCGCCTTACCCACAATCATTTGTTTACTTTGCTCGATAGGTAGACGGTTTGACAGTTCAATAGGTAGATTTGGCTTCACTCTTTGCGTAACTCTATATAGGGGAACGGTTCGCCACTTCATCTCATAGCTCCTATTTCCATCCCATCAAAAACAAAGCAATGGAAAGGAATTTGGTTTGTTTATTATTTTTGTGATTTTTTTCAGCAGTGAGCACGCATGTTGACAAAAAGAAGCGACGAATTTGATGCCGTATTTCTTTGTTTGGCGATGAGATGGATATATGTACAGTGAGATTGAGATCGGAGCAGTTCCCCTATAATAGACTCTGGGACAATCAATTGATGATTGCGCCAACGAGAGAGAACTCTAGATTGCTGCTTTTTAATTGAAACTTGATGATTGCGCCAACAAATATATTTTTCGTCGCAGCATGCGTGAAGTAAAAAAAATTACAGTTATGCGTTGCTTCCGTATTGAGTGGTGTGCTCTTGAAACGCGAGTACTTTTGAATTTGTATTCCTTGAGGATTGTCCTTAATGCATTCTTCTGCTTTAGTCTTTATCATTAACATCTAGATGCCTTCTAGGTACAACTCTGTCCTGCGCAGAATCTTCTACAGGTACTCGGAACAGTATCAGAAGAAAAATACGAGATGCCTTAGCCCAAAAGTCATTCGGCGGGAAGCCATTTGTTTTTATTTATCATCAGACTAAGGCCGGAGTGGCCTGTGCTGCACATAAAAGACTTCTCCATTCAGCTCGGTTCATGGCTGCACTTCGCCAACCACGCAGTCTGCGGAGGGTCCGCAAGTCGTCCTCCACCTGATCGATCCACCTTGCCCGCTGTGCACCTCGCCTTCTTGTTCCCGTCGGATCGTTGTCGAGAACCATTTTCACCGGATTACTGTCCGACATTCTGGCTATGTGCCCGGCCCACCGCAGTCTTCCGATTTTCGCGGTGTGAACGATGGATGGTTCTCCCAACAGCTGATGCAACTCGTGGTTCATTCGCCTCCTCCACGTACCGTCCGCCATCTGCAACCCACCATAGATGGTACGCAACACTTTCCTTTCGAAAACTCCCAGTGCGCGTTGGTCCTCCACGAGCATCGTCCAGGTCTCATGTCCGTAGAGAACTACCGGTCTTATAAGCGTTTTGTAGATAGTCAGTTTGGTACGGCGGCGAACTCTATTCGATCGGAGCGTCTTGCGGAGTCCAAAGTACGTACGATTTCCTGCCACTATGCGTCTCCGAATTTCTCTGCTGGTATCGTTATCGGCGGTCACCAGTGAGCCCAAGTACACGAATTCTTCAACCACCTCGATTTCGTCACCACCGATACAAACTCGTGGTGGGTGGCTCACATTGACCTCTCTTGAGCCTCTTCCTATCATGTACTTCGTCTTCGACGTGTTGATGACTAGTCCAATCCGATTAGCTTCGCTTTTCAGTCTGATGTAGGCTTCCTCCATCCTCTCAAAGTTACGTGCCATGATATCAATGTCGTCGGCGAAACCAAATAACTGGACGGACTTCGTGAAAATCGTACCACTCGTGTCAATCCCTGCCCTTCGTATTACTCCCTCCAAAGCGATGTTGAATAGCAGACACGAAAGACCATCACCTTGCCGTAACCCTCTACGGGTTTCGAAGGGACTCGAGAATGCCCTGAAACTCGAACTACGCACATCACCCGATCCATCGTCGCCTTGATCAACCGTATCAGTTTATCCGGAAATCCGTTTTCGTGCATTAGCTGCCATAGCTGGTCCTGATCGATTGTATCATATGCGGCTTTGAAGTCGATAAATAGATGATGTGTGGGCACGTTGTATTCGCGGCATTTCTGCAATACCTGACGTATGGCGAACACCTGGTCTGTGGTAGAGCGTTCACCCATAAATCCCGCCTGGTACTGCCCCACGAACTCTCTTGCAATTGGTGTTAGTCGACGGCATAAAATTTGGGAGAGTACCTTGTAGGCGGCGTTCAGCAATGTGATTGCGCGGTAGTTGCTACAATCCAGCTTATCGCCCTTTTTGTAGATGGGACACACGACACCTTCCATCCACTCCTGCGGCAGAACCTCATCCTCCCAAACCTTGGTAATCACCCAGTGCAACGCTCTAGCCAGTGCTTCACCACCGTGTTTAAACAGCTCTCCTGGTAGTTGGTCAACTCCAGGGGCTTTGTTGTTTTTCAGCCGGCCGATCTCCTCCTGGATTTCCTGGAGATTCGGAGCCGGAAGTCGCATGTCCTGCGCGCGTGCTCCTAGGTTCATTACCATACCGCCACCGTTGTCTGCCATATCGCCATTCAGGTGCTCTTCGTAGTGCTGCCGCCACCTTTGGATCACCTCACGCTCGTTCGTAAGAAGGTTCCCGTTTATGTCCTTACACATATCGGGCTGTGGCACGTGGCCCTTACGTGAACGGTTCAACTTCTCATAGAACTTTCGTGCGTTATTAGCGCGGTACAGTTCCTCCGTCTCTTCACGGTCTCGATCTTCCTGCTGGCGCTTTTTCCTCCGGAAAATCGAGTTTTGTCTGTTCCGCGCCCGTTTGTATCGTGCCTCGTTCACCCTCGTGCGGTGTTGCAGCAATCTCGCCCATGCTGCATTCTTCTCCTCAACTAACTGCTCACATTCGCCGTCATACCAGTCGTTTCTCTGATCCGGAGCCACCGTGCCTAGTGCAGCGGTTGCGGTGCTTCCAATGGCGGATCGAATATCTCTCCAGCCATCTTCAAGAGATGCTGCGCCTAGCTGCTCTTCCGTTGGGAGTGCCACTTCCAGCTGCTGCGCGTAGTCTTGGGCTAGTCTACCGTCTTGTAGCCGCCCAATGTTAAGCCGCGGCGGACGACTCCGACGCGTGTTGTACACCGTCGAGAGTTTTGAGCGCAGACATACTGCGACGAGATAGTGGTCGGATTCAATATTCGCACTGCGGTAAGTGCGTACGTTCGTGATGTCGGAGAAGAATTTACCGTCGATTAGAACGTGGTCGATTTGGTTTTCCGTTACTTGATTAGGTGATTTCCATGTGGCCTTGTGGATATTCTTACGGGGAAGAAAGTGCTTCGGACTACCATTCCGAAGCCATTTGTGTGAATGCCGTAAAAGTGGTTTGCTTCTGAGACGGGACTTGCAAAAAGTTGCTTTGTTTTTCTTGTTTTGGCTCTTGTTCTTCTTTTCATCACAGTTGATCATGCTATTTCACGTAAGTCCTGTGTAAACTCTTCTTAGCACAGTATAAGTGTTTTCAATTCGCGAATTTGTAAACTCAATCCCATAATATTTTTTATGTACCGGGATAGAAACACATATTTATGACTATTTAATATTAGGCTGAGCGGCTATTTTGAATAATCTTCAAAGTGTAAAAGTATTTGTAAAACAAAAATCATGCGAAATACTTTATATTGGATAGCAATATTTTCACACATACTGCTGCTGGATGCATCTGACAGCTCGTGACACCGTTTACCTGGCAGCAGATGATGTTACACTTTTTTTCCTTTTTGCAAGATCCATCCAAGGCTTGCCCTAATAGCTCATTTGGCCTGAAACGTCGTTTGACGAATAGATCATTTGGCCGAAAATGACGTTTCGTAGAAATGATCTTTCGGCAGAAAGAGCTATTTGGTCCCAAACTGTCCTTTCTGCCAAGCAACCATTCGGCCAGATGGCATTTTCGGCCAAATGACCCGTGTTAGAAAAACTCAAAACCTCAAAACTCATGAACGATTCAAATCAATCATGAGTTGAAAAGTGCCCAACTCTAGAAGCAATTTTTTCCCAAATATCATCTTTACGCTTCTTTTTTTCTTCCTCTTCATGTAGTATTCAATTACCAATATTGTTCTATAATCTGACTGGACCATGCTGCCACAATGCATACAACGTAAATTAGTTCAGTATATGTAGGGGAAATGTTCCGATCTCCATCTCACTGTACATATATCCATCTCATCGCTAAACAAAGAAATACGGCACCAAATTCGTCGCTTCTTTTTGTCAACATGCGTGCTCACTGCTGAAGAAAATCAGAAAAATAATAAACAAACCAAATAGGGTTTCTTACCCCATTCCCGGCCTAACATGCATACGACTGCATTACTTAATTGATATTTATGACAGGAAGCATTTTTTCCTTAATTTCGTGGGCCGTGCAATACTGCAATGGGGTTCACTTCTGCTTAAAAATAGCTTTTCTTGGTAAACATCGTTTGAAAAGGCTTTTATTTGATTTAAATTAACGAGGTCCAGCACTAATTTCAGTCATAGCGATTTCAAATCCGGCCCACTTCCAAACTAGTTCCCGGCCTAAGCAAAATTTCGCTCAATCTCTCAGCATCTTACTCTCATTCTCTCTCGGGACGGTAGAAAATGCGACGTAAACAAAAATATGCACGTTCAACGCCGACATGATGCCAGATGGTATTATTTATAATAATTTCTATTTGGTTGAAAAGATATATTTGCTCATACAAATTACTTCCAAACGCTTAAAAACTATATTTTTTCACTTTTTGAAATCGAGAGAATTATAAATAACATGATAGCGTCAACGTATTAAATAGTTTTCCTATGAACGATGAAGGATTTTTGCATACTAAAAAAAATCCTGGCCTTTTTGCAGCACGGTGCGGCTAGAAGTTCTTATGCCGAGGTGAATTTTTGTTTGGTTTGAGGATACATTTCAAATGTATTCTAATATGTTTATATTAGTTCTAGTGAAACGAACAACTAGAAAAGATGAAAGTGCGTGAGTTTAGAATTATTGTGTGGTGATTAACACCTTCAACCAATGATTGTATCGAGTACTGTGACGATTTCCAGGTAGGTGGTTATATGAAAATACTGTTTTGTCAAAGTGGAAAGATTCACTCCGGCTCAGTGGTGCAGCAACGGAGAGCGAATGTTCGAAATCTGCATTTTTGTTTTCTATAATTGGACCAATTAGGAGTGAAATAAATGCTTAAACAATATTGAGTATTGTGCGAAATAAATGGGAGACTTTTTAAAATTATCAATCATAAGCCTACGGCTTCCAAAAGTATAAATCTTTAGTTTTCGGTGCGGTGAGCCGGAAATCAGGTCCAAAGGCCCAAGTAGTGATTTACCCTATCTTACCATTGCTTTGTTTTTGATGGGATGGAAATATGAGCTATGAGATGAAGTGGCGAACCGTTCCCCTACATCGACTACATTTATTTAAACAATAACAACCGAAAAAGTAGACAAATGCGAATAAATTACACAAACATAACATGCAACAAAAAAAAATACATTTGTTACCCTGTCCAGCAAAATTTATGCAACTCCAACATGTCAATTTTGCGGGGATGCAAACTATCTTGTTGGTATGGAAGCGTAGGGTAAGACGGTATAATGCGCCCCACCTGGCCAAAACGCTCCCCTTTGATTTCTAGAAAACTATAACTAATTAAGGGTCAAAAACAGTTGGTACCTATAAGTATTTGTAAACCCATCATACTATGTGAATGTGGAAGTATTTTTGTATTTCACAATGAAAATAATAGCAAAATACAAAAAGTTACAGTTTTGATGTAACTTTTCATGTTTGTTTGCTCAACATTCTGGAGCGACTCTGGCATACTGTCCGCAAAACTTGCACTGGAACACTCAGTTGGGCAACAACATTACTTTTCTCAGTGGTTAATATGATATAAAATTGCTTCCATCTTCAAAAATGTAACGATTTTCGAAAACATGTTTCACTGGCCAAAACGCCCCAGTATAGGCAGGACGATATGCCCTTACCAACTGGACACAAGCGCAGCGAGCCTGCAGCAGTTGCTTCCAAATTGTATGGAAAATAATGAAATGTAATTCACACCTGCTTGAATGGACCTATGTTGGTTTTTTAATGTCAAGCGCATAAGGATTTGTAGCCTTTTTATTATGAGATTGATAAAATACTAATGAAGGGCAATTAAACGTCTTTGGTTGAGGTGGGGCGTATTGCCCAGGCACTTTTTAAAATTCATTTTTTCACTACTTTTCAAAAAAGCTTTATTACGTGTTAACTGAAATATTTTTATATGACTACTCATAGGCAATGCATTTGCGACTTCCTGGACTACCAAATAACACAAAGTTTGCATAAATTGCTTTGAAAAGTAAAAAGTTATCAAGGAGTTGCCTTAGGGGGGGCATATTATACCGTCTTACCCTAAATGAAACATTGCCTACAGCGACCCAACGATAGAATCGCGGCGACTAGTTGTCGCTTAAGTCTGGGGGAACCTTCATGCGTCAAGCCTCTACTTGTGATCCTCGTCGCGTTGCCGATTGTATCAAGTTGTATCTTCGTCTTCTTCTGCTTCTTAGCTCGCAAAAATCCGAACTAATTGCACTCCAGTGTCCTTGTTGACCAAAGCAAATTTTAAGGACACGCATCTCGGAATCCAAAATTTATATTCTTGCATTTTCAAGGGAATATCACTCAATAAGAAAGTAACACACAACTGTCCAGGATGCATTTTTTTGGGGGTGTTCTGACTTGTCAATATCCCCAACTCAGCCATCTTGGATTTTTGTATGGAATTTATGCTCGTGTGTTTACGTTTTGCACTGACAATTAATTAAAGGCCCGACAATTCGCATTCGCTGTAAAGGAAGCTTGTGTGAATATTTTTCCATTTTTATGCATGAATAGAGCTTGACAGGGGGGGGGGCTTCCTTAGCCGTGCGGTAAGACGCGCGGCTACAAAGCAAGACCATGCTGAGGGTGGCTGGGTTCGATTCCTCTAGGCAATTTTCGGATTGGAAATTGTCTCGACTTCCCTGGGCATAAAAGTATCATCGTGTTAGCCTCATGATATACGAATGCAAAAATGGTAACTTGGCTTAGAAACCTCGCAGTTAATAACTGTGGAAGTGCTTAATGAACACTAAGCTGCGAGGCGGCTCTGTCCCAGTGTGGGGATGTAATGCCAATAAGAAGAAGAAGAAGAGCTTGACAGTGCTGATTTCAAATAGGGTTAATAATATTCATCTGTAAAGAATTGAACTTAATGAAGAAACATGATTTGCGCTTTTCATAAAAAGTTTGAACAAATTACACACCTTCTTGTCAAACCATTTTTTGACTGCAACACCTTCTAACTGTCTCATAAACAGCCATGCATGCAGCAAACATACAGCTTGAAACGGTAAAGAGGAAACATTTAGCACCTTTAATGCTTCCTAAAGCCAATAGCGTAACGTGACGACCATCAACCGTAATCATAATTAATATCCGTTTCCGAATAGTTGTTGATTCCATCATGCTCTAATAACAAAAGTCTCGGAACGTGGCGCATCACATTGGCCGAAAACTTCATCCTGCTCACGACCGGTATTAACGACCACCGAAGATAAAAATAACCCGAAAGTATCCATCGCCGGTGTTCACATTGAGGGTGATATAGCCTTCCAAACAGGAAACCGATAGCAGCCGTTTGGTATTTGGATCACGTTTTTCATTAGCCAACTTTCTGTCAACCTGTTTCCAGCGCAGACTTCCTGGTGGTCAAGCTCGTTACCCTCTATGATGAAAGATATAACGACAAAATGAGAAGACCATGAGAAAGACGATGGCGACGATACTATTATTCATCATTATCATACTACCGTGTCGCGGCTCGGCTTTAATGCTTGCCTTCCTTTGACGAAAGCGACGAAGACGAGGGACGCACCCGACACTACAGGTGTCTCCCGTAGAATACTAATAATTTCGCACGACGCTGTCTCCATAGCGCCGGTATCAGCCGCTCCAGGATCAGCCAGGAGAAAGATATTACTTTGCATCGCAAGCGTTTTTACCTTGATCCGGCCGTCGTTAACTCGTTTGCGCTTGGAAGAGCTTCTCGGATCTCGCCGACTTTTGCTCGAAGAAGGAAGGAGCTCGTTATTAGATTACTCTTGCTTGGATTTCTTTCCACTGGATGGCGCTGAAGTGAGTGAGTGCAAAGTTCAATCAGCTATTGCCGTTGAGCTGACGGCAAACATGTTCATCGATGTCTTCTCGAATGAATGCTTCCAGCAAATGACGACCAACCATGGGCGTGCTGCGAGCAGACGTCGCTCTGTCAGGGGTCAAACTTGGAAATTCACCTTTCATATACTGTTTAGTCGCCTCAAAACTTAGTTGAAATTTTAAAAGTGATGTGCAGTTTCACAATCAGTTTTATTGTGTACATTTATCCCTTAACAACATTATGTAATGACAATAACAACTTCCGCATTCTATCCCTTTGGTCTGCCGATGAAGAAAATCCTGAATATCACCCCCGTTTCACACGTAATGACAACGTCGTCGTCGTCGTCGTGAACTGATGGCAGAAGTGCCAGCTTGCCTCCGTGATTAAAAATAACGCTTCAGCGTCACGTACCTAAATTATCAATATTTATAGTATCGGAAGCGTGTGCTGCGATGCATTTCAAGCTCAAGAAAAGTGGGATGAACGAAATCGATTTTCCGCCCTGGGCATGGCATCACATTTTCTGCACTTGCTTGTATTAAAGAGCATGACTCGCAGTCAGAACGCCACGAGTCTTGAATTACAGATTGACTTACCTATAAATCAAGATGCTCACTTGACCGCCACTCGTCAAATTTACACTCCATTAACTTGGGACTTACAGGGCGTATGGTTGACCAGCCAGGCCTAATGCGTGTGTGCAGCAAACCCCGCTCGGTCTGCGTCTAATGCTAATGAATGGGTGCGATTGCTTTCAATCAATTATTCACCCCCAATTCATGGCTGAAGGGATGGCCTGTTTTGGGAAAAATAAACAAAGGGGAACCGGATTTTCCGAGTGGAGTAATTGTGCATTGTACACATTGGGTAAGCGGAGTGTCAGTGGCAGGAAGGGGAGATAGAATTATCGCTAATGGACCGTTCAAATTTCGAAAGTATTAAAATTATTATTTTCCGTTTCCTCTCTCTTTTCCATTTCAGCAAGACATATGTGGGAGTGCGCTGTCGGAAGTGATACCAGCGGTTCTGGAGGGGTCGGACGGTTGTTTACTATCGTTGGGTTATCCAGGAGCAGGTAAGCAAATGACTTTTAAACCATGCCAGCCACACATCGTCCATTCTTATTACAGTTTCGCAAGTTTAACCATTTTGAAAATCCCAACTGACCGTCTTTCCCTTACCACAATGTCATGTTACCCGTGATGTGATAATCGTGTCGTACTTTAAGTGCTGTTGCAACCTAGAGCAAACTTGAATGCCGAATAGAATTGGGAGGTTTGCAGAAAATTGTGCATAACTTCGGTCGAGCACAAGTACAATTGAGAATGAGTGAAATATTTCACAAAAAGATCAGTTTTACCAGGACCGGAAGCATGATTTCACGTTTTGGAACCACTAGCTGGAAGTATGCTGGAAACAACTGTACGTCATCTTTAGTAAAATCAGAGTAAAATCAGCAGAAAAGGTTTAATCTTTATCTAAATTAGACAATTTTGATAAACTGCAAAACTAACAATAATAGAAAATAAGTGTAAAAATTATTAGAACTTTCCCATTTTCCATGATAAATTTAAAAAAAAACATAGAACACAATTTTCAAATGTTTAAGGAGTGAACGTTTTTTAATCCCTGATGTTTGGGAAGTTTAGATGAATCTCCTATACAAAATCAAAAGCATTTCCCATGCAAATGCAGAAAAAAATCTCTTGGAAATTTAAAAGAAATTTCCGTTCATCAGATATTTCTCGTGGATAGAAGAGTTCAGATGCACTTTTCGTGGAAAGTTAGAAGATGTTCAAAAGAAAATTCAGTTCTCATGGGTATTAGAGATTCAAAAGAACTTCCCGTGAAATTTCGGAAAATTTTCATTAGCGTTTATTTGAATACTCAATTGTAGAAATTCCGAAAATACCCCGTGGAAGTCTAAAAAAGTTAATTGGAAAATTTCCGGAATCCCGAAAAACTTCTCTTGGAAATTTCGGAGAATGTTTCGTAAAAGTTCAACAAAAAACCTTTTGAAACTAAATATTTCAATCAAGTAAACATAAGTAGTAGCAAAATTATTAATCCATAATGCAAGCTGGATGGTGAAATTCGATTTAAAAAGCCCAACTCGAACTTGCCCAATGCTACCAAACTTCTGTGTGACTATCGCCCCCAAATACCGGCTTTTTGCAGCAAAACAGTCACACCAACTTCCCACACAGCTGACACCCCTCCCAGTGGGAATCAAGTTTCCCGCACATTTAACGTACGTCCGGCACGTTGCCGATAAAGGTGACAGGAGAAAATAGCTTAACCACTTCAAAACAAAGTGCATAAATATCCTCCGGGCCAAGAAGGGCCACCAACAAACATCGTACCTTCCCATATAATATCTCTTCGCCGTGATCCCGATTCCCTTCATCCCGGCGGAATGTTACTCTTCCTAGTAGTCAGCACGCTCACCGAGACTGTGGCTGCCCCGCTAAATGGCAAAGTTCAGTTTTCGTTTCCACACGGTGGACAAGTTTGTCTCGGACTTTCGGGAAACAGGGGGATGCGGGCAGCAGCAGGTTTCGAATGAAAGTGTGCGGAAACAACAACCGGATGCGACACAATCAGATTCAGTATCACACCATACAACGGACAAAAATAGAAGTTCTTCGAGACAAAGTATCCAAGTCCGGATCCGACAGAAAAGAGATTTGATAAATTGGGTTTGTCCTTTCGAACAAGAGTTATCTAAGTGGATGAATAAAACTAGAATTTTGAAATCGGGAAAATATCGTGTTTCCTTGATCCTTAACAACTGCTACCGGATTGAAATGAATAACAGAATTGATTAGTCAAAGTACGGACTGCTGGTCAATTATTCAAAACGGATTTGAAAACTTAACAGTGGAATTGTACAAAAATGCAATGATCACTATTGATCATTTGATGTAGAAACTCATGTACAGATAAGACTCAGTTATTCGAATTTGACTGTAGCTAAATCTTTCGATCAATCGAGCTATGTTTTATTTGATCTTTTATGACAATTTATCATATGCGTAATTAAATATGTGTATGTAATGAATGTCTTTAAAATATGATGATATAGGAGGAATTTTTATAAAAAGGCTATAAGGATGGTTTAAGTAGTCGGTGCTTTTATCATATGTAACCTTTTCTAGTAAAATAACCGGACAGAATTATTTTTTCCTCGAATCCCGGATAGCCTAGAATTTTTCGTGAATAAAAAATAACAGAATTGAAATAATAAACTAAAGTTTCCTTGTTTTGTTAAAAATCTTGCTGTACATATGCTCAACACATGTTTCGAAATGGACAAATTGTTATAAAATTTGCGAAAAAGAATCCTCGTGTTTTGGAGGGGCTCGAACCCTCAAAATCCTACTCTCTAGATAGGCTTGATAACCCCTACACAACAAGGTCAATTTAAGGTCACGTTTGCGGAAAAGCCATCAGAATTCGAGTACCAACCTCCACCGCGGTTAGTTCTTTTTTTTTGCAAATTGAATATCTTTCAGATGCTTGATTTTCCCAATCGTCACATGTGCTTTACTGTTGTATATCCACAGTCAAGCGAGCCCACATTGCTTATTATAGAGAACTTCACACTCTATGCCTCCAACAACGGGCTGAGCGGATTTGTATAGAGTGCGAATTATTCACTAAATGCACTAATGCTAAAGCATTTGATGAGTGTTGACGATTGCGGTCGCGTGTGCTCAAGCGACTAATGACTAATGACCAAATAACCAAATAACTGAACAAACTTCGTAAAAAGGGGGCCCTCCTTAGCCGTGCGGTAAGACGCGCGGCTACAAAGCAAGACCATGCTGAGGGTGGCTGGGTTCGATTCCCGGTGCCGGTCTAGGCAGTTTTCGGATTGGAAATTGTCTCGACTTCCCTGGGCATAAAAGTATCATCGTGTTAGCCTCATGATATACGAATGCAAAAATGGTAACTTGGCTTAGAAACCTCGCAGTTAATAACTGTGGAAATGCTTAATGAACACTAAGCTGCGAGGTGGCTCTGTCCCAGTGTGGGGATGTAATGCCAATAAGAAGAAGAAGAAGACTTCGTAAAAAATCGCACCACTCGTGTCAATCCCTGCCCTTCGTATTACTCCCTCCAAAGAGATGTTCAATAGCAGGCACGAAAGACCATCACCTTGCGGTAACCCTTTGTGCGTTTCAAAGGCACTCGAGAATGCTCCTGAAACTCGACCTACGCACATCACTCGATCCATCGTCGCCTTGACCAACTGTATCAGGCAGTATATTCGGAAATCCGTGAAAACGTTTCCAGCCCACCATATTTTGGCGTGTTGCATAAGCTTAGAAATTAACCATTCCTGTATGCATGATTCAGTTCGTATTCCAAGCGTCTCCGCCATGTGGGCAAGGGTAGTTTGGCCGAAAGTCATTTGTAGGAAATGTTAATTTGGCCGAATAGGACATTTGACCGAACATGCAATTTGGCCGAGTAGGACATTTGGCCGAATAGGTCATTTGAAAAGTAAGAAATTAGGTGTGGAAAGTAAGACGTCTCACTTCTCATTACTTGTTTCCAACTTCTCACTTTGAAAAATAAATAATGCGAAGTGATATATGAGACGTCTCAATTCTCACGCCTTATTTCTCACTTCTCCAAATGACATGATCGGTCAAATTTCCTATTCGACCAAATATCGTATTCGGCCAAATGTCGTATTTGGCCAAATTTCCTATTCGACCAAATGTCCTATTCGACCAAATGTCGTATTCGGCCAAATGAGGTAGGGTCGTTTGGCCGAAACCCATTCGGCCGAAAGCCATTTGGTCGAATACCACTATGCCGAACAAACCGTTAGGCCGACACCCATCTGGCCGAAAGGGTCATTTGGCCGAAAAGTTCGTTTGGCGTAAAGGGTCATTTGGCCGACAGGGTCGTTTGTCCGAAAGGGACATTTGGCCAAAATTGTCATTTGGCAGAAAGGTTCACTAGGCCGGGAGGGTCATTTAGCCGAAAAGGTCATTTGAAAAGTGAAAAAATAGGAGTGAGAAGTGAGACGTGTCACTACTCATTTCGTGCTTCTCACTTTTTACAATTAGAAGTGAGAAATGAGACGTCTCACTTCTTACTCTTTATTTCTCACTTCTAACTTTTAAAAGTGAGTAGTGCGAAGTGGCTAGTAAGAGGTCTTTGCACTCCTCTTTTAAACAGTGAAAAGTAAGAAATGAGGAGTGTGAAGAGAGACGTCTCACTTCTCACTCCTCATTCATCACTTCTCGCAGTTTAAAGTGAGAAGCGCAAAGTGAGTAGTGAGACGTCTCACTACTTATTTCGCGCTCATCATTTTTTAAAGTGAGAAGTGAGAAATGAGGTATGAGAATTGAAACATCTCTTCTTACTTTTAATTTCTCACTTTTCAAATGACCTATTCAGCCAAATGACCTATTATTCCAAATATCTCTTTCGTCCTAACGACCCTTTCGGACAAATGACCATTTCGGCTAAACGACCCTTTTGGCCAAAAGACCTTTTCGACCAAATGACCCTTTCGGCCAAATTACCCTTTCGGCCAAATGACCCTTTCGGCCAAATGACCCTTTCGGCCAAATGACCCTTTCGGCCAAATGACCCCTTCGGCCAATCGACCCTTTCGGTCCAACGACAATTTCGTCCACACGACCCTTTCGGCCAAATGACCCTTCGGCCAAATCACCCTTCTGGCCAAACGACCCTTTCGGCCAAATTGCCCTTTTGACCAAACGATCCTTTCGGCCAAACGACCTTTTCGGCCAAATGGCCCTTTCGGCCTAATGACCCTTTCAGCCAAATGACCCTTTCGGCCAAATAGCTGTTTCGGCAAAACAATTTTCGGACAAGTGGCTTTCGACCAAATCGCTTTCGGCCAAATGACCCTTCCCCGTCTGGAAGCCGTAAGCAAAATGGATTGTGACTTGGAAAATCACAAAGCTCGTCTGGAAGATCGTTGGGAAACGGATTGTGGTTTGAAAAATCAAAAAGTGCGTCAAGTCGAACGCTGTAGAACAGGTTGTAGTTTGGAAAATCACAAAGTGCGTCAGAAAGACCGCTAGAAAACCGATTGTGGTTTGGAAAATCGCAAAACGGGTCTGGAAAATTGGTTGTGGTTTTAAATAGCCTGGAAGCCCGGTATTATTTTATTTTCAGACTAAGGCCGGAGTGGCTTGTGCTACACATAAAAGTCTTGTCCATTCAGCTCGGTCCATGGCTGCACTTTGCCAACCACGCAGTCTGCGGAGGGTCCGCAAATCGTCCTCTACCTAATCGATCCACCTTGCCCGCTGTGCACCTCGCCTTCTTGTTCCCGTCGGATCGTTGTCGAGAACCATTTTCACCGGACTACTTTCTGACATTCTGGCTACGTGCCCGGCCCACCGCAGTCTTCCGATTTTCGCGGTGTGAACGATGGATGGTTCTCGCAACAGCTGATGCAACTCGTGGTTCATTCGCCTCATCCACGTACCGTCCGCCATCTGCACCCCACCATAGATGGTACGCAACACTTTCCTTTCGAAAACTCCCAGTTCGCGTTGTTCCTCCACGAGCATCGTCCAGGTCTCGTGTCCGTAGAGAACTACCGGTCCAATGAGCGTTTTGTAGATAGTCAGTTTGGTACGGAGGCGAGCTCTATACGATCGGAGCGTCTTGCGGAGTCCAAGGTACGTACGATTTCCGGCCACTATGCGTCTCCGAATTTCTCTGCTGGTATCGTTATCAACGGTCACCAGTGAGCCCAAGTACACGAATTCTTCAACCACCTCGATTTCGTCACCACCGATAGAAACTCGTGGTGGGTGGCTTACATTGACCTCTCTTGAGCCTCTTCCTATCATGTACTTCGTCTTTGACGTGTTGATGATTAGTCCAATCCGTTTAGCTTCAATTTTCAGTCTGATGTAGGCTTCCTCCATCCTCTCAAAGTTACGTGCCATGATATCAATGTCGTCGGCGGAACCAAATAACTGGACGGACTTCGTGAAAATCGTACCACTCGTGTCAATCCCTGCCCTTCGTATTACTCCCTCCAAAGCGATGTTGAATAGCAGACACGAAAGACCATCACCTTGCCGTAATCCTCTACGCGTTTCGAAGGTACTCGAGAATGCCCCTGAAACTCGAACTACGCTCATCACCCGATCCATCGTCGCTTTGATCAACCGTGTCAGTTTATCCGGAAATCTGTGTTCGTGCATTAGCTGCCATAGCTGGTCCCGATCGATAGTATCATATGCGGCTTTGAAGTCGATGAATAGATGATGTGTGGGCACGTTGCATTCGCGGCATTTCTGCAGTACTTGGCGAATGGCGAACACCTGGTCCGTGGTGGAGCGTTCGCCCATGAAGCCCGCATGGTAGTGCCCCACGAACTCCCTTGCAGTTGGTGCTAGTCGATGGCATAACATTTGGGAGAGTACCTTGTAGGCGGCGTTCAGCAATGTGATTGCGCGGTAGTTGCTACAATCCAGCTTATCGCTCTTTTTGTAGATGGGACACACGACACCTTCCATCCACTCCTGCGGCAAAACTTCCTCCTCCCAAATCTTGGTAATGACCCAGTGCAGCGCTCTAGCCAGTGCCTCACCACCGTGTTTAAATAGCTCTCCTGGTAGTTGGTCAACCCCAGGGCTTTGTTGTTCTTCAGCCGGCCAATCTCGTCTTGGATTTCCTGGAGATCCGGAGCCGGTAGAATTATGTCCTGCGCGCGTTCCCTCAGGTCCATCACCATACCGCCATCTTCGTCTGCCACATCGCCATTCAGGTGTTCTTCGTAGTGCTGCCGCCACCTTTGGATCACCTCACGCTCGTTCGTAAGAAGGTTCCCGTTCTTCTCATAGAACTTTCGTGTGTTATTAGCGCGGTACAGTTGCTCCGTCTCTTCACGGTCTCGATCTTCCTGCTGACGCTTTTTTCTCCGGAAAATCGAGTTTTGTCTGTTCCGCGCCTGTTTATATCGTGCCTCGTTCGCCCTCGTGCGGTGTTGCAGCAATCTCGCCCATTCTTCTCTTATACTAACTGCTCACATTCTCTGATCCGGGGTCACCGTGCCAAGTGCAGCGGTTGCGGTGTTACCAATGGCGGATCGAATATCTCTCCAGCCAACTTCAAGAGACGCTGCGCCTAGCTGCTCTTCCGTTGGGAGTGCCACTTCCAGCTGCTGCGCGTATTCTTGGGCTAGTCTACCGTCTTGTAGCCGCCCGGCCGCGGCGTTCGACTACAACGCGTGTTGTACACCGTCGAGAGTTTTGAGCGCATGCATACTGCAACGAGGTAGTGGTCGGATTCAACATTCGCACTGCGGTAAGTGCGGACGTTTGTTATGTCGGAGAAGAATTTACCGTCGATTAGAACGTGGTCGATTTGGTTTTCCGTTTCTTGGTTAGGCGATTTCCATGTGGCCTTGTGGATATTTTTGCGGGGAAAGAAGGTGCTTCGGACTACCATTCCGCGGGAGGCTGCGAAGTTTATGCATCGTTGGCCGTTGTCATTCGATACGGTGTGTAGACTATCCGGTCCGATGACCGGTCTATACATTTCCTCCCTTCCTACCTGTGCGTTCATGTCACCGATGACGATTTTGACGTCCCGCAGTGGGCATCCATCGTATGTCTACTCCAGCTGTGCATAGAACGCTTCTTTCTCGTCGTCGGGTCTCCCTTCGTGTGGGCAGTGCACATTGATGATGCTATAGTTGAAGAAACGGCCTTTAATCCTCAGCTTGCTCATCCTTGCGTTGATTGGCTGCCACCCAATCACGCGTTGGCGCATCTTTCCCGGCACTATGAAGCCGGTTCCCAGCTCGTTGGTGGTGCCACAGCTTTGGTAGAAGGTAGCCGCTCGATGCCCGCTTTTCCACACTTTCTGTCCTGTCCAGCAGATTTCCTGCAGCGCTACGACATCGAAGTTACGGGGATGTAATTCATCGTAGATCATCCTGTCGCAACCTGCGAAGCCTAGCGACTTGCAGTTCCATGTTCCAAGCTTCCAATCGTGATCCTTTATTCGTCGTCTAGGTCGTTGCCGATTGTATCGAGTCGTATTATCTTATCGATTTCATTGAAAAGTTGAGCAAAAATGTTCGTGTATGAATAATGAGAGAATGGCTGCTTTGATTTTTCTTGTGAAATTGCAAAAAAATTATATTTTTTCAGTGTAAATTTGTTAAAATTAAGGTTACTTGTATATACTTGAATTTAAAAATAAATCGCTACATCACAATAAATGGAAGTAAATAACAGTAATGTCTCTTTATCTCCAACAGGGCAATCACGCACCATGTTCGGGACGCTCGCCTCGCCCCCGTCGGACCTTGGTGCCATCCCGTGTGCCATCTCGTGGCTCTACAAAGGAATTAATGAGAAACGTCAGAAATCTGGCGCGAGATTCTCGGTCCGTGTCAGTGCCCTAGGCGTGAACGCGACCAAACCAGGCTCATCGTCCAGGGATTTACTCGCCGGCCACGCGACAGGTAATTAATCACATCTTTTGGAGCTCCTCTTCCTGTGTCGGTGGATGGACGCGGCTGCAGATTGGAGTTTCGCTACCTATTCGCAGTTTGTCGATTTCCCATTCCAGTGCCGTTGATTGGTCATACGCTTCAGAGCCCATTTATTATAACTTTATAAATGTCACAGATTTGCACCGCACGGCCGGCTTGGGGTCGATCTCTTCAGGGGATATGATTCTACCAGTAACATGTGTAAGGATTCAGTAGAGGAACTACGTAATACAGCTACTGTCCGATTTCACTGCGTTTTTATCATTCCGTCCTAAATATGGAAAATTCTAAAATCAAGTCAAATGGTGGAATTAAATGGGATAGGAATTACTCGTCTGATGACAAGCTACGACCTTGAGCTTAAAAGCTCTAAATAATTTTCTATTCACATACATTTGTTAATAAAAATGGATCCACCCTGTATTACGGCACTCGTGTGACTCATCTCAGCAAATAATGCGTTCGGTTAACTTTTTGCTTATACTATGCCAAAACCTGTGTCGACACGTGCGGCAGCAACGCTCCGGCAGAGTGTTCTGGACATCATACTTCCTGTGTTCGTTCCATCGATGGTGCCGCTACAACCCACTGCCATCGTACAAAGTGCGGAAAAGCTGTGGCTTGTGGGTGCTGGAAATGAGGCTGACAATTTGCTCGGCAACATGTTATACATTTATTATCGTTTGTTCAAATCGGGTCCGGATTTGGTTTTCTCCAGCCGGCAGCACACTTTCACACGTACGCACGCACCACCTCATGCCTAGCTGGTGGCACCAGGAGCGACTCCAGTAGCAGCTTCCAGTGAAGCCATGCCATGTGTATCACAAATGTATGAAAGTTAATTTATTCATCATATATTGATACAGTCAAAGAGCGAGCGATGATGGTTTATAGATCAACTATTCATACAGGGCAATGGGAGCATGCTTGGAAAGGGTAGCATCAGAGGCGACAAGTCAATGAAGGGAAGCCCAGGGAATTGAAAGCTCACATAGCTACGCACACACCACCGCCAGTGTTGGCTCACACTTTAGTGCTGGCACATCCCGTTGGACCCAGAAAATGTCCGGAAACGAGAACTGGAACGCTTAAGCTTGTTAATTAATTGATTGAAACAGCTTTTGGTGTTAATTTTAATTGATTTAAGATTTTCGACGAGATAATGTCATTAGTTGGTTAGGTCATGGGAGGCAACTGGACTGGGTTTGCTGGAGAATTTGATGATATAGGTACTGGAACATATTGTTAATAGTCTCACCGATAATTGGGGGTACAATGTGCAACGGACTATAATAACAATTAGAGGATTTTAAACTTTGTTCTACAAAAGGTTATTTATGGTGGAAACGATTGAAACTTATTTAATAAAATGCCTGAGCCAATAAATGTGCTGTTTGGAAGACTTCACACTTTTTACAATGAGCCCCCGATAGTTGAAAACATATAATACAATAATTTTTCTAAAGAAGTTTTTGAGAAAACGCAACACTAAGTGATACTTGTTAATAAATGCCAGAAGAAATTTCCAATCTATTCCTAAATCTAAATCTTATAATAAAGAGCAAAGCTTTGAAGAAGCTCACAGCAGAAACTTTATGATTTCTTACGGTATTAGGAGATTCTTCGATTTCTCGCATTCGATCAAGAAATAATTTCATAAGTCAACTGGCCCCTTTGGAAAATTGGACCGCCATACAATGATGATAGCGCAACTAGAACATGTGTCAACATGTCTGATTACCTAATGGTGCCAAAAATAATGGAGATTTGTTCTGCAATTGATACCAACAGCAATTTAATTTGAGTTTTTTGTGTGGAATGAAACAATGCTCCATTGTGCGTATTGTGGTTTGTGCGACACAATGCAGTTTTCAACAAATTCCTATTTGAGGAATTTCAATTTAAATTGCTCTGCGGTAGACATTCTTTTGTGTTCGCCATGTAGAGCCTCCAGTGCGATTTTCCTATTGAAACGAACCTTCATTATGACCCAATATACAGAGGACTGTAGCGACCACTTTTGATTAAACATAGGGTTCATAATTGCGAGCTCTCCAACCATCGTCAGATCTCGTTATTTATCAGCAGAAAAATTGCCTCAAGTGATCGACGGCCAGGACCGTTAGAAAATCAGACCGATTTGATGAGCCAGTTCCGCACCACTGAAATAGCTTGTTAGGGGTCGCGACATCAATTATTGCGACAAGCCGTATCGGTCCTTCGTCCGTCCAACCGACCGATGATGCGAAGGGTTGCGGTGATAATTAATCTGAAATTTGCCGTCAAGAACGGGGAAACTCAGTGTTCCACACTTACCGATATTTGATTTTTATTCGCTCTATGCGAAACGCATTTCGGCGCTTTGCTCCGGTTGTAGTTGGAACGGAGTCGGAAAACCACCACCGAAAACACGAGTACGAATTAATTCCATTTAATTAAACATCAACTGAACCGCGCTAAAAACCAGCACCGGAAGTGAACCATCCAATCCGGTCGGTCGGTATGTCGGAGCCCAATCTACGTCGCTTGGGATCGAATTTGACAAAAGTTGAACTTCACTTCGGATGAGGGCGAACACGCGAGAATATAACGTTACTCGGTTGAATTGGTGCTCTTCGGCGAAATCGATTCGAATAACCTGAACAAGCGTGGAATAGTCTAAAGTGAGTCTTTTAGTAGAATAGAAGTATTATTCCTAAGAATACTTCGTTGCATATTGATTATCATACTTATAATGAATTGGATCACGACTCGAACTCCTAAAGCTATCTTTTGACCTCCATAAATAAACAGTACAGATTTTAACATTTCCACGTGGTATCGAATCGTGTCTAGACGGTTTCTGCTGGAGGGTTGACCATCACACGGAGCCAAGCTAACAAGGTACGCGGTGGTTTAGTACTATCGAATGTTGTCTGCACACAGGATACTGTTCCAAGCCTATACCGATTCGGTAACAGTTAGCAGCATACCGGTCTCGACCCTTCTTTCGATGAAGTGCCATTCATCCGTATCGTCACCGTCTGTCACGGGGTGAAAGGGTGAGCCAGGTCGTTGTTGTTGTTGTTGTTTGTTTGGATCCGTGAACGGAAAATGAGCAAGGGTTATAAATTAATTGTTTAATAATTCACTAATGGCATCAACGTTTATCATTTTCATACTTACAGTGTCGGCGGTGGGTTTCTGTAACGCTTGACCATACTTTACAGAGCAGATGGGGGGGTATATTATTGAGTTTAGGATTGCTTGTGGGTAAAGGGTGTGTTTGTTTTGGCAGATTTAAATAAAAACAAGGGTAAAGTGCATTAACATGTGTTTAAATTCAACAATTGCAATATGCAGCTACATAATATATAGAATGGCGGCAAAATAAAAATTCCATGAAGAATTAGAAATTTTCCATAACAAATTAGAAAATTGCCAATGAAGAAATCAGGGTATAAGCAATGAATAAATATAAAATTTCCACAAATAATGCAAAATTTCTATAAACAATTGTGAATTTTCCACAAAAAGCATTATCACTATCAGGCAAAAATTGCATTTATAAAAGAAGATTTTTGCCTAAAGAAATTAAAATGTTCCATTGGGAAAAATACTAAATTTCCAGAAATAAGTCAATATAAGCAATAAACAATTACAAAATTTTCCACAGTATAAATATTAATTTTCCATTAAAAATAATAAAAATTCACAAAATAATCAATAAAGGGCAATAAAAGTAAGAAAATGTCCATAACGAAAACAAAAAACCAGAATAGCCAGGCAATACTAAATACTCATCCTATTTGGTTGGCATTGTACAAAAATACATATGAGACAGTTAGTTTTGAAATTGGACTGCGAGAGTTCGGCTACGTGCCTGGTGCTGGGAATTTGGTTTCATCAGTACCCGCTGAGCTGCGGAGGACGAAGGAGGTCTATTGTAGCTTAGTAGGGAAAGCACCTGTCTAGCGTACTGGTTTCGTGGGATCAAACCCCACCGAAGGGAGTGGTTACCCTCCAATACCTTTTTCCGAACTAAATCTATCACATGTTTTTTCTTTGTTCGGGATGAACCACTGCGTCCATTTCATTGAAATTTTGTAGTATACCCGTGTCATTTGTTTAGTGCATGTCTTTCTGCTCCATTTCTTTTGAGAAGAAATGAAGTAGTCGTTTTTTATGCAGATATTTTCTAAAGCTTAATGTAAGGACTCTTAAGATTAAGTTACCGCTATTTATTTATTATTTATTTATTCAGACTAAGGCCGAAGTGGCCTGTGCGGTATATAAGAGTCTTCTCCATTCGGCTCGGTCCATGGCTACACGTCGCCAACCACGCAGTCTACGGAGGGTCCGCAAGTCATCTTCCACCAGATCAATCCACCTTGCCCGCTGCGCACCTCGCCTTCTTGTACCCGTCGGATCGTTGTCGAGAACCATTTTCACCGGGTTATTGTCCGACATTCTGGCTAGGTGCCCGGCCCACCGCAGTCGTCCGATTTTCGCGGTGTGAACGATGAATGGTTCTCCCAACAGCTGATGCAACTCGTGGTTCATTCGCCTCCTCCACGTACCGTCCGCCATCTGCACCACACCATAGATGGCACGCAGCACTTTCCTTTCGGAAACTCCGAGTGCGCGTTGGTCCTCCACAAGCATCGTCCAGGTCTCGTGTCCGTAGAGGACTTCCGGTCTAATGAGCGTTTTGTAGATTGTCAGTTTGGTACGGCGGCGAACTCTATTCGATCGGAGCGTCTTGCGGAGTCCAAAGTATGTACGATTTCCAGCCACTATACGTCTCCGAATTTATCTGCTGGTATCATTGTCGGCAGTCACCAGTGAGCCCAAGTACACAAATTCTATTTATACCCTTCGAGAAATGGCTTATACCAACTCTCAAACAGTTTTGGCTCAACAATAAGTGGAATAATACTGATTTTGGCCATGCATCGGCACTGAAGTTCAAACATGTTTGCTTCTTCTTATGAGTTCCGAATTCGTTTTTGTACAGAGATCTGATTTCATTGCGTTTTGACATTTCTGAATCTCACCTTTACACAGAGCTCTAATCAATCAGAGGGTTCAGCAGATCCACCAAATTCGCATCTGCTTCTTTCCTAATAATTCAGCGCTCTGGAGCTTGAAGATTCGTGTCGTCGGCTTCGAAACCAGCCTAAAATTGAGCTACGTTTTTATAATTTACTCCATTGACTCCATCCAAAGAGAGGAAAAGATGGGTCATCTAAAAGCAAATTATAGTCGTTCCATACTATTCCGACCATCACTCATAAGTATTAACAAGAATAGTAAGAATTAGAGTACAGTGTGGTAAATTGTACTCCGTAATGCACCACGAAAAAGTGTCTACCCAGCATTACAGGCTCCGGTAACTCCTTGGCTAATTGTTTCAGGCCATTCATCCCCTCGGTACGGGCCGCCTGA
Source organism: Armigeres subalbatus (assembly GCF_024139115.2). Lineage (NCBI taxonomy): Eukaryota > Metazoa > Arthropoda > Insecta > Diptera > Culicidae > Armigeres > Armigeres subalbatus. The sequence continues at coordinate 361,697,490 of NC_085140.1, read as the reverse complement.
CACCTTGGGATTCGGGATTAAGGACGTCATATTGTCAGCTTCAGTGTTGTACCGAGTATCCATATCACATGTTATGCATATGCCTAAATAGAGTTTCAGACATGGTGGAAAGTATGTAATGGGACTTTCAGAAAGGGGAAGTTAATATTGGGAATTATAACGAGTAAAGTTAGAAGTGAGGGATAAGATATGTCTTACCTCCCACTTCATAAATGAGAAATAAAAAGTGAGAATTTAAAAATAAGATAAGTGTAAAATGAGAGGTTATTCTTCTTCCTCCCACCTTCTATCTTAATTCCCACCACTTATTCTCAAGTCTTACTTTTTACTGTCAATTTTCATTTTCAGTTCTCATCTTTCACTTCTTCACTACTCATTTTTTACTTCTCAACTCTTACTTCTGGGTTCACATCTATCACATATTACTTATTTACTTATGGATCCTGTACGACTCCGGTGGTGCAAAGGGCCGACTTGAAAAATCTCCATCCTGAGCGCTGCCCAGCTATCGCTTCAACCTGTTGCCAGGTTAGATTTCGGTCGACTTCTTTTATTTCTTTATTGAGGCTTCGCCGCCATGAGCCTCTGGGTCTGCAACTGCTGCGATGTCCCGCTGGGTTCCAGTCTAATGCTTGTTTACAGATTTCGTTTCCGCCCCTACGTAGAGTGTTGCCGACCCAGCCCCACTTCCGATCCCGAATTTCCGTTGCTATCGGCCTCTGGTGACAACGACGATGGAGCTCGTTGTTTGAGATCCAGTTGTGAGGCCACCAGGCCCGAATTATATACCGCAGGCATCTGTTAATGAACAACTGCAGCCGTTGAGTGTTCTCCACTGATACACACGATGTTTCGCTAGCGTATAACAGCACAGATTACACGTTAGAGTTGAAAATTCGTATTTTGGTGCGTTCGCTTATCTGCCTGTTTTTCCAGATATTTCTTAAACTCGCAAAGGCAGCCCTTGCTTTCTTGATCCATGCGCCTATGTCGATCTTGGTACCGCCGTCTGACGCCATTTGGCTACTAAAATATTAGAAGCTTTCAACATTCTCCACTGGTTGCCCGGCTACTGAGAAACTGGAAGGAGTCACCCTGTTTACATCCAACGATTTGGTTTTGTTGACGTTGATAACTAAACCTGCCGAGGAGGAGCGCTCGGCAAGGTCGTTGAGCTTACTCTGCATATCAGGGCGCCGTTGCGCGAGGAGTGCAACGTCATCAGCCAATTCGATGTCGTTTAGGTGCTCCATGGTTATAGGCTGCCATAACAGCCCGCGGTTTGGTTCACGGTCAATCGCATCTACCAGAATCTCGTCGATTACGATGAGGAACAGTAACGGTGATAGAATACATCCTTGCCTCACACCAGCTATGACCCGGACAGGGTCGGACAGGACCCCATTGTGCAGCACTCTACACGAAAAGGCCTCGTACTGTGCTTCGATGAGGCCGATGATTTTCTCAGGAACCCCCTTGCGTCTCAGGGCGCCCCACATATTCTCGTGATTGAGACGGTCGAAAGCTTTTTCGTAGTCAATGAATACCAAATAAAGGGACTCTTGGAATTCGTTGACCTGCTCCAGAATGATGCGGAGCGTGACAATATGGGCCACACAAGATCTTCCGGCACGGAATCCGGCTTGCTGCTGCCGGAGTGTCGCATCGATCTTCTCCAGAATCCAGGCTAGGGAAGATCCATAAAGTACGTTACGCAAAAATTGGCGATTTTAGACCCCCCCTCCCCCCTTAGTCACACTTTTTGTATTAAACCTATGAAATTTTTGTATGAGTCGTCACGCTACTCGCAACCCCCCTCCCCCCTAGGAGCGTGACGTACTTTGTGGATGGCCCTTTTCTAACTTCTTTTTACTCACTATATACTTCAAATATCTCATTTCTCACTACAGACAAACAGACGTAACGCTAGATATTGTGTCATCGTATACTGATTTACTGGCTAATTCAAATAATCATTAGTTAACGTTAAAATTTAGTCAACTATTAATTTTATGATAAGGTGTTCCATGTGTTATGTCTGCTTATCGGCAGTTAAAGTGTCTTAAGGACATAGTTGGAAGAGTACCACGATGGCAGTCAAGATGGCACCGGACCTTCCACGGGTCAACCCCACACCTCCCGCACCCCTCTCCCACCAGCATTCGAATGCTTCGAACAGCATCGAACAAAAGTTTAATATTCAAATTACTAACCTGTTCACAGCATATTTATTCACTTCCCGTGATAATGAACATGTTTATCCAAATAGTCCTATGTATTTCGGCTCGAATAATATCATAAATCAGCAGTTTCGTGCCAATTTATTAGCCGTTCGCGATTTGGTGGGTTTATCACTGCACTTCACTTCTTCTCAAAGGGCACTGAAAATATCAAGTTTTCACTCATTTCTCCGCACATGAACACCCCGAAATGTTGATGGAATGCAATTTAAACATCAAATTTGGAAATCAATCACTTGTTTAAACCGAAAACTTAATATAAACTGCTATTTTTGCCCGAAAAAAACGATTAAAAACTGATCGCGGAGCGAATGTAAACAACGGCACCGGCAGCAGCAAACTTATTAAATGATTTATAATTTGGGTGTTATCCGATGGTTTGGACTGGATTGATTAGAGGCTTACCGTGTACAGGTCGTTTCAGGTTTGTATGACAGTTGAAATGGCGAGGTTGAATTTAACATTATTCTGATTCTGGCACTCCGTCATTGGGCGATGGCGATGGGGGAGACCATATGACTAGATGAAATATTCAAGATCTTCAGCTCCATAGACAATCCATATAGAATGGTCGTTCCAATAGTTGGGAGTCGATTTTAAGCGAGGTTGCGAATCTTTGGTATGATCATTAGGCTTCTCAGAAGGCATCAGTGAAACGTGCAATTCAACAAAATACCCAGAATTTGTCTCTTTTCGCCAGCGTTTGGAAGGGAGGGACTGTAGCCAGTGTAATAAAAGGTTTAGTTTCCCATACTAGTTTCCATACAAACTTGAACCGGCTTGAGCTCAACCAGTTTTTGTTCAAATCGGTTTTTAGAGGACACTTGGAGGACACATGGGACGGAATCTAGTGAGCGTGGTAGTCGGGTCGTTTTTTGATCCAGCCTACTAATATTCTTTGTTTTTTATAAATACGATACCAATACTACTACAGTATATGACAGTTTTTATTGTACCAATACTTTCAAAGCTTTGTTTTGGTACTCAACCCACCTTCACCTTAAATAGATATTAACCATGGAGGTTGATCGGTGCTTTAGTTAAATTAACGTAGTCTGTTTTTTATTTAAACTTCTGGTGACTCTAACTGTATTAAAATAAATAGTCTCTGACTACTGTTTTGTTTTTATTCTGTGTTGATGTGCAAACTAACAAGCCTCGAATTCAAATGAGTAATTCTCGCTGAGACTGGGCCACTATTTGCACGAGGTTCTTAAAAACGCCTAAATTTATGTTCATTCGACCTCATGTTAGTTATACGTGAAATCACTTTTATTGACCCCTCGATTTTTGTCAATTCTTGACTCACCAAAACTGTCATAACTCCAACATTGCTCAACCAATCTTAGAGATCAGCATATCGTTGGAAAGAGGAAGAGTGTGTCCACAATTTGCAATAATAAAAATAAAAGCAGCCATATTGAACTTGGCCGCCATTTCGGATTCTTTTTTTAATAATATTTTTCCGCTAGGTTCGCAACCACCGATTTTGAATAATAATGCATCGATGGAAAGCTTAGCTTATATTGTACATTGTGTCCAAAAATCTCAGGTGTATGTTTTTCCTTTAAAAAGCTATGTTCGATTAACCAAATTGTTTTTAATGCTCATTTGAACAACGAACATTTTTTTTTTTTTTTTTTTGTGTCTTTATTAAGGAGACTTTCAGCCCGAGGCTGGCTCGTCTCCGAACAACGAACATTATTTGTATGGTTAATATGATACTACGACGTCAGTTCCTTATTTTCATACACTATTCTACGCCAGATATGTTTTGAAAATGCATATCTACAACAGAATTTTATTTGGAAGGCTCGAAAATTTTGAGCATAACGGAGCCATATTCTTGTATTAAATAATTCAAGAATTTTGTTATTTATGATTATAAAGGTAAACGAGAGTTACTTTTAATTATTCTGCACTTATTTTTCTCAACATGTTATCTATGACCAATTCGAGAATAGTGAAAAAAGGGTCTTTTAGTTTCGCTTGGCTTGTTGGTATTGGTATAAAAAAAATGAAGAAGCAAAAATTCTTCCTTTTCCATAGTTAAAGTATTTATTTACTAGAAGATGGGCAGCAGGGACTATGTCCAAGGGCTTGACGATCCCTCCCCAGCCCATCTGCGAGTTGTGGGGCTTGCCTAGGATGTGGTGGGGTTTGACAGTGGGCCCTGTTAAACCTCTATAAAAAGCTGCATGTATCCGCAAGTAGGCCCCACCAAAGCGACCGTGTGCCGCTCAAAGCGCACAAGCCCAAGTCCTGGTGTTAGGTGGGACGCTAAACAGCCCTGACACGACGGCCCTCCGACGAGACAGGAGGTTTGCGCAGGCCCAATAAGCCGCCTAGAAAACCAATCATTACGAACAATATAAGAGATAATGCGACTCGATAAAATCGGCAAAGACCTGAGCGACGAATACAGGATCACGATTGGAAGCTTGGAACATGGAATTGCAAGTCGCTAGGTTTCGCAGGTTGCGACAGGATGATCTACGATGAATTACATCCCCGCAACTTCGAAGTCGTGGCGCTGCAGGAGATTTGCTGGATAGGACAGAAAGTGTGGAAAAGCGGGCATCGAGCGGCTACCTTCTACCAAAGCTGTGGCACCACCAACGAGCTGGGAACCGGCTTCATAGTGCTGGGTAAGATGCGCCAACGCGTGATTGGGTGGCAGCCAATCAACGCAAGGATGTGCAAGCTGAGGATTAAAGGCCGTTTCTTCAACTATAGCATCATCAACGTGCACTGCCCACACGAAGGGAGACCCGACGACGAGAAAGAAGCGTTCTACGCACAGCTGGAGCAGACATACGATGGATGCCCACTGCGGGACGTTAAAATCGTCATCGGTGACATGAACGCACAGGTAGGAAGGGACGAAATGTATAGACCGGTCATCGGACCGGATAGTCTGCACACCGTATCGTATGACAACGGCCAACGATGCATAAACTTCGCAGCCTCCCGCGGAATGGTAGTCCGAAGCACCTTCTTTCCCCGCAAAAATATCCACAAGGCCACATGGAGATCACCTAACCAAGGAACGGAAAGCAAATCGACCACGTTCTAATCGACGGTAAATTCTTCTCCGACATCACGAACGTCCGCACTTACCGCAGTGCGAATATTGAATCCGACCACTACCTCGTTGCAGTATGCCTGCGCTCAAAACTCTCGACGGTGTACAACACGCGTCGAAGTCGGACGCCGCGGCTTAACATTGGGCGGCTACAAGACGGTAGACTAGCCCAAGAATACGCGCAGCAGCTGGAAGTGGCACTTCCAACGGAAGAGCAGCTAGGCGCAGCGTCTCTTGAAGATGGCTGGAGCGATATTCGATCCGCCATTGGTAGCACCGCAACCGCTGCACTTGGCAAGGTACCCCGGATCAGAGAAACGACTGGTATGACGGCGAATGTGAGCAGTTAGTTGAAGAGCAGAATGCAGCATGGGCGAGATTGCTGCAACACCGCACGAGGGCGAACGAGGCACGATATAAACAGGCGCGGAACAGACAAAACTCGATTTTCCGGAGGAAAAAGCGCCAGCAGGAAAATCGAGACCGTGAAGAAACGGAGCAACTGTACCACGCTAATAACACACGAAAGTTCTATGAGAAGTTAAACCGTTCACGTAAGGGCCACGTGCCACAGCCTGATATGTGTAAGGACATAAACGGGAACCTTCTTACGAACGAGCGTGAGGTGATCCAAAGGTGGCGGCAGCACTACGAAGAACACCTGAATGGCGGATTGTACCCCGTTTGGCATAAAGTCATTTGGCATAATGCCGTTTGGCATAATGTCGTTTGGCATAAAGTCATTTGGCATAATGGCCGTTTGGCATAATGGTCGTTTGGCATAAGGTCATTTGGCATAATTGTTATTTGAGCTGTGTAATGGATAAGTAAGATTTGTTGAGCCATTCAGTTACGTGGTTTCCTTCATATGGCCAATACATGATAATTGGGAACGGAATTGTTCGGCGTGACAAGTTATGAATAAAGAAGCTTCCTGTCAAAACGGGACCATTTGAAATGTTGACGCACCTACCAGCAAGATAGATAAGTATTAAATTAAATTGACATTGGTGGCTTGTTTTGTCTTTCATGTAAGGGCATGCAAGAAAATTTTCTCCCTTTTATGAGCAAACGGTTTCTAAGGAAGGATCATATTTCCCACTGCATTGAGCTAAGCGTACCAAATTCTCGAATTGATAGAAGGAGTCATATTCCCGTTGGCTTTTGCTGGGCAAATGCCTCGTTTAAAAGAAGGGATAATTGTTTCCTTTTCCTTAAGCCGAGCAAATACCTGAATGAAGGAAGAAATCATATCGTCTCTTGCCGTCTGCCGGACAAATGCACCTTTTGAAAGAAGGGAATTATCTTCCCGTGTCTTAAGCCAAGCAAATTCCTGAATTGGAAGAAGGAACCATTTCGACTCTATGACGTTATGCCGTTACCCAAAAGGCCACTACCACGAACGCCATTACTCGAATGAATGTCATCACCCATCACCCCGAGTGGGACACTACCCCGAATGAGCCAGTACCCCCAGTAGTCCTGATTTCAAGTTTATAGTTTATTTCAGTGAAAAAAAAATAATCAATAGAAATTTATTTATAATTCATGTGAATGATTATTACTTGTTTTACGACTTATTCAATAGCAGGGCGACTCCAGTTGAGTAAATTACACAATTTTTACGAGAATTTTTATCGTGGATCCTTACTTATTTTTCGATCCTTTTACAAGTTCTTGGTCCAAAAAGTCCCATTACATATCATGTGCTACCTTTGAAGATTGTTTAAGCTGAGATGAGAATTTTGAGAAAAATTTCAGCCCATGTCGACTGGGCTTGGGACGGCTCGCGAACATGCATTTAAACAGAGTAAAGGGGTAGAAAAAGTTGCTTCTGAAATTTGCCGGGGATAAACCTTACTGTGACAAGAAGGACAGGACTACAAGACCCTAGAATGAGAAAATCTCTTCTGTTCTTCGAATATCCGTTTCCTCTCATGGCATGACAGAAATAATTTCGTTATACCTTGAAAACGCAATCATTTAAAGAAGGTGTTATCTCTGTTCGCCTTATATCGGGCAAATGCATTCATCTAAACAAGGCATTATCATCCCTGTACATATTAAACCGACAAATGCGTTTATTAAAAGAAGGTATAACCAACTGTATCCGGCGAATGTGTTCATCTAAAGAAGACATTACCAACTCTGCCTTAAACCGGGCAAACGCATTTATTTGAAGAAAGTGTTATCAACTCTGTTTGCTTTATATTGGGCGTATTTGCGTTCAATAAAAGAAGGCATTATGAACTCTCTCGCCTTAAATCGGGCCAATGAATTTATTTCAAGAAGGTGTTATCTTCTATGTTCGCCATATACCGGGCAAATGCGTTCATCTCTAGAAGGCGTTATCACCTGTGTTTCCGTTAAATCATTATCCTCTGTTTGCCTTATATTGGACAAATGCGTTTATTAAAAGAAGGCATTATCATCTCCGTTCGCCTTAAACCGGGCAAATGCGTTCATTTGAAAAAGGCATTACCAGAGTGTAAAATAATCGAAATTTTTTGGTGAAGTCCACCTTTCTTCACTTGTCAGCTCACTTTCAGACGCATTCATAGTCGGCACTGGACTGTCAATATTCGGTTGAATATTAGTCATTGAATATTTAAGCACATTCTACAAATTAATAAATTATCTGAAATCTAAACACGTTTTAAATGAGTGAAGTAATTTATCACATAGAACTGAATCCGATTTGCATCCGTGAGGCACTTTCAACGGTAAACATCAATATAAACAATGCAAATAATGTTTTTTCTGCGCATAGTAAACACACTCAGTGACAGTCGAATGAATGAGTTCGGGGAGTAGTCGTCTGACTATGTCATTCTATGTTTTGAATAATCATGCGATGTTTGTCAAAATTCGGACTGAAGTAGCTTCATGAAAATGAATATTTTACGCTCTGGGCATTACCTCCTCTGTCTGCCTTATGTTGAACAAATGCATTCATCTAAAGAAGGCATTATCTCCTATGTTTGTCTTATACTGGGCAAATGCATTCATTTTAAGAAGGCATTACTTCCTGTTTTGCCTTAAACCGTTGCCGTTCATTTCAAGAAGCTATTATTTCCACTGTACGCCTATGTTAATAAAAAGAAGGTGTTATCTCCTCACTCACACCATTTCGTAGGATAGAACTTTTCCAGATAGCGTAGAATGATAATTTAAGTCAAAAATGTTTATTTAACATAAGCTTTATTGCGTTTATCTAAGTAACTGTAAGTAGTATATACTTTTATTCTAAACAAATTCTTTTCAAAGATTGTCATTTTACGATTCATCGGTATCTGTGGCTGTTAAAAATAGTAATAGCAGAAAACTACAGATTCGAAATGTATTTGGGCTAATGGATCTCGGGGTACTGTGCCATCCGGGGTAAGGGCTGAAAGAAGCGATCGTATCTTCCCCCGCATTAAACCGAGCAAATGCCTGATTTGGAAGAAGGAAGCATATCGTATTTCGCCATCTGCCGGACAAATGTATCATTTGAAAAATGGAACCATATCTTCTCTGATGTAACTGTCGGGAAGATGCATCCTTTGAAAGAAGGGATCATATCCCTTTTTGCCTTAAACCGAGCAAATGCCTTAATTGAACAATTGAATAAAATCTCCCTTTGCCTTCGCCAATAAAATGCATCTCTTGAAATAAGGAGCTATATCTTCCCTTTATATACATATACTTTTTAGACTTACAAACGACAAAGTATGCTTTTAAAAAGATGAATATACATATGTCATGCAGAAATAACTTCATTTGCTGTTTATTGCACTTACAATTTTGCCATTTGACTTTCCGTATATTGTAGTTTGTTTTAGCCAACGACGATCTTGCTGCTGACCCAGAGGTAAAAAGATTTTAAGTGAAATAGGCACATAATAGATAGATAGAATCTGTACTTTAAAAAATCAATTTAGTACATCCCTTTTATAATGTTAAAGTGACAATCATTACAAATAATTGAACATATTATGCATAAGTTTCGAATTTGATGATTACACAAATATTATGCCAAATGACCATTATGCCAAACGGCCATTATGCCAAACGGCCGTTATGCCAAACGACATTATGCCAAACGACCTTTATGCCAAACGGCCTTATGCCAAACGGCGTTATGCCAAACGACTTTATGCCAAACGACTTTATGCCAAATGACCTACCACCGAATGGCGATGTGGCAGACGAAGATGGCGGTATGGTGATGGACCTGGGAGAACGCGCGCAGGACATAATTCTACTGGCTCCGGATCTCCAGGAAATCCAGGAGGAGATTGGCCGGCTGAAGAACAACAAAGCCCCTGGGGTTGACCAACTACCAGGAGAGCTATTTAAACACGGTGGTGAGGCACTGGCTAGAGCGCTGCACTGGGTCATTACCAAGATTTGGGAGGAGGAAGTTTTGCCGCAGGAGTGGATGGAAGGTGTCGTGTGTCCCATCTACAAAAAGGCCGCCTACAAGGTACTCTCCCAAATTTTATGCCGTCGACTAGCATCAACTGCATGGGAGTTCGTGGGGCAGTACCAGGCGGGTTTTATGGGCGAACGCTCCACCACGGACCAGGTGTTTGCCATTCGCCAAGTACTGCAGAAGTGCCGCGAATACAACGTGCCCACACATCATCTATTCACTTGTCTCACAAGCCTACAATCACGTGATGGAATTAAGATAATTAAGCCCGCTTCAAAAGTTTAAAATTGCTTTAAAATTGCCCTTGATAGTATGCATGGTAGGAACAACTGATCTAGAACATCCTCTTCGGACATATTTTTATCGTAAATCATATCTATAGAACACATCGGCATAATAGGATGCTGACGGTTTAACCAGATGTTGTTGACTACCAACGACATGAACTTCAAAACAAAACTGAATTGTAAATAATACTTTTGGACTTTGTGAACCTGTATGGACATGAACAGTTCCATATCAGGTGTAGTTTGCCTGATAGACAAAACGATCTAAACTCCAGGATAATTTGGAGAACCTGGAACAAATGTAGTAATATATACCGTAGCTTTCCTGTTCACATTTCTGAGATTGTTTTAAGCTTAATTCTTAAAAAAAAACAGAATCAAAATCGATTGAAAACGACGAAAATTCTGAAGAAACATGAATGCATTGCCGGGTTGATAACACCCGTAAGTTTGGCTATTCTTGATCAACTAGCAATGTTTGATATTTCTCTCGGCTTGAACATCCCTTATTTTCCATACAAACTTGCGTCTTGGATTTTGAAGCCGCGTTCCAATTTTTCAAAAAAAATTTCAACAGGGGTCACTTGATACCTCAAACCTCAGTTAATTTTTGGTTTCAACTTCAAGTGCGATCCAGTGTTGCGCAGTGAAATCGAACCCACCATTTCCGGATTGGTAATCTAACACCTTTGTCAGCAATGCTAATTGAAGTCTTAATTAAAGGAATCATTAGGGCTAAATAATGCTCAACTCAACTGGCTTATACTTCAACTCAACTGGCTTATATTTAATACTGCCACATGTAGTCAAATATACAATCTTTCATGAACCATCTCGAGCAATTCAGCTTTGAATTAACATTTTCCACAGTCGCCTTTCCCGCAAGTAGCCAAGTAGCACAGTGCCCAACAAGCGGAACGAAGAACCGTAAGACTCTCCTTTTACACAGCTGGTCCACTAAAGCACTGGAAATTCTACCCCGCCAAGACAATTCCCATCGGAGAAATATGGGGGGAAACCACATTGATGAAGGAATTAAATGAATAGAAATCAGCATTTCATTTCAATTCCAACCAACTGCTACTGCAGCCGCTAAGGAAACCCGTTTTGCTTCATACCGTGCCACTATGGTCTTTGAAGTGACCAAAAATCTAAATATTAATAATTGAATTCATGATATCAAGTTTCAATGGATTACGCATATCATTTTGCGGAAAGATCTCTAGCATAAAGTATAAAGTATAAGGGGACAAATGGGAAAAATCAATATTGGGAATCCTAATTCTTGCAACAAAATACCATCCAACTATCTTATTTTTGCGAGTTTCTCATAGTGCCGTGCCATGTTGTGGGAACTGAGCGGATATACTGTTTTGCATTCGCCCAACTGCTGGGACTGGCTACAGAAGAAAATACCGAAGGTGCACTTCAGAGGATATCAGTTTTCTTCCGTAATTTGGGCACTACTACACCGAAGGACATTTCTGCTATTTGATTGGCTAAATTAAAATTTCTCGGAAGTATCAAAGTGCCTTATTTTATGTTTCCGCGAAGCACAGAACTTTTGCAGCTTTATGTAAAGTTTCAACAGTTTCAATTATATTTTTTGAAAAATGAAAATAATAATTTTCAAAGCTAACTAAATATAAGGCACACTCCAGCGAATAATAGATACACCAAAGTGTGAAACAAGTTCGATAATGGCAGACTATGATGAACAAAAGAGGATTATTTTTGAAGCTAGATAGATAGGCAGTGGTATCATTTTTTACCACTGCATTGTGGCAAATACCAGGATAGTCCGTGTCTTTCTATTCTTCAATTGATTGTTTTGGTGGAATAGGGACATGGCAGGTATTTCCGTCCATCGTCGTAGGGGCTAAAACCAACGAAAGCAACGTACATTTGCTAGAACTCCACTGTAGCAGAAAGTTTCTCCTGAGCTTACGATTTGGTACGTTTTACAAAAAAGCGTCTTTTTTATTGGTTTTCGGGACGAACAGACGAAAATACCTGCCCTGTCCCTACGTAATTAGTCTGACACTGTATGACCTTTTTTCCATCTTTTTTTCAACGGTCAATCCCAAGCAGATTAACACAAATTCTCAATAATTAAGAAATGCTTCAAAACGTTGCTTCGGCTGAAAATTTCAACAAATAGGATAACAATACCAAAAGCAAATTACCGACGAATTAATAATCTGAAGATCGCAGAATGAATACCCAGATACACTTACTCAAATCACAGAGAGCCATAACTTCCATTTTGTTGCTCGTTTCCAAGTCACAAAATCCCAAAGCAAAACGCAATTTATTGCCAATTTCTCAGGAACCGGACTTTTATGACTTACAGCTTTTCCGCCCCCACGTCAACTGCACAACAACAACAACAATGTATCACGGGGGGTAACTGTTGCTCGTTCGTTCATCATCCTGCTGCGTTTTCCGAAAATTCCTTGCTCATAAAAAGTCAACTACTGATTGCTCCGTCCCCGTCGTCGTCCGTCGTCGTCGGCCGCACCTTCCCAATTCCTCGGATCGTTGGCGGTGGCATTTATTCGACATACCGTCAATAGACACCACCAGACCACTCGTGTTCCTGCTCTCCGGTTTACCACTGACTGCACCTTCGACTCTCGGGGCTTCGACAAGAGGTGGCAGTTAAGTACCACCCTCACCTTCCATTATGTCGCACTTTTTCTTCGCCTCCCGGTTCCGGCACGCTCAACAACGACGACGGCAATGGAGTGCCTGATAAATGCGAACGTTTAAGGAGAATGATAATGGCGAATCATTACGGTAATGAGTTGGGAATTTCGTTTCGTTTGTCGATCTGTGAACGGGACGACGACGACGACGACAGGCTCCTGCTGTTTCTGACGATTCCAATACTTCCCGATGGATGACGGGAGACGGAAATTGTCGACTGTATAATTTTTCCTGTCCACGAGCGTAGGCAGGAAGATACGGATTGGCAATTGTGGACCACCATCGTGCCCACTTGCACATAAAAAATGGAATGACCAATCTATAGACAAAGATTTTACAATAATGTTGTCAATGAGCAGCTCGAAGTAGCTCGAAGTTGTTCCCGTCCTGCTCGTTCTTTTTTGTCAACAAATGGGCATGAGCAGGACAGGGAGAAACTTCGAGCTACTTCAAGCTCTCATTGGACAGCACTCCTCGGAAACTGCCTTTTCATTACGGCTGATTTCTGTGTAAAATTTCGTTTGGGGCTGCTACTGTGAAATGGTTCTTCGTTCCATTGTTAAAGCCAAACGGCGGTTATAAATTGTGATTATTTGTAGTTAGCAACATAAAACTTTTGTAGAAGCAAAACGAAACGAAGCAATGACAATTGAAGTGTATCAAAACAAGATTGTGTGAGAAATTCTAAATTTAAAATATTTAATTAGTCAAATTGATGACTGTTTCTCAAAAAAAAAAATACATATTCAGTTTTCACAATTGTTTATTACTAACTTTTAATTCAGAAGAAGTTAAAGACTTCTTGATCTGTGGAAAATTATTATACGTATATGGAGAATTTTAATATTTTATAGAAAATAATTGTTTTCGCTTATTTTCTTTATCGGAAATTTTTAAATTGATTGTTTTCCAAACGTGCGTTCTCATTTCAGTCATATATGTAATATCGGATTGCCTGTATTTGTATCCAATGAGTTAGCATGGAAGTGACAATTAAACATGCTGAATGGATGAAATCAATTAAACCATATGTACGTGAAACTAATTCTCTAATCTAATCGCATTAAAGTAACATCCGTTGAACGGATTGCTCTAATTCCTCGGCATCGCTGCCTGGTGGCTAATTGAAACACCGGGACTAAAACTTTGCAGCCAACCTTAATGGAAAAAGTTGATCCCAGCAAATGAATAACATGACTTTTAAAAACTTTTAATCTTCCCGTGCCCTGTTCTCGTAGTCGCTGCAGCCTCTGATAGGTATTTGTTGGTTGCACTCCCAAGCCACTACATACTAACTATGACCGTCGCAGAAAGCTGGAAAGTTGTCCAACCTGAATCCTGGCACGTACCGTGGGACTTGATCCCACCAGCTTGGGGGTACACACACGTGACTTTTACCTGACTTTGCTGTTTTCGCGACAGCAAACGCTCTGGAAGTCGTCCTTGATAGTTTTTGTTTCGGTTTGTCTCCTTATAAGCGAGAGTAGCTCCCGGAAGAAACTAACTGGTTTTCAATCGTACTACTATCAAATAAGAAGTAAGAACCAGAATCAGTTTTACAAATTGGAATGAAGGTGGAAACTTGTATTTTCTTTTATTCAAACACAGCTTTGTAAAGTATAATATATTAAAATTAAAGCTGAACATGAAAATAAATGGATTTATCAAAGCTTGCAATTTGATGAGTAACATTTCCACAGTTATTAATTGAAAACTTTTACATGTATGCCATTGGATAAAAATGTGTCATGTGGCAAGTAATGTAGATACATGGGGCCAACAATGCTTTTCATCCGAAAACATTCTAGGCCTGATAGTTTTTTTTTCATACAACTGAGTTACTATCACGTATATTGTTGATTTCCATTTATTTTTGCTGTGAGACAAACCATTATTCCAAACAATCCAACGCAACATGTGCATGTCATCATCTCCAGTATCAAAAACACTGTCAGCTGCTGTTTACCATTTGCCCTACTTTTTCTGTGTCCCAACGTTCGGATCGAATAGGTCAAAAATAGGGGTTGAACCATGTCACCAGCCAAATGACCAACTGGAATACACCCTCGAAAATTAAAATGTTTGTCACACATGCAGCACCGTTCGATAACAAAATGAACTCCACACCGGTTGAATGGGTGCCTGTCCAAGCCGAATTCCGTCCTCCGAATGGTGCTGCGTTGGCTGTTGGATCAGCAGGAAAATGTACATTTCCGGTCGACTGTGTCCCATTCTTTCCGAACACAAACACCATATGTAGATCGTTGTACATCGAGTACGGGGCGGTGAGCAATTCAGCACCCACATTCGATTGTTTCGACAAAATTGGAACAGACGATAGACAATGCAGTTAATTTGCATTTCGAGGTATTCTGTAAATATCCATCACGTGCGGGAGGGCAGCGCAGAATACTTCAGAATGGGGAAGTCCATGGCGACGGTTATTGGAATTTTAAGTTTATTATGTGAGAAAGGTAGTTAGGATGTGCGCATAAGAGGATCTAGAATTAATTATTTGACTGTCAAAAGCGTACGCCGTACTCAATAGCATAATGAAACAAAAGCTAACGATGAAGGCTTCTCAGTGAATCATGAAAATCATGAAGTGCTCACATTGATGGTTGCATAGTACTGTTCCTAACTAAGCTGGCATGACACCTTTGGACCTCTGAAAGCAGTATTTCTTTCGGCAGAACAAATTAGCCGAGGTCCTGCATATACTGACGGAAACGGTTGATGTCGCCGAAATACTACTTCACCCTATGCCACATCAATTGAAAACTTGCTTTCTGTATTTATATTGATATGTTCAGCCTGTAGCTGTACACAAATTGAGCCAATTTGTTCGAATACAAGCTCCGTAGGCTTTATAAGGAATATTTTTCAGTGACGTTACAACGCAAACTTCACCTAGGTGAAACTCAGGCTATTTACCACCGATTTTATTTCTATTGCCTCCAAAATAGAGCTTTTTTGAGTACAAAGAGCATACGAAATTTTAAATTCAAGGCTTATATGTACTTCTCAGAAAACTTAAAACAGTCAATTTTTCGTGACGCTACAACGCTTTTTTGTGTCAGATTTTACCTGGTTAAAATTCTGGTTTCTTACAATTTTAAATCAAATTTTGCAAAGGGCACTGATTCTATACTTTTTCATCTTTGAATAGATGAGAACAGAGTGCAAATTGATGCATCAGAACCCAAATTACAGTCAATTTGGGAAAATATGTCTAAACAGCCATTACTCTTCATTATTATCAATTATACTAATTGTTAGTCAAAAACTTATTTTTCGCTAAAATATTATCATACCAAACATTTTTTTGATGATTTAGGAATTGGAAAATAAGGGAAACATATAGATAATGTCAAAAATTGATGCTCTGGTGGACCTGTCCGAAGAATGTGTCTGATACCATTGCCTGTTCACACACACTTTATAGCAATGAAAACTGAAAATAGTTAGCAGCAACAATCAAAGATAAAGTAAACAAAAGATCTTTTTTTTCACGGCACACGCAACCCGCAGTGACAGACCATTCCACTATTTCCACTAGATGTCTTTTGACAACTATTTGCATACCGATTGTTCAAAACATCCTCATATCGAAAATAAAACTTGCTTTCGCTTATTGTTATCGAAATAATGAAGGGAAAAAATGATAAATATTCAATCTAGTAATGAAGATATGCAGTAACAGCAATATTGTTGTGTTTTCTAACTGTCTGATAAAAAAACGAGTGTCTAACTTTATTACCTCGGAAACACCGAACCATTTGACTTAGCTTTAGCTTAGCTTTAGCTTAGCTTTAGCTTAGCTTTAGCTTAGCTTTAGCTTAGCTTAGCTTTAGCTTAGCTTTAGTTTAGCTTATTGAAGCTTAGCTTTTTAGCTTTTAGCTTAGCTTTAGCTTAGCTTTAGTTAGTTTTAAGCTAGCTGCTTAGTTTAGCTTAGCTTTTAGCTTAGCTTTAGTTAGTTTTTAGCTTAGTTTTTTAGCTTAGTTTAGCTTAGCTATTTAGCTTAGTTTTTATTGAAGCTCCACCAGCTAGTGCCAGTTACCCACTCCACACTGAAGCCTCCAAAAATTCACTCCACTGACTCTGAAATTCCAGCCCCAGCCCCAATTCAGCCCCTGTTCCCACTCCAGCTCCACCCAGCCTGTTCCCACCCCAGCCCCACCCCACCCCACTCCAGCCCTGTGCTCCCACTCCACCCCACCTGTCTGCACTGTTCCCCAGCCACCACCCCACCCCCAGCCCCACCCCCTGTGTTCTGAATTCTGTTCCCCTGTTCAAACCCACCAGTCCCACCAATCTGTCCAGCCCCACTCCCCACCTCACCTGTTCCCCTGTTCCTGTCCCACCCCACCTGAGTAACCTCCCCCACCCTGTTCACCCCAGCCCACTCCCACTCCTGCCTGTCTGCACCCCCTGTTCAGTTCCCACCTCAGTTCTCCCAGCCATCTCAGTTCCCCAGTCTGTTCCTGTCTGCAACTGTTCCACTCCCCAGCCTCACCCCTGTCTCACCCCACCAGTTCAGCCCCTGTTCTGTTCCCACCCTGTTCCTGCAGCCCCACCCTGCCTGGGCCCCAGCCAGCTCCCAGCCTCCACCTCTGTTCCTGCACCTGTAACAGCTCCACTGTTCCCCAGTTCCACCTCACTCCCCAGCCTGTACTCACTCCAGCCCCCACTCCACCCCACTCCCACCCACCACTCCACTCCTGTCTGTTCCACCCCAGCCTGCCACCAGCCCCACCACCTCAGCCCCACTCCACCCCCACCACTCCCAGTTCCCCACCTGTTCCACCTTCACCCCAGCCCTGTTCACTCCCCAGTCACTCTGTACCCCACCCCACTCAGCCCTGCCCCAGCCCACCCCATCTCACTCCACCTGTTCTGTCTGTTCCCTGGAGCAATCTGTTCAGCCCCACCCCAGCCCCACCACCTGTTCCAGCCCCCACCCCACTCCCACCAGCCCCACCCCAGTGTTCCACCTGCCCACCCACCTGTTCCCACCCCAGCCCAGCCCCCTGTTCCACCCCACACCTCACCTGAATTCTGTCTGTTCTGTTCCAGCACTTCCTGTTCCTGTTCCTGTTCCAGTTCCTGTTCAGCCCCAGCCCAATTCCTGTTCAATTCCCAGTTCCCCATCTCACCCCTGTTCCAGTTCTGTTCCAGCCCAGCTCCCACCTCATTCTAGCCCACCTGTCCACCCCTGCCCCAGCCCCCACTCCAGGCCCTGACCTGTGCTCCCACCCCCTGTGCCTCACCTGTTCTCCCAGCCTCCACCCCTGTCTGTTCCACCCCACTCCCACCGTCACCAGCCCTCACCCCAGCCTCCCACCCAGCCTCTGTGCCTCACCCTGTTCACCACCAGCCCCAGCCCGCTTCAGTCTCTGTTCCACTCTGTTCCCACCCTGTTCACCAGCCCCCAGCCACTCCACTCCACCCTGTTCCCAGCCCCCTGAAATTCACCCCACCCCACTGTTCCTGTTCACCACCCCAGCCCCACCCCACTCCCAGCCCACCTGTTCCCCTGTTCAGCCCCAGCCACCCACCTGTCTCCAGCCCCAGCCCTGCACCCCACCTGTTCCCACCCTGTTCAGCTCCCACCCAGTTCCCACCAGCCCCACCCAGCCCCACTCAGCCCACCCCCTGTTCCACACCCAGCTCCACCTCTGTTCTCAGTCTCCCACCAGCTGTTCCTGTTCAGTCTCAGCCTGTCTCCCTGTTCAGTCTCTGTTCCCAGCCCTGCACCAGCTTCCACCAGCCTGAAATTCAGCCACTTCTCAGCTTCCAACCTGTCTCAGCCTCCACCACCCCAGCTCTGTTCCAGCCCACACTCCCAGCCCATCTCTGTTCCCACCCTCAGCCTCAGCTCCTGTTCACCCAGCACCATCCCCACCAGCCCCACCAGCCCCAGGCCCACCTCCCTGTCTCCCAGCCTCACTACCCCAGTTCCTCAGCCCCAGTTCCAGCTCCTCCCAGCTTCAGTTCTGTGCCCCAGCTCGCACCCACTCCCACCTCCAGCCCACCTCACCTGTTCAGCCTCAGCCTCAGCCTGCTCCCAGCCTCCACCCAGCCAGTGCCCCAGCCTGACCACCTCAAATTCCTGTTCCCACTCCCAGCTCCAGTTCTGTTCCCAGCTCCCACCAGCCCCAGCCCCACTCTGTCTGTTCCCCACCAGCCCACCATGCCCCAGCTCCAGCTCCCACCCTGTTCCAGTGCCCTGTCTCACCCCAGACCAGCCCCACCCCACCCCACCCAATGTCTGTTCCCAGCCCTGTTCCACTGTTCCCTGTTCCCACCTGTTCCCCACCCCACCCTGTTCATGTTCCAGCTGCCACCCCATCTCACCCTGTCAGCCCACCACTGTCTCATTGCACCTGTTCCCACCCACCTGCACTCTGTTCATTCCCCACCACTGTTCCCACTCCCTGTACCTGTCTCCAGCTGTTCAACCTCACCTGTTCCCTGTCTGTGCTCCCACCAGCTCCCAGCTCCCCACCTGTTCCCCACTCTGCAGCCCTGCAGTTCCAGCCCCACCCTGTTCAGGCTCCCACCCCTGTGCTGCCCCACCTCAGCCCCATCTGCTCACCTGCCTGACCCCACTCCACCCTGTTCCAGTTCACTCAGGCCCCCAGCCTCACCCCACCTCAGCTCCTGTTCTGTCGCAGCCCAGCCTCCCAGCCCACTCCCAGCCTCCCACCCTGTTCCCAGCCCCTGTTCACTCACCAGCCCAGCCTCAGCCTTACCTCAGCCTCCTTAGCTTTAGTTTTAGCTTTAGCTAGCAGCTTAGCTTTCTTTTAGCTTAGCTTTAGCTTTGAATAGCTTTTTAGTTTAGGGCTTTTAGCTTAGCTTTAGCTTAGCTTTAGCTTAGCTTTAGCTTAGTTTTAGCTTAGCTTTAGCTTAGCTTTTAGCTTAGGCTTAGCTTTTTAGCTTAGCTTTCATTTTTAGCTTAGGCTTTAGCTTAGCTTAGTCCAGCTTTTTAGCTTAGCTTTTAGCTTTTAGCTTAGCTTTTAGCTTAGTTTTTATTTAGGTTAAAATCAAGATACACCTATGTATCTTGATTTTTAAATATTTTGGATGTTTTGGAATGTTTACCTTGAAAAAAAAATGCATAATCAAATAATCTTTCAAATACGATTCTTCTTCTTTCTCAATGGCTCTACATTCCATCTGAAACTTGGCCTAATTTTTACCTTAGCGTTCTATTACCATTTCCATAGTTATTTATTGAAAGCTTTTTATGCTTGCCATTGCATGAGTATGTATCTTGAGTGGCTATTGAGTACAATGGATGCATGCCTTGGGAACTCAGAACATTTGCCACATTATTTTACACTCATTATGGGAAGTGAAGACTCAATTATACCGTCAAATTTCATCCCAGAAAAATCTCTTATCCAATTTCTCTCACAAATTTAAATTCTGGTTTTCTTTTTCATCTTTCAAAAAAAAAATTCCGCACTTTCGTCGGAATTCCAAAATAAGAAAATTTTGAAAATCTCTTCTAGAATTTCTTTTTTTACCGGAATTCAGCTGCCGGTGTTGACAGATAGCAGAAAGAATTAAAATGAAGAAGAAAAGGATATAGAAAAAAAAATAGGAAGAAGGGAAAAGGAAAGAGAAATACAGGAGAAAGAAAACGGAAGAAGAAAGAAGGAAGAAAAAAGAAGAAGGAAGCGAAAAAAAGAAAAAGGGAGGAAGAGTAGAAAAAGAATATATATGTTGAAATAAAAGAAGAGAAAGAAATAGGAGGAAGATAACAGGGAGGAGTAAGATGGAAGGAAGAAAAAAAAAGTCTCAATAAAAAGTAAGTAAAAATGAAGAAAGGAAAAATGAGGAAGATAAAAAGACAAAAAAGAAGAAAGTAAATAGGAATAAAGATTATTTTCACAATTTTCAATTCTCACATCTCACCATTTACTTGTCACATTTTACTTCTAATTTCTCACTTTTCACTCTTGAGTTCTCGCTTCTCACTTCTCATTTCTCATTACTCTCTTCTCACTTTTCACTACTACTCCCTACTCAATTCTCACATCTCACTCATAACTTCTCACTTCTCACTTCGCACTTCCCACTCCTCGCTTCTCACTTCTCACCTCCCACTTCTCACTTCCTACTTTTTACTTCTCACCTCCTACTTAGAGCACACAGAAGCATTGATCAATTCTAGAAAAAAATGAACCGTTTGCGGAAGAATCGGGTAATCAATGCATTACTTTTAGAAACGCAAAGTCACTGATTCGAGTAGATTGTGCAACAGATGACGCCAGGATTTCAATTTTGTTTCGTTTTTATACTGATTTTCACTAAGAGTTACGTCTGCTTATATGTGGTCATGTGAACGAAAACGTTATTTGGCCGATTACGTCAGATGGTCGTCACTGTATACAGTGCGAAGCGAGAAGTGAGAAATAAAACAGTGAGAAATGAGAAGTGAGAAGTCTTCGTGCATTATCTAACTCGTTTGCGATTCTATAGGGCTAGCAACGCGATCAAGTTTCTCGTAGCTTAGCTTAGCTTAGCTTAGACTGACTGTACATATCAATGGTTGCTACTCCGTGATTGATCAGAACTGGTGCAAATTGCACTACGATCCAAGTGAATAGTGGTTGGGATTTACCAACTATTCTCGAAGGGCACGTTTCAGCAGCTCGCAAATGTTGATCAATAACGGCGCCGGCCAAGTCCTTACAGTCAGTTGGGAAAGGGAGGGAATGTGAGTGTGTGGTAATTGTTGCTACTAGAGACCGAGAATACCTCTGCATACCACAATATCCACGGGAAGAAAGTTGTGTTAGTTGGGTGGGGTAATCAGTAACATAGATCGGGATTCACCATGGAAAGTTATGTGACCTATGCAACTTCTACAACAGTATTAGCATTTCCTTAATTTGTTTAATTGTTCATTCTTCGCGAGAATAAATAATCAATCGCTCAAAGTGAGCGATTGTTCATTTGAATTCCGAATTAAGCGCCCGCGTCATCATTTCTTTAACGTAAAAAAGTAAAAAGAAATGAAATTAAAATTGTAAATAATTGATAGTAATCGGAAAGCTAATGTTATTCAGCAACCCTTATTTTATCTCTATTTGACGTTAAGTAAGAATGTAAATTTACGTTCATTTTACATGTCGTTTATTTTGCATTACTTTCGCGCGCGTGTGTCACTTGCCTTGACTAGTATACCGTAATCAGGATCTCACTGGTTTTAATCCTGATGATGTGCCGGTTGGCACTGTGTTGGGCTGTGCGCTTTGAGCGGCACACGGTCGCTTCCTCAGTTCACATAAAATCGCACATGGTGCAATACAAGATGCTAAATTGGAGACGATATACATACATGTTTGTGGAAAAGTACCTCTATCGCCTGCACTTCAGCATCCTACACGACACCATATACGTTCATGCGTTGACTGGGTTTGATAGGGCCTGCTTATGGACACATGCAGCTTTTTGTAGAGGTTTAACAGAGCCCAGTGTCAAACCCCACCACATCCTAGGCAGGCCACCTAACTCGCAGTGGCCATGGGGAGGGGTCGTCAAGCCCTTGGACATAGTCCCTGCTGCCTCTAAATATAGGGCTAGCAACGCGATTAAGTTTCTCGGACAAAATCGCATCGGTTCGCTCACTCGCCGGAAAATGATATCTATTAGGCGAAAAAGGTAAATTCAATCCATTCAACAACTGAAAACACATAAAAATCATGCAATGATGCAAATCGCGATTCGAATCATGATCATGTCTCCGGGCCATGATTCTGATGGGATTTGACTCACGCAAGATTTGAGAATTTGAGATTTTACCAACACTCATTCGCACAAATTCGTAGGTGGTATAAGCCTGGACTGGCGCTAACATCGACTCTGACCACTATCTGGTGATGGTTAAACTGCGCCCAAAACTATCCGTCATCAACAATGTTCGGTACCGACGACCGCCGCGGTACGACCTAGAGCGACTGAAGCAACCTGATGTCGCCACTGCATACGCGCAGCATCTCGAGGCAGCGTTGCCGGAAGAGGGTGAGCTCGATGGGGCCCTCTTGAGGACTGCTGGAGTACAGTTAAAGCAGCCATTAACGACGCAGCGGAGAACAACGTCGGGTATATGGGTCGAAGTCGACGGAACGATTGGTTCGACGAAGAATGCAGACAGATTCTGGAGGAGAAGGACGCAGCGCGGGCGGTCGCGCTGCAGCAAGGTACCAGGCAGAACGTGGTACGTTATAGACGGAAGCGGAGACAGCAGACCCGCCTTTTTCAGGAGAAGAAACGCCGCCTGGAAGAAGCGAGAAGATGGAACAGCTGTGCCGTTCTCAAGAAACACGCAAGTTCTTTCAGAAGCTCAACGCATCCCGCAAAGGCTTCATGCCGCGATCCGAAATGTGAAGGGATAAGGATGGGAGCATCTTGACGGATGAAAGTGTGGTGATCGAAAGGTGGAAGCAGCACTACGAGGAACATTTGAATGGCGCTGAGAGTACAGACAGTGAAAGTCAAGACAGCGGAGGAGATGACTACGTCAGTTCAGCGGACGATGGAAGCCAACCAGCCCCCACCTTTGAGGGAAGTTAAGGATGCCATTCAACAGCTAAAGACCAACAAAGCCGCTGGTAAGGATGGTATCGGAGCTGAGCTCATCAAGATGGCCACTTGCTGGCCACTTGCCTGCACAAACTGATAGTCAGAATCTGGGAAACCGAACAGCTACCGGAGGAGTGGAAGGAAGGGGTTATATGCCCCATCTACAAGAAAGGCGACAAACTGGAGTGTGAGAACTTTCGAGCGATCACCATCCTTAATGCCGCCTACAAAGTGATATCCCAGATCATCTTCCGTCGTCTGTCACCATTAGTGAACGAGTTCGTGGGAAGTTATCAAGCCGGCTTCGTTGACGGCCGCTCGACAACGGACCAGATCTTTACTGTACGGCAAATCCTTCAAAAATGCCGTGAATACCAGGTCCCAACGCACCATCTGTTCGTTGATTTCAAGGCGGCATACGACAGTATAGACCGCGTAGAGCTATGAAAAATTATGGACGAGAACAGCTTCACTGGGAAGCCTACCAGACTGATCAAAACAACGGTGGATGGTATGCAAAACTGTGTGAAGATTTCGGGCGAACACTCCAGTTCGTTCGAATCGCGCCGGGGACTAAGACAAGGTGATGGACTTGCGTGCCTGTTGTTCAACATTGCGCTAGAAGGTGTCATGCGGAGAGCCGGGTGTAACAGCCGGGGTACGATTTTCGACAGATCCAGTCAATTTATTTGCTTCGCCGGATGACATGGACATTGTTGGTCGAACATTTGCAAAGAGTGGCAGAACTGTACACCCGCCTGAAACGTGAAGCAACAAAAGTTGGACTGGTGGTGAATGCGTCAAAGACAAAAGTACATGCTTGTGGGCGGAACCGAGCGCGACAGGGCCCGCCTGGGAAGCAGTGTTACTGATAGACGGGGATACTTTCGAGGTGGTCGAGGAATTCGTCTACCTCGGATCCTTCGCTAACGGCTGACAACAACGTTAGTCATGAAATACGAAGGCGCATCATCTGTGGAAGTCGGGCCTACTACGGGCTCCAGAAGAAACTGCGGTCGAAAAAGATTCGCCACCGCACCAAATGTGTCATGTACAAGACGTTAATAAGACCGGTTGTCCTCTACGTACATGAAACATGGACAATGCTCGAGGAGGACTTGCAAGCACTCGAGTATTCGAGAGACGGGTGCTTAGGAACATCGTTGGGGGTGTGCTAGAAGACGGTGTGTGGCGGCGAATAATGAACCATGAGCTCGCCCAACTCTACGGCGAACCCAGTATCCAGAAGGTAGCTAAAGCCGGAAGGGGTACGATGGGCAGGACATGTTGCAAGAATGCCGGACAGCAACCCTGCAAAGATGGTATTCCTGCTTCCGATCCGGCAGGTACGAGACGGCGTGGAGCGCAGCGAGCGAGATGGCAGACCAGGTGCAGAACGACTTGGCGAGCGTGGGGCGTATCCGAGGATGGAGAGATGCGGCCTCGAACCGTGCATTGTGGCGTCAAATTGTTGATTCAGTGTTATCTGTTTAGATGTTAACTAAATAAATAAATAATAATAAGCCTGGACTTTTGTATGTGAGTCACCACTTTCATTCTTTTTTATTTCTTTATTAAAGTGATTTTTAAGTTGCACAAAGTTCATTACTAAGTCACCACTTTCATCCGATTCCACAGATATTGTTTTGGGACTAAGCACTATCTCTTAGATGGAAGCAATGAACTCTCCAATAGTCGAGATGTGTCCTGGCCACGTCCTCGCGAATGCTGTGGAAGGGGAAGGACGGTTAGTTGGACACATACTTAAGAAAGATGCAGAGAACTCTACGACCTTTCATCGGTGCCACGGGTGTTTTTTTGGAATTGTTAGTGTGAAAGGTTACAACAGTAGGAATCGTTTTGGCAGAACGTGAAACACAGAAAGAACTTAGAAAGAAATACAATGTATGAAAGGCACGAGTCTGGAGTTGAATCCACGACTTCCTGCTTATAAGGCAGAAACGGTAGCCACTATACCACCGAGCTCGTCCTTTGACGCATGTGCTAGGAATAAGCCAAAAAAAAACATGATCACTTCTATAGAAGATCACATTCTCTTGAAATAAGGCAATATGGATATATAGTGGATATGATTCATTTTTTAAATCAGTTTAGTATTATCTGCGCAATGGTGAGATGTGAGCAGATGAGAGTAGTGAGCAGTGAGACGTTTCACGTTGCATTTTTCACTTATCGCTGTGGAAGTGAGAAGTGAGAAGCGAGAAATGAGCAATACTTACTTACTTATGGATCCTGTACACCTCCGGTGGTGCTAAGGGCCGACTTGTAAGATCTCCATCCTGAGCGTTGCCCAGCTGTCGCTTTAACCTGTTGTCAGGTTAGATTTCGGTCGAATTCTTTTATTTCTTTATTGTGGCTTCGGCGCCATGAGCCTCTGGGTCTGCCTCTGCTGCGATGTCCTGCTGGGTTCCAGTCTAATGCTTGTTTACAGATTCCGTTTCCGCCCCTACGTAGAGTGTGGCCAACCCAGCCCCACTTCCGATCACGAATTTCTGTTGCTATCGGCCTCTGGTGACAACGACGATGAAGCCTGTTGTTTGAGATCCAGTTGTGAGGCCACCAGGCCCGAATTATATACCGCAGGCATCTGTTGATGAGCACCTGCAGCCGTTGAGTGTTCTTCACTGATACACACCATGTTTCGCTAGCGTATAACAGCACAGATTTCACGTTAGAGTTGAAAATTCGTATTTTGGTACGTTCACTTATCTGTCTGTTTTTCCAGATATTTCTTAAACTCGCAAAGGCAGCTCTTGCTTTCTTGATCCATGCGTCTATGTCGATCTTGGTACCGCCGTCGGACGCCATTTAGCTACCAAGATATTGGAAGCATTCAACATTCTCCACTGGTTGCCCGGCTACTGTGAAACTGGAAGGAGACGTATAAAGGTTATAAGGTTATTATAATGCGCTGCTTCGAATGAAAATCGTGACCTGTATTTTGGCAACGAAAAATATGTTTTATTTCTTTTTCTTGGGTTTTTATTTTAAAAAAAATATGATACGTTACTAAAACTGGAAAATTGTATTCCGTAAGATTAGGCCGATACAAATACTTAAAAACTATTTTGTCTCCTCCCCCTAGGATTTTTTTGAAAAAAAAAATATTTTGAGGGGGCAACAAAATAAAATTAGATTAATTTTGAGGATTTTCAAAACATTCTTTAACAAATCCGAGAAGCTTTTTGATTTTTTTTTCATTTTAATATTTATTTTTTATTAACCCCCCCCCCCCCTTGACTATTCGGAGATTAGTAGGACAAAATGTTAATTAAATATTTGTAACGGCCTTATCAAGTGTTTCCATCAATACTCAATACGTATTCCAAAGCTAATCTAATTCCGGTCTCACTAAATATAAATAAAAAGCGAAAAACTACCACTTAAAGAAATATCAACAGCCAAGCATTGGGTAATGAGAAAGGAACTGTCTATTGATAAAATCAGGAATTTTTGTTACGCGCATCTTGCGAAAACAAAAAATCCTATTTTGAAAAGTTGGTGGGTATATTGTGAATCATTGGTAAAATGTGTTATCGCATTTGACATTTCTGTTCAAGCGTACACATACAGCAGCTAACCGCAGAAAAACATTGTTTTCTCACAAGCCTTCACTTTTGCACAACACTTTAAAAGAAAAATCAATACATTCAGACTCACAATCATTCGCTCCTGTCTCTCTCGACACCTAACTTCCCGGAAAATGTCATATATGCGTAAAACTGAACCACCCACCGTGTCGGGCCTTCTTTTCCGGAACTCCCGGCACGTACCGGGGATTTTCCTCGATTTCGTCTCACCAAATGAGCCCCATAAAAATTCCGGTCACACATCTCGGTCTCATCATTTGGGCCCCGAGAAGCTCCACATAATATCAGACAACAGATTCTGTCTGTATCCCGTGAACCAGCTGCTGCCAACATCGAGCCACTGCTGCTGTGACAGTATCAATTTTGTGCGGAACAACACATGGACCGGGGACCGTAAACGAAAGGCTGGCTGGAAGGCATTTCCAGTGAGTTTCCTTCGTCACAATAGAGCTTAGGATGATTGCGCATAGAAGAAAACGGTACCTGCATCGACTTTCTAAAGTGTTGGGCATTATCCTTTCTTTTGAATCGATTTATGTAGCTTTTTTTTTTGTTTCCGAACCAGATCTTTAAAACACACCCGCATCGGAAAATCAGGAAGCGGAGGATTTGGCAACGGTCACACGTGTGTTTGCCCGGTTTCCAGTAAGTTATACTCAAGCGATTACCTGCTGATTGGGTCGGTTTCGAAGGGGGAAGGCGACGGTCCTTCATCGTTTAGTCCGGGAAAGGAGATTGAAAAGGGTCGAAGGTGGCAGCTGCTGAGCTAAATCGTTCGCCGATTATGAGGCCGTTTGGTCAAAGTTTTTTTTCCCTATTTGGTTCAATCATCTTCCTGCATGCTTACAACCCGGGTGTTGTTGCGTAAAAAAAGGGAATCTCTGATCGAAAATTGGTCATTTATTACGACACTGATTGAATGATTGGTTTAGGGAAAAAGGGACGACCGTAACTTATATCGGAATCCAATTTTTCCATCATTTTATTCTTTGTTACATTATCTTAACTCTAAGCATTTTGAATAAAAAGAAAACACAACATAAACATGAAAATCGTGAGTGTTTGTCAGTAGAAGCTTAAAATTGCTTCCAAAATAAAGTTCGAATGCCAATTTTCGTGGATAATAATTTTGAAGGACATACGTTATAAGTCAAACATGTGCAAGGATGTTTTTCAAGTCGTTAAGATCTGAAATAATAAAACGAAACAAAGATTTATTGAACCTGATTGAGAAAATGTAATGCAACTTGCCGAAGTCATACCCCCATGATTATTTAAAAAAGGAAGCTCCTTTAAATTGCAGCTTTATCAATTTTCCGCATCATAATAACTCAACCCATAAATCGATTTTAACCGAAAGCTTCAATTTTCCATCTATTTTTTTTCTAATCCCACCCAGAATCGGACGACTCACCGGGAATGTATCTACGGGATGACTTTCTCGGGCGGCCAACGGAACTACGTGCCCCGACGGCTGAACGTGCTGCCCTCTTCCTCGATCTGGCACTGTCCGGTCGGGCGCAAGGCAGCAGTAATTTCGAACCGGCACTAATTTATACGCTGCACGTCTACCAGTACAGTTTGTCTGGCAAACGGGGAGGTAAGTCCGAACCCAATCCATAGTTCAATAAAGCACAGTTTTATGGTCTTGCAGACGTACTTAATTTGGCTTCTCTCGATGATTTTTGTTTCACTCTTTTTCCATTCCGGTAGTTGAAGGTGGCCGAAGTCGATTGCACTTAATCGATCTCGGAGGCTGTGCCAACCGGAGTGGGGGTCTTCCACTGTCTGGAATTGGGAATGTATTGCTCGCGATTCTCAGTGGACAGAAGCATCCGCCCAACAGAGACCACCCGTTGACGCCACTTCTGCGGGATTGCTTGGCGCCATTAACTTGTCACGTGGCAATTCTGGCCCACGTGGCACATTCTCAGGTAAGAAATGTACAATTTGTATGGAAAGCACATATGCACATAAATTTGTTTGCAGTCACATACCGACACTTTGACTACGATTCAACTGGCCTCGCGTATTCATCGGCTTCGTCGACGAAAACCTCGTCATCATTTGTTTGCCGGTAGAGCGGCAGATCTTGCGGGTTCGTCGGGACATCAATCAGGTGGTTCCTCAGAAGGCCCTGATCCATCCAGTTCCGATTTTTCCCAAGATACCGTGATCTACGTGGGTCCATGCGATGACGCTACCGACGGTGAACATCCACCGGTCTACCTCCCAAGTCTTAATTCCGGGGACAATCGCTGCGCCATGAACAAAGTCCTAAAAGGTTCAGCGGCGGAAAAACCCACCTCAACCCCAACAGCCTCACCACAGAAAAAGAAAATTACTTCCACATCCAAGCGTAAGAGCGACACCCTTCCCCATCCCGGGAGAATTAGTTTGTTCAAACCCGATTCTTACCTCCTTACAGCTCAAAATCCTGCCCCAGCACCGATCCCAACTCGTACCGATAGTCTTAAGAGAAATCAATCATACAGCCAACAAACCACTGCAGCTGGACCAGAACTGGTGGCAAGTGCCATCCAGATCGCCTCGCAGCATGCATCCCCAAAAATTGTTGCAGGAGCATTCAAGCACGTGACCGGCGTGAACAGGGGCTCCAACATCCCAACACCCAAGGGTTCGCCAATGAGGCGGCCAAACCCTGCTGTGACTCCAGCAACCAGTTCCACGACTCGGGAAAGTCCCTCTTTACAACTTGCGGAAGAGAAATGGATCGACGGACCTCGGGTATCGAAATCCAAAGTTCATGAAGCTCGTCACCTATTGCGAGAAATCAATCACGTTAAAAGCCATGAAACCTGGATCGATGGTCCGAAAACTGCCAACGCTAGCCAGGCCTTCCTTCCTCCAGCGGCACACAGCAACCAAGGATATGGTTTCATGGACAACCACAAGAAATCCATGATCCGACAATGGGTCGAGAATCAATCGATGCAACTACTGCAACAATCCGTCTCTGCCAATAACTCCCCAGTGCACAGTAGACACCACAGCTACAATCCACCACGTTTCAAACCTAGCAAATCGGATGAAGAAGGATTTGTCCTGGAGCTCGAACGTCAGGAAGAACTGGTGAACCCTATCGCTTTTCGAGGGTTCACAGCAACCAGTGGTGGCGTCAACAGCTCCGAATGCCACGTGCGAACAGGTCTGAAACAAGCCTACAGCTTAGATAATTCAGATATCCAGCAAAACACCAGCATACCGGTGTATGCTACTGTTACTGCGGCTACAAAGGCCACTACAGCGAATGCTTCCAGTACCACCGTCCCCTGCCCCAATCCAGCCACCGCAACGACCATAATCGACAATCAATCGGAGAAATCGCATCCACCTTCATCACATGCCAGCGAAAAACCCGTAAGTAAGCACGGCGACAGCCAGGAAGAAGAAGATCAGGACAGTGGTCCATCGGAAGTCCCTCCAGCACTGCCATTGATGAACCCGTTGGGATCACGTGAAATTTCCCACGAAAGCATTCATCGTTTATGTTCGCGGCATGTATCGCGCGACAACATGAGTGTCCATAGTCAGCACAGTCAGAACGCTGGCATGATGGACTGCGGACTGCAGGTTACCGAAGATGACATCGCCAGAACCATGGGAGCGTAAGTATCCAGAAGTGCTTAGCGTAAGCGTTCGGTGAATTCAAATGAGGTTGTTTTGTTCGCAGGGAGCATCCGTTGAGTGCACTGAGTCATGGAGACGTTTCCGTTGTATCGAGCTTCAATGTCGCTGGAGATGCTTTCAGTGATTGTGTCATTGGCGATAGTATGCGGTAAGTTCGGTTAGTTGTAGAAGTTTTCATATATCTATATCCCTTATTCAATGCACAGGAACCAATTCGATCAACTCGCCCGGTTACGAGAGATCTTTACCTCTCAGCTGGCGATGGCTGAAGTGACTCCAACCTTCCGTCTAGGTGACACCGGTAGCGTCTACAGTGAACCTGCCTACCGGTTCAACACTGGCGCTGCCAGTGTTTGCAGTGAGCCTGCGTATCGTGCACCCAGTCCGCGCTGTCGTGATTGTCGGCAATCGCTGTCTCTGTCCAGAACTCCCAGCCAATGCTCGTTGCCCAGTTTGACTGGGATCGTTGCGATAGCTGGAATGGAACAGTACGCATCCCTTCGACATCCTGATGGTGCATCGGACCCAAATCTGCCAAAATTAGGAGAAAACATCGAAGAACCCCCCGACCCCGAAGAGCATATTCGAGAAAACCCCCTCGCAGAGCTTGACGAACAGGAGGCTCTCAAGAGCAGTACACCACTCCTGCCGCAACAAACGCTTCCTACACTTCCGCTCCTACCCTTGTCTACCCCGGAAGCGTACGACAGTGGCCACGACTCGACTCCCCGCACATCTAAACATTCCGGCATTTCTCGGCGGGCGGAAAGTGGCTACCACAGCGTAGGAACTGTTCGCGACAGCGACGAAAGCAGCTTCGGGTCGGCTGCCTCCCGTGCCAATCAGAAATCCAAAAAACGAAATCGCCACGACAAGTCCCTCTGCCACTGGTTGAGGAACCCATTCAACTGCACCTACCCGGACACGGAGGGCGACGTAAGCGACTTCTAGGGGTTGCCGACGGACGAGGTGAACGATTGTAGCTAAGTAGCTTAATTCGGTTATGTGTAGCATCTTTGAGTTTACGCGTTGTCTGTTGAGAAATAAGAAAAGTTTGTGCTTGGTGGCCCGCTCGGGAAAGGGATTAATGTTTGCAAGACAATAAACGAAATCGCAGCTTTTTCCATTTTTTCGCGATCGCACCCCTCTGTCCGGATGAACAGTTTTTGATGAACCATCGATAAAAGACTAAAACCCATTTTTAATCGTAAGCTGCTGTGTGAGAGAAGAAGAAAAAACTGAATCGAGTGATGTTGTTTATGTTTCGGAAGGAAATCAGTGGTGCATTTCGGGACTAAGAAGCTATTTGTACAGTAAACAATTTTATAGACTATATATTATACTAATATTATGGTATAGGGATAGAATTATACACAACCGATAGAGAACTATAAAGCCTACGCATCTACTGAAGCCATTGTTGCTCCGTAATGTTTATCGACAGCCTGAAGTTTAAAACTGCGTCTGTGTGCTGCTCTGCGCTATTCTCATGTTACCTTGATATCAACTCGGATAAGTGCTTAAACGATATTCCGCTATGACTAAATATTTGTGTTAACTGAGCCACCTGCAAGCCGAAATTACTGAACCCAAGTGTAATGGAGTATTGCCAATTTCGTAATGATTCATTAATAATCCGAACGCATTGATCATTCATTATTAAAATATTGATTTTTATGTATTTTTTGAGTGAATAAGATTGCATATAAACGTGCACTACATAGCAAGTGCTGGATAACCACTCAACATTAAAAATTGTTGTATAAAATAGGAACAAACTCACCAGCTTTAATATATTTCATCATACGACATCATATGACATGGGCAGTGTTGGGAAAAACTCAAAATCTCAAAACTCATGAACGATTCAAATCACCATTTCGTGAATATAAAAAACAGGATCTTTTCCCCATCTATTGGGCCGAATAGGTTATTTGGCCGAATAGGTCATTTGGCTGAATAGGTTTGGCGTCTCACATCTCACTTCTCGCTGTGAAACGTGAGAAATAAGAGGTTAGAAGTGATTGCTCTTCTTACTTAACGCAGGAATTTCAGACTTTTAACAGTGAGAAGTGAGAAATAAGGAGTGAGAAGTGAGACGTCTTACTTCTCACTTCGCACTACTCACTTCACTGTGAGAAGTGGGAAATCAGTAGTGAGAAGTGAGACGTCAGACTTTCAAAACCTCACTTCTCACTTTCCAATTCCTATTCAGCCAAATAAGGGGCCGTTCACAAATTACGTAACGCTGTAGGTGGAGAGAAGGGGTTAGCGTTACAGTCCAAACTAAAAAATAAAACTTATACAAAATGTGTTACGATGGAGAGGGAAGGAATCTGAAACTGTCCAAAGTTGTAACGTTACGTTACGTAATTTGAGAACGGTCCCTAACCTGTTCGACCAAATGACCTAAATAACTCAGCCAAATGTCCTACTAAGCCAAATTTCCTATTCGACCTGATGTCCTATTCCAAGTGTCCTATTCGGTCAGATGACCTATTCGGCCAGACGACCTATCCGACCAAATGACCTATTCGGCCGGATGAACCGGTCACCAAATGACTTTCGGCCAGATGGGTTTCTTCCAAACGACCCTTCCGACCCAGAGTCATTTGGCCGACAGGATCATTAAGCCGAAAGGGTTCTTTTGACCAAAAGGGTCGTTTGGCCGAAAGGGTCTTTGGCCGAAAGGTTCGTTTGTCCGAAAGGTCATTTGGCCGAAAGGGTCATTAGGCCGAAAGGTTCATTAGGCCGAAAGGATCATTGGGGCGAAATGGTCATTAGGCCGAAGGGTCATTATTCCGAAAGGGTCATTTGACCGAAAGGGTCATTTGGCCGAAAGGGTCATTTGGCCGAAAGGGTCGTTTGGCTGAAAGGGTCATTTGGCCGAATAGGACATTTGGCCGAATGGGTCATTTCAAAAGTGAGAAATTAGGAATGAGAAGAGAGACGTCTCACTTCTCACTCTTAATTTTTCCCTTCTCACTGTAAAAAGTGAGTAGCGCAAAACGTTTCACTTCTCACTGCCCATTTCGCACTTCTTGCTATAAAAAGTGAGTAGTGCGAAGTGAGTAGTGAGACGTCTCACTACCCTCTTCGCACTACTCACTTCGCGCTTCTCACTTTTTATAATGAGAAGCGATAAATGAAGAGTGAGAAGTCAGACGTCTCACTTCTTACTCCTTATTTATCACTGTAAAAAGTGAGAAGCGCAAAGTGAGTAGTGAGACGTCTCACTACTCATATCGCGCTCCTCTTTTTTTCACAGTGAGAAGGGAAAAATGAAGAGTGAGACGTTTCTATTCTCATTCCTGATTTCTCGCTTTTCAAATGACCTATTCGGACAAATGACCCTTTCGGCCAAATGACCCTTTCGGCCAAACGACCCGTTCGGCCAAATAACTTTCGACCTAATGGTCTCTTCGGCCAAATGGTATATTCGGCCAAACAACTTTCGGCCTAGTGGCATTCGGTGGAATGGGTTCCTTCCCCAACTTAAATATGTGTATCAAAATTGAGCATCTTTTCCAAAAAAGAAAAGTCTCACTTCCCTCACAAGTCATTGATCAAGCAAAAATAAATAAATTTTTACTAAACGCCTACAAATTGCTATTTGTGCAAGCGAAAACGCGAGCTGAGGGCTAACGCGGCCATTGTGGCAGCAATTTTTGCACTCTAAGTCAACTTAAACTCTTTACAATTATTTTTTTAATTGTAATAATGTATTCCCTTACATCAATACAGATTAAAGTGAATCAAAAATTTGACACCACAAGGAAATGGACCTAAATTACATTATGCCAAAATTGACCATTTTCAACCCTCATAACCGAACCGTTAGCCTATAAACATCCAATTCGTCCAAATAGAACTCGACTGTAATAGATTCATTGATAATTTGGTGTCAGCAGTAAGCATCATATTGGAGGGATTATTCACTTGAGCGATTTATACGTTACAACGTTTTCAGGCTGTTTCAAATATTACAAAATTTTAATTGTATTTGTTGTCTTGAAATTGTAAAGCAATTTATTGGAAAAGCCTATAGGAATTCTTTGAAATGTTTTCTATAGGAATTTTCAATTCCTGGAGTTCTTTAAGTTCTTTCAAAAATTTCTCCAATAAAGGATTGCTAGGAGCTCCTTCAATCAGGGATTCTTTGAGAGCTTCTTTCAGAAATAACTTAGGAAATTCCTCTAGATCAGCGGTTCTCAACCTGGGGTACATGTACCCCTGGGGGTACCTTCGCTGGCCCTAGGGGGTACCTCGGGCCAAAATGCGTAATGGCGGATGTGTAAAAAATAAAAACTTTTTGATAAAGTTCTGATAATTTTTTATTCTAAGACTTTGTATTGTACATATTATGCATGGCGTTCAGTAAATCAAAGATTTTGAATCCTGCTTTTCCCAAGCGGCACAGTGTATAAAGAGCTGTGGGACAAAAGATCAAAGGCACAAAACGTCGAATAAACAAATTTTAAAAATCTTCAATGCAATCTACCTGATCGAGAAAAAATGTTGAATAATATGTTAAGAATATAAACTAAAATCAAGAATCTAAAGACGAAATCCTCCATTTGAGAGACATGAAGGCTTTTTTCTGGAAAGCTCAGTAGCTTCGTTGCACGAGGTTTGGAATACTTCTTTTAAGAGACTTGGAAGCCTTTTTTCAGGAGGCTTGGGAGCCATTTTTCAAAAAGCTTGGGGCCTCCTTTCAAGAGGCTCGGAAGCCACCTTTCAAGAGGCTCGGAGGCTTTCAAGAGGCTCAAAATTCTTCTTTCAAAAGACTTGGAGGACTCTATTCAAGCGGCTCAAAAGCCTACTTTCAAGAGTCTCGGGGACCTCCTTTCTTGATGCTCTATTTAAGAGACTTCAGAGCCTCCTTTCAATAGACTGGGGTGTCTCCTTTAAAAATGCTCAAAAACATCTTTTTAAGAGGCTTAGAATTCTTTTTTCAAGAGGCTTGGAAGCCGCCTTTCAAGAGGTACGGAACCTCCTTTCAAAAGGCTCGAAAACCTACTTTCAAAAGACTCTCAAGCCTACTTCCAAGATGCTCGGAAACCTCGCTTCAAGAGGTTTAAAATTCTTCTTTCAAAAGGAAGTCTCCTTTCAAGAGGCTCTCAAGACTATTTTCAAAAAGCTCGGAAGTCTACTTTAAAGAAGCTCGGAAGCCTCCTTGCAAGAGGCTCTTCCTAAGTGGCTTGGAAGTATCCCCTCAAGAGAATTTTAAGTCTGTTTAAAAGATGATCAGAAGCCTCTTTTTAAGAGGCTCGGAAATCATATTTTAAGAGGCTCGGAAGCCATCTTCTAAGAGGCTCGGAAGTCTCCTTTCAAAAGGCTCGAAAGTCAGCTTTCAAGGCTCGAATAGCCGAAATTTTCAAATCGACTTCTAGAAATACATTCTTTATGCCTGCCGTATCCTAACGGAACTATCAATTCTATATTTTCGCCTCTAATATTCTATCATGAACATGTACGTCTAGCTTTGGAAGATGATATTAGCATTTCCATATCATTGTAAATATTTTGAAGATATTTCTTTTAACAGTTATTGCTGTTCCAGAGAAAACTTTCCACTTTCCGGTTCATACTTTTTCTCTGCTGCTTAGCATGGCATTCTACGATGACAACGCCAAATATCAGATTTTTGTTTCAGTGTATTGAAGATTTTCAGGCTTGCGGTAGAACTTTGACAGCTACGGAAGAACTTCACGGAATTTGCAAAACGTAAAAATTTTAAGAGATCCGCAATAATCAAAAGTATAATATTTATTGCTAATGTCGTTCCTGTTCGCGTGACTAACATCTAGGTTGCTTTGCTCGACGCTACAAGTGTCAAACAGATGTTGGTGATCAAACCATGATGACCATAGATGTGAAGGCTAAAATAAGGATGCATCGTCCTCCCAATCTTAAAAGAAAGTTAAGAAAGTACGTTGAATCAGGAAGGATGGGTCCGTGGATAAATTGTGCTCAATGTTATGAGGTGTTTCCATGATGTGGAGCTAAATTTTGTTTAATGTACAGATTGTGAGAGGGATTCAACGTCGATAGTCAACTGAACTATGAGCACAAGTGAATAAACGCGGCATTGCTTTCAGAAGTCGAGCAGATTCGAGCAGATCGTGCCAACAGATAATATTAGTGTTCTTGATGACGTAGTTTTTCATCTGAGTGGAGAGTTACCTACGTTTGCTTGTCTGAGCTTCTTTCAGGGATTCTTTCACGAATTTATTTGGAAGTTCTTTCGGAATTTTCTTCAGAAATATAGCCATCGAAGTTTCTTTAGGAATGCTTTCATTTTTTTTTTTTTGAAATTCCTTCCTGGAGTTCAACCGGAATTCCTTTGAGAATTCTTTCCAGAATACCTACAGGAATTTCTTCTGACATTATTTCACGAATTTCTAAAGGAAATTAAGGAGTTTCATTAGGAATTTTCTTCGACATTCTTTTTTCTTCCAGAATGTTTTGCATACATTTAGAAATGGCTTCTAGGTAAATTTATCCATAGATTATCCATAGAAATTACTTTAGAAATTAGTTCGGGAATCAATTCGGACATTTGTTCGTAAATGCCTTTAGGAATTCCTTGATAATTATTTCAGGAATTCGTTCATATATTTTTTTTAGAAAATGCTTCACAAATTCTATTATTTTTTTTTTTAGGAAATTCCTGCATGTTCTTTTTACGGAAATTCCTCCTGAAACTCCATTTTGAAATTTACAAAGGAATAGTTTTAAAAACTCCACAAAAAATAATTTTTGGACCCTTCGGAAATTATCTAAAAAATCCATTTTTTCCATCTGTTATACCCTATTTGTTCAATTTGATAAACTCTTCTAATTTTCCAACGCCTTAATGTAGCCAATGTAACTAAATTGACCAATAAAATAAATAAATATCATAGTGATTTTTCGGATTTTCTGGAAGCACTTCTAAACATTTCTATGGATATCCTAGAAAAGGGTAGAAACACTTCCAAAACTCCGAAAAATTACTCCTTGATCAACTGTCTAAGACGAGTTAAGTACTCTCCATTTAATTCCACTTGTCGAGTCAAGTACAAGACACTGAAGACGACCTCACAGTTGAGGTCGTAATACGTATCTGCGTAAGATAACAAAACGCAGTGGAATTAAATGGAGAGTACTTAACTCGTCTTAGACGGTTGAATACATTCCACTAAAAAGAGCTTAAAATATTTTTTTCTACTCCATGATATTTATTTTTAGATTGGTTGCAATGAAAACAAAAATTTTCATCGAAATACCCCAAGGAGTTAAAAATTGGACCTTCTTTCAAAGGTCCACATGAATAGTTAAAACTTTGGAACTTGTAAATATTTTTAATGTTTATAATTTGAGTAAATATTGAATTGGCATCGAACCAAGGTATGCAAATCAGCCCTTCATATCATTGATCTCCAGTGTTCAAGATTTGACGATTTATTTAAAAATTATATCGGAAACGGTCAATTAATCCACAAAGATTGGTTTCTTGGTCATGAGAGTAAAAGATAGTAGCACCAGTACTGGGTGGATAAAATAAGATTTTAAAACTTCCGTATTCTGTATCATTGAAATGCATGGAACTCGATACCGTGAATACAGACGGTACCGAAACAATTACTATCCATAATTTAGCTCGTTCAAATTATAATTTTCAAGCGATGAAAAGTTTCAATCACGTGCATTTATTACTCCCAACAATTTTGTTCTGTGCAAAATGCTTTTATAACTATTCAATTACGCCAAATCAAAACCAATCAACGTGGTAAGCATAATTAGGTACACCCCGGATCGTATTTCGGTTTGCAAGGTGGCAACAATCCAAATTGAATTATTATTCAACCCCGAGATCAGGAAAACAGACCGTCAGCCAGTAACCCCCGACCACCACCAGTCCTACATTTCCATTTGCGTCACATTTCTGACTCATCCGTTTAATCCATATCCGGGGCGAATAAACTCTCGCTTCCGGTTCAGTTCCTGTTTGTAAAATATTCGAATACTATATTTATGAAAGGTGGA
Source organism: Armigeres subalbatus (assembly GCF_024139115.2). Lineage (NCBI taxonomy): Eukaryota > Metazoa > Arthropoda > Insecta > Diptera > Culicidae > Armigeres > Armigeres subalbatus. The sequence continues at coordinate 361,658,863 of NC_085140.1, read as the reverse complement.
TACATGTGTACAAAAAAAGGAAACCGTCAGCTCCATAATTCGGTATATGCGGATGCAAAGCACATAAATCTGTTCATTCGAATTATTTAAATCAAATTAATTCATAACAAACATAATATTGATATCGCACGTCAAAGTGTACGACGGTAGAAAAAAAATATAGCGATGAAAAATCAATCCAACAAATTTACGGTCCAATTCGATCCATTTCCGATTGGGTTCCTTCCTTCCGTCCCCAGTCAACGGGCGGTAATTAATCGGTTAGTCGCAGCAGAGTCATTCCATAACGCGATTGTGATAAGTGAAACCAAACCGTTTACCTACATTGCATTTTTGTACAGCAAAGCGATTATAATTTTATAATTTCATCAAAGAGAGAAATTCACAAAAAATATATTTCAATTGTGAACGATAAGCTCTATGAGTTGTGAATATAAATTGTCTAAACTCCTGGAGTTTGCTTATTATTCGATGCACATTATCAGTAAAATCGGTACTTTTTTTTAATTTCACTTGGAATGACTCGGAAACAATCCCATTCAAATGGAAAGTTGATTCCAATTTCTCGTAGCTGACCGACGCTTCTGGATGGCAGAGACGGAATAATAACCGACCTCGTAATACTGACCAGCAGCGCTTCAAAGAAACAGTAAGCAGCGGACGAAAAGCTTATTTTAATAGAGAAGAATGATTATGCCCACGACAGAAACAATTGTTTTCGGTTAACACACGCACCGTCTGCCTGAAGCGATTAACGAGAAATATTGTTCAATTTCGCCAGAGAAAAAAATGCGTATAATTTTCCACCCATCAGGATTCAGACATCACGCGGCAATGAATGGAAATCGATAACCAATGTTTTATTCCTGGAATATCCCAGCCAGGCTCGGTTCTCGTGCACCGACCCAGGTCCCCTCTGCCGCCATTCTCGATTGCATTCATATTTTTCGCGGTGGACACATAAAAATAAAACAAAAGAGCTGAGAGAAAAAATGAACGACGCTTTTATCCACATCGACTAGTAGAGTAATAATAATGGATCGATTGGCCCAGTAAAAAACAGTAACCAGCTAAAAACACGGACAACCAACAAACCAATAGAACAGAAATCGGTATCGTAATCGGTGGAAGTGTATTGTGGGCTACCACCGCCAATAGTCGTCACCTACCGAGCAGTTTTCATTTTCGTTTTTGCACTGTGGGGGAGGAATTATTATATACATACATATGATATATTATTATTGCTATTATATTATTATACAATATTATTATTAGCGAAGAATCGTACGACTGGACTGCGAAAAAAGAGCCATTGTCATTATTATAATAAAACAGAGGAGAAATGGTAATTTTATATAAAGCTCGTGTGCCACGATTACGTTTTAATTGCCTCGATATCCGAAATCCCATCCAACATGTCTGAGGTCTGACGATGAAGCATCAGGTAAGTTGAGCTTTTTCCTGGTGAATACATATTTGCAAAAACATTAATCACAAGACATAAAACATGAAAACATCTTGATTGAATGATCTGAAACGAAAATGCGCACCGTGAGAAAAACTAGGATTTCTTAAGATCTATGGCGTCCAGAGGTATTTCGTATATTATAGACAATGTTGTCACTGAACTTCAGAAATGTATATAAATGTATTCATTCATTCATTACCGTGTTTCTGGACGGGCCGGACGTATATTCTTCTATGTCTCATCACCTAATGCACTTTTAATCGGTAGAGTTATTTTCTCTCATGGTCTGCACACTCAACTCATTTCACCGTATTCGGTAAATTTTACCGAAATCTCAACAGCAGAACTATTCGGTAATTTATTTTACAGATTTTTGTAATTTTTCCATTGCTCAACTGTCAAAATCACCGAAAATCAGTTAAATTATTTACCGAACAGTTCTGCTGTTGAGATTTCAGTAAAATTTTACCGAATGCGGTGATTTATTTTAAGTGTGTGAGTCTGTCTTAGCAAAACTATTGAAGTCTCGTTAGAAGACAAAGTTTTTTGTTCTGGAAGCATTACTGTGACGACAATCGGCAGCAAATTCGTCGTTAACTAAAAGCTGCCTACTCGATTATAATGAATTACTCAAAATTGAGTCGAATTCAACTCGCTTTTAATAAAAATGAGACTCAAAATTTCAATCTATAAATAATGCTCTGTTAGGCCAGAGTGTTATAAAAAAATACATTTATTTCCTTTAGATAATTAATTACAATTGCACTGCACTTATTATTATAGACTATTTTCGCTGAATGGCCAATCTTCGGTTCGATGCTGATGCAACCTTTGTCCGCGTGGTTTCCGATATCCTGCGCGTCATCGATTTATCGGTGTGCTGGGTTTCTTCACTTCGGCCTCGATAGGGTTCTGCTGATGTTGCGAATGAGTGGTGGATTCGAATATGGTTCGATCGGTCGACCGTGGTGTAAAGGCTCCCCCAGACCTAAGCGATTTCATCGCCGCGACGGCGACAACTAGTCGCCGCGATTCTATCGTTGGGTCGCTGCAGGCAATGTTCTATTTACGCTTCTATACCAATGGCGACAGAATCGTTGTCGCCAAGCGATAGAATCGCGTCGCGACTGTCGCGTCGCGTGTGTTTGGGGGAACCTTAACGCATCCTCTCTCAGATTGTCGTTCGTCCTCGAACGACTTGTCAACAAGGACGAGACTTGGTAGTGGTCCAAATCCAAAGGATCTGTCTTGTGTTTCTCTCTGTCGTTTTGTCGTAGGTTCAGTTGCTTTTGGTATTTTGAAGACAGCTTCCTTCTTCGCTTTTGTTTTTCTGTTGATAATAAAGACGCTAAAAGAGCAAAAAATGGTTAATGTGAAGAGGTTTCCTCCTCCAATGGGTGTTGTCCTCTTAGATCGGTGCAAATCCGACTTTATCTGCTGAAGGTTGTTCAAGGGTTCTAGCTTGATGTGGGTTAGCTCGTTCTGCTCCTCTGAGAATTTTAGTTGAATCAATTTCCTTCCATGGTATTGATATTCTTCGCAATTAATGAGGTGTTTCTGTCCGTTGAACGTCAAGTTCATCACTTTTATCGTGCAGCTATCTGTTTCGATGATAGTCGGGGTGTTGACTAATCTCGAGCTGTTACATGAATCTGAAATCAATACTTTTTGATTTGTGTCCAATAGTATGACTCCTTCTTTTAGTTCTTCGATTCTGATACCTGGCGGGTTTTAAAATGCATTTTGGTATACGGCGATTTAGAAGGTTATTGATACATTCGTCTTCAATGAGAAATGTTGCTTCGCAGACATCTCGGTACTTTGCTACTAAGTTAATATCGGTGTTGATTCGTGTGTTGTTCATGTTGATTGTTTGGATGTTGATCAGGTCGAACTCGTTGTCTTCTAGGATGGGAAGTTTGGCCTTTTACAATTACGCTCCCTGAGCTGCATTGGAATATTTGATCTAAATAATCTACCTTAAACTTTTGTACCTGAGTCTGTTAAAAATGAATAATTATCTTCGTATGAAAACAAGTTTCGGTTCAAAATATTGAGTTTAGCGAATTGACCTGTAACGCTGCGAAAACACCTTCACGTGATATGTTACGGGGTAAGATCTACCACGGTTACATTGCCAGTTAAAGGCAAATCCTGACCCAACGAATACCCACCTCATTATCCAACTCCGTGGTATTTATGAGGGTGTCGCTAGGTCGGTGGCCTCTCTTTAAGTAAGTACCCTCATGAACACTTCCCTAGTTACTCCCTAGTTACGGTAAAGATGAGCGTGACCAGGAGTAGTAATCCTCATTCTTTTGTTATTTTTATTTAAGACTGGAATCAAGTACCGCTCCTCTTCTTGATTTCTGATAGCATTCTAGATAAGGATCTCAAAAGTAAAACATGAGTATCACTAGTGTCCAATCTACGAATTACACCGTAACAATGCTAATGCTAATATTGAGTTTAGCGAATTCGATTTGTTCTTCAATATTGTTGAGAATTTGAATAAGCAAATCAAGGTTCATAATAAGATCAATGTTTTCTGAATCTGTGCTAATTATTAATGAATTATTGTTCTGTGCTATAATTTCTTTGTTTATCTTTTTGAAAATGTCAGTGATAATGTTACATGAGTTTATTTTGATTTTTTTTCGTTTACAATTAAAGATTGATGATGATAAAGATTGAGAGATTAAGTTATCCTGTTTTTCTGTTGTATCTAGATTATGGTTTATTATTTCTAAATCGTCGTTATCTGGGTTGCCTGGGATAAATTTAATTACTGTTCCTAGGGCGTTAAAAAAAGCTCTTCTATATCTGTGTGGATATAAACTAAGAAGTTTTCCTCGTGCATGCTGAATTTTGAAATCAAGAGTCGTTCTAAGATGATCTATAATTTTAAGATTTCCTGTAGTTTTTTCTATAAAGTCAATGTTGTTCTCAATCGATTCAATATAGATTTTGTGTATAATTCTCTCAAATCCCAACCGTATCCTAACTTGTTTAAGTTTTATGGCAATTATGCCGTTATTATGTGATATTTCTTTAAATTGTGTGGCGCTTATTAGCATGATAGACGTTAATCTGGAACGAGAATTAAGTAATTGATTGGTTTAGAGATTATGTTTTATTCGGTTTTTATGTATTTTGACGTCTCGTTATCCTCTTTGATGGTTGTTATTTTGTATGGGTTTGTTTATTATTTATTTATTCAGACTAAGGCCGAAGTGGAATGTGCGGTATATAAGAGTCTTCTCCATTCGGCTCGGTCCATGGCTACACAACGCCAACCACGCAGTCTACGGAGGGTCCGCAAGTCATCTTCCACCTGATCGATCAACCTTGCCCGCTGCGCACCTCGCCTTCTTGTGCCCGTCGGATCATTGTCGAGAACCATTTCCACCGGGTTATTGTCCAACATTCTGGCTACGTGCCCGGCCCACCGCAGTCGTCCGATTTTCTCGGTGTGAACGATGGATGGTTCTTCCAACAGCTGATGAAACTCGTAGTTCATTCGCCACCTCCACGAACCGTCCGCCATCTGCACCCCACCATAGATGGTACGCAGCACTTTCCTTTCGAAAACTCCAAGTGCGCGTTGGTCCTCCACGAGCATCGTCCAGGTCTCGTGTCCGTAGAGGACTACCGGTCTAATGAGCGTTTTGTAGATAGTCAGTTTGGTACGGCGGCGAACTCTATTCGATCGGAGCGTCTTGCGGAGTCTAAAGTACGTACGATTTCCAGCCACTATGCGTCTCCGAATTTCTCTGCTGGTATCATTTTCGGCAGTCACCAGTGAGCCCAAGTACACAAATTCTTCTACCACCTCGATTTCGTCACCACCGATGCAAACTCGCGGTGGGTGGCTCACATTGTCTTCTCTTGAACCTCTTCCTATCATGTACTTCGTCTTCGACGTGTTGATGACTAGTCCGATCCGCTTAGCTTCCCTCTTCAGTCTGATGTAGGCTTCATCCATCTTCTCAAAGTTACGTGCCTAATATCTATGTCGTCGGCGAAGCCAAATAGCTGGACGGACTTATTGAAAATTGTACCACTCGTGTTAATCCCTGCTCTTCGTATTACCCCTTCCAAAGCGATGTTAAATAGCAGACACGAAAGACCATCACCTTGCCGTAACCCTCTGCGCGTTTCGAAGGGACTCGAGAATGCCCCTGAAACTCGAACTACGCACATCACCATTTGATCCATCGTCGCTTTGATCAACCGTATCAGTTAATCCGGAAATCGGTTTTCGTGCATTAACTGCCATAGCTGGTCCCGATCGATTGTATCATATGCGGCTTTGAGGTCGATAAATAGATGATGTGTGGGCACGTTGTATTCGCGGCATTTCTGCAATATCTGACGTACGGCAAACACCTGGTCTGTGATAGAGCGTTCACCCATAAATCCCGCCTGTTACTGCCCCACGAACTCTCTTGCAATTAATGTTAGTCGGCGGCATAAAATTTGGAATCTCATAGACGGCCTTCAGCAAAGTGATTGCTCGGCAGTTGCTTAAATCCAGCTTATCGCCCTTTTGTAGATGGGACACACGACACCTTCCATCCACTCCTGCGGCAGAACCTCATCCTCCCAAACCTTGGTAATCGCCCAGTGCAGTGCCTTACCACCGTGTTTAAACAGCTCTCCTGGTAGTTGGTCAACTCCAGGGGCTTTGTTGTTTTTCAGCCGGCCGATCTCCTCCTGGATTTCCTGGAGATTCGGAGCCGGAAGTCGTATATCCTGCGCGCGTGCTCCTAGGTTCATTACCATACCGCCACCGTTGTATGCCACATCGCCATTCAGGTCCTCTTCGTAGTGCTGCTGCCACCTTTGGATCACCTCATGCTCGTTTGTAAGACGGCTCCCGTTTATGTCCTTACATATATCGGGCTGTTGCCTTTACGTGAACGGTTCAACTTCTCGTAGAACTTTCGTGCGGTATTAGCGCGGTACAGTTCCTCCGTCTCTTCACGGTCTCGATCTTCCTGCTGGCGCTTTTTCCTCCGGAAAATCGAGTTTTTTCTGTTCCGTGCCCGTTTGTATCGTGCTTCGTTCGCCCTCGTGCGGTGTTGCAGCAATCTCGCCCATGCTGCATTCTTCTCCTCAACTAACTGCTCACATTCGCCGTCATACTAGTCGTATCTCTGATCCGGAGCCACCGTCCCTACCCGACCAGTTAGTCATATTTCGCTCATGCCGCTTGGATGCCATTTTCAGAAAAATATATAAAGCTCTTTCAGTGGAATGTATTCAACCGTCTAAGACATCTTTCCCCAGCAGGTCAGTCATCAACACCCAGGAGTTCGCCCAAAAGCTTTTGGAATCAGGACACATCGAAGAAGAGGACATAATGGTATCATTCGACGTAGCGGCATTGTTCCCTAGCGTTCCAGTGAAAGATGCTCTGAATCTTCTAGAGGATTGGCTGCTAACAAAAAGGACGGAAACAACATGGCGAGGAAAGGTGAGGATGTACCTAAATCTGGCAAGGCTATGCATGACGGAGAACTACTTCACATTTCGTGGCAACTACTACAAACAGACGAAAGGAGCACCGATGGGAAATCCGCTATCACCGTTTTTGTGCGAACTGTTCATGGCGAATCTGGAGAACAACCTACAAGAACAAGGAATACTACCAAGAACAAGGAATACTACGACATTTTCAGCATCATCAACCGAAAGGATCTACCCAGGATTTTGGAAGCGATAAACAACGTGCATAAGGACATCAAATTTACCTTCGAAGAGGAAAAAGAAGGTAAACTACCTTTCTTGGATCTACTAGTCATCAGGGAAGCAAATACAACATTGAGCCTCGAAATCTACGGGAAGCCCACGAACACCATGAGATTTATCCCATATACATCGAACCATTCGTACCAACATAAAATGGCAGCATTTCATCATATGATCCAAAGGATCCAGACGATACCCCTGAGCGAAGAAGGAAAAACGAAGGAACTACAATACATCTTGGAAACAGCGAAGATCAACGGATACCAGGAGAGGACTATACGAGCGATCATCAACAAGAAGGAAAGGACCCTACGACGAAATGGACATACAACGCTGACACCGATCGATGAGCCGCTGAAAAGAGTTTCGGTCCCATATGATAAACACATCACCAACCAGCTACGCCCTCGACTAAGGAAATTCGACATCGATCTAGTATTCTCCAGTAGAAGCAACCAACTCAAGTCTCTATTGGGCTCAACGAAGGATAAAGTATAAATGTTAAATAAGGCTAGCGTTTATAAAATATGTTGTTCCCAATGTGAAAAAATCTATGTAGGCCAAACAAATGTAAGGTAAGATGTAAGGTGTAAGGTTCAAGGAACGTATGGCGGAAGTAAGTAAGGCGAAAAGAGAAAACGATAAGGGACTACATTACGAATTTAGATCTTAGGTAGCAGAGCATGTCTATAAGGAAAATCACCCAATTACGGCATCAAATATTAAAATCTTAAGAAATGTCTCTTCCCCATGGAAACTCGATGTGGCTGAGAGTTTGGAAATCCACCGACAGGTACAAACAGCGCTGTTGAATAATATCAGGGAAATGGCAGCTCTTGGCTCTTCAAGTTTCTACCTAAGCAATAAAGTAATTTACTGTATAGGTAAATAAAGTAGGCAAATAAGATTAGATAAGGTACCTATCATTGTATAAATTGTGTAAGTTGCGATTGTTTTCTTCAAGTAGAGTCAAGTACGATACCGATACACTGAAGACGACCACACAGTTGTGGTCGAAATACGTATCTGCAAAGATAACGAAAATTAACTAGTAGAATTAAATGGAGAGTACTTAAATTCGTCTTATACGGTTGAATACATTCCACTAAAAGAGCTTTATATATTTTTCCGGTAAATCTGTTACTACTGATCGGGTAGTGCAGCGGTTGCGGTGCTTCCAATGGCGGATCGAATATCTCTCCAGCCATCTTCAAGAGATGCTGCGCCTAGCTGCTCTTCCGTTGGGAGTGCCACTTCCAGCTGCTGTGCGTAGTCTTGGGCTAGTCTACCGTCTTGTAGCCGCCCAATGTTTAGCAGCAGCGTTCGACTTCGACGCGTGTTGTACACCATGGAGAGTCTGGAACGCAATCATACTACAACGAGGTAATGTTCGGATTCAATATTCGCACTGCGGTAAGTGCGTACGTTCGTGATGTTCGTGATGTTCGATGATGTTCGATGTTGATGTTCGTGTTCGTTCCGTTACTTGATTAGGTGATTTCCATGTGGCCTTGTGGATATTCTTGCAGGGGAAGAAATCCCGACCAGTTAGTCATAACAAAATTTTATCACAATTATATCAATATGTGTTAGAAATAACAAAACTTGCAATAATTTTGTTATAAATTCTCTGCCAAAGATGGAGGAAAAAAAGTTTCATGATCGTCATAACATGATTATAACATAATGTGTTATGTTTATTTGTACCGAAAGAAAAAATTGGCTACATTCTTGATAGATAGGAATTGGAAAAAAACGAAGGTACCACCTACAGTATAACTCGAACCTACATTCAAAGTTGAACCAGCTGGACAAAGTTAATTGCCTTCATTATGGATAATTATAATCTTTTCAAGAGCATAATTTGTTATAGTACAAGCTATTTCCACCACTTTGTATGTAACACAACGAGTTATATTTTTGTTCAATAAATAACATATTTAGTAATGTTTTGTTAAAACTAGAAGAGATTTTGTTATAATTTTTGTTATTTTAACTACTAATGGTACATGTTTTATAACAACTGCTGTTATGAAAAACTACTGTAACAGAATAACAAGGTCTGATACAAATCTGTTACTATCTACTGGTCGGGAAGTGCTTCGGACTACTATTCCGCTGCAGGGTGCCAAGTTTATGCATCGTTTGCCGTTGTCGTTCGACACGGTATGCAGACTATCCGGTCCGATGACCGGTATATACATTTCCTCCCTTCCTACCTGAGCGTTCATGTCACCGATGACGAATTTGATGTCCCGCAGTCGGCATCCATCGTATGTCTGCTCCAGTTGTGCATAGAACGCTTCTTTCTCGTCGTCGGGTCTTCCTTCGTGTGGGAAGTGCACGTTGATGATGCTATAGTTGAAGAAACGGCCTTTTATCCTCAGCTTGCACATCCTTGCGTTGATTGGCTGCCACCCGATCATGCGTTGGCGCATCTTACACAGCACTATGAAGCTGGTTCCCAGCTCGTTGGTGTTGCCACAACTTTGGTAGAAGGTATACCAAACACGCTATAGCCGCTCGATGCCCGCTTTTCCACACTTTCTGTCCTGTCCAGCAGATTTCCTGCAGCGCTACGACATTGAAGTTGCGGGGATGTAATTCATCGTGGATTATCCTGTCGCAACATGCGCATCTTTTTTCACAAGTTATTTACAATTGTATTTGTTATATAAACATGGTAGCCCTTAAAGGATCCTAAAACTTTTTATAATGGGTCATTGCTATAAATCTTTTTTTTTGTCTTTATTATCGAGACTTTCAGCCCGAAACCAGCTCGTCTCGTAGCTATAAATCTGAAATTGGCGGCGTGAGAGTGGAATTACTGTCAAATGACAGTAATTTCATGACACTCCGTGACATTTTTCAAACATAGTTTTCACTCATACCTCACACTTTGTATTTATAACAATGATCTTTTTTGACAAAGTTCTAAGATTAAAGAAAACTGAACTGTTAATAACTTCTAAACTAACTTATTTTAGCCTAATAAAAAACGGAAATTGTTTGTGTCTTTTTTCAACGAAAAAATCAACAATTCAAAAATAGAAAAACTCACGGTGACCAAAACCCCACTAAATTTTGAAAAAAGTTTTAGCAAAATAGTAATAGCAATGCCATGACATTTTTAACATTTCCCATCACTGGATCCGATTAGAATTTTTTGCAAGGTATAAAACACAATCACTTAGCGACGCCAGATAGATCAATCGGAACAATGTCCTTACGTTGTTCAACGTCTACCTAGCGGTCGTGTCGTGTACACAACTCTTCTGATTTTTTCCCGATCTGCGCGATGACAATTTTTACCTCATGCGTTGGGCACTCTTCATTTGGCCGAAACCCACTCGGCCGAAAGCCATTTAGCCGAATGCCACTAGGCCGAAAGTTTTTTAGCCGAATATTACATTTGGCCGAACTTAAACATCTCACTACTCACTTCGCGCTCGTCATTTTTACACAGTGAGAAATGAGAAATGAGGAATGAGAATTGAGAAGTCTCTCTTCTTACTCCTAATTTCTGATTTTTCAAATGACCTATTCGGCCAAATAACCCTTTCGCCAAATGACCCTTCCGGCCAAACGGCCCTTTCGGCCAAATGACTTTCGGCCTAAAGGTCTGTTCGGCCAAATGATAGATTTTTTTTTGTACCATTTTATTGTAGATTTTATCTTGGCACATACAATTATGTACACGCAAAAAAAAAGCGTTCCCGAATTCGTGAACCAGCAAAAATACTTCTTCTTCTTATTGGCATTACATCCCCACACTGGGACAGAGCCGCCTCGCAGCTTAGTGTTCATTAAGCACTTCCACAGTTATTAACTGCGAGGTTTCTAAGCCAAGTTACCAAACTAACATGATGATACTTTTATGCCCAGGGAAGTCGAGACAATTTCCTATTCGAAAATTGTCTAGACCGGCACCGGAAATCCCCAGCCACCCTCAGCATGGTCTTGTTTTGTAGCCGCGCGTCTTACCGCGCGGCTAAGGAGGGCCCACGAAAAAATACACCATGATGTAATTCATGGACTCGAGAACACTAGTCACGTTTTCCAGAACGTTCCAGAAAACGTGACTGTTGTACCCGAAAAAATACACCGTGAACTTGTTAGTTCACGAATTCATGAACGCTTTTTTTTGCTTTTAAGTTAAAATATAAGGAATGTAAATTAATACAACATTTTGAGATTTAAATAGAATGACTGAATTAAAATCTTCCGAATCTGTACATACCAAAATTGTATACAGATTTGCAAAGTTTCAATACATAACAGTATTAAAATCTGTCATCCACTGGTTGGTTATACTATTTTTTTTTTTTGTAAACACGTTTATTGGGGCTTTAAACATTAAGACTCATTCTACAATTTACATTTGTAAACAATTTAAATAAAATCTAACGCATATACAGGGAGATCGTTGGCATTTAAAATGAAATTTTCGTAACTAATAAATAATTTAAGTGCCTTATATCTGCTTCTCCTTGGTACGTCCTTCAGTTCCGGGCGCTGTAGATCATGGAAACGTACTCTCCGACCCAGGATTGTTTCCAACCTTGGTTGAAAATGTCTCCACAATGCGCTGGTTCGTTTGCAGGTGGTAAATTTATGTTCCAGATCTTCTAAAACGTTAGGACACAATTGATGGTATGCATTACCCAGAATTTTCCATGCCAGAAAGTTACATACGACATCCAAAATTATTTTGAAAAACCCAGATTAATCCATCTAGCGGTGATGGTGCCTTTCTTGTTTCTTTCGAGTGAGTAATTTCTACGCACTTTTGGTGAAAAAAAAGTATTTTGACCATAACTTCTGAGCCTATCGTCCGATTCGGCCAATTTTCAACAGGAAACAATGGGACCGGATTCTGCATCGAATGCAACTTCTTGCGAACAAATCGGCTGAGGGTACATATACAGGGGTTAGACAAAAAGGTTGAGATAAGCAAAATTTTGTCGAAGTTCAAATCAGCATAACTTTGCGTAGAATGATCCGATTTCGATGAAATTGGGACCATCGGACGCGGCAACTCTTCTAGTATACTATCCTCAAACCCTGAGATAGGTCCTTGGCCACCGGAGATGTTCCGGGCTTTCTAAGAGTATGTTAAAAAAGCGTTTTTCTTCTGTTTGTCATTTTATGTGACGTTTACTGACATCTTGTTTTGTGCTTTCCCAGAAACTAGAACTAGTGTGCTGACCAAAGCTGGCTGCAGATCCAAAATCCATTAGGTATACGCAGAGATATGGCCATTTTCGTGAAAACGGTACCGGATTGACCATACACCCTTGTAATAGAACGGGTAGCTTCCCATAATTAGCATGTAACTATTGAACGTAAATTACCATAATTAGAAATTAGTTATTGAACGTAAATTCCCATATAGCACATCCATAATTAAAGCACAATTAAATGTTTACAACGAATTCCCCAAAGTAGCATACCTCAACCTTCCATCAAAGAAAAACCCAAACATTAAAACTGCAAGATCAGGTAAACTTCTCACCTTTTGTCATGACCGTCATAAACGGTAAATCCCAAGCGTAACGGCACCCAATGCCAAGAACACTCAGTCATAAACAACAAACATCAAACATGTACCTAGCATAAGCAAAGAAGTGTAAACCCTAATATATAAGATAGCAAGACCAATAAAGAAGGTTGATCAGTAAGAAAGTACTCGCATGACTCGTCGTTTGATCCGATCATACCGCAATACTGTTCGGCGTAGCATCTACGGCGAACATAGCTCATGGCGACATCTACGGCGAACATAGCTCACCCTGAATAAATATAACTTTCGCAGAACATCCGGAACCTGTTAAAAATTGGCCAGAGTGTCTTACAGTCCTCAAAATATATCTTTAATAAAGATCCTATATTCATCTTCTTGAGAAAATATGAATTTTGACACCCATGGTGATGATGGTGCTCAAACCGGCTCTTCCGGGAAGGCCATTGGAACCTGTTATACGGGTGGCAGTGGACACTGTCATTTTGGAAATGTTTCTGTCATCATCGTCTCCCAAAGCCATGAAGTTAGATACTCATGTTTACATTATTCCGATCTGTTATCATTTCATCATCAGGAACATGATGAAATGATAACAGATCGGAATAATGTAAACATTTTACGGAAATGGCCATATTTCTGCGTAGTTTCGATGGATTCACGATCTACAGCCACAATTGGTCGACATATTAGTTCTAGTTTTTGGACAAAGCATAAAACATTATGAAAGTAAACGCCATATAAAATGACAAGCAGGGGAAAAAATGCATCTTGAACATACCCTCGAAAACCCCGGAACATCTTTGGAGGCCGAGGACCAATCTCAGGTTTTGCAAAAGGATAGTATACTAGAAGCGTTTCCGCGTCCGATGGTCCCAATTTTATCAAAATCGGATCATTTTTGAACTTCGGCAAAATTTTGCCTATCTCAACCTTTTGTCTAACCCCTGTATGTGTCTAAAATGAGTGAGATTTTGAAAAATGTATTTTGGCCATAACTCCGAATCCCATAGTCCGATTCCGCCAATTTTCAATACGAAACAATGGGACAAGATTCCGCGTCGAATGCAACTTGTTGCGAGAAAATCCGTTAAAGATAAGTGCCTGAAAAATGAGTGAGAATTTTGTACGTGTTTCTTATATGAAAAAATGAATTTTGGCCATAACTTCAAAACCCATAGTCCGATTGGGCCAATTTTCAATACGAAACAATTGGGCAAGATTCTACGTCGAATGAAATTTGTTGCGAGTAAATCAGCTAAGAGTAAGTGCCTAAAAAGTGAGTGAGAATTTTTCTTATAAAGAAATATATTTTGGCCATATTTCCGAAGCCCATAGTCCGATTGGGCCAATTTTCAATACGAAACAATGGGAGAAAATCCGTTAAAGATTAGTACCTGAAAAATGAGTGAGAATTTTGTACGTGTTCTTATGTAAAAAAATGAATTTTGGCCATATCTTCGAAACCCATAGTCTGATTGGGCCATGCGAGTAAATCAGCTAAGAGTAAGTGCCTAAAAAGTGAGTGAGAATTTTTCTTATACATAAATATATTTTGGCCATAATTCCGAAGCCCATAGTCCGATTGGGCCAATTTTCAATACGAAACAATGGGACAAGATTCCGCGTCGAATGCAACTTGTTGCGAGAAAATCCGTTAAAGATAAGTGCCTGAAAAATGAGTGAGAATTTTGTACGTGTTTCTTATGTAAAAAAATGAATTTTGGCCATAACTTCAAAACCCATAGTCCGATTGGGCCAATTTTCAATACGAAACAATTGGACAAGATTCTACGTCGAATGAAACTTGTTGCGAGTAAATCAGCTAAGAGTAAGTGCCTAAAAAGTGAGTGAGAATTTTTCTTATAAAAAAATATATTTTGACCATAATTCCGAAGCCCATAGTCCGATTGGACCAATTTTCAATACGAAACAATGGGAGAAAATCCGTTAAAGATTAGTACCTGAAAAATGAGTGAGAATTTTGTACGTGTTCTTATGTAAAAAAATGAATTTTGGCCATATCTTCGAAACCCATAGTCTGATTGGGCCATGCGAGTAAATCAGCTGAGAGTAAGTGCCTAAAAAGTGAGTGAGAATTTTTCTTATACATAAATATATTTTGGCCATAATTCCGAAGCCCATAGTCCGATTGGGCCAATTTTCAATACGAAACAATGGGACAAGATTCTACGTCGAATGAAACTTGTTGCGAGCAAATCGGTTAAGGATAAGTGCCTGAAAAATGAGTGAGATTATTTTGCGCACACACATACACACACACACATACACACAGACATCACCTCAATTCGTCGAGCTGAGTCGATCGGTATATAACACTATGGGTCTCCGGGACTCCTATCAAAAATTCGTTTTTGGTGCGAACATATAGCCTTTACGTATATTTTGTATACGAGAAAGGCAAAAATGTTAATTTGAAATACCAACCTCACTTCATTAGTCAAAATTCTGACTAGGAGCAAGTTTATTACCTTACAGGTAATGTGCTATAAAAAAGATGTGTATGTCACGAAAATCATGAATCATTCTTGCAGAGAAATCATTATTCATTTATTCCGACTATGTTCCAGTCTTCCTTACATCACATTTCAATCGCTGAACGACACTGGCGTACGCTCTCCAATAAACAATGGCATTAAAATACCGTGCTTAGCTTTATCTGCTCGTTTATTTATGCTTTCAGCATCTATTAGGGACAACACTTCCGCCATGGACTAATCCTTACGGATTTGTGTCTCGCCGTTCAAGCGACGACGACGACGGCGGTGCACACTGGTTCAGAAGCCCCCAAAACGTGCGTTTTTTAGTTTTCGACCTGAAAACTACATTTTAGAGTCATGATGTCTTCAGAAGAGTTGAAGGATATTTCTTGGGCTTTCTTTTGATAAAAAATATCAATGATCTAACCACCTTGAAGGGCGGTATGAAATAAAAAATTTACGCAGATGTACAAAAGCAGTGGTTGTTCTCTGCAATGTTATAAAGAATGTAAATTGGAACATCTTTTCTGAAGACACAATATTGGACAAACGGTTTTGTAAGGAATTAGAGCACTTTTTGTATGAATGACCCCCAAAAATCATATTTTGAGCATAACTTTTTTGGAAATGATTTTAGCACTATGGTTTATCCTTGAAAGTTGTGCATAATGACAAAAAACATGTTTGTCTAGAAGACTACTTTGATCTATCTTGAAACCTGTCAAAGTTATTAAGGAATCTTTAGAAAAAATAGTCAATTTTCACAACAACATACCATGAAAAGCGGCAAGAGGCGGCAAGCCAAACAGCCACCATCTGAAAGATTCGGTTTTAAGCTACCGAATGCACAATGTTTTGTTTTGTTCCGTTGTGTTCCACTGTTGTTTTGAATCAACGTTTTTCAGTACAACTGTTACGTAAACAATTATAAAGTGGCTAACATGATTGGTTATTTATTGCATAGTAACAATCTCCATCAAGAACAAAACAGCCACATTTAAGACGAATGGATGTCATTTGTCGAGATTGTAACCAGGCAATAAATAACTAATCATGCTAGCCACTTCTTAATTGTTTACCTAACAGTTGTACTGAAAACGTACATTAAGGACTATTTTAAGTTGATTCAAAACAATAGTGGAACACGACGGAACAAAACAAAACATTGTGCATTCGGTAGCTTAAAACCGAATCTTTCAGATGGTGGCTGTTTGGCTTGCCGCCTCTTGCCGCTTTTCATGGTGTGTTGATGTGAAAATTGACTATTTTTTCTAAAGATTCCTTAATAACTTTGACAGATATCAAGATAGATCAAAGTAGTCTTCTAGACAAACATGTTTTTTGTCATTATGCACAACTTTCTAGAATAAACCATAGTGCTAAAATCATTTCCAAAAAAGTTATGCTCAAAATATGATTTTTGGGGGTCATTCATACAAAAAGTGCTCTAATTCCTTACAAAACCGTTTGTCCAATATTGTGTCTTCAGAAAAGATGTTCCAATTTACATTCTTTATAACATTGCAGAGAACAACCACTGCTTTTGTACATCTGCGTAATTTTTTTATTTCATACCGCCCTTCAAGGTGGATAGATCATTGATATTTTCTTATTAAAAGAAAGCCCAAGAAATATCCTTCAACTCTTCTGAAGACATCATAACTCTAAAATGTAGTTTTCAGGTCTAAAACTAAAAAACGCATGTTTTGGGGGCGTCTGAACCAGTGTGCGGTGGTACCACCACCCGAATCGATTCACATCGGAACAGATCCCCTTTTACCCACCACAGCGCCAGACACAGCTGAACCATCCCACCGGAACAACTACTGCGGGTATTAGACTATTGCGCGAGCTCTGCGACAGGATATCAGATCAACAGAGCCAGTATAGAGGAGCGAAGTGAACAGCTTGCTCGAATTCGCTTCACTGAGGCTGTCTGTCGGTTCTGCTGGAGAGGTACCACTGACTGGCTGATTGCAAATGGATTCAGGGGAACAATCGGTCGGTTGGGGGAGGGAATTTCAAACAGAGTGTGCCACAAAGAATAGGAGAGTTTCGATCATAAGATTTGGGCATATACGCGCCCATTTTTCTTGCAGTGCATTCCAACTAAAGAAAAATTTTATATTTCCACTAATCCTAAATATCTATTGCAACACATTCGCAGAAACCTAATTAAGGTACTAGCTAAATAACACTCACCCACAATACATTTTCACTAAATTACAATAAATCCACTATACTGATCATAAAACTTACTGCACATGACATTTTGCAAATGAAAGAAAAATAGTACGATCTCACCTACACACTTAACTCACACTTAACAACAGTTTAAGCATTATAGGTATACGCTATTTGATATTAAATCATCGATATTAAAATACTCTGGTTCAAGTGATATCGCTCGTAGTCTGGTCAAATTAATTAATTATAGTCAAACTAGTAACTTATATCCAAAACATTATCACATATCTCTAAAAAAAAATAGTTCACCTGGGCATTTATAAATTCACACATTTTCGTGCCGCACACTGTATGTGTGTTTGAACACAGGAGATTGAGCCAATGTTTAACCATTTCCGATACACCTAAGCGATAAGAGGATGCGATTTTCTCATGTGGCCTGCGACCGTGTGTGTCGTCGTTTGTGGTGACTTCAGCAATCACTGGCGCCATCCCTGTAGTTTTTCCGTAGCAACAGTCGTCCATAAGTAGACATCAGCCAGTGAAATAAAATGAAACAGAAATCACATTAAAACACATTTCCGCTCGTTTTGTTCTCGTGTTTTAGTTTCCGAGATATAAAACTCTCGTTTTGGATGGCTTGGCGCCCTCGGTGATGACAGGCACTTTTCCAAGATTTGCTACGTTTTAGGATCAGAGATAAAAAGGTAAACCACATGACTAGAGCAAACAAACAACCCGGCAGAATCGACAATGAATGTGAGCAAAATGGGATGCTGTTTGGGTATTGTTTGCTGGAAAAACGTTTTCTTCCAATTTCACAAAAGGAGAACGACAATCGTTAGAAACAAAAGGGATTATTCCGCGCCAAATGACGGATCGACCATATACGATAGACTGTAGTCGGAGTAAAACATTGCACACGTCGTTCGGTTTTGGGAGGCAGATTAATCTACCTAGCGAGTTTGCAGGCAAAACACAATCTAGAAGTGTATAGAAGTAGCATTTTTAGGAGTGTAAGCTCTCATTTTTTCTCTGAAATCATACATTTTTCAAACCTTTGAAACTGTGTATTGTAATTCTAAAGCCATCTGAAAAGCTTGTCAAAATACTGAATTTCCACACAGAAAAAATAAAGAACCTAAAAAAAAAGTTTAAAGAACTCAACTTTGAGTACGAAGATCAAATTTTTAACTCAATTAGGTAGTTTCCTCACTCTCTCTCATGAATGATATTATAAACAAACAGAGCTGCAGCTGCATGCATCGACCCAACGTGTGCTGCTCCGTGGAAGAAGCCAAATTTGAGTTGTTTTCATCATAGTCTCGAGTGAGTAAAAGTAACATAAATTTGAGTTGGTGAAACCTCATAGTGGGTGAAAAATTAACACGGGAGTAAAGGTAAAGTACTCACCAGATCTTTTCACATTTTACTTATTTTTGGTTTATTGCATGCAAGCGGGAATCTGAGTGAAAGGAATCGTAAAGTGAGTTATTTCGCGGTTCCGTGCAAGCAACAATTAGTGTTATAAAACACTCTTGAAGATAGTGATTTACTTTTCATAAATCCGTCGATATTTCGATAGATCGAGCAGTAATAAATATAAATGAGTGTATTGAATGCTTGAATGTCCTCATATGGTTCGAGGTGGTTATTTAGATGAAAACCAGCAAGAACCGAAAAAAAGTAGATTGTAGAGTTATTCTTGATATGGAAGTCGACTTTACCCTTTTTTCTTGAATCCTATAGTTACTGCCATAATACAGTTGAGTAACACAGTTTGATGATCATGCTTCATGGAGACCTCCCGTTGCATCAACAATTTACGAAACAAAAGTTGCATATTGAATGAGAATCCTGACTGAGCATAAAAGCCACTTCATCCATGGTGGAAAAACCAAGCAGCCGCAGTAGTTCCCAGGTGCAACTTTTTGCATGAGTACCTCTCCCACTTCCCGGTGAATAATTAACCAAATGCAAAATTACTTTTCTTCGAATCAGTAGGTATTTGCTAGCTGAATGCGGCATCCCGTTTGCCTCAGGTGGGCATACATGTGAGATAATTTTCCACACCGACTATCTGTTGCCGGAATCCCTTGGGCTAGAATTATGCAGCTCCCATGCAGCCTTGCTTCGTTCCATACAAACACGCTCACATCCTCGCATTAACCTAATCAGACCACAGGGCCACCGGTTCACCTACTGAACCATGACTGTAGGAGCTTAAGTAAATTGAATCAAAGAAAAATTATTCCATCTGTTTTTTCACTAACAAGATAGAATGCTGCCGGGGTGATGGAAGAAGCATGAAACAAGCCAACTTTCCCACTTTCGCTTCACTCGCGCAGCCGACAGCTCGTCATAATTTTTATATCAATTTATATGGCTTATTTTACCCCACCGCAACAAAGTTGAGCAGGAAGCCATGTGGCAGCGAGCCAGAAGCAAACCAACTTCACAACGGTACACAAACTATATGGTTAAGGGAATGTGACATGCATAAATATTTGGTTTCATCACGAAATGTAACTTCAATTGCGATAAAGTTAGGACAACAAAAATAAAATATTGAAAACATTATTATTATTTATTTAGACAGAGGACGAAGTGGCCTGTGCGCTATATAAGAGTCTTCTCCATTCGGCTCGGTCCATGGCTACACGTCATCAACCACGCAGTTTACGGAGGGTTCGCAAGTCATCTTCGATCAGGTATCGATCCACCATGCCCGCTACGCACCTCACCTTCTTGTGCCCGTTGCATCGTTGTCGAGAACCATTTTAACCAGATTACTGTCCGACATTCTGGCTACGTGCCCGGCCCACCGCAGTCGTTCAATTTTCGCGGTGTGAACGATGGTTGGTTCTCCCAGCAGCTCATGCAACTTGTGGTTCATTCGCCTCCTCCACGTATCGTCCGCCATGCAGAACGCCTGGTCCGTGGTGGAGCGTTCGCCCATAAAACCCGCCTGGTAATGCCCCACGAACTTCCTTGCAATTGGTGCTAGTCGACGGCATAACATTTGGGAGAGTACCTTGTAGGCGGCGTTCAGCAATGCGATGGCGCGGTAGTTGCTACAATCCAGCTTATTGCCCTTTTTGTAGATGGGACACACCACACCTTCCTTCAAATCCTGCGGCAAAACTTCCTCCTCCCAAATCTTGGTAATGACCCAGTGCAGCGCTCTAGACAGTGCCTTACCACCGTGTTTAAATAGCTCTCCTGGTAGTTGGTCAACCCCAGGGGCTTTGTTGTTCTTCAGCCGGCCAATCTTATCCTGGATTTCCTGGAGATCCGAAGCCGGTAAAATTATGTCCTGCGCGCGTTCGCCCAGGTCCATCAACATATCGCCATCTTCCTCTGCCACATGGCCATTCAGGTGTTTTTCGTAGTGCTGCCGCCACCTTTGGATCACCTCGCGCTCGATCCTTAGAAGGTTTCCGTTTATGTCCTTACACATATCAGACTGTGGCACGTGGTTCTTACGTAAACGGTTTCAGCTTCTCAAAGAACTTTCGTGTGTTATTAGCGCGGTACAGTTGCTCCGTCTCTTCACGGTCTCCGTAAAATCGAGTTTTGTCTGTTCCGCGCCGGTTTATATCGTGCCTCGTTCGCCCTCGTCAGATTATCAGATATATCAGATTAATACTGTAAATACCGATGCATGATTTGTAACGTAAAGTTCCAAGGTAGCACTTTGTCTCTCGTATGTTTCAGCTCCCACGAACTTGCAAAATTCTGGTTTCAATCTACCATTTTTTCACTGCTGAGCTGTCATTTTGGCATGCACTCTAACATAGTCGAGATCGATTGTCCTGGCCACGTCCTTGCGAATGCTAAGGAAGGGGAAGGATGGTTATTTGGTCACTTACTTAAGAAAGATGCAGAGAACTCAACGACCTTTCATAGGTTTTGGAAATGTTAGTGTGGAAGATTATAATTGTAGGAATTGTTTTGGTTGAACGTGATGCACATACAAACTAGGAAAAGGGATGAGCCTGGAATTGAATCCACAACTTCCTGCTTATAAGGCTTAAGCTTAAGCGGTAGGCACTACGACCACCGAACTCGTCCAGTGTGGAGTTTCCGGCAATGTCCTCGCTTTTTTGGAATTTCCTCACAGGGCTACGAAATGGTGAGGAGACATCTGGGAAGGAGCGTCTTACAAGCTCCAATACTCACGCTTCTACGGGTCTTTCGATGACAATTGACCGCCAGCTAAGGGTTACCTGGGAACTGTTGTCCTTCTGGCATCAGCTAGAGTGAGAAGAGCTGAGCAGAATGGATACGTTTGCGTGCGTTTTGACAGTTTTACCATGGGAAAACTGTCAAAACGTACGCAAACGTATTCATTCTGCTCGACTCTAGAGGGTGCGACCTGGGGGCTTGCCTAGGATATGGTGGGGTTTGACAGTGAACTTCTACAAGCTACAAGTATCCACAAGCAGACCCTATCAAAGCGACCGTGTGCCGCTCAAAGCGCACTAGTCTAGTCCTGGTGTTGGATGGGACTTTAAACAAATTTGACCAGACTGATCGTTTGGCCGAAACCCATTTGGCTGAATGCCACTAGGCTGAACAAACCATTGCAGAATGGTCGGATTCGTCAAATTTCACGACATAAATCGATAACTCGAAAACCATCAGTGCTAGAGTTTTGATGTCTTCAGAAGAAATGATCTACAAGAAGAGATCTAGTTTTGGTGTAAGTTGTCATTAGGGTGGCCCTTCGGGCAATTTTTTTTGGAAATGTATTTTTTTTACCCTTTTGAGTTAGGAGTTAATATACCGCCTAGGGGGTAAGATTGGGCCAAAAACGAAAAATGTTTCAACTCCTAATATCTCAGAAACTGTTACGAATTTTGATCAAAACTTCAAACGGTTCGAAATTATAGTAAAATTCACGTCTAGGAAATCACAAAACAAATTCCAAGAACTAATTGTTCTCGTACCATAATGCTTGGAATTTGAATGTAAAACTATTGATAGAATGAACCCGTATTAAAATAGTGTCAGTAATGCCCCATACATCTATTACATAACTAGTTTTTAGATCGATGGATACCTGGTTATCATGTTACGATAATCTGTTGTTGTTTTATCGAATTTTATGAATATTTATATAGCGGTTCTGGTTTTTCGTAGCAACGAGCATATACGCTGAAAAGGGGTGAGATTGGGCCAAGCTTTTGGTTGATTTGCCATACATAGTTGGTAAGAGCCGTAATGTAGGCAATTATTTCTAATGAACGATTGAATCGTTGCATCCTCACCGTTGAACTTTATTGTACTTGGCCCAATGTCATCCCCTGCAAGGGGAGGGAATGGGCCAATTTTAAACAACATATAACTTTGAGGAATTTCCCTCATTTATTATTTTTTCCCCACACAGTGATAAATTCATTGTTCAAGCTTGTACCAAACTATTTAAAACTTGATTCCAATGTTAACTACTAGAGCTTTGTAACATTTATTTGGAGCATACCACATTTTGGCCCAATGACACCCCCGTTGGCGGTAATTCTACAAAGTTGTAGAGAATTTAATTCTAAGCATTTTTGCCTAATAAACATTTATTTTATCTCATATAGGTGATGTTTTATGATAAAATTGCTAAATTTAGATAGGGTGGTCCCGAAAAAAACTTTCATCAATTCAGAATATTTCCAAAAACTGTCTTCACGGTCTTTGGATGTCGCATCTTTTGGTTACATAAGATGGTTGATAGCTTCATTTTCCAGCATATTATAAGCGTTTTTTCATGAAAAAGTGATATTTTTCTCAGCATTCTACTGCAGCTAGTAGCAAATATTAGCAAAAATTTCAATCGTAATCTGAAAGCATACATGCAGGCCCATCAAATCCATGGTATATCATTTGTCCATCTTTGTCCACTTTTGTTTGACGATAGTATTATTTTTGTACGAAAAATTAGGGTGAAACACATATAACATCTTTTGGATTTTCACAATATTTGGTAGAATAAAACACAAGAACACCGTCTTCGACCAGAGGTCGTACAGACTGAACACTTAACACCTAGACAACAGACAGGACACATGATACCCAGTGGCACAATAATAGACACATAATATCCATGCTAGACCTGTGCGCCGCCGCGCCACGCCGCCGCCGCCGACACTTATTGACGTACGCCGACGCCGTTCAAGGTGTCGGCGGCGCGCCATACGCCGGTTGACTCCACGCCGCCGAATTTCGTATTTCACGCCGATGATTGGCCAACACAAAGGCAACCTTCCGAACCAAGGCAACCTATTAGACATTAAATGAATTGCTATTATAACTTTAGCAGATTTGTTTGCTTTAATATTTGTCACTGCATCGGTGTGTTAAATGCTAGGTCATCCAAGAACTTCTTGGTTACACACCTATAAGTTAACGAGCGTATCGATTTACTTCTTATCTCATATGCAACTTCAATAAAATTCTGGTCGCATTGGGTGGTTCATCATCTTCTCAAAGGTTTAAATGTAACATTTCTTAATTGGTTTAGTGCTTTTGTACACAGCTACAAGTCAACAATATAATAAATGTTTGATTTGAATTCCCAATCTGGTACGATTTTTTTAAACTTCCCTGGACATGGAGTATCATTGTCATATCATTAAGGCTAACTCATAATATGCGAATGAAAAAATGGTAATATTGGCTCTTGGAGTTGGAACACGATGGAGCACGTGACCCTTTAATTTGAACCTTTCCTTCCCTCTTCCTTGTACTTCAATTGCCAGAATTGTACTGAAAAAAAAATGATTTCGATTTATTTTGATAAACAATTCCCAAAGAAATTTCTTGGATGCCCTGAAATTATTTCAGAAGGAAGTCCAAGAGGTAGTTCTGAAGGAATGCATGTAGAAAATTCTTAGAGTCGTGAGGAATTTCTGGATTTATCTCTATAGTAATTTCTGGAGGATTTGCTGAAGGAACGCCTGGCGAAAATTCCAAAGGAATTCTTGGAGGAATGCCCAAAGAAATTCTTTAAGAAATTTAAGAATGTCCTTTGGTTCCTTTGGAAATTGCTCTAGGAATTCATACGGAGATATTTGAAAATACGTCCTAGAATTTTAAAAGGAAATGGCAGAGAAAATTCCGAAGGAACTACTAAATGAATTTCCGAGGGAATAGAATGTCTTACAGAAAAATGTAAAATTTCCAGTGGAATTGTCAAAATAACTTCTTAGGGAATTTTGTAGATATTTTTAAAAGTATGTATGTATGTATGTAGTTATCCACCATCCTGGCTTGAGTCATGCTCTGCATACGGCTCCACCCAATAGTTTTCATTCATTTATTTAGTCTACATCTAAACAGATAACACTGAATCAACAATTTGACGCCACAATACACGGCTCTCCATCCTCGAATGCGCCCCACGCTCGCCAAGTCGTTTTGCACCTGGTCTGCCCATCTCTCTCGCTGCGCCCCACGCCGTCTCGTACCAGCCGGATCGGAGCGAACACCATTTTTGCTGGTTTGCTGTCCAGCATTCTTGCAACATGTCCTGCCCATCGTACCCTTCCGGCTTTAGCTACCCAATAGTACAGTCAAATTTAATTACCATTCTGATTTCAATGCACTGCTGTATGAAGGCCAAAACATGGAAGTGGCGGACCCGTAAGCAGAGACACTTACGCAAAGCCCGCGGGATACAGAGAATATCTAGAGATGTCGCAAATTAATCGATTACTTCGATTAGTTGATTCATCGTTGTGAATCAGTGTTGGTAAAATTTCAAAATCTCAAATCTCATCCACGATTCAAATCAAGCACGAGGCAAACCATATCCGACTCATGGCTCAGGGAATCGTCCATGATTCGACTCGCGATTTGAATCATTGCGTGATTTTTGCGTGTTCTTCTTTATAAAATTCATCGGAATAACTTTCTGTACTTAAAACAATGGATAATAAATTCATACGTAAACAAAATATACGCTTCGATTGGGTTTAGACACTTTTCAGAGCAAAATCATTTTTCGGCGAATGAGCGAAACGATGCGATTCTGCGTGAAAAATCCATGCGCGATGCTCTCCATGCAGAATCGCAAGCGAGTCAGCTCGCGCATGAGGCTTCGGTGAGTGAGATTTGAGCATGATTCTGCCAACACTGGTTGTGATAATCGATTAATTTTGAATCGATTATTACCCAACGATCAATCGATTCAATAATCGAGAGGAATACTGAGTAATCGATTAGCTACTAATCGATAATTCAGGATTTTACGACATCATAAGGATGTCGCAAATTAATTGATTACTTCGATTAATCGTTGTGATAATCGATTAATTTTGATTCGATTACTATTCAACGATTAATCGATTCAATAATCGACAAGAACCGAGAGTAATCGATTAATTACTAATCGATTAATCGGGATTTTACGACATCTCTATGAATATCCTTTCAACAGTGTAATCCGACAGACTAATAGATTCGCGATCTTTTTGAGCTTTTCGAGGAATGGTTTCTTTGAGGAAGGGCACGTCAAATCCATTACAACTGTGGGGAATTGTACCCTTCTACATGGGTAGAAATTTTTAAAAGTATTCCAAAAAGTATTTCAGAATGAATTCCCGGTGGAAATGTCAGAATTAATTTTAGAAGAATTTTTGAAGGAATTTCCAGAAGAATTCCTTTAAAAAAATTCTAGGATCCTAAAAAGTTCCGAAGTAAAAAAGTTCCAAAAAATTTCAATTCAATTTGGTTTCATTTGTGGAGGTTTTTTAATGAATTCCTGAAGAAATTCCGGATCGAATTCCTGACGAAATTTTTGAAGGTATACTAGAATGAGTTTTTTGATGACTTACCGAATCAATTTCTGAATGTACTTCAGAAATTTATTCGGTATTTACGAAAAGAAATCTGTAGACATTTTCGAAGGAGCTTGTGCAGTAAGGACTCTCAAGGATTTTTTTATATCCGCAATCTCGATATTTTGGGAGATTTTCTTGTCTTGACTCAAGAATTAAAACTAAGTTTATATCACTACTGTTAGGATTTTCGAAGAAATTCCTGGAAAATATAGGAGTTTCTATATAAATTCCAATAGCTTTTTTTCTGAATACTTAATAAAAATTCCTTCATAAGTGCCTTTCAAAATTCCTTCTGATATTTCTTCAGAAATTCATTTAAAAATTCTGTTCGAATATCTTTTCAGGTTGTCATTGGGTTATTCCTTCAAGAATTGAGTCGAAAATTCCCCCAGGAATTTCTCCAAAAATCTCTTTAGAAAAGCCACCAGAAATTAATTTAGACATTCCTTTAGTAAACCCTCCGGAAACGCCTTTATAAATTTTTTTCAGACGTTCCTTTGGAACTTCCTCCATGAAGTCCTTAGGAAATTCCTTCAGTAAACCATACAAGATTCTTGCAGGAATAATTCCAGAAAGATTTATTATTTGGAGGAATTTCAAAAGAATTTTTTTGAATAAATTTCAAAAGATATTTGAGTGATAAACTTATTTTCAATTAAAAAAAACTAAATCAAGGTTGAAAAAAAATGAAGGAATTTACAAACGAATTTTTTTAAGATTTCCCAAAAGAATTTCTGTAGAGATTCAAAAAGGGTTTTTAAAAGAAATTTTCGAAGGTCTACAGGAATTTCTGGAAGATTTGCTTAAGGAATTTCCGGAGGAATGTCCGCAGGAATTCCTACAGGAAATTCAGAAAAAAATCTTGGAGAAAATTTGAAATAAATTCCAAAGGGAAATTCCGAAAGAATACCAAAAATATCTTCCTAGGATTTCCGAAGAAGTTCTTTGAGGAATTACTGGAAGAATTTCTATTAGAAATTCTTAAAAGAAATTCCTGAAGGAATTTCTAAAAAAAAATCTTAAATCTAATTCAGATAGTGTTCTCCTAAAGGCATTTCCGAATGTATTCCTTAAACAGTGTCCGTTGGTATTCCTAAAGAAATTCTTGAAGAATTTTCCATGGGTATTTTCTAAGGAATTCTTAAAAAAGTTTTCGAATGAATATCTTAAGAAATTCCTAAAAAACTCCGCAAAGGAATTTCCGGGATTGCTTCGGAAGAACTTCCAAGGAAATTCCTGAAGGAACTTTTGGAGAAATATCGGAAAGAATTTCCGAACAAATATCCAAATAAATTTTTACAGAGAATTCTTGGAGGAAGTTCTAAATTTTTTTTTTTTTTAATCTTTATTTAGGTGTTTTTTTAATTCTAGATTAAGTTCAACACCGAGGAAGTTCTAAAGGAATTCAATATGGAAATTGTAAATTAGTTCTTAGAATTCATCTTTCGAATTTTCTGAGGAATATCTTGAGTAATTTCCGAACTAATTTCTGGATTTGTACCCGAAATACTTTTCACTGAACCTATGTGCTGTGATGCGGAAATGTCCTAGTGGAGGATGTAATATGAACTTTTGCTGTGGAGACACAAGCTATAGCTATTAGGATGTTGCCCCCATCATGTAGCTAGCAATTGTACAAAAAACCCTAAAATTCATGAAAAGCATGATATGCCTTGCCGCATGACATTTTTTTTTTTAGCTAAAAATTCGCCGCCGAACATTGCTTACGGCGTGACGCCGCCGACGCCGCCGACGCCGCCGCCGCCGGTGTAAAAATGGCCTCACGCCGCCGCCGCTCACAAATTCTTCGGCGCACAGGTCTATTTGGGTGAGAAAATCAATCTCTCAAAATTTCAGCTCAATCGCTTGTTGCATAAGCTGACGCATTTGATTTGAAGTTTGTATGGTCTTAAGAAAATTATTTTGAGTTTTTTAGTGGAATGTCTTTACTTCTCATAAGACGAGTTTGTACAATCCCATTTAATTCCACCACTTGATTGTACCTTGACAGATACGTATTTCGACCTCAACAGTAAGGTCGTCTTCAGTGTCTCGTACTTGACTCGACTCGAGTAAAAGAAAATACGTATCTGTCAAGGTACAATTAAGTGGTGGAATTAAATGGGATTGTACAAACTCGTCTTATGAGAAGTAAAGACATTCCACTAAAAAACTCAAAATAATTTTCTTAACACCATACAAACTTCAAATCAATGTGCCCAGGTAACCCTTAGCTGGCGGTCAATTGTCATCGAAAGACCCAAGTTAGTATGGTGGTTTCAGTCAAAATGCATAGGAGAAATATACCTCCGTCATTATTTTGTTCAGGAAATTGGTTCTGATTGCTCGATTGAGCTCAAAATTGCAAAAACGGCAGTTGGTATGTTACAGAACAATTTCACAGAACATTGTATGATGATTAAATGAACTTTTATATAGTTTCCGGCTGATACAATCAATAAATCCAAAAATTGTTCTGTAACATACCAACTGCCGTTTTTGCAATTCTGAGCTTAATCGAGCAATCAGAACCAATTTCTAAATCGAATGAGTGAAGGAGGTGTATTTTCCTATACATTTTGACTGAAATCCCCATACAAACTTCAAATCAAATGCGCCAGCTTATGCAACAAGCGATTAAGCTGAAATTTTGAGAGATTGATTTTCTCACCTAAAGACACAATCCTGGGGGGTGCACTGTGGAATTCGAAGACATTTTTTCTCCCCATACTAAGCTGGGCCAGTCTAGTGTCTACTATTCAACATTGTTTTGGAGGGGTAATATCGAGGGCAGGAGCACGAGTAATACGATTTTCACGAAGTCCGTTCAGCTGTTTGGTTTCACTGAAGACATTGTTATAATGACACGTAACTTTGGAGGACACGACACGTGGAGGAAGCCTACATCAGACTGGAATACATGGTTGATTACGAAAATATTAGGAGGAGTGAATTGATAAGAGAATGACCATAAAATGATTTCAATTGAATACTGAATTCGCCGTACAGTTGGGCGAGCTCGTGATATATTTTTCACTTATCTAAGACAATATAAATCAGGACGCAGTAATTTAGCTAGTACTTCATTGAAGTTTTCGAAGGCAGTATTTTTTACATCCGGTGCTGCAGGAAACGAACAGGAGAACGGACAAAACGGGTAAGACAACAAAGTTGGGCTTGAGGAGCTGTGAGGTCGTATTCGAAGCCATGTTTTCTGCGATGCCTTGAGTCCAAGGGTGCGTTTCGCTCCGAATCGAATAGGACGAGGACGGTCTTCTTGGACGGGTAGGTTGCGGCGATGAAAGTCGCAGCGGCTTCAGCCAAGAGTATGGTACATATGTTCGGGAGGCTATCAAAGATATATAGTCATGTTGGTTCCGGTGACCCCGAAATCTACTCTACGGCCTGAATCAGATACATTCGTTAATAGATCGACCACCGACCTTCTGGAAGCCAACGAGTTGTCACCACTTCGGAAGTTGTGCGCTATGGAGCTGTTAATATGGGCTTCTGAAGAGTTCCCGCTCCTTGTTCCATGCCAGTGGATTCATGCCATTGGGTGGAGGCCGACGCTGGCCGTCGGGTGCAAAACCTGATCCTCTTTGATAAGTTGTGGCATTAGGGCAGTTCAAATTTCAAAAATGTTCGAAAATTCCAACTCCCATATGTCTATTAGCATCATTTTGGTAATATAGGAGTCCTGGCAAAATTTCAGGCAATTCGGTGGCCATTTAGGGGTGGCGCGAAGTCAACTTATGTTTATATTGAAATTTGTATGAGAAAAACTTAAAATTTATTCAAGTCTCCCTACAACTGTCTATTTGTGATGAATTCAAATAAACATCCCCAACATCCCTTTTTGGAATCTATATAAATGAGCCCTCCGGATAACCCATTAGTTATGAGTGGATTGAACTGGTCTATTGACAGTGTGAATATGATATAAATGGCTAAAATGGTGTAATTAGCCTCAACGTAGCAGTGGAAATATAAATTAAAATTAATGAGTTATCCACTAGTTGAGCTCAAATAGATTCCAAAAATGGAGGTTGGGGATGTTTATTTGAATTCATCACAAATAGACTTGAATAAATTTTAAGTTTTTCCCATACAAATTTCCATATAAACATAAATTGACTTCGCGCCACCCCTAAATGGCCACCGAATTGCCTGAAATTTTGCCAGGACTCCTATATTACCAAAATGATGCTAATAGACACATGGGAGTTGGAATTTTCTAACATTTTTGAAATTTGAACTGCCCTATTGTGGCATCCTGTATTCTACGGAAGTTACAGAAGTAAAAGGGGCGACCCGTACACATGGCAAGATGCCTGACTCGGCACAGGCAGACTCGGTTGGTGTAGAGAGCAGCAACCCGGAAGCGGCTCTAAAGTATGAATTGAAGGTCGGTGAGAGATTTTTTTTAGATTACTTTTCTAACGAAATTTTTAAAATCACATTTTAATAAAGTAATTTATATAAAAAAAATTATCGCTGACCTTCAACACACATATATATATATATATATATATATATATATATATATATATATATATATATATATATATATATATATATATATATATATATATATATATATATATATATATATATATATATATAAATATATATATATATATGTACGTTCAGACCACTTCCGGGTTTGTCGGCGACGGAATATTATTTCTGTAATATGTTGATTTTCAATGCATATTAATACCAAATTTGGAAAAATCACAGGCAAAAAGCTCCACATGTCTCCACTTTTTTTTCTCGATATCAAAGATATAAGTTTGAATTATGATCGGACAAAATTTCAGCTGCCGTAATCTGCCCATCCGTAAGTTATTCATATTTTTCTAAATAATCTTTTCTTACTTAATTTCAATAAAACCACTAATGAAGCTTTTAAAAACCTTGGTAACACCTCACGATCAGCTTTATTATCATTCTCCTTTGAAAGCATACATAAAAAAAATTACCAGAGGTTTAACGCGAAAAAAATGAGAAGAAACCCATTTTATCTCTGTTTCCAAGGAAATAACGTACAGCGCTATCTACAAAGGTTTTAGAGCATAGGTGTCTTTGGAGCATAAGTCCAAAATGTCAAAACAAGCAACTTTGTAGAAGAAAGTTTAGCTCTATCTAGTTCTATCAAAGATAATACTTATCTAGGTAAGTTTTATATTATCTAGATAAAAATAAAATTCATCAAAATGAAGCTTAGCACCATCCGCGATAGTGTGCTGAAGACACCAAAACTCTAGAACGTATACAGAGAGTGCTAGAGGTTTTGCCCAACGAATACAGCGGTCTGCCCCAGTGTGCGTCGCCACTATATACGCGCAGCATCTCGAGGCAGCGTTTCCGGAAGAGGATGAGTTCGATGGGGCACTATTTGAGGACTGCTGGAATACAGTTCAAGCAGTCATTTACGATGCAGCGGAGAACAACGTCCGGTACGTGGGACGTAGTCGACGGAACGATTGGTTCGTCGAGGAGTGCAGACAGATTCTGGAGGAGAAGGGCGAAGCGGGGATGGTCGCGCATCAGCAAGGTACCCGACAGAGCGTGGAATGTTATACCTAGACGGAAGCGGAGACAACATACCCGTTTTTTTTCAGAAGAAGAAACGCCGCCTGGAAGAAGATGGAACAGCTGTGCCATTCTCAAGAAACACGCAAGTTCTATCAGAAGCTCAACGCATCCCCTAAAGGCTTCGATCCGCAAGCCGAAATGTGAAGAGATGAGGATGGGAGCATCTTGACGGACGAACGTGTGGTGATCGAAAGTTAGAAGTAGCATTACGAGAAACATTTGAATGGCGCTGAGAGTACAAGCAGTGAAAGTCAAGGTAGCGGAGAAGATGACTACGTCAGCTCAAGCCAACCAGCCCCCACCTTGAGGGAAGTTAAGGATGCCATCCAACAGCTGGTAAAGATAGTATCGGAGCTGAGCTCATCAAGATGATCCCGGAAAAGCTGGCCACTTGCCTGCACAAACTGATTGTCAAAATC
The DNA here is from genome assembly GCF_024139115.2 of Armigeres subalbatus. Taxonomy (NCBI): domain Eukaryota; kingdom Metazoa; phylum Arthropoda; class Insecta; order Diptera; family Culicidae; genus Armigeres; species Armigeres subalbatus. The sequence goes on along the minus strand of NC_085140.1, from coordinate 361,626,578 downwards.
TGGGATACTGAACAGCCACAAGGCAGGGTTGATTCACAGGTTCTTCTTGAGCTTATGAACCTTTGACGCCCGTCCGAGAGCTCTTTGTAGCAATGTTATGTTTAGACCAAGACGCCATCGAATTACGGTCAGCTTTAGGCGGTTTGCAGCGATTATTCAATCGAGTTTCCCCAGTGTTCGATTTCCATTTGTCACGAGAGGTTCTCCGGTGTAAATTTTATAACAGTGAGGGAAATCTGTGTGTTTTATAGCAAAACATTTTTTAAATTTAATACGATCGAAACCACAGCTCACAGGAGAACTGTCGTCGTTTGGCACGATTGGGATGATTCTTAACTACTTTTTTCTATCGTCCGTACCTTGTTTTTCCGATGATACATTCACCGAGTGTGTGGATGATATGAGATCGGCCGGGAATTGAGTTTAAAAAGTCGATTTGTACATATACACAACATGTGAAATATTTAGTTCGAAAAATGTATTGGAGGAAACTACTTCCTTTGGTAGGGTTTGGACCCGCGACTCCAGAGTGTGAAGGATCCCGTCGTCCTTCGCAGCTTAGCGGGTACTGATGAGACCAAATTCCCAATACAGCCACATAGTTCGTACTAGCTCTTCTTCATGGAGACATATTGTTTGTACGCATGCAACCGAGTGGGATGAGTATTGATTATTGTCTGGCGTCATCCCGACGTCTAACGTCAGTTCCCGCCAAGCTACAGATAACAACGGAGGTCCTTTGTAGCTTAGTATGGTGGAGTAACTGTCTAGCTTACTGCGGTCGTGAGTTCAAGTCCCACCCAAAGAAGTGGTTGGCTCCAATATAATTTTCGAACTAAATCTTTCACATGTTGTGGATGTCTAGCGTGATTTTTGAAAACGTCGTATGTCCAAACTTTCTTTCATTACGTTCTCTTTTGCTAATATCTAGGGTAGTTTTAACTTTGTTGTAATATTTTCACCTCAGCATGCTAGTTGCAAACCTATTTTCTTCAGATCTGTGCTGAAAAATCCGATGTAAAAGCTAGTATGGCTTTGTAATAATCTAAAGAGAAAGTAAACAAGAAGTGCCTCTCTTTTGGACATACGACGTTTTCAAGAATCAGGCGAGATATGCACAAATCCTTGAACTTTAATTACGCGACATTCGAAAAAAAACGTAGAAAAATCCAAGATCATAATAATAATAAAACTATCATAAATGGAACCGCATACCCCAAACGATGATTATATTTTCATTCAATCAAGCAGCTATTCATCTGTTGGACCACTAAAGTGCGGTTTTCGCCCGATCCCTCGGTGAGAAGTGTTTGCAACGACGATGCTGATGGTCACTTATACCCGGTGGACATGGGCTCGGCCTGATGGGGTTCGGTGGCGGTGGCCAACGCACTGGCGGTGCTGATGGGAGGAAAACAAAAACAGGAGCGAGAAGTTCATAAATTGAATTTATGTCCGCTTCATGCAAGCTGTCCAACGACGAACGAACAGTAACGCTCCGCCACTACTGAAGCTGTCTGATGGGAAGCTTGAGCAGGATTATGCTTTTTCTCGAGTACCTTCTGGTTGGGGACCATGCTTGGTCAGGGGGCTCTGACTGGTCAGTCAACTATGGTGTCAAATCTGGGATGCTTTGGACAGGGTGGAGAATGATTGAATTAAATAGTTGTGTGTTTCTAGTACACATGTTTGATAGAGAATGATGAGCAAGAATACTTCAGTTGTCTGATTATATTAATACTATAGTTTCCATTTTTTAGGACTTGTAAAGTTTATTGAATGTGAAGTTAAATATATTTTCTAGTTTTCTTTGCACTACCATTACAATTTTCCTGTTCGGTCGGATAATATTCTTCATATGCTTTAACACATGAGTTCTCTGTTTGGTTATATTTACGATTTTCCTTTACAGCTTCCAATCGAATCTGTTTAAACTTGCAATCTTATGTCTTCCATTGTTATTTCACATGAATATATAGAATTAAATGGTAGTCTGCTAGTCAAAATTTGTTTTAGCCATTATGGAACGAATCGATACATATTTTGTGTGAGAACGGAATACTAAAGAACGCATCGTAAATCACAAATCGAATCTCGCATCAGAAATCCAAATTAGCTCATAAAGTCAAGAAAGTCTTTTCCAGTTGCACACATCATTGCTTCATTCTTATCTGGGATCATACACTCCAATCGAGCGTAAAATTGGACTTAGGATCCAAACACTGCACCACACACAAAATTACCATTCCGAAGAACCAGGACAGATGCAAGCCTGCCAGAAAACCGTTGTAATCTGGTCCATAAAAAATCGATCCTTCGCCGTGCCGGTGTGGTGGCTTACATTATTAACCGACCGGTTGCAATTTTCCCCGGGCTGTAAACATTCATTGTCGTTATAAATAAACGCTATGAATTTAAAATCAAGCACGAGATTTGCGAAAAATTTATGCTCCCAGCCATTATCTGATGCTGCTCGTGGTTCGTAGCTCGTAGCTCAGCGTTCCTCAAGCTCGATTTACCGGGAACCACACCCGCGCCGCACAACCATAGACGAGTGCTGCAAGCGCCAGCCAGCGACCCGATAGGTAACAAAATACGGAAACCAGATTTTGGCTGCCATGCCTTCCTTGTGTTTCAAAGTTGACTTTATCGCGTCATGATACTAAACGCCCTCTTTTCAAGTGCCATCCAAACCAGAGGGGGTTTTGTCAGAAAACCGGTCGAAATATTTTACAACCCAGCCCCGAACGATGGGAGGGAAACCGTTTGAAAGTTTGATATTTCGGGAATGGGGAAGATTGGTCGGGAAAAACAAGGGAGCTGATGCTTCGACAATTTGAGGAAGTTTCCAAGGAAAAGTAAAATCTTTCCGGAAAAGGCAGCGAAGGGGAGACAGATTTAAATACCTTAATATGATTAGAACCAAAGATAATGTCGCAACGATTTTGTGCTCCATTTGCTCGGAGGCAAATGCCAGAATCAAAGAGGAGCGCGTCCAATCGTGTACACAAAGGTGGTTTCTTTCCCGGAACAGATTTGTGGAACGGAAATAGCGAACGGAGAGATTTTCCTCGAAGGGTGGAACAAGATGTTTTTACACATTTCAGTCTTTGTCTTGCGGAGATTTCCGGGAAAGTGGCAGAGTGCTATTTCCTAGGAGATTGACAGTCTAGAGATAGGAATCATCCAATTAACATTTGTCCACTTTTATGGATTTAGTGACAATAAAAGCATAGTCATTATTTCCGGTGCCGTTTGGTTAACCACCTGGGATATTAAACGGGCCTGGAGTTTCAAATGGCTTTACTAGCATCATTATAGGAAGGACAACAAAGTATGATAATAGTAATGTAGGGTTAGAGCGGTTACAGCAGTAATAAAAAAATCAGTTATTTACAATTATTTAAAACAAATATGCAGGAATAAAATGAAAATAACGAATCATAAGCATATTTTATAATTTTTCGGGTAAAAACCCCAATTCCATCGACTATTTTTGCTAGAATTCGTAGCACTGCTGAAGAAAGAGAAATATCAGAAACTCTTATTCAAGACAAAATTTTCAAAACGACTTATCTGCTTTTGTAAACAAAGATTCAAACAACGATTTGACGAATCTGATAGCTCTCCCACGCAAACCAACACCATCAAAAGGTAGCGGAAACCTTCACCTACCTATTGGTGGTGTTGGCTTGCGTGGGAGAGCTATCAGATTCGTCAAATCGTCGTTTGAAACTTTGTTTACAAAAGCAGATAAGTCGTTTTGAAAATTTCTATCTTTCGCAGAACAATGCTGGTGGAAAAGGTAGTACCTGCAGACAAATTCAGGATACTATATTGCATTGTACTTTTTAGTGAAATTATTTGCGAAGCTTGGTGACCATGATCTAAGATTCGCAGCCTGGAATAAAAACAAATAATATTAAACGACCAATTAATGTGCGATTCCTGTAGAGTTATAGACATACGTCATATAGGGTCATATAGGTGATATAGGTTCGCTCCTTGTTACTGATGCCGGTGTTTACATTTGCTCCGCGATCAATTTTCCAATATTTTTTCGGGCATGAATTGCGAATAATATTGGGTTTTTACTTCAGACCAGTGACTAATTGAATAAAGTGAAGTTTTATAAGTATCCCATCAACATTTCGACATATACCATGTTTAAAAAAAGATAAATCTTAAGGATGATCATGTAGATCTTATGGCCAAGCTACAGATATTTTTTGGATGACCGAGAACCTATGTCGTTGATTCTATTCTATACATCAAAACATATTTAAAACGGTTTGACTGATCTTTATTTACTCGAGTAGATCTTAAAGCCTTATTCCTGGAATTTATTGGACGACAAGTCATTGTTTATAATTCAGATAAGTCGTTTTGAAAATATGGTGTTAAATTCTTGGATGATTTTAAAACTATTTTGTGCTTTTTCTTGGAATTCACTTTCCACCACTCATTACTTTTTAAGCTTATTTTCTCATTTTTCAATTCTTACTTTTCTAATTTTTTAATCAATAATAATTTATAAATAAATCATGTATGGCACACGCTCTTGTCAAACTATGACATCCACAGTCAAGCAAATCTGATGGGCGCGTTTTGTCCTGCATGCAATTTTTTATTCAAATATGTGTTTTTCTTTGAAAAATGTAGTAAAGTTAACTTTTTAGTAGCATGACACAATTATTACTGATTTGTTCTTCTGGACATATGTAAAGGTTATCGAGGAAATGTTTTTATCCAGTAAAAAACCTTGCGAAAGGGAAGCCTAAATTAAATCAAAACAATTTTTTTTTAATTTCGTTATGTTCTTAACAAATATTTTTGGTTCAATCAAACTTAATTGTCTATATTCTGGGGATTAACCACCCTTGGACTTGGACATTAATTTACAATGTTGGGAAATCTGATATCCCAAGCAGCACAAATTGTTTCACTACTGAACATTTCACTTTGTTGCAACTATTCGGAAAGAAACAATCTTTGCGAATGTGCCATCAAATATAACTCTCTTGCAATCTAAAAAGTACAAGAGGTGGAGCCTACGGAAACATCCTTCGATTGCAGTAAAATTGCAATAATGTTGCAAAATATTACAGCGGAAAAAAAATTTCTTCTGATCTTGCGATTGATAGTCCTTCACTCTACCACAACACCATTCAACACTTCGAAGCGATTGCATGCTGACTCACAATAAAATCAATACGATTATGAAGTTTTGTACTCAGGTTTCCTGTTACTTGATTGCACCATCACAGGAAAAAATGTGAGTTGTCAAAACGTTGAACGATGCTAAATTAAACATAAAGACACATTCAACTTATCTGCAACTTAATTTAAACAAACATTTAAATTTTTAAAGACGCATTGAAGTTACATGGTAAAAAATATGCAACTTAATGATTTTGTTTCGTGTCTGCAACATGAAGTGCAGTATTCTTGGTTTGTTTGTTTCCAAATGTCAAACGCGTACTGCATTGCAAATTTAATGAAACATTGATCACAATTCGAACGTTTTTGTCATCTAGATGCAACTTTTTCGTGCTTTGATGTTTTTCCAATGCCTTTAATGAAACGAAATAGAAACAAGGTGCTTTCAGGAAGATGTTGCGTGTGCTACTTGGGATGTGAATATGTACATCATGTGGAAGATATTGATTTGAAAAATGTATTGGAGGTACGACCTTCTGAGGGTCGTGGGTTCGAGTCCCATCGAAGGGCATGTGGTAACCTCCAATACATTTTTCAAATCAATATCTTCCACATAATGTACATATTCATATATGAGATTTCAAAATATTTTTGATTCAGTGGTCCGACAACATGTTTAGACGTCAGCAGCCATCGGTTTTGTAACTAATTATGCGTAAAAAAAGCGTATGCGTTTACGTACGAAAAACTTATACTACAGGTAGATGAGATACGAAGGAATACGCATTGTTTACCCGCACCCAAGGAGCCAGGCTACTCGGATGACTTTGATCAAACGCGGACACAATAATCAACGATTAATGATCTGTCGGGCCAGGTTTTGGTCTCCGAAGCGTTGAAGTAACAAGCCTAGATCCACATGGTGTGTCTGCCGGTGTAACAAACAAGCAATGATTTACATAATGCTTTGTTAGGCCCGACAATTGCGGATCATTCCAAATGTTTCACGAAGCCTGCGGCCTCTTCCGGGTTCTCTACTAAATATTATCTTCGCTTGACGTTCTTCCGGCATACGAACAACGTGACCAGCCCACCGTAGTCTGTCGTGATTCATGCGACGCCGCCAGATACCGTTCTCTTGTTTACCGCCGAGTATTGTCCGCAGCACCTTACGCTCAAACGCTCCGAGAGCTCTCCGATCAGCCTCCTTTAACGTCCATGTCTCATGGCCGTATAAAGCCACCGGAAGAATCAGAGTAGTATACAGTGCGAGTTTTGTTTTCGTTTGCAGACTACGGGACTTAAGCTGGTTACGAAGTCCGTGATAAGCCCTATTTGCAGCTGCAATACGCCTTTTCACCTCGCGGGTAACATCATTATCGCACGTCACTAATGTTCCAAGACACACAAATTCTTCTACCACTTCAAATTTTTCACCATCCAGCACCATTTCGCTACCACCACCACTAATGAACCCACGTTGATTGCCAGCGACCATGTACTTCGTTTTTGCTGGTATTGATCGTGAGTCCAATCCTCGCTGTCTCCCTCTTAAAAGGCACAACAGCCTCTTCCACGGCACGGCGATCAATTCCGATAATATCGATATCGTCCGCAAATCCCAGGAGCATATGCGATTTTGTGATAATGGTACCGCTTCTTTGCACACCAGCTCTCCTAATCGCTCCCTCGAGCGCTATATTGAACAGTAGATTCGAGAGTGCATCACCCTGCTTTAATCTAAGGTAACAAATGACGTCGATATTTCATCCGCTACCCTTACACTTGATTTCGATCCGTCCAACGTTAAACGAATCAGCCGTATCAGTTTGGCCGGAAAATCATGTCCAAGCATAATTTGCCATAATTTATTCCGTTTCACTGAATCCTACGCCGCCTTGAAATCAATAAACAGATGTTGTGTCTGCGAGTTGTACTCCCAGAATTTATCGAGGATTTGTCTCAGGGTAAACATTTGATCCGTCGTTGATCGGCCCTCACGAAAACCTGCTTGGTATTCACCGATGAAGGACTCTTCAAGCGGTCTCAATCTGTTGAACAGAATACGGGACATAATTTTGTACGCCGAATTAAGGAGGGTTATTCCGCGATAATTGGCGCACTCCAGTCTGTGCCCTTCTTTAAAGAGAGGGCAAATGAGGCCGTCCAACCAGCTAGCAGGCATTTCCTCGTCTTCCCATATTTTCGACATAATATGGTGCAGAACTTCATAAAGCTGCTCACTGCCGTGTTTGAGAAGTTCAGCCGGGAGCTGGTCCTTCCCCGCAGCCTTATTGTTTTTCAGCTCTTTAACAGCTTTTTTAACCTCATCTAGTGTAGGTGACTACTCCACAGCTTGTCCATCGTCGCTAATATTTATTCTGTTCACCGATGCACCGTCACTTCTTCCAATCAACAAAGTCTCGAAGTGTTGCTTCCACCTGGCAGCCACTTCAGTTTTATCTGTCAGCAAATTCCCTTGTTGGTCGTTGCACATGACGGGAGATGGCGCTGTCTTTCTCCGCACGCCATTGACAGACTCATAAAACCGCCGCATACCGTTCTGCTCCATCTTGTCCTGCGCCTCACTAATAACTTGTTCTTCGTACTCTTTTTTCTTCCTGGGGTGGGTTCGGTTTTCGGCTGCTCTTGCTTCCTTGTACCGATCTCTATTCGATCCGGTACCAGACACCTATGTTGCTTCTGGCAACATTCTTCTCGTCTGTCACTCTCTGACACTCCACATCGAACCAACCAGTCCTGGGTCGCCTCTGTGCAGTGCCTACCACTTCTCGTGCTGTTGTGCTCACCGCTCCATGGATCGACTCCCATAGATCGTTGATGTTGTCGCTAACGTTGATTGCACTTATCCGTTCGTCGAGCTTTTGGCGGTACTAAGCCGATACTCCTTCCGCCGACAATCGCTGGATATTGTAACGCATCGTTCGCTGTCATCTTTCGTTCGATACAGTTGACAACCGTGATCGAATTCTACTGACAACGAGGTAGTGATCAGAGTCAATGTTCGGACCTCTGAATGTCCGCACATCGATAACATTCGAGAAATGGCGCCTATCCACCAAAACATCTATCTGGTTGCAAGTTTCACCATTTGGGTGTCTCCAGGTGTGCTTTCGGATGTTCTTTCGTGCAAAGTAGGTGCTACTGATGGCCATCCCTCTGGCAGCAGCAAAATTTACTAGCCTTAGGCCGTTGTCATTGGTAGCGGAGTGAAGGCTCTCCCTACCGATTATGGGACCCCTACCGACCTGAGCGTTAGCGTATCCGATAACAATTTTCACGTCATGCTTTGGGCACTCTCCATGGGCTTCATCAAGACATTCATAAAACGTGTCCTTCACGTCGTCGGATTTATCGTTTGTCGGTGCGTAAACGTTGATTAGGCTGTAATTGAAGAATTTTCCCCGTATCCTCAACATACAGATTCGTTCGCTAATGGGTTTCCACCGCATCACTCGCTTCATCTGCTTGCCCATCACTACGAAACCAACTCCATGCTCTGCTTTTTCATCGCCGCTGTGATAGATATTATACTTGAATGCAGTGTTGGTCGTGGGGTCTACGGCTCGGAATTCACGTTCTCCGGATCTGGGCCATCGGACTTCTTGAATAGCGGCCACGTTCACTCCAACCTTCTGCAGTTCGCGAGCCAGAAGGCTCACTCGTCCAGGTTCATTTAGGGTCCTGACATTCCAGGTACCGAGTTTCCATTCATAGTCCTTATTTCGTTGCCGAGTCGGTTGCCAAAAATAACGTTCTCTTTTTTTTCTATCTCCATTTTTCGTGGTATTTGAGAGGCTTCAGTAAGCTACCTTACCGGGGTCGCGTTACCTACATCGCGATGATGGGGCTGCCACCTTAGGTATAGCTGACGCGAAACAACAATTTGTTAATCAGCCGCTGGGTACCAGGCGGACGCTTTTTGAGCCGCTCGTTCTGGTAAACAGACGCTCGAGGCGTACCTTCTCACTCTAGTTGATGTCAGAAGGACAACAGTACCCAGGCTGCACTACCAGCTAAGTACACAACCCTTAGCTGGCGGTCTTTTGCCATCGGACGACCCGTGGAAGCGTGAGATAGGGACTTGTGGGGACCAGATCTCTGTTGGGCGCTCCTTCCTTGATGTCAACCCACCATTTTGCAGCCCACGGTACTGTTAGATTATTTTAATGGAAACAAACTTTCTTTGAATCACACTCATCACAAAAAAAATCCGCAGCACGCCGATTCATGTATAAGTAGTCTGCATATTGAAAATGTTTCATCCTTCAAATACTTAAGATTGAACTTAGATTTCTTTCTAACATGGGACACGCACATGAAACATGTATCTAAAAAAAATTCCTCACAGTGTTCTCTCATGGAAAAAGTTCACTCTTTTGTGCCCAATGGAGCATGATTTAAATTTTACCATGATTTTTTTTCTTGACAAAATCAAAACACTGTTATTTAAACTTGTTCCATGTAATGTTGTCTTTAGATTTTATCAAGACTGAAAAGCCATCTCTGAAGAATTAAATTAGAGTCGAAAGTCATAGTTTATCAAAACGTTTAGACGAAACACTAAAATCAATTACCAAAGTGTTCTCTCTTTTTGCACCCATTTTTCACGGATAGAGAAAATGCTACCGATTCATGTAAGGCGAGGCTGTCAACTGAAATCCGGATATTACAAAATAGATTTTAAAAAGTAATATTCAAATTACCTCCTTCATTTTCATAATTTCGCTTTATACTAATCTTAACCATAAAGTTATCACTTGTCATAAGACGAGTTTGTACAGTCCCATTTAATTCCTCCACTTAATTGTACCTTGACAGATACATATTTCGACCTCAACAGTAAGGTCGTCTTCAGTGTCTCGTACTTGACTCGACTTCTAGTACGAGACACTGAAGACGACCTTACTGTTGAGGTCGAAATACGTATCTGTTAAGGTACAATTAAGTGGTGGAATTAAATGGAACTGTACAAACTCGTCTTATGACAAGTGAAGACATTCCACTAAAAAGCTCAAAATAATTTTCTTAACATTAAGTTATTCCTATCCTAGGACTGAGAGATTTTCAAACAGTTGTATTTATGCAAACATACCCGAAAGTTCCACCATAACACTGTTTTTCAAATCAAAAATCAAAATACTAGACATGTAAATGACTTGCTGAGAAGCAGAGCATATACGAAGAGTTCAAATAAGTATAACTATAAGTATTACTATTCCTTGTAACTTAAAGCCTATTTAAAAGCAAGCTGAAGAAGTATTTGTTAATGAATGGAAACGAATATATTCTTTGAACATGTCAACCATTTGCTTATGTAGTTTTTTATCCTGCCTTCTTCCTTTTTCCATTAGTAAATGTCAACTACCAGTGGGCTCTCTCAGCGGAAAAATGAAAAATATTTTTTTCCTGGATAAAAATCGCCCAAAAAAACGCTTTTCCAATAAAACTTTTGCAATATGTTCTCAAATTTTCGAGCACTTTTTTTAAAGGTCCAATTATTGACCAAACAGTAAAACCAGCCATTCCCTTTTTTTGATTCTGAGGAGTTATTATGATTTCTTCGCTTAAGTACTTTTCGTCCCATAGGTTTTGAAAATTGAAATTTGCGTCCCCAACCACTTTTGCACAACTAACTTTTGATGATGTGTTAGCTCTCATTCCATGTTTAACCAATTTGTTTGATTTCAATTTTAGATTAGGCTAATAGATTTTTTTTGGCAAAACAACATGTTTGGCTTAATTTAAAAATAACCTAGTGTTAAATGCCTAATAGTGAGCCCGCTAGTGACCCTAGTTCTTATGCCTACCATGATATCTATTAACAAATTCTGCATCTCCGCTTCACGATACATATATAAAGCACTCAAATACACGACGATAATCGTTCAGATTACCATTTCTTAATATGACTGAATTTGCCCTACAGTAGACCCTTTTGGGGTCCATAAAAGGAAACTGCTTCACGCTAGTCATTTGATTTTCATGTTCCGTTTCGGGATGTTCTTCTTTCCTATTATGGACCCCCAAAATATTCTCATACTGGACAGTATCGTGTTTATTTTTTACAAAATTGTAAAAAAATCATCTATTTTCACTATCTTTAGCCAAATGATACTTTTTTTCATGCCAAATGACCTTTTCGACCAGTTCGGCATTACATTTTCGACCAAATGACTTGTACGGTCTTATGGTCTGCTCGGTCAAGTGACATTTTCGGTTGAATTATCAATGTGGCCCTATATATTTTTTTTAATTTCACAGTGAGCGATCAGAAGTTAGCACTGAGAAGTGAGCCTTAAGACGTCATGGATAAACCACCAAATAACATTTTCAGCCAAATGACATTCCCGGCTGAATGATCTGTTCGGCCGAGTGAAATTTTCGCCGTATGACTTGTACCGCTAAATTCCATTTTTGGTCAAATGATTTGTTCAGCCTACACTCTTTTTCCGGCCACATGACTTGTTAGGGTAAATGGCTTCTTTGGCCAAACCTTTTATTTGGCCGTTCGAAATTCAGAAAACAAGTTTTAGTCTAACAACCGTTTCGGCCAAACGTTCATTTCGGCTAAATGAAATTCGGTTAAATGACTTTTGGTCTAAAAACGTTGAAATTTAAAAAAGCTCTGATGAGAAAAAGGTTACCAGCTAGTGTCCCGGAACCGGATTTATTTTATTACTCAGTTATGCTTCTAATGCATTGAAAGCCGTCATCTTCAATCACATATGGTAATGCTTAGTGGGAGATGTAATGCCACCAAAAATCAAAGAAAGAAAGATAGAGATGAGTTTACTCCGTGTGCAATATATTCCCCTACAAATTCAAGTTTCGATTATTTTACAATCATTATTTGGATTTTAATGGTTATTGTTTATATTGAAAGTTAATATTATATGAATCAATTACAGCATGCGTTTCGTAATAATATCTACTGGCTTTAACCTTTTTGAGCAGTTTCAGATATTTTTAAAATCCATTGCAAACGGCACGCACGCACGACTGCGGCTTTGAATTTAGCTTAAGTAGATACTTTATGCTTATTTTATTGTCGACAACATGAACGATCTAAAAAATCTCGTCCCTTTCCTACTTTGTATTTCTATCTTAGTTCTTTCTGTATAACACGTTCTACCAAAACGATTCCTACTGTTATAACCTTCCACACAATCCCAAACCCTCCCGTGGTACCGATGAGAGGTCGTAAAGTTCTCTGCATCTTTCTTAAGTAGGTGTCCAACTAACCATCCTTCCCCTTCCACAGCATTCGCAAGGACGTGGCCAAAACAGATCTCGACTATTGGAGAGTGCATTGCTTCCATCTAAGAGTTAGTGATTAGTCCCAAATCAATACCTGTGGTAACGGATAAAAGTGATGCTACTCTCATACAATAGTAAGGTGACCAGACGTCCCGCATTTTCGCCATTTGTCCCGCGCTGAAAAGTGTCCCGCGTTTCACTTATTTCAAGATAATGTCCCGCGAAATAAAGAAAAATTGATAAAACAGCAGTAATTTAGTAAACGTTCTTTTGGAACTTTTGAAAATTTATTATATTGATTAATGGCATGCGTTTTGTAAGAGTATATTTTGGATTAGTAGCAGAAACGTTGAAATAAGAAGACACGCCACAGACTATTAACTATTAACTCAGGCTTGCCATTAACTCCTCGCCGAGTGCAAAGAGCAAGAGTCAGAGTTCTTTTGATAAGCAAATATTAGCATCAGAACTCACAACAATGAGCATCATCACACCCCTGTTTGTGCGTCGCAAAACAAGAGCAAATTTGTCGTTCATCTTTTTCTTGTGGAGCGCGTCACTTACTCTTACTCACACTCAAAATAGCCTCTACGATTTTCGTCACATACAAAGTTTGCTCTTTGTAACGTAACACCCATCATACTTAACAAAGAGCAATCATTTTTTCCCTGAAGAAGACATCGAACCCTAAGTCGAAACGGTGTACAAAATATAAAAATTTGTTCTAATAAACCAGACTGCATAGCTAAAAAATCTCGAAAATCAACACTACGTAGCTCAAAAAAAGCTCAAAATAATTTTCTTTACTACGTAGAAGTCAACAACTAGAAAGAATAAAAAAAAATAACAATGCTCATTTCGCTCAGATTATGACATTTTTCAATGCTCGATTGGCTCAAGATCTCTGAATGTACACACTTAGTTTTTATTTCTGCAGCTCGGCAAAAACCCGCACAGCCGTACGCCAGCAAAATAAAAAACTGATATTTCGGCAAAAATGGCGTTTGTTAGCCGATTTTCGGCAAAATTTTTGCTGATTTTCAGCAATTTTGACAGAAATCTCGGCAAAAAACATGTTTGCCGGGCACGGCTGTGCGAATCTCGGTAAAAGTTCAACATTTTGCTGAGATCCCGGTAAAAAAATTAAGTGTGTAGGATCCCTAGCTAAACAATTTCAACTCACAGCGTTTTCGTATGTCGTTATTATTTCAGTAAAAACTTCACTTGAAATCTGAGCAAGTTCGACGAATTTTATGTAGCTCGGATTTTTTTTGTTTCAAGCTTATATAAAAAATTTTAATAAATCGTCTGTCAGTTTGCGAGGAAAAATAAAAAAAACTAATTGTATCTCACATGAAATTAAACTTGAAATAGTTCACCATAGTTGATTTTTATAATAAAATACTTAGTATACGAGAAAGGCAAAATCTGAGTAAGATGAATGAATTTTAGGTAAATTAGAGCGCACACCTAATTACATAAAACGAATTAAATGATCACTTTGAATGTTAGCAAAATGAATCATGTAACCAATGCAAATAAGTTTAACCTTCAAGAACTCGCACCGATGTAAAAAGTTGAACAAATTCATTCACAGCAGGCAGGGGTGAGATTGCGTGATTGATCCAGGGCCAAGCGAGTCCCATGAGACTCTGCAGAGGGGTTTATTAAATTTTAAAGTTTGGACTTAAGCACGTTTTGGAATAAAAACAAGGATTTAAAAACTCAAAGGTTCAGCCCAATCGGGTTGTACGCAAAGGTGACGTTGAACTACGTAGCTGTATGTAATCTACAGGTTTTCGACTATTCTATGCGATGAGACCAAAGCAAGCGTTTTTCAAGCCCAGCCTAAATCTGCTTTCGATGTGATGTATATAATTTTTGGACCAACATTTGAAAATGAAGATAAAAATAAAATTTTCAAATAATCGAGGATGAACAACACTCTCAAGCGTTCACATATCCAAATTACCAATTGATAAAAACTCGCTAGAGAGTAAGAATCGTTCGATAATTGTATCTCGATTCGAAGCATTGGTAACAATGCCAAACATCCGATTGAACTTCATTGTTGACATTAAATTGGTATTAATTAGGTTTATATTATTTTAAATGATAATCGATTACACAATTTGAAAAGCACAAGCCTGGCTGATAGTGTACAGCTGCAACCATCACCGACGCAAACTGCTACAGAGAATTACCACCCATCGCTAAGTTAGTCTAAGCCCCTGGTGGCTCATTTCAACGGCGTTATTGATAATAATAATTATTCCTTCACGTGAATTGCGTCGAAGTTAGCGTTTACTCCGGCAGACACCTACGAATCAGCAAAAACGAGCCAAAGAAAGTTTACCAGAACGCATTCACTGCAGCAGCGAAGAAGATTCCGAGCCCCTCTACTGCATTAACAGACGTAAGCAATAAAATATCGTCAAATGCCGCCAAGCTTTCCAAGGGCACGTTTAAGTTAGCATAAACGAACTGCACCAGCTTAAAGCCCTGCAATGACGGACATAAAAAAAAACTTTCAATGAATAACTAAAGAAATGCTGATAAATTACTAAGTTGAAAAGCAGGGCAAGTTCTAGTTAGAATGTAGTACTATGGAAGAAGAAGCTTGCGATGCACTTACGAGATTGGATGATTGACCGAAACCAAGCGCTAAACTGTTAGCAAGTTTTTAATAGTAAATATTATCATACATAGATATTGTAACAACTAGTAACAAACAACGTAAAAAAACGCGTAAATCCCAAAGTATGTATGAAGGAACCGCGGAAATCCAGAAACTCGCGTGAATAAAAAATCGCATAAAAACGATTCCTGTAAAAACAACCGCGTAACAAACGACTTCAGTGTACATCGGGTATGAAGCGTTGACTCTTCCTTGATCTAATGGTCCAAGAAAATTGAAAATCCATCGAGAAACGGCTGAGATATTAACGATCAAAGTCTATCATATTTTCGTGACGATTTTCAATTTTTTGCAATCGTAAAGTAGGTATACCCCAATATAGAAAAGACAGACGTCAAAAAAATTGTCCCGCGCTGGCATAAAATATATCTGGTTACTTAACAATAGTCTTGGCTTGTACCACCTACGAATTTGTGCGAATTGCTCAATGCTAATGCTAATGCAAATGCTAACATGATCGATCTAAAAAAATAATACAAGAAGTTTACATTTGGTGAACTGG
Organism: Armigeres subalbatus; assembly: GCF_024139115.2. Lineage (NCBI taxonomy): Eukaryota > Metazoa > Arthropoda > Insecta > Diptera > Culicidae > Armigeres > Armigeres subalbatus. Next base: position 361,610,937 of record NC_085140.1, on the reverse strand, counting down.
GAGGCCATTCGGCAGTTTGGAATGTATCAAAGTAAGGGGAAGTCTAACAATTACATATCACGAAAGGTATCATCACTCCTACATGGATTATTCAATCTAGGTTTTATAATTAGGCATTACAAAATTTTCGACCCATTGAACTCGTTCAGCACAATCAATCAAATCGAGTGAAAATCGTTCAAAATAGCAATTCTAAGGCCTCACTATTTCAAATGTGTGAACACCTATGTCTCGTTCGGATGTACGACATCAACTATGGTTGCTCAGTTGCTTTGGGAAGGACACTTCTGCATGAAATCTTCGCCATTCAAGCACGGCTTTCTATGAGCAGCTTGGCTCCGCAGCCACCCTTCAATCTTGAATTAACAACGGCATTCCGACAGAGATGCTCTGCTCAATGTAGTGTTGCTACACTACACTCCACCAGGGCAGGAGAAGAAATAACACTTGTACTAAAGTGTTGTTTTCAATGTACTTTTTATGGGAATTTCTTTATTTCCACTTCGTTTCCCTACACACCGCCGTACGACAGCGAACGGCTCCACAAGATCTTTCCAGCGTAGGCCCACCAACCGTCTGACAATCGAGTGAAAGCGCAGTAGAGAGGAAGGTATGCGGCGGCAATCTGCACAACAGCCAACGATAGAAGTGGCATGTTAAGAATTGCACTAAACACTGCTTTACACAGAGGCCGACTTTGCTAGGGCGAAGACGGCCAGGTCGGAAGTGAAGTGGTACCTTGGAGAATCATAGAAGAGCGAAACAACGGTCGTTAATAACAATCATCTACAGTAGTTGTCAGTGCTGTCATACTGACCGGGGAAAGAGGCGTATGGCTCTCCACCTCGCATTTCCATTCTGCTAAAGATTCCGGAGGACGTGCCCGTCTTGATGATGATGAGCCTCGTAAAAAGTTGCCACCCGCACCAGGGAAAAAAATCTTTTGCAATACCTAGCTAATGTATCTATCAGAAACAATTATGCCTCACCGGTTGGTTCCAAATCCTGAAAAAGAAGCATCACCGGTTGGTCCTCTTGCATGCTGGCGCCCTCTGTTGCTCGGCAAGCGCCTTTTTATTAATATTTTTATTTTAATATTATGATAATTAGATTCGCCCTCTCTGCGATTACCTTGGACCTGCAAGTCAACTTTCCTAAGGAAAAGTTCACAGTGATGAGGAATGGGAAAAGTTTTCACAAATCTGCCTGTTTATCAAATATTATCATATTCTTAATAGCGTAATGGACACTTAATTTTTGCTCCCCGTTTTTTTCAACATTATCAAATTTACTTGAATGACGGAGGGATAGCAAAAATATTCATTAGCTTGTTCACCGTCTTGGACAGGAGATAGCATTTTGTGTAACAAGAAAAAATAACTTTGGTTCGTTATGATTATTGCATTTTCAGTAATGCTGGGTTTGCTTTCGTTGTGAAACAGCTCGTTATTTCATACAAAGTTTATAATATGCTTAAACAGTAATAATATTTTCTGACTGTTTGCTTACATACTCATAGCTAAAATAGATATATAAATAATAATTTGCTATAATTATTTTTCTCATAGATTTTATATCATTTTTTTAAGGCACCAAGATTTAATTATTTTTTGGTAGAGAGAATTCTTATTGCTTGAGCATTAAATGTCGAACTTTTTTTGTGGTTCGTTCTCTAAATGTTCAGTACCTAATTCAAAAATATATTTCCTACCTGTTTAGCTACAGCATCAGTCTTGGGTGATGTTCTCTAATTCTCCTTAACGCTTAGGATCCCAAGGTTTGATTCCACCGCATGCAGCCGCCATGTTCGTGGCCTTCTTCGAGCCCAGCGGCATCTATCCGGTTTTCTGTTGAATATTGTTCTCGCTATTCTTTCTTCCGACATTTGCATTAAGTGAACAGACTTCTTGAAAACAAAATTATCTTGCAAAAACTTTTAATACGACAAGTACATTACATACACATTTTTTAGAAAGTTGTTACAATGGAAACGAGAATAGTACTATTAAGCTTTATAATAAATATTTAAAATGTAATTAAAAATACTTTCTAGTGTTATATAATAAATTTATAAACAGAAGCAATTAGTAAAATATGTCTACTCTTTTGACACGAAGCAGTCTTCTATAGTAGTGTTCTGTTCAGAATGCACATCAGATCAAACAATGAATCAGTAATTAGCCCGAAAATAATCCGTACTCCGCAATCAAAAACTTTCTCTTTCAGTCCTTCGAACTTCTTCTTCTGATATAATTTAAAGCTTCATCATCATAACAATAGTCATCTTCATAATAATCAGCGGCACCATCAAAAAGTAGCCAAAACTTAGCTCGGTGTTGTTCTTTAATTTGGAAAACTACCATAGCGCCAGCTCCCATTCGTCTACTTCTCACACCAATTTTGCTTCTAAATGATGCTACCTATCAACTGGATATTGGTCTGTTCTCAACTTTGATTTTGAAACATTGTTTCTGTAGAACTGTAAAATGTTGAAAATGCATCTTAGAACTTTTAAGAATGGGAGTTCAGTTGGTCGAGCGTTATACAGAGTCATGGATTGACCATGTTAACTGAACCTTAATGTACCACCTTCCGAAATTTCCTAGTTCAAGAAAGCAACATAGCACGGAAAATGCTCCTTTCGTAGACTAAGTTTTAATTCTATCATAATTATACTCGGAGGCCTATCCACGTCTATCAATCTGCTCCACAGAAAACTTGGCAGCACCCGGTTCAAATGACGAACAACGCAAAATGTCTGAAGGCATTCATTCAAGAAATGATACTCAGCCACAGTTTCCGATTGCATTCAGAGGATAGACTATACATACTTTCATTCCAAAAAAATACTACCGAAATTCAATCAAATAATTATTAAATTTACAGCTCCTGCACTAAGCCATAAAGTGCATTTACCAGTGGATGGGCAAATGTTCTACACTAAGACTCTCTTTGAACTTAAGAGGAATTCCTCCTTCAGGTATTTCAAAGAATTCCTCTTCCAAGTAGCTAGATATTCTAGATAACTCTTCTCTCTGACAACTTTGGGGAATTTCTCCTTCACGAATTATGAAGAAATCTTTTCACATGACTTATACGAATTCTCTTCTTCTTGCATTCTAAGGTATTCCTTCGACAGGACTTCTGAAAAGTTCCTTCTACAAAGAACTTATGTAACATTTATATCTAAGTCATAAAACTAACACGATAATGCACACAGACATATAGAAATATCACAAATACTTGCACCGTACCATGACATAAATCACTTGTATTCGCCAGGATAAGGAAGGCACAATTCAGGATCTTTGGATGCCTCCATCCCGGACGAAAAAAATCATGAAGAAACTTCATGAAGAATTTGGAGAAATCACTGAAGGAAATTGTAAAGAAATTCCTGAAATTTGTTCGTAGGAACCTTAGGTGAATCTTCTCATGGTATTCCTGAAGGAATTCTTTAATAAATTAACAAAGGATTCTTGAAGAAGTTCCTGGAGAGATTCCTGAAGAAATTTCTAGAGGAAATTTGAGAAAATTGAGGAAAATTGAGAAAGAACACCACCAGAAATTCCGAAGAAGTGTTTTAAAAATAATACTTCAGAAGTTTGAAAGGATTTTTTCAAATCCACGTAGAGTCTTTGTAGAATTTTATGAGATTTCCCGCAGAGCCTCATTCCGAATAAAGTCATCTTAAAAGGAATATTACCATGGGGCATCGAAAAAAATAGTTACGAACCTTGAGAAGCGATGCCTGTGATTCTTATTCTGCTTATCTCATTTTCTTAATCGCAATTTGCAATTAACCCGCACTAAATAAAAATGGCGCCAGAAACTATGCGTTTGGTGGGTAGCGATGTGTTTTTTTGATTTATGTTCTTTTAATTTCAAAGCCTACTTGCCATCTCAATGGCCTAAAAGCTTACTGTCAAATCACGGTATACAGAATCAAGGTAAATGACAATTCAAAAGTGACGTAATTGCTATCGCAGTATGAACGAGTGCAAAAGAAGGCCAAACTCAATCGTAAAGCGTTGGCTTGCTTCGTCCCTAGCAGCGATAGCAGTGACGTCAATTGTGTACAGTGAAAATGGATGTTTACGTACATGACGATAGTGCCTTGTTTTTGTATACCGTGCTGTCAAGTATTTGCACAGGATATGATTACTTATTTGTAAGGTCGTGTTTCTCCAGTAAGCGGATCGGCCGGTCATCGAAATTTAGTTTTGTTTTGTGCGGAAAGCAAAACGATCGGCCGGCACTGTTATTTTGTTCTACTTTGCGCGGGTGAGTAAATTATTCAGAAAGTGAAAATTTGTTTCTTGTCCAGTCGTGTTTCTCCAGTAAGAGAGTAGCCATCGAGCAAGCGTTGTGCAGTGCGTATTTTAGTCGTTGCAAAGTAGTTAAGATATCGAATCAGTCTTCAGGAAAATTCATTCCAGTGCGCTCATGGAGAAGCAGAGGATTCCTCGGTCTCTTGTAGCAATGAGTGTCGAACTAATTTTCCTCCGTTTATCCTAATTGACTGTGATGACGTGGCCGGCATCGTTATTGGTCTTGAATTAAAGAAACTCTGAAGCATGTACAGTTAGAATAGCTTTCTAGTCCCGAGAAAACTTTTGGTTCGTTTAGTTAGTTCCTTTCACGGTGTTATAAAAAAAAATCCCCAGAGTATAGGCTTTAAGATCTCTTATATCTCTTTAAAAAATAGTTTATGTCCTGTTTGATCTATTAAACCAAAATAGAAAGGCCTCCAACGGCTTTTCTTTTTTGGGTTATACAAGAACTACCGGGAGTATAGGCCTTGGATCTACACAAGCCACTAAAGGTCTATTAACTCTTTTTTTAAAATGGGTCATTTTTAATTCGAAGAACCAAATTGGATACGCCCTCAATATCCGTTCCGTTCCAAGTAATTCCTGGAGTATAGGCCTTAAGGTCTACACATATAACTGAGCTGCTATCTCTTTCCAAAACTGGTTCATGCCCTATTTGGTATATTATACCAAATTGGGTACGTCTTCAATAGCTGTTTCTTTGCAGATAATTCAAGAATTTCCTGGAAAATACCCAAGTAACCAAAAGATCCATTAAAAGTACGTTTTTCGCTTAATCAGCTTGCCATCAGTAGCCATAGCATTCTAAGCAGCCTATTTTTGAAGTTGTTAAACGATCCTGAAAGTTCCTTCACCAAGCTGTAGAGCCTTTTAAGCAGCATCTAAAAGAACTTGTGATTTTTTTTTTCTGATTGGTGAAAGTGATGGAAGCGGGGGAAATGTCAAAATCTATTTTTATTCATTCTGTTACAGTTGCTATTGCCTTTTTCTTGCTCCTCCCGGTGATGATATTGAACTCCATGTCTCTGTGTATAAGTGCTTGCATTATCCAAAGCGCCAGCTGACATTCCAACTTAGTATTCTATTAGCATTTTCTCAGTTATTAATTGGAAGCTTTTCTATGCCCGCCATTGCATGAGTATGTATCTTGTGTGGCGAGTACAATTTATACACTATGCCCAGGGTGTCGAGAAAGTTTCCAACCCGAAAACCGAACCAACCCGAGAATCGAACTCGCCATTGGCAATCCTAGGCCTTTGCACGCAAGGCTACTGAAGATCCCGTTGATTATGTAACGCAAAAATGGACCATTTTCGAGTCCCCCTTAATGTCACACTCTTTTATGAAGCATCCAAAAAAAATTGTATGGATTGTCACACTTTGGGCAAACACCTCCTCCCTCTAAGCGTTACGTAATTTATTAATGCTCTCTCATGTACCATAATAAAAATGGCACTGAACCATAATCGTATAATAGTCTGAAAACGTTTTGACCATAGTGATTACGGCTTTCGTAGAATCCGGACTACGTGTTCGTATGAGCAACGGGTAGTTAAGAATGTTAACCGTACGGAAAAGCGATTTTCTTACATTTTTGGAGCAAAAATTTTATCAACTTTATATTGATTATGGTTTGTAGAACGCGAGCCTCATTGCTTAACGTCAATGTAACAGTTTTACCATAAATATGTATTGTTGGAAGAACTTAGTGTAAACTGGTAACGATATCAACTATGTTCACTTTATATTTGTAACTGCGGGTACTCCGATGGAGCCTTCTTGAAGCACACAAAAATAGCAGCACCGCATCGAAATGAAACGAAAAACTTAACTTTCCAGCTTTTATTATGATGCTGCACGTTTTATTGCCATGTTTGGGTTAGTCATTTTAGCCTGGCTGAATGTTAACTGACACGTAGAATTTTCATTTTCCCATGGCATTGTCGTCGCATGCCAAATCTTGGTGGGTTCGCTTTTCCTCCCTCTGGCGCAGCCAGGCATGGAAGCAGGTAGCAGATGGAAGGTAGCGACAATGGGTTCTGTTACGATAGGACCTACTTTATGCTGCACAGAAGTCGAGAAGTTGCTTAACGAAGAAATCACGTGCATCGTTAATGATGGCAATGGGGCGTAAAGGAAAGAAAACGGGTTATTTGAAGAAAATCACTGCACAAAGACGGGAATACAGTGTTTCGGGTCTCTTGCAGCAAGTAAGTACTAGATACGGAATTGAAGGCTGTAGAACTAGTGAAAACCGGGCGTTTGTTGGTATTCAAGAATGTTTTGCATAGAAGAAAACATTTTTTAAGAAATAAGCATGACTACATTTTTAATTTGATTTGTTTTTAATTAATTTATTTTCTTTTCAACTTTGTTCCCTTTTCTTTCGAATTGCATTTAACGGAGGATCTGAGGCCACTATCATTGTTGGGAAATAATCCAGCCCTTGATTTCAAGAGAGTAGATCAATGTTACTAGTTTATTCGTGAAAAAAATATCGATTAATGTCAATCCTAGAAAAAACATATATTTGACTTGTTATATACTTGGGAAGTCGAGAAAATTTCCAATCCGAAAATTGTCTAGACCGGCACTAGGAATCGAACCCAGCCGCCCTTAGCATGGTCTTGCTTTGTAGCCGTGCGTCTTACCGCTAGGCTAAGAAGGGCCTATTGACCTAAACCGCACCATCCATAAATCGGTTAGTACAATTCACGGATTGACATTGATTAATAAATTTATCTTCTAAGAAGATTTTTGCGAATTATAAGATTCCATCGTCCCAATACTTTCACAGCCTTATATTCCTAAACAGCGTATCAGTGATACCCAAAAGGTTTATGTATTGTACTTTCATTGAACTTGCTTTTTCGTGACGGTCTCCATTTCGTGTCCCCAAATCGGTTCCTAAATGCCATTAAACATCCAAAGACTGATCGAACCAATTCCTTCCTAAACGCTAGGCATTATTGACCATTTGACTTTAAATTATTGATGGCGATTTTTATGTTGCCTTTCCACACTTTATCTGCCGCCGGTCCCTGGTGTTAAATCCCACTGAGTATCATTCGTCGTTTTCCCCTTTTTTAATCGAAATCCTTCCGTCGACACCACCCTTAGCTTCTTGCAAGAGGTTGGCTTGTTCGATTCGGACTTTGGCTGAGATTCATGGAAAAGGAAATAAAATCCTAGTTTTATTGCCCTATGTCTGGGTGAATTCCTTGCAGAGAAAGGGCGGATACGAGCAACTGAGAACATGGTTTATAGCCTGGCCAGATTTTCGCAAACGGCGATGGGAAATAAAACGTTGTTTCCTAATTCCAACAAACAGTGATCGCAACTGAGCCCTGCAATTTGGATGGGAAAGAGAAGCCGAGTTGTGTTGACTGAGGCTTCTGACATCGATCGATTCTCAAATCAAAATGGTTTTGATGTGGATGATTTGCAAATACTCGAATTCAATTTTTAATCGGTCTCATAACATTTGTGAGGAAGGATCTTAAATGTGTTTTCCTTAAATAGCACGTACACCAATTGAAATCAAGTTCAGTGAAGCCAAATGTTTTCCTCCAGCTCACCCCACACTTTGCGAAGATGTTTTTCGTTCCTTTTCCCTGGAATGGGCCTTCGGGAGTACAGCGGCTTAAGCCGTGTCTGCCGAACAAACATCCACCGGAGGCAGTTTTTCCGGGAATCAAGGAAAACTTTTTACGACGTGTCGCCATATGGTCCGGTTTATCTGTAAGTGAAAATAAATCAAATCGTAATAAAAATACACGCAATTTACGACTCGGCGACGTCTGTACGGGGCTCTGCAGATTGGTGGCCGAGTTGAAGGCGATTTGTAAGACAACTCCCAAGTGCGGCTGCGTTGCTCGTAAATCAAATTACACCAGTGGCCGTTCGTTCATTTCCTTTGGGTAGAGAATTGCTAATTAATTGTATGAACTTTTTGCTCCAGTATTGTGATGGTGGCGGTCACAACTGTTAGGGACATAATTTCGACTCGGCGGACTTCAAAACAGCGTGGTAGTGTGGTGTGGCTAAAGTAAGCACATCACACAAGTGATGATACTAAAAAAGAATTTCATTTCAGGCTAAGCTCTAGAGAAAAAAGTGCAGGGTGAGAGATATTCCTCACCAAGTACAACACGATAGAACTCTTTCTTTGCCCGAAAAACGCTTGCTTCTGGTACCATTCAATCGCGAAGTAGTAGGGGAACTGTTCCAATTTCCATCTCAGCGAACATATATTCATCTCATTGCTAAACAGAGAAATACAGCACCAATCTTGTCGCTTCTTTTTGCTAGCATGCGGGCTGAAAAAAACCACAAAAATAAAAAAAAAACAAATCAAATTTATTTTTAATGCTTTGTTATTGATAGGATGGAAATGGGAGCTGTGAGATGAAGTGTCGAACCATTCCCCTATATTACCCCGTTCCGATCTACAAATCATGGGCCGTTATTTGTACTTGGGTTTTGAAAGGAAAACATAATATTCTCTGTTTCTTTTTTTTTCACATTCAACCGTGGCACATTGATGAGGAGCGGACCATTTGCCATAAAGTCATTTGGCATAACGCCATTAGGCATAAGGTCATTTGGCGCAAAGGCCATTTGGCATAACGGACATATGGCATAATTGTGACCAGCGTCAAAAGTGAGGGTCTTTTGGCATAATTTTTCTTTGCGTTCGTTAAATGGTGACTAAGTGGTGCCCCGGAATAGTGAATACAACACCCGTCGATAACAATTTTCGAATTGAAGGTTGTATCAAATCAATGCTCGGAGGAACATTGGTAGACTCCATGCAATTTTTAATATCTGCTTTTTCACATAACATCCTTTTACCTCTGGATCAGTAGCAAGATCGTCGTTGACTAAGACAAACTACAAAAGACGGAAACTCGTGTAAGCAAAATTGTAAGGGCTCAAGAGCAAAAACTATTTTTTGTAATTCCTGATCATAATACCTGGTTTAGAGTTCGTCTTAGAATTCTAAAATGGCCTACTTTTCCATATCAACCAAATGGGTGCTTTAATCAGGGTTGTTAACGTTAATTAACGATTAACGCCGTTTCGTTAATCCGTTAACGTTAATTTCAACGATTAACTATTTTTTCGTTAATCTTCATAAAACGTTAAACAACGGCTAGGATAGGATGTGACAATTCAATTTTGACTGCCTTGTTGTTTCCTCAGTCGGTTGCTTCGACGAGGTGGTGGTCAGTGCTTCCAAATCATTTTTATTCAAAATCTGCCAAATAATTTGTTATTAAATTTGACGTTTTCTCATTCATTTCTTTCATAATTTATTGTAATATATGTTACGTACTAACGGAAACAAAATGTTACTTGGAATTAGTTGAGTTTCAGAGTAAAAATGGTTGAAATAGGGTCAATGATGTTTCAAATCTAGTGTTTTAAATTAGCATAACTTTTGAGAATCGTGTATATATCATTTATAGTCCAGCATAAATTTCACACAAACAATCAACAACATTTTTTTGCATATTTTTTATGAATATTAATTTTATGCACCAGCAACACGGCCAAGTTAACAATAAGCTACCCTTCTGAAAATGTGCCACCGCCGATCGAAGTAATCGATTGTCATTTTCACCCAATCAGCAACCGGTACGATAATGACAGAAAATCGGTACGATTTTTTATGACTTATTGTCACATCCTATCCTAGAACAACGGTAACGTTAACGCTCTCCGTTAATTCAACGTTAACGGCTGCGTTATTTTTCACGTTAATAAATTTCCGAAACCTATTTTTTTTAAACTGCGACTTTTGCAGACTTTGTTTTTTATTGGCAAGGGCTTTTGTTTGTCGATATAGGATATAATAGGACTCTCCAGCCATATTTGCATTATTACAGCATAATATAAACATGTTTGTTTAAAATTCCATCGGCAGAACATACCTTACGCTTAAAGATTTCATGTAAAAATAGTTTTGTGAAAAATAAAACACGAAAGTGTCCATTATATGAAAATTTTGAGGGGTCTTTAATAGGGAAGAAGAACATCCCGAAACGGAACATGAAAATTAAATGAAGCGTCGACTATAGGGAATCAAATTCCTATTATGGAACCCCAGGTAGTCTACTATAGGGCAAATTCAGTCTAACTTTGAAATGTTACTTTCATCGAATAACGTCGTGTATTTGACTGGTTTATGTTTGTATCGTGAAGAAGAGCTGCACAACTTGTTCTTAGATGTCACGCAAAATTACTATGTTGAAAATTTCTAATTATTACGACAGGAAGAGCAAAAATCTGCTACTAGGGGGTCCACTGTTGGGCATTTTACCCTATGTAAATTAAGACATTAAGCGCTTTGATATGCAAAATGAAAGATGTAACCATCGAATTGTATTCATGACAACGAAATGCCCAGTGAAAGATTATTTTCGCTTAGTATTTTCAACGGATGGAATAAACTGAAACACTATTTTCGTATTCATATATTTCGTATTCATAATTTCGCAGAACTGTTTTTTGATTTACAATTTTACACAAGCAGTCTACACCTATGTTTTTGATGAGCACATATTGAATGACCTCTAGAAGACGTACAAGTAGCTTCAATCGCAAATTGATTTTCCATGACAAAACTTGATCTGGATTGAATGGAAATATTAATAATACTGTCATTGGTTTTTTTGCTGGTGAACTATGATTGATAATGAAAAAATATATGGCCCATGGAAACCGCATCGGCTTAGAAACGTTCTGATTGTTTATTGGGCAGGACCTAAGGAGAAAAACTAACGAGCAGATTATCGATGTCCGTTGACGTTGATTCAACGCATCCCGTTATCGTTAACGTTACAATCCAAGTAGTTCAACGCAACGTCGTTGACGTTGAACCACAAGAAAATTAACGACAACGGCGTTAATCGTTGATTAACGTTAACAACCCTGCCTTTAATGATCATTATGCAACTCAAATGGGTTGCATAATATCCATTATAGCACTCATTTGATGAAAATGAATAACCAACATGATAATAGTAGTTACATGGCTAAATTTTGGCGAATTTGCTTGGGTAAGTGTTTAAATAGTGTATTCTCTGCGTGGCGTCATAAATTAAATATTTTGATGGACATGACACAGGGTAGAAATATTTCACAGTCAATGCAGTGAAAAACATGGATCTCAGTATAATCTGCTGTCGTCTTCATCGCTGCCGTGGTGAGTGCGACTGGGTGCAGCCGAAAAATCATTTCCAACACCGACCATTCTATTTCGCATTCAGCCACTCACAAGTTGCTCTGACATGCTGCTCAGTTCGCGCCTTACCGTATGACTGTGAGTGGCCCATTTAAACGCGTGGTGAATTTTTTCAATTTGCTGGGTGAATGTGTATATTTTGCTGTGGTAAATTTCATCTTCGCGGCGCTGTGGGTGATGTGAGTTCTGTTGTTTACTTTTCTGCCTCTCCGGGAATGTGAGGTTGATTTCAAAGCAGGAAGAAAATAAAAAAAATGATATAAAAAAACATCACCGTCATCCAGTGCTGCCGAATATTTACAACCCTGACATGACATCATAATTTTCCAAATACAAGTTGATCTATCGCTTCATGGTTTGAAGAGCTATGCAATGTGGTACGATAATATAGAATCTGATAGTTCTCTCCAGCAACATGATTTATTCGCAAGAATGATCATGTGGAGTGAATCTATATATATAAAACAAAATTGGCATTTGTACGACCGCGCATCACTCAAGAATAGACAACCCTATTTTTGTTTATATCCCTTTTCTTCTTGTCTTTACAAGGAAAAATGTTAAGATGAAATGGAATACTTTAAAGATCAATGCCCAATCTTTTCGTTGAAATGGGTTTTCATAAAATTTGCATGATTTTTTTTTTAATTTTGATCATCTCTTCTTCTTTAAAGATGGCATTCGCACAACCGCGCATCACTCTAGAAAAGACAACCCAATTTTTGTTGATTTATATCCTTTTCTTTTTGAAAAAAATTGACAATCGAAATAAAATCTCTGCGATGAAATGGTTTGTCGTGCATTTTGTAATGATAATTTCAAATCATGTCATCGAAGTTGACATTATCATCAGAAAACGGAAAGATCGATTTTTGTTAATTTTGGTTTGGCTACTAAATTAATTCGAAAAGTGTCATAATAAAAAAATGTCAAAAAAAGGAAAAATTATTTTGAAAAACCGGTTTGTTTTTTTAGATAAATTGTGTACGTAAAAAAATATATCAGCAAATTGATCAGTTTTGGACGAGACAAAGTTCGCCGGGTCAGCTAGTTAGACTATAAATATGGTACATTTACACCATACTGAAGCTCATTTTTCGCCATTGAAAAAAAAAATAGCGTGTGTTACTCGTTGAAAAACTCGATTTTTTCAGCACTCGTAGTATTTATCCAACTCGGCAGGCCTTGTTGGATAAACGTACAACTCGTGCTGAAAAAATCATCTTTTTGCAACTAGTTGCACAAACTTCTATTATTAGTTATTTCTGAAGGAGATATAATCATCTCTTCAAAAACACACTTTGTCGTGCATAAGTCTAAAACTATAAGGATGAATTTTCCCGGCATATGACAAAGTAAAATACGATTCTTTTTTTTTCTAATAATGCATTTGCCCGGCCTAACACAAGGGAGAATATGTATGGTTTTTATTCTCAATGTATACATTTATTCAGTTAAAAGAAAGGAAAGATATAATTCCTTCTTTCAAAGATTAATTGATTAATTTGTACAATTATGGCAATTGCTCGGTTTAAGGCAAAGCAAGATATTATCCCTTCTTTCAAATAATGCATTTGCCCATCAGAAAATAATCGACGATATTTTTCATGTTTTCATTTCAGGCATTTGCTCGGTTAAAGGCAAGCTAGAATCTCATCTCTTCTTTCAAAGGATGCGATTTGCACATAAACAGCTGCATGTACTCAGCTCCTTATCGACTAGTACAGATATAAAATGATTGAATGTAGAATGAATGTAGAATGAATGAATGTAGAATAGAAATAAACAGTATTAAAATTGCCTCCGCCATGACTGGATGGTCTACAACGGTTGTCTTTTAATTAAATCCGTACTATAACACAACGTCCTATCCGCCGCGCAATCAGATGCATTTGCCCGGCAGATGGCAAACGGCTCCTTCTTCTAATTCAGGAATTTTCTCGGTTCAAGACGAAGGAAGATATGATCCCAGCAGACGGCAAGAGAAGATATAGCTCCCTCGTTCAAAGAATGCATTTGCCCAGCAGAAGCCTGAGAGGCTATGATTCCTTCATCCAATTCTAGCATTTGCTCGATTCAATGCAAGGGATGCATTTGCTACGTTTACGCCAAGCAGAAATATAATTCATTTTTCAAAATGAATCCTTTTAAAATATCATGCATTTCTCCTCTCTTTGATAATATGATTTTTTTGATAAAAATATGATATCTTTTTGAATTTTTGTTATTCAGAGAGAATACAAATTATTTTCCTAATAAAAGGGAGAAATGCAAATGGGTAAGTTTTCTGGCATACACTTACATGAACAAAAAAACAAATTAATTTAATTCTGATTTATCTGATTCGTAAGTGTATCAACATTTGAAATGTTTCTGTTTTTACAGGCAGCTTCTTTATTCTTAACTAGCGAACCTGTCGTGCTTCGTCTCGTCTAAATATAATTACTTAGCACAAACATCTATTTTGTATTCACAATTTATGTTTAAATGTTTGCTCTGCGATTCGATTTCGTTTGGTAGAGTAAAGGTCAAAACTTGTTTTTTTACATTCCAAATCAGGTTCCATTTGCTTGATTAATTTTCGAGTTACACAAAAACTTGAGTGTTTCTTGTAAAGGAGCCCCCTCTCCCCTTCTTGAGCAGGGAGGGGTCTCGAACCATCTTAAGAATCATCCCCGGCCCCAAAAACCTTTCGCATTCAAATTTTCACGATGATGGATTCAGTAGTTTCCGAATCTAAAAGGGTTAGACAGACAGAAATTAATTTTTACGTATAAAGATTCGCAACGCCGTACAATCCTGCTTCCAATTATCATGTATTGCCCATATGGTGCAAACAACGTAGCTGAATGGCTCAACAAATCTTACTTATTAATCAAACAGTTTAAATAACAATTATGCCAAATGACCTTATGCCAAACGACCATTATGTCATACGGCCGTTATGCCAAACGGCCATTATGTCGAACAACTTTATGCCAAACGACATTATGCCCAATGGTAGAATACCAAACGGGGTACAATCATTAATCTAGCTGACAAACTTCAAAAATGCAACGTTAAAGACCACTTTTGGACGCAACAAGCAGATTTTTGTAATATAAAATGTGTTTTATGTAAATACATTAAGCCTTTTGTACTGAAACAAAAAGGGAGTACTTAGGCAAGCTTCATAGGCACTCGCCCCTGTTCCGAAACCAAAGAACGCCATTCATCCTATAGCTTCAGAGTGACAAAAGTAAATTCAATAACCGGAAGCTGTTGCCTTTGGCACCAAGCCACACATGAAATTATAATTTATGATAATGAACAAGATGGCACACACGCGAACGAGTTCCGAACGGCGGCGCGTCCCTTTTGTAAAGTGTGCGAGATCGCATGTAAACGAGACAATTCCACACATCGCACATGATGGACGCTTTGTCGGGTGATAAAAATGGAGTCCCGAGTGACATTTGGTTTATTTATGATCCCATCATATCGTACGGCAAGTGGATCCTGGGGATATTGAGAGGAAAATCGATTTAGACGAACATTGCAAGGAAAGAAGAAAGAATTTCCACCGACATAAAAAAAAAACTTTTCTAGTTTTGTAATGAACAACTTCATGCCACTGCACTGTGTTGATTGTCCATTTGGAGACTGGCAAACCGGCATATTCGAAGCATCCATCTTTGCTCACTCTCCCCCGTAGCGCGGAATATTGGCAGGGGAAAATCCCGAACAGCAGCGAATTCAATATGTTACATTTTGATACAGTGACGGGTCTGATTTAATGCTCTATTTAATTCACATCGAACACGTTCCGTCACTTTGTGTCGATTCTTTACGGCTTTTGGTACAAAGTGATGGTTTTGCACGTCCACTCGGTTATCGAATAGATCACTGCACATTCGATCCGACGTCGACAGATGGGATGCAAAGCGTGTCATACTCGAACGTAAACAAATTGCCACCCATCAGGTCTCATTTGAGCTGAGATTTTTCACCCTTGATCCCACAAGTAGCTACCAACCATTTATGACCCAAGACTAACTACCATGAGAACAGTCCCCCATTAAAAGCGAACATTGCCCATCTAACCCCCGATAGTCGTAATGCCAAGAATGTCACCGAGGAAAAATGTCCCTCATTACTCACCCTCCACCCTTCCGGGGCAATGGAGTTTCAAAATCATTGTTGTTCCCGTTGTTGTAGCGACAATGACCAGTTATGGCCAATGGGTTCCCGTTTCAGATTTCTGGGGAAAATAAAACGGATAACTTTTACATCCCCTTACTTCTCCGTTCCAATGCCCATCAGGGATCTTCCTAATAGCGGCCCAGTTACTGGCTAGTTTATATGAGTCCATCAGTGCCTATGAGGTTATAGTGCTGCTGTGCAGCCCACTTCATCGTCGTTGGCTGCCTTCGTCATCATGCTCATCATTGTCGTATCTCTAAATTAAAACCACATTATATTGCTGCTCTGGGTTACATGTGATAATAGAGCTGGGCAGTTTACCAACAGCCAGCCAAGCAACAAAGAGCCAAACAAATAGTGAGGCAAGCCGTTACCGAGGGAATGGGTTGTTGGAAAGTTACGGCTCCAGTAAACAACTCCAGCCGGAGTCTTTACACGGCCATTTTTGTGGATGAACTATTTTCGGTGTAATTTGAATGCATGTAGTTAAAATGTAATACGTTGGGTTTTATGAGTAGAGAAATAGCAATGGAATTACTACTTACTAGTGCACAGCTTTTCCAACATATTAAATCCTAGCATGTGGTTTTCTCATCATTACAGATAGATTACAATCGTAACGAAAAAGGTAGAACGAAAATGGGAAGATTGGCAGAGAATTCTCCGAAATTTATCGGAATTTCCACGGTTTTTTTTTCTAAATTTTCAGAATTTTCCCCTGTTTTTTTTTTAATATTTCGCAGTAATTCTTCTCCAGTTCCATGATTTTCACATGCTTCAACAAGAAGTTTTTTTTATTCAATGGAGAGATTCTTCCGATTTTTCATGAAATTTTCATGAATTTGAAATCTTTTGCCACTTCACTGAACGTTTCTACTAATTCGAACTTCTTCTGCACCTCCATCTAAAAATATCTAATATCCACCAAAAAATCCACTAGAAGTATTTTGAAATTTCGACAGTTAATTATTCTCTTTATTTTACGGGTATTAGCCACATAACGTGAACATTAATTACAATGTTCTCCAATATGCATATGCACAGTATTGGAAAGGTTCAATTCGCAAAATGTATTGCAGGTAACTGTGAGGTGCATGCAAGGCTCTTACTGTAATGCCTTCTTACCCCTCGCGCATGATTGACAATGACGATGATGACATATTCATCGTCCCACTGTTTTGGTAATGCTGCATCGAAGCGCCGATACGCGCAAGCAACACAGGGGGTGCATCGTCATCCTTTCAGTCCAGAACAAATCCTCACGCGGGAAAGGCATTTGCAATTGTGCTTTCCCATGTCAAGTGATTCCTTAGTCTCGTTAAATATTTACATTGGCGATCCTGCCAGGAGTGAAATAAACAAAGGAAAATATAAGAATAAACATATGAGGAATCACTTGCCATGGGACGCTTTGAAAGTGTTTGTTGAAGAGTGTGCTAGTAATAAGTGTTAATGACATCGTTTGGTCTAAAGGTGATCGTCAGAGATAAACAAAACACAGCATGTAATGAAAACTGCTGTCGAGGTAAGAAAAATTGAAAATGGCGAGTATTGAAAACTGCCATGTAAAAAAGGTGTGTAATGAAAACCACCTTAGCAAAGTTATAGCGCGTAAAGAATACCGCTGAAAATAGGGCGTGTAATGAAAACCGCCAAGGAACCGTCGAGATATTATACGGCGCGTAACGAAAACGCAAAGAAAGCAAAAAGTTGACGGCGAGTAATGAACACCGCCTGACTAAAAAGATGGCAGCTAAAGAAACCCGCCGAGGGTGAGGAAATAGCGTGTATTGAAGACCGCTGAGAGAAAAGCTGGTGCGTAAAGAAGACCGCCTGAAAAAAGTGGTTCCTGAAGAAACAAGTTCAAGGAGTAAAAATGTTACGATTGCTGTGAGCGAGTAATGAAAACCGCAGATATTAAGATGGTGTGTAAGATGACCGCTAGATAGATAGAATATGCCAAAATAATGTTGACGAAAGTTAATAACGGCGTGTAATGAACACCGCCTGCGTAGAAGGTGACGACTATTGTGAACCACCACGACACGTAATGAAAAAAGCTGAGAGAAATCAATGTGTTCTAATAGAGATCATCAGAAGCAGAAGAAAGGGCGTGGAAAAACATTTGAAATATTAACTGGTAGAAACAAGACGATTAATAGAAACCAATAAAAAAATGAAAAAATACACACATAAGTCGAGTCAAGTACGAGACACTAAAGACGGCCTTACTGTTGAGGTCGAAATACGTATCTGTCAAGATACAATTAAGTGGTGGAATTCAATGGGATTGTACAAACTCGTCTTATGACAAGTGTACACACATAATTTTGATAAAGATAACTCGAAACGATTCGACTAATTTTCAAATCTGCGAGACGCGCACACAATCGAACTATAAATAAGATGATTTATAAGACCAACAGTATGAGTATTCGAATTGGTAAAAGATCAGAGATGAAAACATTTACTTTCTCTAATAGCAAAGAGCGTTGCTAGAGGAAAAATTATAGCTTTATACAATGGGAATAGACTGCAAGCAGAGTGAAAAAGCCTTGCGGGCAAAGGTGTAGAACTGCTATTCCGGAGATGTCGTTTCTTGAAACATAACTGAATGATATGATTATTTATGTCATCATTGATGCTGCCGATAGTAGAATAGTGAAGGTGATAGCGTTGAAGAAGTAACGTACAAATGCATAACTTATTGAAATGAACAAGATTGGAATTTACCGGTTGTTATTTGAACACCGAGCATTTTTGCGAAAAGTGATTCGGACGAAAAACTATTGAATCTGAGCAACTTTTTCAATTAGTAGCCACAATATTAAATTATCAATCACATTCACTTTCGGCTAAAGAAAAAAATTGTTAAAGAAAAAACTTGTGTAGGTAGGTAAAAATGCATGAACACGAATTTCCGGATAAACCGACACAACCAGTCAAGAATCATAATTCCAATTTTATGGTCGTTTTCAAGCCTTTTTTTTTTTAAACGCGCCTAGGGTTACGACAAGGTAATGTGCCTGCTATTTAATATCTCTTTGGGGATGATTATACGAAGAGCAAGGATTGACATGAGTGCAACAATTTTCCAATCCTCCTTTCAACTATTTGGCTTCTCCGACGACATTTATGTTATGGCATGTCACCTCATGAAAATGAAAGACTTAATTTTCAAGAAAGTACAAGACTGACTAGGAGCTAAGCGAATCAGATTAATGTCCGTCGAAGGCGAAGTACATAATAGGAAGCGGCTCAAGTGGAGATAATGTTAGTGACCTATCACGAGTTCATTATGATGGAATCGAAGTGATGAGATCGCTTAATTGGGCTAACTGGTCACCGCAGATAGCGATACTAGCAGATAAATTCGGAGACGCATCATGTCAAGAAATACTGTCGACTCTCTACATCTCGATATTGAAGGGACTATCGAGATGAGGAGAGATCGAGGAATTGAGGGAAAATCGAAAAGGATACTAGATGGAAAAAGCTCGTTGTTGAGAAAAACTACAACAAAACAAATACCATTTCATGTTTTTGATGTGTTTGTTAGTAGGTCTAGTAGCCTACAAATTTGCATATATCGGACATAGGGAGAGAGAACCATGAGCAAAGTATGACCAGAACACATTGAGATAGGAAGGTTATCGAGTTGTAGAAAGCAAAGATGTATTTAGATTGAAGGGACCGAGAAAATCATCGACATAGGGAGAGATATCAAGATATAGAACATCGAGATGTATAGAGTTGATTGTAATACTTATTTTAGACTTTGCAATACACTTGGATTGATAGAGACGCTGTCGTTCCAAATTAACCATCCACAAAACCGCTAGTCCTGTAGGGTTCCGAGTCCTAATCAATGATTGCAGAGTATCTCCGCGCAATTTGTCTTAGAAAGTGTCGATATCCATATATGGTGTGGTGCTGATGGAAAACGGAACATGGAGGGGGCAAATAAACCACGAGTTTAATCGGTTGTTGGGTGAACTCTTAGTTGCAGAGCGCGAAATAATCTAAATTATTTGGTAAAGTTCACATTTCCTCACTTGTTAGCTTACTGTCAGACATATTCATAGTCGGCTCTAGACTATCAATATTCGGTTGACTATTGGTCATTGATTATTAATGTACATTCTACAAACCAATAAATTATTTTAAATTTAAACACGTTTTAAATAAGAAAAGTAATGTATCACACAGAACTGAGTTCGATTTTTCAACCGTGAGGCGCTTTCAGCAGTAAAACTTGATTATTATGTTTTTTTCTGCCCATAGTAAGCACTCTCAGTGACAGTTGTATGAATGAGTCAATGGAGTAGTACACTCAGAAATAGACCAACCTGTAATAGCATACAAACAAATCATTTTTCATATTGTCAACCAGGAGAAACGCAGTTAGCATAGATGTTCCTTAGAGTGTAGTTTGACTATGCCATTATACGTATTGAATAATCATGACTGAAAGCTGATTTGCGTACCTTCCGTAAATTGTATGGTATGTCGAGTCTGCTACAAAATCATCACTGAGCAGTATCGGCTGGCTTGCAGAACTCAAGGTAGCCGGTTGAATAGACACAGAACGTCAACAGAAGGTTACTGCGGATTTTCACGCAAATACTTTGTTAACGCCGAGACCAATTTCCAAGGTAAAACACCGGGGTCCTGAATGACAATTAAATCACTCAACTCGATAACCAAGAACTCATCCCCCCATCTAGCTAATACCCCATGGTTGCCTAGACATTACTACCCACAATGGCTAACGATCCATTTTTTTGTGGCGTCTCATGGTAACTAGTAGAGCTATTGCGGTAGCGTTTCCACACAATGGTGTCCAGTATGAATGCTTAACAATTTTCTTGTAATTTTGATACAACGCTTTGTACTACATAACACAGAAACTCGAGATATTTACAAATCTACAATTTGATAAACTTGATTCAAATATACTTGATAATCTTGGTATCCATAAACTTTTATCAACTTGGTTAAGTGCATTTGAAAGCTGAAAGCTGACAAAAACTGCATATGTTTGAATATATTTGAATGTGAATGTGCTGCTTTGTGTGAGAAATTTAAGCAACTACCCAGAGCATGAAAGTACCCTTGCTAGCCACGAGATGTATGGAAGCACAAATGGTATTTAACTTAGTAACTTTGCAGCTTATAACTTATTGCTTAACGAATATTAAGTCCTAGCACTGCAACTCTAATGTATGTGACCAGATTTAGTCGCAATCAGGTTGCTAGAACCAGATTTACCTGACTTGTGCTACTCGGAAGGCGCGAGGCGTGAATTGTGGAATGCGGGAATGTATCCAAAGCAAATATTAGAGAGGATAATGGATGACCAATATTTAGAAAATATTATATTTATACAGTAAAAATGATGAGAAGAAATATAGATTGTACAACTAATTGTACTTATTGGTTTCATAACTTTAAGCTTCATTCCAAACAACATCGGGACATGCATTGAAACCTAATACAATAAAATCTTTTGTTATAATTATTTTATGAGCTAAGCGAGCCAAGCACATCAAATGTATGCGGGTGATGTAATAGTTGAAATTGTTGTGCACAGAATATGTATGCCGCATGAAAATTATTTTGTACGCGTAGATATTTTGATTTTTTTTTGAGTGGAAGGGGGATGTGAGGTGCATGCAAGGCTCTTACTGTAATGCCTTCTTACCCCTCGCGCATGATTGACAATGACGATGATGACATATTCATCGTCCCACTGTTTTGGTAATGCTGCATCGAAGCGCCGATACGCGCAAGCAACACAGGGGGTGCATCGTCATCCTTTCAGTCCAGAACAAATCCTCACGCGGGAAAGGCATTTGCAATTGTGCTTTCCCATGTCAAGTGATTCCTTAGTCTCGTTAAATATTTACAGTAACCTGTAGTGTCTCGGATTAGGCGGAATAGTTCTGGTGTCAGCCTATTTATCCCATATTGCTTCCCGCATTCTGTGATGAATCTGTAATCTGGAGAATCAATGGAATCCATAGGAAATGGGATGTTTGGTTTTCAATAAGCACTTCCACGGTTATTCATTGCGAGGTCTCTAAGCCAAATTATAATTTTTGCATTTGTATATCATGAGGCTAACACGAGCGAAAATTTCCAACCAGAGAATATCATAGACTAAACCGAGAATCGAACCCAGCAGCCTTCAGCATCATCTTATTTTGCAGCCGCGCATCTTACCGCACGGCTAAGGAAGGCTGTCACAGATGCGAATCATCAAAAGAAAAAGGGGAGCTAAGGCTGCCTAAAGGTTATAGAATAGACCAATGCAAGATCTTGACACCTCACTTTTTTGACGGTTCACAGAACTTGTTTACAGGGTGTTAGAATCGAAGAATAGAAAATGAAAATTCTTAATTTCCGTTTAAAATTATTTTGATCCGAATATTCCAGTGGTATGCTTTGACGCCTACCGTAAATCAATCAATGTTTGTATGTATAACCAGTATAACTCCTGAACCCATTGACCGATTTCAACCAAATTCAAATCATACATTCTGTTCGCGCCCAGCCCAGTTCATGCCCAAACATTGGTCCAATCGAATCGGATCAGAGGATCCAGTGCCAGTGTTCCGAGAGCTGCACCCACATCAGTGTGTCGTCAATCAGCCGATTGAGACAATCCGTTATGGAACGTACACACGGTCAAGCAGTTTGACCAACATTGACTCCACCTCTCGTTTATTCCAACACCCATCAAGTTTTACCAACAGCGACACGAACAATCAATTTATTCGACCAACAATATCACACACGAACGAACGAAGCACCAACTCGAGCACCAACCATCAACAAATATATGGGGGTTTGTGCAACTTCACTACAAATGCTCAAACATGTTCGGCGAACCTTGACTCCACCCCCGACAACTCAAACCAAAATCAAACCGTTTTAATTTTTTCCAACCGAGCCGCCAACTGTCAAATGGTTGTTCGAACAACTTCATACACGTTCAAACAAAGCAGCAACCGAAGTGTTTTCTTGGGGGCGGAGTCAATGTTCGTCAAACTGCTTGACTGGTGTGTACGTTGCATTACCGCTGCTATGGCCGATAGCAGTCAGCAATTCCGTCGTCGCCAGACGGTTGCTGTCATTTCGAGAGCTGTACCCGCAGCTGAGTGGTCGTCAATCAGCTGATTGAGACAATTTCTGTTCCCGCTGCTATCGCCGGCCGATAGCAGTCAGCAATCCCGTCGCAGTCAGACGATTGCTGTTGTTCCTGTTCCGGTAGCTCGATCCTGAGTTGATTAAAATAGTTTTTCTGCGGCTTCAATGGTGGAAAAAGAGAAAACGTTGTAACCAATGCAGTAGAAAGTGCGAGACAAAGTGAAACGAAAATTTCAATCCGAAAGTGTGTCGTGCGCGTGTTTGTTCCTGTGCAATATGGACAGCGTTACAGGGCTGTTCGCCCAACGCGATCTAGTCGAAGCAAATCCAGAAGCAGTTAAGTGAAGCAAATGGTACCAATCAAATAAGCCTAACACAAGTGAAGAAATACGAGAGTGAGATTCAGTTATGCTATGACGATTATCACCGTTTGTATGGAGAAATCTTAGCTTTGTTTCCTCCAGAACTATATGGTGAGTTGGATAAAAACTATTTTCACATCCACAGCGATTCCTGTGTGTTGGCTTAGCTCTACTGCAGCTCCAGTGACCCATTTCAGACTGCCTGGTATTTCATGACCAGTCCGAGGTCACTTTTGCTCACAATAAGCCCCGCCTGTTTATGCTACCATTATCAAATGGATAATGGATCCATAAACAAACTTCCGGATTTGAAATCCAGCGCGTATTTAGTTTGTTTTGTAAATAGAAATTGTAGCACAAATATAATGAAACAATCTCACCAAATAGAGCTGAGCCACAGCAAAACCCTTCCAGGACCGGCTTTTCGACGACTGGTGTTGGGGATCTCCGTCGACGAGAGGGACCTTCATCGCTCAGGTGGTTAGAGCAAGGTTTTTGCAGTGAGAACCGGAACTTTAATCACTGGCGAATCACATCAGAAGCGTATCAATCTTGGTAAATTACTTTTCAACGATGTAGAACAATTATTTAGCCTAATAAACAAACATTGACGGAAGCAAAAAATAATCACTCCTTTTCTCTAGCGCGGCACACTTCGATCCAGTGGGTAGATTCAACTATTGTAAAGAAGGTGGATCGAAATTCCGAAGCCATCTTGTTTATTTCGTCTGAAGATGAGTGCCTGCCAACCCACAGTTCCAGTGAATCGAAACCGAACGTAGACGATAACAAGAAAGATCCTGTGCCAATCGAAGCCTTTTTGGTTCCGCATTCCTGTGCAGTGTCAAAAATAAACAGTCTAGAGGAGAAATCGATATCAACGCCAGTAAGAATAGTGCAACCCTGGGAGGGAGCTCTCGATACTACACATCAAATAAACAAATACTGTCGTCAGGCAACAAGTAAATTTTCTACAAGAATAAACAATCAACGTAGGCGCCACCTAAAAAGACCAAATTTTGTTTTGTGTGTTATTGTTGTTATATTGCCTTAGAAATGTTTCTTGACGAGAGTTTTGTTCTCGGCTCGCACTGACATGTCATGACAGTTAGATTTCGGCTCGGCTTGACACACACATTTTTTGAATCTGTTTCTCCCTCCCAGGTGCAACCATGTCCGACGCTTACTGGGGGCATTCCGAAATTCCTTGTCTCAACGCCTACTGGAATCCAGCCGTCGATGATACCAGCCATATACCGTGGATAATCAAAATTCGGACACACTTAAACTTCGGACACTACAATTCGTATGGGAAATTTTCTGAAATATTTCATCGAAATGTTTCGTCGAGCTAGATTGGAAAGACTAATAGTTTTCGCTTGCTTTAGTATAGATACATTTTAATAAGACATGTTAAAACAATGCGACGAAATGATTAAGAGACAGTCTGAACTTTGCAGTGAAAATTGTTTTCAATTATTCTTCCCGGTACTGTGTAATCAGGTGTCCGAAATATGAATCGAACCTGGCCGGTGTCCGAGGTTTGAATCAAACCGAAGCCGGACATTTTCATAAATTGCAAACTTTCTTCGCAAAATCTTGCACATATTAAATACGTAGCTCAACAATGAATACTGTACTTAGTGATTGCAATGGTGATTTAAACGGTGTAATTTAAAAATGTGAGTTAACAGGATGATTGTATTTCAGAAAGTGCTCCGAAGCGTCCGAAGTTTGAGTTTGCACGGTACCATCCAGCAGTGAAGCAGTTCCCGCGTGAAACATTCATCGATTCTTTTCAAGTGCCAAAGTGGTTTTCGAGAGCACGAGACCACGATCCTTCAGATAATCAAGCCGCTGCGGATGTCCGCTGGAACCCGTCAAGCATTGCATCTTCCTACAGTGAGATCAACCAGAACCCGTCCGATACGTAAGCCGCCGCCAAGTGTAATCAAGTTTCGTCAGGTACTCAACCTGTTCCCGAGTGCTCCCCAGCTACGTGGGTCAATCGGTATCCATTCGAAGGAGCCCAGTTTGATGTCAACCGGAGAACGTTAGGAGATGAGAGGTGTCCCTATCCAGATAGCAGCTACAGTGAACGCATGGCTAGTAAGAAAACCAGTGGAGTCGTCGCCAGTCAACGTTAAGTCACTGCCATGCGAAGCATTGCACACCCATGGCAAAGAAAATCACTCGATGGAGCATCCAATCAGCACCGAGAAAGAGAGCCCATCTAAGCGAGCATGCATGTATCACAGGTGAGAGAAGTCAGCCATTCGATTTGTGGTGTGTAAATTTGTTCCTATCCTGATTCTTTTGGATCCCATTGCCCGCCACTAATATTGGGTTAATCCACTTGATTGCAAGTTTTCTGTTTTTGGGCACATTGTCCCACCCAGAAGATCTTCTGAGTGATACTGAACTTAACTTGAAATTTTCTTATTTCTAGTATCAGCCATTTCAATTCAATTATCTATGCCTTATTGATCTTGTGTTTATGTGTTCACGATTGATCTCTCCAGAAATTAAATTTATTTTAATTAAGCCTCACAAACGCTACAGGTCACTTCACCTACTGTATTTTCAAAAATTGTTAGCTACTGTGTCCTTAAGATTTAATCTGAATAGATCCTGTTAATATTTGTGTAAAGGTTTACCCTTTTTGTAAGCTTAATAATATTTAGCATTTGAGTAACGATAATTAATCTTGCTTGTAGTCAATCCTATCTTACTGAAGCTGATTTACATTCAATTTTATCCCCACATGGGTGAAATTACTTGCAGTTGTGTATTTTTGAAATTCCTTGTGATGCCTTGTTGATCCCCTTGAACAATCTCAATTTATCCGAGAGTATTCCATTCATCCATATGTGCAACATCTTTTCGTCTTTAGACCCTTCTCCCCTTTCTACCATCATCGAACCACCGCGAGTATATCGGCTCCGGTACCAGCCTAATGCCTACTCTTTCCCCCCACACACCATATCGTTTGTGCTTGGTTTCCCCATCACGCCGTTGTAAACATGTCAGAACATGCACCCAAGAAGTCGTGAGTCCAGCCAACGACAACGAGTGTTAAGCCACGCCAAGTTAGAGTTCTTTCTCAAAACCAGCACATGCAACACAGGCATCGTTGTATACCTGTCAGCTATTTAAGAAGTGTCATTCGAGATTTTAGTTCATTCAGTTTTCTAATTTTGTATAGTTCACATCAAAGAAGAAAAATATAGCCGAAGTCAAAACAACCCGCCTTTCAATCCACCGGAGGAAGCAACAGCCTTTATGAAGAATTTAGTTAATTAAACCATATTTTTCCGTCGAGCTACCGGTCGTGCCCCGGCGTTCCTTTAACCGAAGGTTCTGGCCATCGTCCCGGCATCCTTCATCCAGAAAGATTCGCTGTCCAGCCCAGTTTGTGCCCAAACACATTCCTTATCTTAAGGGACGACAAAAAGGGTTATCGATCAACTCAGCTGATCAACTGAATCCCTTGACCGAATCCAACCAAATTTGGAACACATGTTCTCTGTCCTAAAGAGACACTTATAGTGGTTGAAGGAGAGTAATTGGAAGAGGGGGAGGTGTGTGAGGAGAGGTTTTGCTAAGTTATTGATCAACTCAGTGTAATTCCTGAATCCCTTGACTAAGTTCAACCATATTTGAAAGCAGGAAATATTAGACTGGTTGGGAAAGGGAGGTTATTGGGGTTGGGTATTAGTTAGAATGGTACGGAAAATGCTGGATAAAGCGTACCATTGGTACTTCGCGTTCCTGAAAGAATAAATTAGACCCCATCTCGCTGTCCTTAGCCTCTTACCCAGCAACTCCTATCCCTACCTCCTCGTGGTGCTGGCCGGGATACGAGCAAACTTAGGGAAGATCGGGTAACCAACCCCAGTGGGAACTGTGGTCGTATGCTGACATAACCCAAACAACATAACCACATAACCCAAAACTATCGGTCATGAACAATGTTCGGTACCGACGACCGCCGCGGTACGACTTAGAGCAACTAAAGCAACCTGATGTCGCCACTGCATCCGCGCAGCATCTCGAGGCAGCGTTGCCCGAAGAGGGTGAGCTCGATGGGACCCCTCTTGAGCAATGTTGGAATACAGTCAAAGCAGTCTTTAACGACGCACCGGAGAACAACGTCGGGTATGTGGGGCGCTGGGATATGGATACTCTGAAGTAGTGCGTAACGGTGTAAATCCGGTCATATCGCCAGGCTCGGTTAAACACTGAAACTGACAATATGACGTCCCTAACCCCGAGTCCCAAGGTGTCAGGCGACCCGTGCTGAGGGAATGAATGGCCTGGGGGGTGAAACAATTGGCCAGGCAGTTAACGGAGCCTGTAATGCTGGGTAGACATCTTTTTTCGTGGTGCATTACGGAGAAAGATCTACCACACTGTGCTCTAGTTCTTACTATTCTTGTTAATACTTATGAGTGATGGTCGGAAGAGTATGGAACGACTATAATCTGCTTTTAGATGACCCACCTTTTGCCACTTTTGGATGGAGTCAATGGAGTAAATTATAAAAACGTAACTCAATCTTAGGCTGGTTTTAAAGCCGATGACATGAATCTCAAAGCTCCAGAGCGCTGATTAATTAGGAAAGAAGCGGATACGAATTTGGTGGATCTGCTGAACCCTCTGACTGATTAGAGCTCTGTGTAAAGGTGAGATTCAGAAATGCCAAACGCAATGAAATCAGATCTCTGTACAAAAACGAATCCGGAACTCATAAGAAGACGCAAAATATGTTTGAACTGCAGTACCGATGCATGGTCAAAATCAGTATTATCCCACTTATTGTTGAGCCGAAACTGATTGAGGGGCGCGCCTTTGAGAGTTTGTATAAGCCGTTTCTGGAAGGCTATAAATAGCGGTACCTTAATCTAAAGAGGCCTTACATTAAGCTTGAGAAAATATCTGAATAAAAAACGACTACTTCATTTCTTCTCAATAGAAATGGAGCAGAAAGACATGCACTAAACAAATGACACGGGTATACTACAAAAGCTCAATGAAATGGACGCAGTGGTTCATCCCGAACAAAAAAAAATGTGGGACAAGGTCAGAAGAAGAAACACCGCCTGGAAGAAGCGGAGTTCGAGGAGATGGAACAGCTGTGCCGTTCTCAAGAAACACGCAAGTTCTATCTGAAGCTCAATCCCGCAAAGGCTTCGTGCCGTGAGCCGAAATGTGCCGGGATAAGGATGGGAGCATCTTGACGGACGAAAGTGTGGTGATCGAAAGGTGAAAGCAGCACTACGAGGAACATTTAAATGGCGCTGAGAGTACAGGCAGTGAAAGTGAAGGCAGCGGAGGAGATGACCACATCAGTTCAGCAGACAATGGAAGCCAACCAGCCCCCACCTGGAGTGGAAAGAAGGGGTCATATGCCCCATCTACAATAAAGGCGACAAGCTAGAGTGTGAGAACTTTCGAGCGATCACCATCCTTAATGCCGCCTACAAAGTGATATCCCAGATCATCTTCCGTCGTCTGTCACCATTAGTGAATGAGTTCGCGGGAAGTTATCAAGCCGGCTTTGTTGACGGCCGCTCGACAAAGGACCAGATCTTTACTGTACGGCAATCCTTCAAAAATGCCATGAATACCAGGTCCCAACGCACCATCTGTTCATTGATTTCAAGGCGGCGCACGACAGTATAGACCGCGTAGATCTATGAGCCAGGCCAGAGCCCGACTGATCAAAGCAACGGTGGATGGTGTGCAAAGCTGTGTGAAGATTTCGGGCGAACACTTCAGTTCGTTCGAATGGCGCCGGGGACTAGGACAAGGTGATGGACTTTCGTGCCTGTTGTTCAACATTGCGCTAGAAGGTGTCATGCGGAGAGCCGGGTGTAACAGCCGGGGTATGATTTTTAACAGATCCAGTCAATTTATTTGTTTCGCGGATGACATGGACATAGTCGGTCGAACATTTGCAAAGGTGGCAGAACTGTACACCCGCCTGAAACGAGAAGCAACAAAAGTTGGACTGGTGGTGAATGCGTCAAAGACAAAGTACATGCTTGTGGGCGGAACCGAGCGCGACAAGGCCCGCCTGGGAAGCAGTGTTACGATAGACGGAGATACATTCGAGGTGGTCGAGGAATTTGGCTACCTTGGATTCTTGCTGGCTGCTGATATCAAAGTTAGTCGTGAAATACAAAGGCGCATCATCTGTGGTAGTCGGGCCTATTACGGGCTCCAGAAGAAACTGCGGTAGAAAAATATTCACACCTGCACCAAAATGTGTCATGTACAAAACGCTTCTAAGACCGGTAGTCCTCTAGGGACATGAAACTTAGACCATGCTAGAGAAGGACTTGCAAGCACTCGGGTGCTTAGAACCATCTTTGGCGATGTGCAAGAAGACGGTGTGTGGCGGCGAAGAATGAACCACGAGCTTGCCAAGCTCTACGGAGAACCCAGTATCCAGAAGGTAGCTAAAGCCGGAAGGGTACGATGGGCAGGACATGTTGAAAGAATGCCGTACAGCAAGCCTGCAAAAATTGTATTCGCTTTCGATCCAGTAGGTATGAGACGGCGTGGAGTACAGCGAGCAAGGTGGGCGGACCAAGTGCAAGCCACTTGGTGAGCGTGGGGCGCATTCGAGGATATGGAGATGCGGCCTCGAACCGTGTATTGTGGCGTCAAATTGTTGATTCAGTGTTATCTGTTTAGATGTTAACTAAATAAATGAAATGAATGGATGTGGTTCCTTCTTCAAAAGTAGTCGTTTTCCCGGAATAAGGCAATGGTGGATTTGACCCCTTCTTTAAAAATTGATCAATGTTTTCGTAAGTGAAATCTATCGATCGAGTCAAACGAAGAAGTATCAATAACAAAATACAAATAACTTGTTAACAAATTGGTTTTATCATTTTCCAATTGTAACAAAACTGAGAAACAAACTGGCAACTTCGAGCAAGGCCGGATGCATAATTCCTAGTTCTTAACCTTTCCGTCCCCAACGTCTGTTTTTAAGGGCTTTCAAAAATCTAAACTGCTGTAAAAATCGCATTTCTTGACCGATTCTTTCGCAACAAGTTGCATTCCCTCCGGATGGATCCCAATTTTTGATTTATACTAGTTTCGAGGCTATCCACAATACGGTTCCAGAATTATTCCAGATTCCGTTGGGGTCAGTTGTCCCCGGAATAAGTGGCCATTTACAATTTTAAGTCAAAACAGGTCGTGCGACACCTCTAACTTCATGATTTCACAAAGCAATGATGCAAATGATATTTTTGGGGTTCCTGGCCCACTCGGACTCAATCTGGCCACATCGTTCCCAATCCGGGGACCAACGGAATGGCCATTTTCTAAATTGATTCAAAATAGGTCGTGCGACACCTCAAACTTCATGATTTTTCAAAGCAATGATGGGAATGATATTTTAATGGTTCCTGGCCCACTCGGATCTATTCCGGCCACAATCCGGAGGACCTACGGAATGGCCATTTTCTAAATTGATTCAAAATAGGTCGTGCGACACCTCAAACTTCATGATTTTACAAAGCAAAGATGCGAATGATATTTTTATGGTTCCTGGCCCACTCGGATCCATTCCGGCCACTATCCGGAGGACCTACGGAATGGCCATTTTCTAAATTGATTGAAAATAGGCCGTGCGACACCTCAAACTTCATGATTTCACAAAGCAATGATGAGAATGATATTTTTAGACTTCCGCGCCCACTCGAATCCATTCCGGCCACAATCCGAAGGACCTACGGAATGGCCATTTTCTAAATTGATTCAAAATAGGTCGTGCGACACCTCAAACTTCATGATTTTACAAAGCAATGATGGGAATGATATTTTTAGGGTTCCTGACCCACTCGGATTCAATCCGACCACATCGGTCACAATCCAGGGACCCAGGAATTCCACCGAAAATTTATACAGAAATTATACCGTGAATGAAATCAACAATGGAATTTTTCGAGGAATTCCTAGATTAATTCCCAAAGAAATCCTGAAAGAATTCCGGTGGAAACTTCAAGATTTCGACTGGGACATCCTTCAGGAGTTTTTTTTTTCTGAAAATTCCTCCTGGAGTTCCTTCGGGAATTCCACCGGCAGTTCCTCAAAGAGTTCCTGCAGGAATTTCTTCCGAGAATTATTCCGGTAGTTCTATCGGCAGATCCTACGGGGGTTCCTCTTTCGGGAATTTCTCCAGAATTTCCTCCGGGAATTCATTCAAGCTTTCTTTCTGGAATTCATTTAGGCTTCTCCAGGAATTTATATAGAAAATCCTCCAGAAGCTCCACCGAGAATTTCTCTGGGAGCTCTTGAAGGTAATCTCCGGGAGGTCCTCCGATGATGATGATGATTCAGCTCAGCTACATACCCCTAGAAAGGTTTCAGCTAGACGAGATTTGTGTATAAGATGAATTATCCGAGATTTTTTTCGATCATTCTTCTGGTAGTTTCACTGGCAGTTCCTCCGGGGAGTTTTTTCAGTTATTTTAAGAATTCCTCCGGGAGCTCCAGCCAGAGCTTAAAATATTCATATTCATGAAGCAACTTCGGTCCGAATTTTGACAAACATCGCATGAATGTTCAAAATATAGAATGACATAGTCAGACGACTACTCCACGAACTCATTCATTCAACTGTCACTGAATGTGTTTACTATGTGCAGAAAAAAAAATAATTAGCATTGTTTATGTTGATGTTTACCACTGAAAGTGCCACGTGGATGAAAATCGGATTCAGTCCTGTGTGATAAATCACTTTACTTATTTGAAACGTGTTCAGATTTCAGATAATTTATCAATTTGTAAAATGTGCATAAATATTCAATGACTAATATTCAACTGAATATTGACTGTCCAGAGCCGACTATGAATGTGTCGGAAGTGAACTGACAAATGAAGAAAAATGGTCTTCACTAAAAAATTTCGATTATTTTACACTTTGGTTCCACCAGTAGCTCTTCCTGGAAATCATTTAGTCCTTCTTCAGAAATTTCGCTGGAAATTCCTCCCAAAGTTCTTCCAATAGTTTCTCTGGGAGTCCCTCTAGGAATTCTGCTAGGAGTTCCTCCTGAAATTCCTCCGGGAGCTCTTATGGGAGCTCTTTCGGCAGTTACTACGAGAATTCCTCCGGGAGATCCACCGGCAGTTTCTATGAGCATTCCTCCGGAAGTTTCTATGGCAGTTCCCCCGAGTGTTCCTTCAAGAAGGAACTCGTGGAGTAATTTCCGGAGGAGCTCCTGGAGGAATTTCCAGAGAAATTATCAGAGGATTTTTCGGAGGAACTTCCGGTGGGACTTCTGGAGGAATTTTCTAAAGAACTACAGGAAGAATTTCTAGAGTAATAACTCTCGTAAAAACTCTTGGATGAACTCCCAAATGAACTTCCGTAAGAATTCCAGGAGGAACTCTTGGAAGAGTTCTCAAAAGATCTCCCAGAGAAATTCTCCGAACTTCTGGAGGATTTTGTAGATAAATTCTAAAAAAAGCCTGATTGAATTCCCGGAGGAGCTACTGCTGGAACTCTCGGGTAAATTTTCAGAGGAACAGTCGTTGGAATACCCGGAGTTGAATTTCTAGAGGAACTTCCGAAATCCCATTTCCCGTGAAATTCTTGCCATATATCCTCCTGGATTTCCCTGTGAAGATCTTGGAGGGATTCCCGGAGGAACTCTTGGAAAAACTCCTGGAGGAGGTCCCACAAGCACTTCCGGAAGAATTCTCACAAGGAAGTCCTGAACTAATTCTTGGAGAAGTTCATGAAGGAATTTCTGGATAAATATCTGAAGGAATTCCCGGAAAAATACCAGGAGAAATTATTGCAGAAATTCCCAGATGAAATGCTGAAGAAATTACCGGATGAATTCCCGGAGATCGTTCTGAAGAAAATCTTGGAAGAACTCTTGAAAGATATCTTGGAGGAACTCTCAAATTAATACCCGAATGAAATTCTGGAGTGAATTTATAGTGAAGTCCGGAAAGCATTCCAGGACAATTCCATGGACAATTTCGGGAGAAATTCCTGTAGGAATTCCTGGAGAAGTACCGGAAGCAATTCCTGGAAAATACCTGGGAGAATTTCCGAGGAAATATATGGACGAATTCCTGGATAAATTTCTAAAGAAATTTTTAGATGAATTCTTGAAGGATATTCTGAAGTAATAGCGGAAAGAATTCCAGAATGAAATCCTAGAGGATTTCACTATTAAATTTATGGAGGTATTACCGGAAAAACTCTTGAAAGTTATCCTGGAGGAATTAAAGCAAGAGTTCCTGGAGGAGTGGTAGAATTTTCAATAAGTCCGTCCAGCTATTTGGCTTCGCCGACGACATAGATATTATTTCACGTCACTTTGAGAAGATGGATGAAGCCTACATCAGACTGAAGAGGGAAGCCAAGCGGATCGGACTAGTCATCAACACGTCGAAGACGAAGTACATGACAGGAAGAGGTTCAAGAGAAGACAATGTGAGCCACCCACCGCGAGTTGGCATCGGTGGTGACGAAATCGAGGTGGTAGAAGAATTTGTGTTCTTGGGCTCCCGGTGACCGCCGAAAAATGATACCAGCAGAGAAATTCGGAGACGCATAGTGGCTGGAAATCGTACGTACTTTGGACTCCGCAAGACACTCTGATCGAATAGAGTTCGCCGCCGTACCAAACTGACAATCTAAAAAAACGCTCATTGGACCGGTAGTCCTATACGGACACGAGACCTGGACGATGCTCGTGGAGGACCAACGCGCACTCGGAGTTTTCGAAAGGAAAGTGCTGCGTACCATCTACGGTGGGGTGCATATGGCAAACGGTACGTGGAATGAACCACGAGTTGCATCAGCTGTTGGGAGAACCATCCATCGTTCACACCGCGAAAATCGGACGACTGCGCTGGGCCGGGCACGTAGCCAGAATGTCGGACAATAACCCGGTGAAAATGGTTCTCGACAACGATCCGACGGGCACAAGAAGGCGAGGTGCGCAGCGGGCAAGGTGGTTCGATCAGGTGGAAGATAACTTGCGGACCCTCCGTAGACTGCGTGGGTGGCGACGTGTAGCCATGGACCGAGCCGAATGGAGAAGACTCTTATATACCGCACAGGCCACTTCGGCCTTAGTCTGAATAAATAATAATAATCCTGGAGGAATGCCCGGCGAAGTACCTAGAAGAATTTCAGAAGGAATTTCTTATAGATTTACAAGTGAAATTGTGGAGCGAAATCGGAGGATTTCCGTCATAAATTTCTGAAGAAACTTCTAGCGAAATTTTAGAAGGAAATTTCGTTTGTATTATTGAAGGAACTCCCGAATGTATATAAATGCAGGAGATTTTTCTGGAAGAATAGCCAAAGAAATGTCTAGAAGGAAAAATTGGAGAAGAAAATAAATCTTAAAGGAATTTCCTCATGAATTTCCTAAAAAACTAATTTAGTTAGGGGTTTCTAGATAAGGAGAAATTACAATTACATGAGAAAGATTTTCGAACGATTTTCAGAGTGAACTTGTGGATTACTTTCCGGAGGAATTTAGAAGTTCTCAGGGAGCTTCTAGAAGGATTTCAAGGAGAATTTTGCACCCGAAACTTTTCGAGTTGTTTTGCCCTCAACCTGCCCACTCTGGCTAAGCCCTTGTATCATTCCCATCATTGCTTTGTAAAATCAAGGAAGTTTGAGGTGTCACATGACCCATTTTGAATTAATTTAGAAAATGGCCATCCTGTAGGTCCCCGGATTGCAAACCGATGTGGCCAGATTGAATCCGAGTTGGCCAGGAACCCAATCAGTGTCTTCGTTCGGTACGTATTGCTGTAACACAAGGCGAGAGCTTTTTCATAGTGAATTCACATCCCGCCGCAATAATGCAGTCAGAAAGATAAAACATTGTCAAAGCTTCTTGAAGGGTTAGTTCTTCTCTGCGGTTTTGGTTTACGAGCACGTCAACGACGATGATGCACAGTTGCAATCGATAACTTGAGAAATAATTAGGCTACGCTAATACAACTACAGAAACTCGTTGAGCATGGAACTCAATAAACATTCAAGATGAAAATAAATTAAAAAATATGTTTCGACTTCCTACCACTGTGCGGTAACTAATGTTGCCGGACGAACAGCAATATTGAAATAACAATTTGCTCCAACTGTTTGAATTAATTAAAATAGCCCCTGGTGCGGCTCAAGGGCATTCATTTCAAAACCACTACGCGCAGCTCGAGATGATTTCCATTAACGTGTGTCTGCGTTGACGTGCGAGGAGAACGCAGGAACTGACCTCGACCTCCCGATTCCGTGCGAGATTGCTCCCTTTCTTGGAGATTAGCAGGATCTGGAATTTCTAATTAAAATAAATGAACGGTTTATGTGGGTGGTGGGCTGCTGAAGAATACCTCAATGATGACGTTGAGTTTACTCGAAGAACCACCCTCATATCAGGTTTACATGAGGATATAAAATTCTTGAAATAGTTTTCCTACAAGAAAATCTCCGGACAATAAGCCCTGGAAGCATTTCTTATATGATAAGGAAAGGATTAACGACAGGCAGAGCTATTTAGCCGGTAGGAATTTTAATTTCCGGAATCTTTACCTAGAGCAAAGGTTGAATGTATAACAATAATCCCCTAGTGGTTTTGTGGAATATAAACTCCATCTAAAGAGGAACGTCTGCAACATTACAAAATGTGTTCACTTTCACCGCAAATCTGATCCATTGGCTGTGTTGCGTTCATTACCTGGCAGGATAAAAATCACGAAATGATCCGAAAAACACCAGATGAAGTTAATCAATTTATATGTCCGCTTGATATTCGGTGCTTCACTTTTTCATGCAGCCATATACGTAATTCAGGATGTGATTCAAAGTCGAGGAAACAACAAGCGTCGTGACACCACAATTTGTTGGCTTAGGATATTGCAAAACCGATACGACAATTTATTTGGCCATTGTTTGGAACATGCAGAATGCATGATCACTACAGGTGATTTAGACATTTGAAATGTAATATTTTTTCACCACAACTAAAAATGCTTGACAGTTGAATTTACTTGGAATTTGTTATATACATATACGAATTTGAATCATAAAGTCAAACGTATTATATTTCATGTTGAGGAATTTGAGCATATGATTAGAAAGAACTTTTTTATTCAGTGAGTTCCCGATTTTGTACAATCTTATGGAATTGAATAAACATTTTGTTCAAATTGATTTGCCCCTATAGAAACGATAATGAAACAACATATTAATATATCCTTGTATTGCGATGCCTCAATTGAAGATGGATTAATCCAATAGCAAAAACTTTCGCCTCGCATATTCCTCCAATTCGGCAATCTCAAATGATCCCACTGCTGAACGGTTGTGGCATGAGTTCGGTTTTCGCCAAAAATGTGGTTAAAGCCCCGTGGTTTTCATTGTTCGGACATTTTCACGTAATTTATCTACCTCATTGAAGGTCCTTTCAGCTGTAGCACACCACATGTATTCAGGTGGCTGAAAAGCATCGAACTGATGTGACAGGAAAGCTGAACTTTACCTTCATTATCCCTCAGCCAGTATAGAAAATGCGAACATTTTGCCAATAAGCGGAGTCGTCGCCAACCTGCATAAATGAATGGATTCTTCTGAATTAAAGCAAATTCAAATTTCTTCCGTCGTCTTGGAGTTTTGAAGGTGATTATTGTTCAAAAACCTACGAGTACAGATCACTTTCCATTTAGAACAGCAGAAAAGTTCACCCAAATGCAAATGATACCTTTAGGTAGTGGTACATCTTCTGGTCAACCTCGATTCGATACCTGTCTTTTGGCGCTACTCCGACCGACCGCTGAGCCTTGGGGAATCAACGAAGAGGGGATTATTTGTGCATTCTCTGAGTCTCCTCGCAGGCCGGGCAGGCAGACAACGGTACGTTGGAACGAAGAATGACTTTCTGCTGGTGGTTAGCTGATCGAGATAGGAAAAGGAAAACCACTAGCGCAGGAGTTTGCCACTACTTTTTGGAAAAAGTCTGGCATGCATTTCTAAAATCTGCAATATCTGGCGAAGAATTTGTCTTTATCATTTTTTTAAATGGTGGTTGAACTAAATAATGATCTGATTATTTTACCTATCCCTGTTTCGACCATCTGTTTGGTTTACTCTAGGTTTATCAAAATTTATTCTTTTAACAGGAAGTTGCTTCCTCTAAGATATTCGTCGGAACAATTATAATACCCGTAAAATGAGATTCTAAGGTTCATAACGTTTTAAGTATTTAAAAAATCAGATAGATTCTGGAAAAGATAAAATAGATAATTTTGAAAATTATAAACGAATATAAATATTGAATGAACTTGACTTTGTTCAAAGAACTTCTACTTACTTATGGATCCTGTACACCTCCGGTGGTGCAAAGGGCCGATTGAAAGATCTCCATCCTGAGCGATGCCCGATGCGATGAACGGGGTTCATTTTTAAATTTCTAAGTAACTCTAACTGATGTTTATCTGTTTATTTGTTTTATTATTATTATTTTTAATTTACAATAGGCTCAAGTTAAAAAGTATTCAGATATAGTAAGCTATTAAAGTCGATAAACATAGATTTCGATGCTATGATATTCAGTAATTTGGTTCGATCATTTA
The DNA here is from genome assembly GCF_024139115.2 of Armigeres subalbatus. Classification (NCBI taxonomy): domain Eukaryota; kingdom Metazoa; phylum Arthropoda; class Insecta; order Diptera; family Culicidae; genus Armigeres; species Armigeres subalbatus. Next base: position 361,573,033 of record NC_085140.1, on the reverse strand, counting down.
TATTATCATAACAATTTCAGAAGCTGAATTTCAAATATATTGTATGGTGGACTTCTAGTGTGAAGGTTTTTCTACAACTCTGCCTAATGGTTCGTTTTTAGATTCCACTAGTAACAGATTATAGATATAATTTCAGTAACTTAGACAAATGATACAAAATTCTAATCATTTTTAGTTTGCCAGTTACTACTAACTACTCTAACTCCGTTATTGAATTAAAATTCATAACAACAGAATTCGCATAGAACCTAAAAGAGCGTGAAATACATTTGAAATGATTATCGTTAAAATTGAATCTTGTAACAAAAAATAATTCCATCAAAATTTTGTAGAATTGTCAACAGAGTCGAAGAGTAAAAGTCCATGAGAAGGGTTAAGACAATCATTTTTACTCAAGTACGATAATGAAAGCTTTGAACAAATTGCGCTCTTCTATACGAGTATCATGAATTTTCCACTTTAGATTTGGATCTTCCGGGAGGACCGGAGGTTCATGAGAGATGCGCCACATCAATCATTCGTTATTCAGAGACGATGATTTTTATGAACTGATGAACGGATGCCGGGAATCTTCGGAAGGACCTCCTGTTGCCACCAGGTTCATCAAAATGGTTTCATGATGTTTTGGATCTTGGAAGAACACCGGATCAAGAGAACAGACATGGAGGCTCGAACAAAATTTCTTGCAAACATGTAAACAAACACACCAAACCTCAACATACGACGTCGACTTGACAACACAATCTCATTTTGACCACGATGGCCTAGTATGCCTCTGCATGCATAACGATACTAGCGCACAGTGATTTTTTGATGACTAGCGCTGATTATCACGGGATAACGGCGACATTCCAGAGTTACTCAAAATGCAGATAAAAGTTATCACAACATGGCGAGTGCAGCTTCAACGTCTGTTCTCTGTGACCGGATTGTTGAATAACCAGAATTATCACATTTCCATGGAAATAGACAATGATTACATTCTATTGGGATTATTATTACACAGCTTAGTAGAAACGCAAGAATTTGCAATCTTTGTTCATAAACCCGATCTCTAGGAACATGCTTGGCTTAATTGCATCCGGAACAATCATCCGAGGAAACCACCTTCATTGATTATAAAGATTGTAATTGATTCAAAATGAGTTTTGGAAGCAGTTAAATTTCGGTAATTTTTGACTTCTAATGCATTGTGTATAACTTTCCTTAGCATCCAATGTAAAATTTGTGTAGACGATTTTCTGTGAATCATATTCTACCGATTCTGGTCACAATAAAATCTGTCTAAAATTTAAAAAGTCTGGGATTGTGGATGGCTTCTCTTTTTCTTTTTGGTGCCAAAAGTCTGGGAGTGAGATATATTCTGTATAATGAGCAACCCTGAGCGGGAGTGATTTCGTGGTTTTAGTGCTTGTTAGAAGTTTGCCTTTGCATAGAAACTAACATTCTGCTGTGATGGTGAAGAGGATTTGTTTGATCTTTATCATATTTTGATGTAGGTGAAATTTCGTTTTAGCAAGATTCCTGTCTTATTAAAAAAGTAAATAATTGTATACTCTTCAACTCATTTCCGTAGGACTAAAGGTGATTACTCTAATAGTCTTGTACGACTCTATGATATAAACGAACAATCTTGCATTTTAAGGGATTTTGCATCTGGTACTTGAATCGGTTAAAGCGTGAAAACCGAATACAGTGCCCGAAGAAGAGTAGTGCCGTCTATTAAGAATGTGGCATTTTGGAACTGAAGACCACATTATGGAACGTACACACGGTCAAGCAGTTTGACCAACATTGACTCCACCTCTCGTTTATTCAAACATCTATCAAGTTTACCATACGACACGAACAATCAATTTATTCGGCCAACAATTACACACGAACGAACGAAGCACCAACTCGAGACCAACCATCAAAAATATGGGGTTTGTGCAACTTCTACAAATGCTCAAACATGTTCGGCGAACCTTACTCCACCCTCGACAACTCAAACCAAAATCAAACCGTTTTAATTTTTCCAACCGAGCCGCCAACTGTCAAATGGTTGTTCGAACAACTTCACACGTTCAAACAAAGCAGCAACCGAAGTGTTTTCTTGGGGCGGAGTCAGTTCTCAAACTGCTTGACTGGTGTGTACGTTGCATTAGACAGGCTCCATCCTGCATCTTTCAACTATCATTAGGATTATCGACAATGCCGCTTCGCTGGTGTCTTTACGGTGTTGTCATGTTGCTGAATTAAGGATTGTTAACCGTCGCATATCTTCGTCCCGTTGCGCACCAACATTTCAAAAGGCGAAACTGATTTTTGTAAGCTGCTTCTACCGTCGCTGTTGGATCAATTTACCAACAACAACACCAATTAGAGCCATTTAATGATAGAATAGAATTGCTGCTTCTATCAGTACAGTGTGTTGGATTGAGTGGATGGGCATAAATATCATAAGCGACGGAAGAAGCTTTTATTTACAAAAGATTTCGTCCTTTGAAATGTTGTACGAGCTGATGCATAGTTCATCGGAAGAGTTCTGCTGAGCAAGAACAGTTTTTCACAAATTACTTAATTACGGAAGGTGATCAGACCAAACGTTACGATTAATCCATACAAAAATCTTAGACGGAGGAGAATAGAACGTCACAAACCACGTAGACCGAAATTTCACATTTCAAACCCTCTCCCCAGTAGACTGTAGAACTTTATGACCTCCCCAATCCCTCTTGAAGTCTACGTAGACTTTTCAAATTTTACAAATATCATATTGATTGGAAAATATAAAAATCAACCACGTTTTAGCAATTCAGCTATACAAATCCATTTATTTTCAAATCCATTGTGAACATTACGAAATTCAAATTTCAAACATAACAAATCAATCTGCACAATATCAATTAAAAATCAAAACGAAATTAAATTCAATCCTCTGTTCCATAGCTCCTGGAAATCAAATCTCAGAGCCAATTAAGTTACATTTCGTTGAATTTGATTCTTTCTTAGAGGTGTGCGCCACCGCTACTACCCATCAACGCGCCACCTAAAATCTCTCACATCTGAATTATAATTCTTAACCGATTCAAATTTGTAGAAACCCAAAATTATCAGATCTTAAAAATTTCGGTTGAAATACTGAGAATATCAAGTCTATTCAATATTGTTTTTCCTGAGATTCGTAAATTTCCTGATTGATAATCTTTGAAATTTCCAGGTAATATTCAAAGAACTCTCCGTAAGAAAATTTCAATGTTCTTCTAGAAAATTTTTTACAATCTCCGCTGAATAATCTCTGATGAAATCCCAAGATTTTTTTTTCTATTCCAAAAGTTTTCCCGTTAAATGTCGGTAAATTTCAGTGAAATTTAATTATTTCCTCGAAGATTCTGTAAATGTTCTTCTAAGTTTCCACAAGTTCTTTCCTTAGAAACTTTTAGGAATTCTGCAGATTCTATATATTTCTTGGAAAATAAAGCATATTTTTAAGCCATGTTCAGACTATTAACTGTAAATCCAAGATTTTTCGGAGAAATTAATTATTTCATAAGTCTCAAACAACGAAACATCGAAAAAAACAAACAAAAAGTGAACTTTGCACAAAGCTGTAGCGAATTGTTAAAAAAACTAAAATAAAAAAGGTCTACGTAGACTTTAGTAACCTCCGTCCCTTTAGACTAACGAGAACTTTTTCGAAACCCCTCCCCCTCAAGAGTCTACGTGGTTTATGGACAGCCCCGTCTACAATTGACTAATGCGTTACGTATTTGGGAACGGCACCAAGTACAAGGAAGTAGTCTGTCAAAAGAGTGCTGGGTGCATGGATATTGGCCATTTCTTGTTTTAAAAGTGCTTATGGTTTCAGCTGCAAAATATTCGTTGTGGTCACGATGCATAGAGCGTCGAGTACGCTGTTCTAATGTACGCGCCACAGGCATCGATATGCTATTCATTACTAAAGAGCTTTCAGCAATCTGGAAGTGTCATCAAACATATAATGTTTGTTAATAATTTTTGATATGATAATAAGCATTTATTAGGATTTTGGGAAAAATAAAGGGTTGTAAGCCTCGACCTAAACTATCGTAAAACCTGGTCAATCAGAATCGTAATAGCATGTAAATATTAGGCAGTATACATTACACCATCGCAAATTTGTTAAAATATTTCGTTACAAACTAGAATCTTAACCTGTTTTCAACATAACATTTTTCGGCGCCATCACAGATGTTTCAGACAGCTACCGGCGAAGACATCGTCTCAAGATTAGATTGAACTCTTCCTCGCGCGCGTTTACGTTTTGCTGGAACTCATCATCGCATGGTTTTATCAGCATCGGCAGCGCTCAATAGAATTTGTTTAAAAAGCCTAGTAAAGTAGACTCGTTGGCAACGATTTTGAAAGAGAAAATTGCAGTTGCACAAGTCTGCTGTCACCGAGGACAGCCACTTAATGATTTACCGTTTATTTGCTACAGACGCCATCTTTATGAATAATTTTGTGCAATAATTTCCCGTCGATGACCGCCATTGGCGAAATTTCCTCTCAATGACCCTTTCCAGCCATCAGCAGACAAAACGAAAAGTGAGAATTTCGCGAAAATTTCATTTCTGCGACAATTTTGCAATACGACAAACAAAACCTTCCTCTTCATAAAATGATGGTCCTGAAAATAAGACCGACTGAGTGCGCCATTCACTATCAATATTAAAAATCGGTTTAGTACTGCTAGACGTCTGACAATCGACGACCGAGTTGAATAATTTTCGGCGGCTGCATGATTATTTTCAGACAAACCAGATCATCAGCAATTCAATTATGCGAGAGAACCCCACTGATGTCGATCTGGGACCGCTCACCGAAGAATTTCGAACAACTGCCCAACTAGCGTTTATGCTGAATAAGCTAGTTTTTAGCTGAAAGGCTGTTTTGATTGAACAAGCACTCTATCACTTCAAATGTTTGTTAGGTGCTCGTGCGCTTGGTTTCTGGTTGATGCTGGGACCGTGCTCCATCGCTCTCTGCGAAATCTCTGCGCGCAGGAGCGCTGCTCTGTATCTAATGAAGTAAACTTAATGGGCGTAGCCCTTTGTAATTCGTAACGAGTAAACGAGGGCCTCCTTAGCCGTGCGGTAAGACGCGCGGCTACCAAGCAAGACCATGCTGAGGGTGGCTGGGTTCGATTCCCGGTGCCGGTGGCGAATTTTCGGATTGGTGTCTCGACTTCCCTGGGCATAAAGTATCATCATGTAGCCCATGAATACGAATGCAAAAATGGTAACTGCTCAGAAACCTCGCAGTTAATAACTGTGAAGTGCTAATGACACTAAGCTGCAGAGCGGCTCTGTCCCAGTGGGGATGTAATGCCAATAAGAAGAAAAGTACACATACGTTTGCACCCACAAATATAACAACAAGGAGCGGACCTAATGGCTCACTATATTTATTAAAACCATTTCCGCGCGTAGCATTTTGTTGAGAGTCGTCGGGTAATTTGCTCCTGCAGATTGGATCCCCTTTTTAGATGTAGGACTTACGTCTTCTTTACTATACTGGTGTCATTTAGATTTTTGGAAATCGAGGCGTTACGCTGAAAAGGAAGATTTCGAACGTTTGCCCTTTATCTTTCGATGAATTTTCAATCACTCGGACACTTCCAGCAATTCACCCTATTTCTGAAACTTAAGATTACTGTGGACCCGTAATATGACCGTTTTAATCTGAACACTTTCAATTTGAACCCCGTTGGTTTGAACATCGTTCAAATTAAAAATGGATTTCAACGTCATTTAGCACGTGGAATCGTGTAAAGAAAAATGGAACATCGTGAAATGGCGCAGAATCAAAACAAACCAGCAAAGAGGCGGCCAGAAACCAGTTTTTCACATGCTTAAGATAACCAGAGTTCAAATTAAAAAATGAACCCGTTAATTTGAATGAGGTACTTCAAATTATCAGGGGACCACGTGATGTAACGATAAGCTATTAAAAATATCAATTCTGTCAAAGCAAAAATTTCGCTTAACTCCGTGCATTCCTAACACGGACATCAGAATGCGGTATGTCACGGGCTGATCCACCGCAAGATTACTTTGTTGATAAAGAAGCTATATAAATAAAAACAAGACGTGAAATTATGTAGGTTAGGCGAAAAATTGAAAATGATATAAGGAATGTCGGAAAACTGAATCCACATTTGATGAAACATCAACTATTTCGCGAGGCAAAACGCCCTAGTGGAGCTATCCTATAATCACTTACGTCTCCACGCACTGTCCATACCAGAATGCTGATGCGCCGACGCGTGGTACGTTGTTCCCTAAGAGCTACGGCTAAAAGGCTTTTGCCTCGAGGTTTTCCGGCAACGAAATATCACCACTTTTTGAAATGTAGAATATTAGAATATGATAAAGATTTTTTCTATTAATAGTGGCATCTGCTAGCTATATTTTTAAATGTTGCGTGGTGAAACATATGAAAATCGTTATGCTAAGACATAAAAAGCAGTCTATGAGTTAGCTAGGCATATTGCCCTCCTTCCTCTAATTTGGACAATCGTTTGGCTGCTGATTGGTGATTTTTCCTCTCTGAAACGGAAAAGTTGATTAGTGCTTTTTGTTCATAGTGACATACAAAAATAGTATTTTTGCTTTGTTATCGATCCTAACAGATCAATTGGCTCGTGGTGGGATGCTTTATTCACATACTAGGCGGGTCAGCTCATGGCTAAGAGGAACAGAATGCATGAGGGTGGCTGGGTTCGATTCCCAGAGTCTGGAAACTTGGATTGAAATTGTCTCGACTTCCTGGGCATAAAGTGTCAGTGTTAGCCTCATGTACGAATGCAAAATGGTAACTTGGCTGAAACCTCGCAGTTAATAACTGTGGAAGTGCTTAATGAACACTAAGCTGCGAGGCGGCTCTGTCCCCAGTGCACAGGGCGGCTCCATACAGGAGTGGCGAAAATATTTTCATTTCATTTCTATATTTCACACATATATCGTAGATTATTGTCTAAAAGATGTAAAATACTTGTTTTGCAGTCGTTATTACTTCTAAGGTCCCAAACTCCTGGAATACAGACCTTTGATCTCTATGGAATATATCCCTTTTTCTGAATGTCTCATGCACAGCAGTCTATAGATGTGTATTTTATTGAGCAGACCTGTAGAGTTCAAACTAGAAAAGTTGTATACTGTTTTATGTAGATTGAGTGTACAGATGTTCTAAGTTACTGAGACTCCGTCAAATACAGGCCGATTAGCAAATCTACATATCATCGTTACAGTATCGTACTCCTAAAATTTTAGACTCGATTATCCAGTATTTTTTTCTTCAATTTTTTAATTCTAAATTTTTATTTTCAGTAGGATAATATACACTGAGATTATTTTAACAATGTGGCGTATCTAGGTTGTAGGAGGGGATGAAAAAGTGTCGTTTTGTATATTGAAATTTGACTATACTATATCAACTTATGCTCAAATGATTATATTACTATTATATTCATACAAAATAGTTTATATGAATAATATAGACGTAGCTTGTATGGGAGGACTGAAATAGGGTTTTTTCTACATATTTATTTTTTGTAAGAATCAATTATTTCTTCAGAACATGTCACTTCTCGCTTCGAGAACTTTTCCGTGGTCGGAGACAGGCAGCCTCGGGCTAAAGCCTGCCTAAGTGCCTAATAAAGAAAGAAAAAAACATTTCCTAGAGCCTTGCCACCATGAAACGATGTGTTTGGATGTAAACATTGGTTGCAGAATTCGCTCTCAATTTATAATTAACGACGATGGACATAAAGCAAGAGCTTTTCTTCATCATATCAAGACATGAAACAAATTGCTCGTCACCTGATACAAATGCGAGAAAAGGGCAGAAAATATTTCCCCTACCGACGTTGTGATAAAACGCTTCTAGTACAATTGCCATTGAGAGATGATGCAAAACAAGTCAAATGTAATCAGTACCAATAATGACCTTTCAATTGGAGTTATCCTAAAATTTATCTTGCGAAATATCACCCTTTGAATAATCCATTAATTACGTAACAAAAATCGCGAATTTCAGAAGAACATCTTCAGCAACAAACGGAATCACGTTGAAAGAATTGCAGGACCTGTAAATGGTTATTTGTGTGGATCATTGCCTAATGTTTGATTCGAAAGCCACTTTTGTCTCCTCGGACACAAAGTATACCGAAAATTTGTTTTCTCCAAACAAACATATTTTAGATTCTCAGGCTTTATAGAATTATTTACCGACCGTCTATGGTCGCGAATTAGCCCATTTTTGGCACTTATCCTTATCAATTTGCTTGCGACTGGTTGCATTTAACGGGAAATCTTATTAAGTTCCCCTAACACGTACTTGACCGAAAAATTGCGACGCGATTCTAACGCTTGCAGATGAGTTGTTGTCGCCGTGGAGTGGAAGAGTAACTGGAACATTGCCTAAATACACGACCCAACGATAAAATCGCGGCGACTAGTTTTTGCCGTTGAGGCGATGAAATCACTCAGGTCTGGGGACTTTATATTGTTTCCTATTGACAAATGGATAGATCGGACAATTGACTCAAAAGTTTCATAGCTTTTTGTTGAAAATTGACTGAATCAAACTTTGGGTTCAGAAATAATGACCAAAATACTATTTTTGTACAAAAGTGCGTAAATAGTCTAGTTATTTTTGGCACTATCACCATCAAGTTCGATTCAAATGGAATCTGTCTCATCATTACATATTGAAAATTGGCTGGATCGTACTATAGCTCAAAAGTTATGGCAAAATACTATTTTCCATTGTATACGAAAATCACCGATACCGTTAGGCGGATTAATCAGAGTTTTTCAAAATAATTTCTGCTACACCTGCAAATACAATAAAACATAATTTTTCGTCATTTAATTGCAGATTTGATTTTTTCTAATGATTCGATTATCGAGGATTGATTATCCGGAGTGAAAAAAATCGATACTCCAGATAATCGAGTCATTCTGCTATACTGCAACAACATTTATTTATTCATTATGTACAGAACATCCTCAACAAAATCATCATTTATTTCTTCAAGATCGTTAAAATTCTGCTATGGTATATTTTCTGTTCGAATCTGTTGTACTGCAAGAAGTTTCAGTCACTACTTTGAACATCTTCTGGATTTCCAGATTAGATTTATTTGAAGTCGCTTACCCTAAGTTGAGGGACTTATCAAAGGATCAACAGTTCTAGCAGAATAGAAACGTCATTTAAATTTTCTTCTCTTGACTTTCGGGCATGATGAGGTCCGACTTTTTTTAATTGCTGTTGACACTCAGCTGCTTCTTCAGCCAAATTCCAGTGGTGCTGGTGAATGAATTATATCCCACATGGGCAAGGACTTTATGCACCGTAGCAGAATTTTATACCAATCATACAGCTGCAAATATAATCGTGGGTTGCTTTACAATATGTCAGCTTTTCAAGTTGATTGGCTCTTGGCAGTTTATCTGATCAGAATGTTCCAGAACCGGTGAATTAGCTCTTCGTTGACATTTAATGCTTCCTTAACAGATTTGATTCGAAAAGGCTCTGTCGATAATGTTTCCAGTTGTACTTGATCCTGCTCCACCTTCCTTGGCTGGTCAGCTCTCACACCAAAGCTATCATAAAGACCTTTTCTGTATATTGTTTTCTCTTCAATACCTTCTTTAATATCTTTGATACCTGCACTTTTAAAATCCATTCAGTAAGATATGTGAAAGAAGCATCGAAAATCGCATCCATGCATGTAATGGATATTCCATAAAAATAGTGTCCCTATCTCTGTGTATATCCTTTTCCTTCTTGTATTACATATTGGATTTTAATTAATATCAAAATTTTACTTTTTGAAATAATTTCAAATGAAGCCTAGAGTATTTTCGTAACCCTCAAAGTATATTGTTTTTTTTCATATTTATTTTGATACTTGATAGATGATGAGTTGCCTCCTCTGGTAGCCTACGCCAAATGGAGTATCATATAGCTGCATAAGCTATCGATGTCAGCCTACCATAGACCTACGACACTTTTCGTATTTCTACCTATCTCTATTTAACGCTTCTTGAAGCTCTTTGTCATACGTGAGGTTTGTATCCTTTTTCGAAAAATGATCGAATCCAGATTTGCAGCCATAAGCGGCTAATTTGTTTTAATGCCTTCTGAGGTCCAAAGAAATCGTGATGGTAGTCGTTCTGAAACTTTGAAACTTTTTTGTATGGAACTTTTGTATGAAAAACATTTTTTTCTTCGGGTCATTTTCAGATGTTCACTACCTATTTTCCCATAACTAACCGTTCTTCGCAAGTCCATGAAACAAGCTTTCAAACTTTTAAAGAGTTGGAAAAGAGCTACTTAGCCGAAGATGATACAGTTGAATTTGCATTGATTTTTCAAGAACTAAAAGTGTCTGGCTCTAATGCCTTATCTTGATAACCATATGGCTTAGAGTGCTGATATTGGTTTAATGCTCCAAAGCATTAGCATTTAGTAGGTCAACTTGAATTTCGAATCAGAGAAAGTCGATTTTTTTCAGCCACCTGATTCCCTAGTGTAGTGTGGGGATGTAATGCCAATAAGAAGAAGAAGACTATAGCCATTCAACGGTAGAAAGGTAAATTTTCTCGCTGGATTCGGATAATCGTTTGGTTGCTGATATAAATAATTAAAACGCATGTTGAAAATAAAAAAACTTTTCTGATGAAACTACTTTATTAGATATAAGCTCTTTCCCGAGCGCGAGTCCTCAGTTAATGATTGAAAGCGAAAGTTTCTCGAAGTATCAGACATTTGGTTTTCACTCAAGTGAAAATATCTGGTTATAGTTGTAACTCTCAGGTTTCAAGAATCGTAATGGGTTCTTCTCAAATCGCCATTTTAAAGCGAAAAGGATTGATTGATGAATTTTCTTCAAATTGAAAGTGCGATTATGGCGTCGTAGTCTCTTGTACCATTAGAGCTTCCATCATAGGTTGCGCAAAACATTATTTGCCGCGCTATCGCCTGTGGCCATTCAAAGTATAAAAGTAATCTTTTACAAATTCATGATATGTAATGGTCGTGACAAATAACCGATTTTAAAAATTATGCGCCTTTGCAATTACTAACAACAATTTTCACTTTCACAAGATGTCAACAAAATTTTTCGGTAACACAAATGTTCTTCTGTGTATAAAGCTGGTCCTGATAAAAAACGATTAATTTTAATTATACGACTCGAGCCATCTGTTACTTCGTTGCTACGGACGCCGGCTGGTACACGCTCTTTAAAATCTAGACCGTAAATGCTGCTGCTGCACAACCATAGAGCTACCAATCGAACATTTTTTGTCCGCACGCGCAAAACGTCTTTTTATGCACATCACTATGCATCAATCTTATGTCCGTTTTGGGGATGCATAAACAGGATTGGTTGTTCTGAAATTTTCACCGGGCGTGAATAAATTTAAGTTTTCAATAGTTTGACGATGATAATCAAAAGTTTTAATACAATTATCAAATTGTTGGAAGATTTGCGAATTGATTGATATATCTTAAAAATCTATCGAAAAATAAAGGTCTATAAACTTTGAAATCTTACATGGTTCCGTAGCGTCCCCTTTTGAAATTTTCATTTTCACCGTATCCAACCCTAGACGTAGTTTACGTCGAAAAAGGCCATGAGCCGTATGCTATTGCACCACACGATAAAATAGAGAACAATATAAAGAACTAAGAGCAGCTGAGAAAAAGTTACGGCGTGTAAACAACAAGGGTATGACGAAAAAGTACTCTTGGAAGAAGAGACTTTGCCAGAAAAGGCACGAAAGTATTACAAAACGATCAACAACATGCCCAGAAAAGCACTGCAGTCATGATCAATAAGCTCCGGAAATCTGTTGACCGACCGAGCAGGAGTGGAGGAAGGAGCACTTTGAGTATGTTGAAACAATCGGACAGAAAGGGCACAAACAGAAGCAGGTTTGAGATGATGGACAAGCAGTGGAGCCACCAGCGCTGAACAATGTCTATCCTACAAATTTTCTATCTACAAGAAAAAGCACAGACTCAATTGTGCTAACTATCGAGTGTAACAGACTCGTCCGTTTGCGAGACCATTTCGCGAATTTCAAAGCGGTTTTGAGAAGGATGATCCATAATATGTTACTCTGCGACAAATCCTTAGTAAATTCCGGAGTGCACAGGAGTCCTATCTGCTTGTAGATTTCAAAGCGCGTACGACTCAGTGAAACGGAACGAACGGTCAAAGCTATTAGGCTGATTCGTGCGACGCTGGATGTAAATCATGCGTCAGTAGGTATGTTGAGACATCCATTCGTTCGTGACGTTAGATGGATTGAAGCAGGGCGATCGGTCTCTAATCTTTGTTCATGGACGTTCCATTTGAAGACCGGTGTGCAAAGAAACGGAATCAACAGCTACATGCTCCTTGGTCTTGTGGATGACATTGTCACGAATTGTAGATCGATGAGCAGTGGAAGATGCTTTTGTTCCTTTTGAATGGGAGACTGAAATGATAGAACTGATCATAAACTCTTTAAAATCTAAGTACTTTGTAGCTGTCAGAGAACGTGGTAGCACATAGTGGCAGTCCAAACGCTGTTGGTACCGAGGTGGAAATGGATGGGATGCGATTTATCAAGTAACAATTTCCATGCTTGTTGGATTTATTTAATTCTTATAATGGTTTTATGAGAGCAACCGGCATGGCTAGTTTTTCGGATTCATTGGTGCTCTTATTACTATCAATAAACCATTTATAAATCTGCTGGAAAAGCTTCAAACGTCAAATTCCGATTGACATTATGAGCAACTCTACTTTTGTGCTGAAGAGCTAAATAAGCCATTTCGTCAAAGCTCGATCAAAGCCACAATTTTTAGTCGTAATGACCACATTGAATAATAACACCAATAATAATATTTGCATTGCAAAGAGTTTATAACAATGTAAAATAAGAAGAAAAAAAGAAGTATTTTCAAGTCGGTGGAATTTATCGCTGAAATCCTTAAATAAATGATATTTTCATCGCGTGAGATAACTTTTCTTGCTAAATGATTGGAATTGGGTAAAACATCAACAGATTATTGTATATTTACGATGTTGATGCTTTGGTTATTTTCAATTTCAAGCGCTAAACTCATTATTTCGCCGGCGCGTGGTATACAGTTTTATTGTTTACCTAGCTTTCACCATAAAATCGAAAGCGCAGCTAATTTCAAAGAAAGTATATTGAAAAACAAACCTGATAAATATTATTTTGTTGACATTCTCATCATGAATTCCATCATCAGTCTATTTTGTTAATATTTCCCGCAATTTTCCCTTTTTAAAGTAAAATTTTTGACAGCTGTCGCATCCATATTTCCTTGTTTGCGGGAAGTTCAAAAGGGTTTTAAAATTCTCTTCTAGAGGTTTAGTGATTATTTAGAGAGGGTTTTGCTTATTTTACTCTTATGGTCATCAGAAGGTTGTCGTGTAGTTATGAGTTTTATTGTTAGTTTCTTGATTTGAACTTGAAAACCATTCCAAGAGTGGAATAAAACTTGAAATGTTACTTGGGAGAGTTTGTCAACGTATTCTCATATCTTGGAACACTAGTTACATGTGATAATGACGTTAACCGCGAGGTGAAAAGACGTGTTGCGGCTGCAAATATGACTTTCTACGGTTTACGTAGGCAGCTGAAGGCTTGCAGTCTACAGGCACGGACAAAACAAGCTATGTATACATCTTTGATTCGTCCAGTCGCCCTGTACGGCCATGAAGCATGAACGGTAAAATATACAAACTATCGAGTTCTCAGGTGCTTGGGCGGAAAATACTACTTGCGACGTGGTGAAAAATGGTGAATGGTGCAGACGCATGAATCACGAGTTATATCAAGTGACAAAATGCATCGATCGGCAGGCTGATAAAATACGGCGAATAAATGAGAGCTGGACATGTAGTACGTATGTCGGAAGAGAGACTTGCAAAAGTCATGTTTAGCAGAGAACCTGGACGAGGACGTTGACTCCGGGGTAGAATCTGCACTCGATGGCTGTGTGCGATCGAGGAAGACGTGAGTGCGGCCGGCGTGCAGGCAGACGACAGGCGGTCCTTCAACTCAGATTATAGTTTTTTTAAATGAATTTATGAAAGAATTTTGAGCATCTAGTTTTTCATATTTGCTTTAAGTTAGCATTCGAGTGGTTCCTGCTGGGCGCTTTTTAGCGAAGAATTCTTTACGTTTTGGCAACATTGGTTGCTGCCCTCGCGACAGCCCCATACTTATTCAATTTTGCAAAGCGCTTAAAAATTCGAATGCATTTTGTTTTTCCGCAATCGAGCGATCGAGCGATTTAAAATCTTGATGGTTTGGTCGAAGGTTTTGTCTTTCGAATACGTGTATATTAAAAGAAATGTTGTTTAATTCTAGTTTTGGGATTATTAGTATTTGAACTATTGTAGAAATATAGAATGAAAGATTAAAACATTTCAATCAGAAACAATCAACAAACGATTGATGGTCTATAACCAAATTCTATCCTATCTCTCGATTGTCCTCCCAACGATCAATGGGTGCATCCATCATGTTATCTGGTTCTCCTCTATTTCCAGCCATTAGCAGCAACCAAAGATAAACTCCAGCTGACCACTTACCGATGATTATCTTTCTACCATCCAACGCCGCACACTTTGTATCAAACTAATGTGACCAGAATAATGCTTCGGAAATTAGTTTTGGCTCAATTAGGCACTCCGCCAGTTCAGGACAAAGTTTTGCCGTACCATCAACGGTCATTTCTGTTCGAAACGCGGATTGCTGGAATCTCCTGCGCTATGGAGAAAGCAATTAAGCTCTGTACTTTTCTACATCATTGAGCAATAGCAACTCTCGAGAACATATCTACCATTATGGCAGCAGAAGTCCAATAAATTTGCCAACCAGCGATGGATATGCGCTTATCGCTCTGGAAGACAAAGCAATTCTAAGTTTAATTGCTGAAAATATTGATTCCATTTCTTCATGCAGATTCATGGTTTGTATATTTCCCAGGAGACGCTCCCCAGAGCTGTTAAACAGCACGCTATTATAAATAATATTTTTACGACCAATCTCTCAGCATATTACTTTTGCTTAAAACGCCGTTTAGGAACATGCCTTGTCGTCATCGTCGGCAATAACGAAATGACATTTCATCGTTGTCTAACCAGAACAAGTGATAAAATGATAACATTTCGCTGCTCATTTCGAGCATAAATATCACATGTTTATCCGCCACCCACCCATGCTCTCCATTATTACAGGGATTGCATCTTCTGCATGAAAGTAAAACCACCGTCCTTCCTCGTCGGATTTATCGTGTTCTCTGGAGGTGAACGATCGACGATACGTTTTCCACACTGCCAGCGCAGTGTCTACTTTTATCGACAACTCATAAAGCGGTAATAATGGGTAACTGACACCGGCTGCCAGCAGCAGGGGTGCAGCTTTATGCAATGTTATCAACACTGGGAGCGAATCATGCACACGTTATCTACATAACCTCAAGAGCTGCACATACTGGTGATTTGGCGCCATTTTTGTTTTAAACAGAAAAGATAAAAATATTACATATATGAAACAGCTCCTGTTATTCATATTCAATACATTTAATAATGTATTATGAAGGTGGCTGGATTCGGATTGAAAATTTTCTCTACTTCCCTGGGCATAAAAGTATCGTCGTGTTAGCGTCATGATATACGAATGCAAAAATGGTAATTTGGCTTAGAAACCTCGCATTTGATAACTGTTGAAGTGCTTAGAGAACACGAAGCTGTAAGGGGACAACTCACAGTGGGGATGTAATGCA